>NC_059347.1:30458333-31095000 GCF_019703515.2 Myxocyprinus asiaticus
GCAACTTGAATGGGCCTTCTTTAAGAGGAGTTTGCATCAACACTTAATTATGCTAATGGTCATAAACCCTTCATGCACTGGCAGGTTCCAGTTATTCCCCTTCACCATTCATTGCCATCCCACAAAAAAGCAGCCCAAACACTGTACTCCTGGGATATTTAACATGCATTCCCCATGGATCTCCCACTCAGTGTGCTTACTTCCAATTCCAAATGCCAAATCGACTCTTAGGTCGATCCATAATGGCAGCCATTGTGGTCTTTAGCTGAATGCCCACTATAACTATTTTCGTATAATACTTCTATAATATTTTGTCAATAAATATCCTTTTTAGCTAGTCTGGAAACTTTTACCTTTCTGCAAGTTTGTTTCCAGTGGCAAACACAAGCCCTCATGATGTAAAAAACTCTCGCCTTTTTCTCTTTACATTGCTTTTTGTGAGTAAAACCAGGGGGAAAAAAGTAGTCTTAAAAACTGGAATATGCGATCATCTTCCATAGCGTGCCGTACGCTCCAAAGTTTACCTTTCACACCGCCCCTAACAGACTGATCTGTTACGTACATTCTCCTGATTTCACCATACCACAATGGAAAAAGAAAATGTAACTGTGTCAACTGGCCCGGATCGGCACTGAATGGTATGGTTTTGCAATGAGAACTGTTTGGCCTGATGGTGGAAATGCAGCTAAAGATATTTTGATTGAGATATGATGTGAAATTGAGAATACATACAATGCAAGTCACGCGCTCTGCTCATGGTCCGAACTTGAAACCTGATTACACTACCTCGTGTTGGACCCTCTTGACTTGCATTGTATGGATATATTCGCATCATATTTTAATCAAAACATTGGTGTCAAAGAAAGTCATAAGAGTTTGAGACAGCATAATGGTGAGTAAATTATTAGAGAATTATCACTTTTGGGTGAACTATTCCTTTAATGAGTCACTCTTTCACTTCACGTTTTGAGATGTACTGTATGTTTAAAATCGTAGTGTTAAACAAATACATAAATACATAAAGAAAAACAAGACCAGCATGTGGGTTCATTTATCTTTTTAAGAGTGAAAAGAGTGACATTTTCCAAAATCAACTGTTTTCCACACCTCACAGCTTTAAATATGATCCAGTTCAAAACAGTATGCAACAACAACAACAAAACATAATTTGTGATTTGAATTGCCCCCACAATAAAACTGAAGGGGAGCACCTGCAGCCCCTGGCTCTGAAAGCCAAGCAAGTGTGGTAAAACCAAAGAGTTGTAGGGTGAAATTTCTTCTTGTCAATCCACCGCTGTGCTAAAACTAGGAGGAATTAACCCACAAAAAAACAAGTGCCCGATTACTCATAAAACGTCTCGGTTATGTGGAACGTAACCCTAGTTCCCTGAGTGGGATCGAGATGCTGCGTATGAATGCTATGGGACACATCTGAGTGTCACGTGGTCTGAAGCCCTTATACAATCACGCCAATTTATTGGCTGATGGCGCTTAAGCGACACCCATAGGGAGCTACATCTTGGGCTCCATAAAGGCGCTCACTTTATCGCCATCAAGTCAGATTTTCTGCAGGAAGGCACAAGCCTATGCAGCTGCTCGAGAGTATGGCCAGCAATGCAGTGTCTCGTTCCCACTCAGGACGTTCCCTTTCATAGGAACTCGAGCTGTGTATGAACGCTATGGGAACGATATACATTCACGCCATGCGAACAGTAGTTGCCAACTATCTAAGACCATGTGGCAAGCATATAGCGGCGCACAAGCGAGCTAAAGCATCCAAATAAAAAGAAGCAATTATGAGGTTACTCCTGTTCCAAGAGAGAAAACCTGGAAAGCAGGAGTCAAACCCTCATCCAGATTATAAAATCTAACAAATGTATGAGGAGAGAACCACCTTGCAGCCATATAAATGTCCTCCAAGGACGCACCTCTAGCCAAAGCCCTTGAGGATGCCATGCTCCTCGTAGAATGGCTCAAATACCTGAAGGTGAAGGTAAACTGTGAACTTCGTAAGCAATTTAAATTGCATCAATAAGCCAATGAGACAGTCTTTGCTTGGACACTGAAACACCCGTTTCGGCCACCAAAGCACACAAACAACTGTCCTGACTTACAGTATGCCACTGGCTAGTACGGTCAACATAAACTCTCAGCGCCCAAACTGGGCAAAGCATATGCAACCAATCCTGCTCCTTCGACTCAAATGGAGGAGGATAGAAAGACTGAAAATAAATAGTCTGCAAGCAAAATTATGTCAAAATAACCCCTGGCAAATAGCCCAAATGAGGTCTTAACCCCTTGAACACCCTAGCGCAAAATCCATATATAAGGGATTGATCGACAGGGCATGCAAATCACCAACTCTTCTAAACAATACCAATGTCACTAGCAGGGCCGTTTTAAGAGTCAAAAACTTATCAGTGACTGTTGCCAAGTGCTTGAACGGAGCACCTGAGAGTGCCTCTAAAACAACAGATAAATCCCATAAAGGAACACAGATGGGACAAAAAGGTCTAAGCCCTAGAGAATGTCTACTGACAGAGACTCCATTAATTAGTACATGCTCAGCCACTATAGCGGCAACATAGACTTGCTGGGGCAACCCCAAACCCGAGATGCTCCTGCAAAAGTTGTAACAGAGTTTGGTAGCACCCATGTGTCACTTTGAAGAGATGGAACGCATGCGCCAGTGGTTGAAGTCCCTTTGAGGAGTTCATCCAGCACTAAATATGTCTCGCATACAACATGCCCAGGGGTATGACAGTGGAAGCCAGTGGAAGAAAGGTTCTCGCAGGGAGAGCGCGTCCCACTCTGTATATTGCTAGACTCTGGCGTAGTGACAGAGACAGCGACGCCTGCATCGTCCACAAGTCCAGCTCCACTCCTAGAAACTAGTCTGTTGCCCTGGCAACAGAACACCATTGTCTAGGTTTACAAGCAGCTCTAGGTTGCTCAAATGGCTGAGAACAACATCTCGATGCTAGGTAGCCAAACTCTGCATGGGCTAACACCAACCAATCGTCGAGATAATTCAAAACGCGGATGTCTTGAAGCCTCAAGGGCACCAATACTGCATCCAAGCATTTTGTGAAAATGCGTGGTGCCAGTGCAAGTCGGAACAGATGGACGCAAATTTGGTACGCTTTGCCCCCAAAAGCGAATCTGAGAAAACACCTGTGCTTCGACGCAATCTGAATATGGAATTTATAATTTTATTTTTTTATATATGCGTCCTTCAAATCAGTCCCCCGGCTGCACTTGTGACATTTTTGTTTCTGCATCAGAATTATGAATTGACATTTCATTAGAGTGAAATTCAAACGTCTCAAATCCAGAATGGGACACAAGCCACCTGAACTGAATGACATAACCATGTTTTATCGTTCAAAGTACCCAGTTCGAAACGGCCTTCAGCTGCTGCCAAGCCGACAGACAGGCAGACAGAGGAATTAATGCATGGCTTTTGCCTGCAGCATGACCTGTAATCATTAGATGGTGTGCTTGGTTTACTTTTGGTAACTGGCCCAGAACCAGTACAGCAGAGGGAAGCCTTCACTCCTCCAATACTATGGCTGGTTGAAGGGAATTTGATAATGTTTTGCCTTTATTGTATTTAGGCATAAATTATGAGCGCCCTGAAATGTATCTACAGCAGGGATGCTGACAGAATAAACCTTTTCCCTAGTATTTTGAATGAGGAAAATTGTATGAACATTGGGAGGAATGTTTGAGAAAACTGGGTCACCACAACGGCCCCAGCATTCTTAATGGGGAGACAATGTGTGGTGCTTATGTTTACTGTGTTTTCTGTACACATGTGCTTGATGAACATTGAATTCTGTTATGCATATCTCGAAACCTTTGGTCATGGAGACAAAGGCCGAAATCGATCAGGCAATTATAAAAAGCGGTCACTCTGAATGTATTTACAGCAGGGAACACCAGATAAACCATCTTTACTAGCATAGAACAGGGAAGAATGTGCTAACATGGAGGGAACTGAGAGCAAGCAGGTTCGCCACAACGGCCCCAGCATTCTTTATGGGGGGACAACGTATGGTGCTTATGTTCAATGTGTGTTTTGTGTACACTTGTGCTTGATGAACATTGAATTCAGTTATGCAAGTCTCGAGACCCTTGGTCACGGAGACAGAGGCTGAATTCGGGAAGCGTTTTTTAATGTTCACTCCCCAGCAGGCTGCAGGGGAAAACTGAACCATATTTTGGTTGTCGGACATTCATGGCATGTACAACGGCGAACTCATCCCGATACTGACTGAAGGGCAAACAAGAGAGAAACTGATACGTTTATACAGTCTAATTTCATTCACTGAATGGGGGCTCATCCTTCATTACACAGCAAGCCCATCAGGCTTATGTGTAGACCTATTTTTATTGTACAGTGAGTTACATTACGCATGCCCCAAGACCCCTGGTGATGGAGGCAGAAGCAAAACTCAAGCTGAAAATATTCAATGCTCGTTCGCTAGTGTAAATTACGGGGGGAAACTGAGATAAATTGGTGTACTGAAAAATGGGTTAAACACTAAACTGGTACCCGTACAGCGCAAAACATCCTCACGAACAAAAGCATCGCCCTGACCAACTCGTTCCCCGGTGTGAGCCTCGATGGTGAAAATGAGGGAAAGTCCAAATGAAGCCGATATTAAGTCAAAGGCATTCCTTAACACGATGCGCTTAGTTGGACTGCAAATCCATCATGTGTAGATTCAACAGCTGACTGAAAATAGCGACATCCATGCCGCCACCAAAAAATCGAGCAGAGATAGCAGTGCATGTCTCATCTCGCCAAAACACCCGCGTGGTCCACGAACGGGCGAAAGAAAAAACAAGTTAAAATACCTTGCATCTCCTGATAGAATCCCCATAGAATAATGGCACCGACGAAGCACTCTGCACAATGGTTTGCCATCACTCCGTTGGGAATATTCTCTTATTCCAGCCCCCTCGTTCTGAGGCGATGCATGATCCCCTCCACCGCAAGCAGTTGCTTCGAATGGGGAGGGGAGAGAGCGAAACGCAGAGGCCACTCTTCCATTGCCTTATTCTTGTGCATTCTCCCAGAACAACACAGAAAAGACAATAGGGACAAAGGGGCCAAGTTGTTCCTTTCCAATGATGAATTCTCTCATACTGCGTTTTTTTACTTGCAACGGCTCAAGACGCGCATGGTATCTCTTTTGCACCCTTTGTTCATCAGGAAATGGCCTCCAAGCTAGGCCTCAGAGCATGTCAGATGAGACTCGTGCTTTTGCTCAGGGGAGGGTGACAAACACGAGAAAGAATCTGATGTCTGTTCGCACTCCAATCCTCAGACACAAAGCCAAAAACCTAAGGCTCCAAATCTAGAGGCTGTGGAACTTGAACAAGTGGGGATAACACCTCGTGGTGAGAAATTGCGAGCCTCGAAATGCGCCACTGTCCCCATCGGACCCTTGTAATGTTTGGGAAAACCCAATTAAAATTGCTCTGAAATTTCCGCTGTATAAATGACATCCTTATGTGTTCGCCACTCAAAAGGGAGAATTAATAATCCTCGCTTTGAAGTGAGTCACTATAAATAAACACAGGCTTAGACAAAATCACGCACTGAAGAACAGAAAATCTGACTCGATGGCGCGAAAGCATGCACCTTTATGGAACCTGTGACGTAGCTCCCTATGGGCATCGCTTAAGGGCCATCAGCCAATAAATTGCCATGATTGTAAAGGGCTTCAGACCACGTGACACTCATACGTGTCCCATAGCGTTCATACGCAGCTCAAGTTCCTATGAAAGGGAACGTATGACAAGTACATGAATCTTATATTTTATTTTATTCACAAACATTAAGAACCGAATACAAATAGAGCAAAATTCAATAAGGATCAAAATATGAAAAGTATTGCCTTGTAATATAACTTGGCTTTGCTTTAGAAGCACAGATGCCATGATATATCTTCTTCTCATATCCAACATCTCAACAACATGTATCCCCAGTGGACTCAATTGTAACAGCAAGATTTGGTGAGAGATTAAGAGCGCTGCTCACGGCAAGCAAATACAGAAAGGAAAATTAATTTGCAATATTCGAGTAGTGTTTTTAATCCTCGAGTAGCTGGTGCAGAATGAGTACTCGATTACTCATGCACATCCCAAGCTAAAACAAGATGTGGTGATGGGGGCATGGTCATGTGTCTGTCTGCGGAAGAGAGGGAGTGGTGTGGCTCGTCAAGCTGGTTGACATGATTTCTAACAGTTGTTTCTCATTACAGTGATAGTGGAGAGATGCCTTAAAACAGCTGAACACGCCAGAAGGCTGAGAGAGAGACGCACGCGGCTGTGTTGCTGAGTGTTTGTGTTTGTTTATGTTTGTTTTATGCTGAGTTTATGATTAAACTTTATGTTGACTGTTCAGCCAGTTCCCGCCTCCTCCTTGCCCATCCATGAAGTGTTACAGTGGTGCCGAAACCCAGGAGGGAGGAGGGATGTGCTGTCACAGAGTCCTCGCCGCTGCCATCCGCCAGGGGAGCAGCCGCTGCCGTCTGCCTGGGGATGGAGGGGACGCTGCCGGATGCCGAGAGCCGGAGGACCATCTGCCGAGAAGTGGAGGAGCGGTTCCATCCGCCAGGGGCCGGAGGACTCCCTGCCATCCGCCGGGGGAGGGGCGAGTTGGTGTCCGCCAGATGCTGATGAGCTGGCATCCGCCAGAGGGCGGAGGAGTGGTTGAGGACTGGGCAACAGCGTATCCGGGAGTCGGCAAGCAAGTTCTTCTCTCTCTGTCTCCCTTCTGGCGTGTTCAGCTGTTTTAAGGCATCTCTCCGCTATCACTGTAGTGAGAAACAGCTGTTAAAAATCATGTCAACCAGCTTGACTAGCCACACCACTCCCCCTCTCTCGCAGACAGACACACGACCACGCCCCCCATCACCACACAAGACTTTTAAACTTTGCCGGTTATGTGCAGATTTAAAAGGAAATAATCATTTGATCTGAAAATTGGAAAAAGCACATACTGTACACAGATGCACAAGTTCACAGAACTTTTTACGTGTGCCTAATAGCAACATAAAATGACACAGATGAGCAGCATAAACATATACGTACCTCAGTTAGTACATGTACACACACACACACACACACACACACACACACACACACAGCCAGAGAGTGAAGTCAAAACTGATCTTTTTATCTGTCAAAATGAGAGTCAGCATTTTGAATTATCCATCAATGTTAAAAAAAAAAAAAAAAAAAAAAGGTAGATGATGGAGAACGCAAATCCTGACTTGGACAATACACTTTTTGTATCACTCAGCTTCTCCGTGTTTGTGGCTTTTCAAATAGTGGCAAGGAATTTTGATCATTCATTTTTATTTAATAGATTCTTTCGGTCACCATTTATGGAGATTGCAAAATTACGGCAGTTGGTGGAGACTAATTAGCTTTTTACATGTTAAGAGTGAGTCATTCAATCATTGAGTCAACTGATTCGTTAAAAAAAAAAAACTCACAGCTCTGTTGATGTGCGGGAAAAATGCAATCTTTTTTGTGTGATAATTATCCTAAAAAAGACAATCCAATAAAAATGTATCACATTTAAGACACACAACCTCAAACATAACCACAACTACAAAAATAATGACTGGATTGTTTTCATTAAGTCTTAAATATTTTTACATTCTTTATAACAATGTACATTGTAAGGGGGGGGAATTGTTTGCAGCTTAAGAAAAGCAATGAAGTTTAACCTACTCGTTACTTGTACAATTAGGCTAAATGTTAAATACTAATGCTTGTCATCTGTAGTTAGGCCACAAAATGAAAGCCAATGCAAATTTGCCAGCCACTCAATGTGGTCTGGTGAAGTGGTTGGCTCACAGCTTTTTTGGTTTGTTTGTTTCTGTTAACTGTTTCTGTTTTCCCAGCTTGTCAGAAATCTTAAACTAAAATCAGAATATGGGGCTTTGTTCCAAACAGTGCTTTTCAAAACACATTGAACTTCTTTTCACACTGAACTTATCCTGTCCTTTCAAATCAAAGTAATGTGTTTGTTCGAGAATGAATTAATGTTTTGTATGAATATTTTAAGTAAACAAATTATTCTTGTTCACTTCCATTGTTTCAGTGTTGAACAACTTAGGGTGCTTCTCATTTCTGAAATTGTGCATACACGTTTCCTTTCCTGGCATCCTGTCCTTGCTTCCTAACTCCTCCCTCTTTGGAAACGAGGGGAGGATGCATGGAAAGGAAACAAGAACAGAGGAATCAAAGCAAGATGGATTCGTAAAATGGAATGTCCAGCTCACTTATGCGTCACTTCAGAGTGCCATCTCTCCATAACTGCATTACCTCAGAGGGCTTGCCATTATGTTGTTGAAAGCTGATTAATTTATATATTCATATTAAATTATAATAATTTAAGATGCACTGGTAAAGTATGTGACAATTATGGTTTATTTAAACGCAAAGGTGTAACATTAATTAAAACTGTTGTGTCAGATGAGAAGGGGGAGAAAAATTTATGTGTGCATCAGGTGCTTCGACAAAAAAGTATTTCGCATAGGATCCACCTGTGCTTCCTCCGTCCTCTGCTTTCGCCTCCTCATGGTGCATTTAGAGAATAGAACGCAACAGTCTAGTTCCAGAAGTAAAAATCCCATTCATTTTTTCCATAGACTAATTGATTTTCAATGATAGCTTATAAACAGGTGTGGAAAGAGTACTGAAAAATCATCCTCAAGTAAAAGTACTGTTACTTACCAAAAAATTGAGTGTGAGTATAGTAAAATACTTGTCCTAAAAACTACTCAAGTAAGACTAAAAGAGTAGTTCATTTAAAAGTACTCATGAGTAGTGAGTATTGAGTTGCAAAGCTGTGCCCCTTTATAATGGACAGAGCTGAGATATTCTTCTAAAAATCTTAATTTGTGCTATGCAGAAGAAAGGCATACACATCTGGGATGGCATAAGGGTGAGTAAATGATGAGAATTTTCATTTTTGGGTGAACTATTCCTTTAAACTGCCTGTCAGTCAAACAGCACGCAATTACAGAAGCGAGGAAATAAAAAGTCAAACTTTTATATTTTATCGAGATCAACCAGTGGTTGTCTTGCTATCATGATCGATGTAATGAATACCCCTGGTCTAGATGTAGAACATTGGCTAAATATATAAAATTACTCAAAATTTTATCATTGATATCGAGGACATTTTTTCCGATAAATATCGAGATCGTTTTATCGCCCAGCCCTATCATTGCATAAATCTCTCACAGCAGCCCAATAATATCAGTGATAAATAGCTAATTTACAGGCTACATTATAGATTCAAAGTATCTAGTAAGCAGAAATATGAAATTTACCTCTATATGTTTCTTCAAAATAGAGGCAGAATTAATGCTGATATTTCGACTGGTTTGAGCAAGCTAAACTCACAAACTCAAGCAATAGACCTTATTCACACTAGCCCCATCTTTGATTTTTAATGGGAGTGACAACAAGGCTGTTAGGCATAGACTTACAGTATCTTAAGTGGGCTGTACTGCAGTTTAAAGTGTTTTTGGATCGTTCCGCGGACAAAACATTGCTAAGATATCTGTACAGGGACATTCAAGATAGAAAGAACTCTAGACAACTCTAGTTGTGGAAAATCATTTGTGATTTATTAGCTTTACATAGGTTTATACTGTTCGTGCTATTGAAGAGATGGTGAGTCTACCCCTCACAGCCTCGTTATCATACCCATAAAAAATGGCGCTAGTGTGAATATGGTCCATAGGCCTTATTCACTGCAAAAAGCCCTTTCAGGTGCGGTTGTGGATGTTCAGGAGTTGTACTCACCGATAAACAGTAGCCTATTGACCTGTTTCATGTGACGTCACTGTATGACCACGCCACCATGTTTGTGTCCAATATTCCATATACCTTCATTGTGCTGCGCCGTGAGATGCGACAAAAAACTTCAGGAGTTAAAAGCAGCTCCTACATTCATACAGAAGGGATCATCTCACAGAAGTTTTTTTATTTTTTATTACTGTGACTAACTCAGACCAGAAAACAACACAAAAACATTTATAACTTCTGAATGAGAGATGTTTACAGTGATGTGACGGTGGGCGTGTGTGTACTCGCAGGTCACATATCAGACTCACCAGCGTACGGAGATGAATTATGGATAAAATATCTTTAAATGTCTGCGAAAGTTGAATTTGTCAATATCTGTGCTGTCTTCAGATCTGTATGAACTATTCCTGGGACTTGGCATGGATCAAAAGCAATTTTGTATGTTTTTCTTGATATTGTTTTTTGGGCGTTTTTCCATTCACCGTCATTGTTTCCTCCCGCTGATGGTTACAAGTATGGTGGCAGCAGAGAAAAGTGACGTCACTGATGCTGCCTTCATGTGCCATTGGAATTCTCCTACTTCCTACTTCTGAAGTGGTAATTACGAGTACATCGTGTTCACGTACTTTGTTGTCTGAAAGAACAGGAAACATGGACGACGGCAGGTTCATTCATTCATATTTCTTGAGGAACTTTTATTTTGACAGCATAATACATATCACTCAGTTAGCTTTTTAACGATAATGGGATTTTGGTCAAATACAAGCTATTTTCACGTGTAAAAATGTACAACATGCATAGAATGGTTTCTGATATACATAAATGAATATGACCAAAACGGCAAGTGCTAACAATTAGCTGGATTTAGAAAATTGAACAAAACCTATCATTCACTACAGAAACTGTACTCTCCTACGCCATGTTGAAAGTTTAGGACTCCTCCCTTCTCGGCAACTGGGGTATCATCTAGAATTCCGAGTTTCCCACTTGAACTTCCGACTTCTGTCATTCATGTGCTTGGAACTCGTAATTACAATTTTTCCTTGTCCACCTGAAAGGCACATGAAACAAGTCAATATATCAGTTGTTGAACAGTTGTTGAATATCAGTGGCTTCCTCCACAAAGAACATACATACAAACATTCAAATAAAAAAAATAATAAAAAATAAAAATAAATAGATCTTTGCTTACCATGTTCAGTTTGATGGTTTAGTCTGTTTCTGAGAGCATATGTTAATTTGTGGTTCATCCAGTGCCGCTCATCATAATCATCCTCAACAACTGTCAATAAATGTGAGCTGTACTTGTTTTAGACTTATGGAAAACGTGGCTTCTCGCTGTGCTATGGCAGGTTGAAATGTTTTGGCCTGTCAATCCTGACTCCTTACGTGTCTTTTTTGTTTAAACTGACATTTGCAAGCTCCTCAGAACATACAACACTGGACGTGGTTCGTTATTAAGCACGATGTACTTGAATCCATATTGTGTACTGTCCCATGTCCCTTCACTTGAGCATCTGACACACAGACTGGTAAGAGTTGTAAAATTTACATGCATTTGTCACCACCTACTGGCATAAATGCACATAATGAGGAACAAATCCATATTTTATATATATATATTTTTTATATATTTATGCATTTGACAGATGCTTTTATCCAAAGCAACTTACAGCACCCTCATTAAAGGGACAGTCCCCCTGGAGCAACCTGGAGTTAAGTGCCTTGCTCAAGGACACAATGGTGGTGGCTGTGGGGATGGAACCAACAACCTTTGGTTGTACCAACTCAGTGCTTTAGTCCACTACGCCACCACCACTCCAGATCTGATCTAATCTCTTTGGTCAAAAGACTTGAATAAATGGGGTGAATCCAAATCCCCGTAATCTCGTAATCTTAGACTTTCTTTCTCCGTTTAGATTAACTAACCTCTTCACTTTTTAAATGAGATAGAACGCTCACTTAAGGGTTAAAGGTTTGCGGTCTTGTCCACATAAATTGGCCAGCTTGGCACTGATCCATCCAATATTTGAAATATTGACTTGTGATCTGAGGACAGGTGGTTTTAATGTTAAATCAATCATAATGTACAGGTGCATCTCAATAAATTAGAATGTCGTGGAAAAGTTCATTTATTTCAGTAATTCAAATCAAATTGTGAAACTCGTGTATTAAATAAATTCAATGCACACAGACTGAAGTAGTTTAAGTCTTTGGTTCTTTTAATTGTGATGATTTTGGCTCACATTTAACAAAAACCCACCAGTTCACTAACTCAAAAAATTACAATACATCATAAGACCAATAAAAAAAAACATTTTTAGTAAATTGTTGGCCTTCTGGAAAGTATGTTCATTTACTGTATATGTACTCAATACTTGGTAGGGGCTCCTTTTGCTTTAATTACTGCCTCAATTCGGCGTGGCATGAAGGTGATCAGTTTGTGGCACTGCTGAGGTGGTATGGAAGCCCAGGTTTCTTTGACAGTGGCCTCCAGCTCATCTGTATTTTTTGGTCTCTTGTTTCTCATTTTCCTCTTGACAATACCCCATAGATTCTCTATGGAGTTCAGGTCTGGTGAGTTTGCTGGCCAGTCAAGCACACCAAGACCATGGTCATTTAACCAACTTTTGGTTCTTTTGGCAGTGTGGGCAGGTGCCAAATCCTGCTGGAAAATGAAATCTGCATCTTTAAAAAGCTGGTCAGCAGAAGGAAGCATGAAGTGCTCCAAAATTTCTTGGTAAACGGGTGCAGTGACTTTGGTTTTCAAAAAACACAAATGGACCAACACCAGCAGATGACATTGCACCCCAAATCATCACAGACTGTGGAAACTTAACACTGGACTTCAAGCAACTTGGGCTATGAGCTTCTCCACCCTTCCTCCAGACTCTAGGACCTTGGTTTCCAAATGAAATACAAAACATGCTCTCATCTGAAGAGGACTTTGGACCACTGGGCAACAGTCCAGTTCTTCTTCTCCTTAGCCCAGGTAAGACGCCTCTGACATTGTCTGTGGTTCAGGAGTGGCTTAACAAGAGGAATACGACAACTGTAGCCAAATTCCTTGACATGTCTGTGTGTGGTGGCTCTTGATGCCTTGACCCCAGCCTCAGTCCATTCCTTGTGAAGTTCACCCAAATTCTTGAATCGATTTTGCTTGACAATCGTAAGGCTGCGGTTCTCTCGGTTGGTTGTGCATCTTTTTCTTCCACACTTTTTCCTTCCACTCAACTTTCTGTTAACATGCTTGGATACAGCACTCTGTGAACAGCCAGCTTCTTTGGCAATGAATGTTTGTGGCTTACCCTCCTTGTGAAGGGTGTCAATTATTGTCTTCTGGACATCTGTCAGATCAGCAGTCTTCCCCATGATTGTGTAGCCTAGTGAACCAAACTGAGAGACCATTTTGAAGGCTCAGGAACCCTTTGCAGGTGTTTTGAGTTGATTAGCTGATTGGCATGTCACCATATTCTAATTTTTTGAGATAGTGAATTGGTGGGTTTTTGTTAAATGTGAGCCAAAATCATCACAATTAAAAGAACCAAAGACTTAAACTACTTCAGTCTGTGTGCATTGAATTTATTTAATACACGAGTTTCACAATTTGAGTTGAATTACTGAAATAAATGAACTTTTCCACGACATTCTAATTTATTGAGATGCACCTGTACATAATGTAATAATTTTGATTTAAGGGAGTGTTGCTAATTAAAAAAATACTGCAGGTTAAATTGTGGGACATGTTTTGTCCCATTTCTCAAGAATTAGTGACTTTTAAATCAGGTGTTACTCTAGCTTGTCTTTACAGATCTATGTAACCTGAAAGTTGTCAAATCATAGTAAAAAAAAAAAAAGGAATTATATATATATATAAATGTAGAGGTTTACTTTGTGTTATTTAACATTTGAAGGTAATATAAAGATGCATGTTGAAAATTCCACAAGGCCTAAATTGCATTAAGAATGTTCAAGTTGTGCAATGTCAGCTACACCAAAGATTCCACGTGATTTTTTTTTTTTTTTTTTGGTCTGAGCAGGGTAGGTCGATTAGATGTCATGTAGAAAGAGCAGATTAACATTAAGTGTGTGTTAACATTACTGCAGTGCAGATCAGAACATTAGGACAATGTATGTTTTTAAGAGTTTGTTCTAATCTTTAACAGTATCTTACATTCTTACAGGGCCTCAAATGTCCTTTCTAATGACCCATTCAGTGTCTGCAGAGAATTCTATGACCTCCATAGAGAGAGACCAATCAAAATATCTCTATGTTGTTTGCACACCAAATTAGTTTTTGGAGCCCCTTTGTTTGTTATTTTATTTTTCTTTATTTTTTTGGACCCCTGGTCTCAAAAACAACAATCTCAATGCTTATGTAATAGTAAACTCAAACCAGATTGAGGGCCCCCACTGCCAAGCCCACCCATCTCATTCCCTCAGCATTGAGACACGCATTCTGGATCTCAAAATTTAGTGATGCAGAGCGAAGCAGAGCAGGAACAGCTGTTTTCAGTGCTGTACTATGAGACAAACAGTAGACCTCATATCTGCATATGGCACCCCCATTTGTATGTATTAAAGTAAAAAATGACTTAGGAAGTGTTAGGTCTGATTTAATAACTTTTGAACTGCAATGACCTGTAAAGAAATTATTTGCCATGTAGCAGTACAGCCATTCTCCCACTTAGTGGTCAAACTTTGCTGTAGCATTAACACATACAAATGTTTATATTTGTTTTGGTGATTTGTAAAATAAACAACATAAAATTGAATGGAAGAAAAATTCTTTTTCTTGAAAAAATAAATGAATATGAATGTTGGAGGGATGTCGGAATGAACCAGAAACATTGCAACAAACCTGTGAAAAATGTTACTGTCCTGTTTTTGGAGCAATTAGTGGTGCTTAATGTCATGAAAGTTGTTATGAGTTCAGAATGACATCATACTTTTGGATTAGCCTTTTATTGACAGTGATAGTCAAGTGAGGATATGATGGGGAAATTAAGTGAAAAAGTGAAATGGGATTGGGAAATAATGCAAGCCAGACTCATCACATTGCAACGAGCATATATGCACTAACTGCTAGGCAACGGCTCAGATGTTCATATCAAGTGTTTAGTTTAACTAATGACTTCCTATAACACTTTTCTTGATTTTGAGACAAAAAATATGATTTCAGGAGAACTATTGTCTTCAAAGAGCATTAGTATTCAATAAAAATGTCTTCACTCTTAATGAAATGGAAAATAAAAACTATAGTAATAAAAAGGAATCTGGATTGAAGAAACAACTGGACTCATTGAAAAGACATATTGAAAGATTTTGTATTTCTGTCTCTGGTGTTTATTCCCTCTATGTGGAACATCTGCATTGCAGTGCCTGTATACAGATTTTATGGAAGGCCTAATAAATGTATGAAGTATGTCATAAAAGATGTACAGGGGAAGTTTATATGCATAAGAATTAAAATTTTCCAATCCTTACTAATCTACCAGTAAACATATTTGTGATTGGTTGGCATTCATTCTTGCTCTGTTGGGGTGAAACTGCTTCAACAAAAGTGGCTCGAAAAAAGTAAAAACAGAAGAATATTCCTAGATCTCATAAAAAAGCAATTTACCTAATCTTTGATCTGCCACAAAGAGAAGAAATGTGTTTTTACAATTCTGCAAAAGAACTTTGTTTGGCTCTTACAACCTGACTAAACGTCTGTGTTTCATTCCTCTCACAAAAAAGCTGCATAATTTATACTGAGAAAATTATCATAACATGAGAGAAATGGCATTGTTTGCAATATATTGTAACAGGTAGATGCTATTTAATCAAGCAAAACACACACCCTCAAATCTAAAAGTCAACTAGGAATACAAAAGACAAAGAAGTGTGGAACAAGGGTTCATCAGAAAAATCATCTTACCTAAACACCACTAGACAAAGGACTAGGGCAAATACAGTATGTACCATGGAAAACTGCCAAGTAAATTAAGCTGAATGGTTCCATATTGGGCTCTGGCTCCAGAACTGGCACTCTGGTAGTGGAAAAGGGCTAATAGTGGGCTGAAGAATCTGGATGGAATTTGAAATGTAAAGGCCACCAGTGATCAGGAGTGAAGTGGTCAGAATGTAGGTTTTATTTTTTATTTTTTTTATTTATTTTTTTTCTGGTGTGGTGCAGGACTCCGCATTTGTGACAGGAAAAGGTACAGTTCTGAAGTTGGGGGGGAGTTCAGGTACGGGAGTGAGGGACAAGGGTTCACACTCAGGGTCAGACTAAAGTTCAGGGTTAAAGTCTATCAAAGGCTCCGGGTCAGAAGCAAATGGAGACACATGAGAGACTGGCGTGGACATATAGACACAGATACAGTGTCAGGAGCTGAAGACACAGATAATATGGTCACATAATCTATGGAGGAAGGCAAACGTGCTGAGGCCAGCGTCCTTCATCTCCAATGCCTTGCTGTCTACTGGGCCTGGGGTGATCTCCAAAATGTGCATTGCTGGGGCCCTCCAGGACCAGGATTGAGAAGCACTGCCATATGGTGTCTTATTTGTCATTTTAGAATTTTAGGATTTACTGAGCCTGCACTGGTGTCTATTAGCAATTAGCTTTGAAACCATCTATATGCTAGTGTGCTCTTAAAAGGTGACAAACTAAGCATGGAGAAAATCATGGTTTACGACTTGTTTAAATTGAAACACTCTGACAGCCAAATCAAATAAACAAACTGCCCACAACTATCAAGGACTTGTTCCTGTATATTAACTATAAAGAACACAACTCTTGGGCTTTTGACCCTCATTTTGTTAAATTAATATGCAAACAAATAAAGAGCAAAATAGAGGTTACAGAATAATCACAAATATAAATAATCTGTATTAAATATAAATCATTTCAGTGCATGGGATTTTGGGTTATAAATAATAAAATAGCACCACCAAGTGGTCCTCATATAGATTGTTTTTGAGGTTCATTTTACACATTGTAAATCAATCACTGTTGCAGTAGGTCAATTGGTATTAAGTAAATTATTTGAAGTGGTTTATAGGATTAAGACCAGATTTAAGCTTTAGTGATGCTGTTAACATTAACATGAATATAGACACAATGCACTTTTGATGTTTAGGAACCTTGAAGACAAAAAAGCTCATTTGTAATTTTCAGGCAGGTTAGTCAGGTAATTGGTGCTATAATTTATTATTTGTTAAAGCCTTTTCTATTAATGATTAATACCACAATGTACTTGGCTTGCCTCCTCCCTGATTTCCTTTACTGAATATTTTAAAGTTTTCTGCCAATATCTGTCATTAAGGAAAAAATGAACAAACTTATTTAATTGATTTGATTATAAAAAATAAAATTAAATAAAAAAAAAGTTCTCCAACGTGATCTGGAACCATGAAAAAGTAATCAGCTCATAGCTAAATTAACACAGTTAACTGGATGATCTGTTATCTTATTGAACATGATCAATCACAACAAGCTCTGTTCAACTTCAACAAAGTCCCATTATCAAAGAAAATGTTTAAAGAGAAAATTAAAAGATCACTAATTTCTATGAAGGCTATGTGGAACAGGACACTGAGGAAGGCTTTTGGCCGAAACGTTTGCTGTAATTCCCCTGATGTAAAAGAATAAATAACTCTTATGAAGACATTTTCAGAGTGCAGACCTTCCTTTATTTTTATGTGGAACAGGTTACAAAGCTGGTTGATAGTTTATGAAGGGAGAACACTTAGAAGAGTAGTGATGATTCCCTGCTAATTATTCAAATGGTGCGATCTAAAATCACAAAGTATCATGTAAAAAAAATATATAAAATACTGGTTTCCTTTGATTGGGATATGGCCAGTGTTCATAACAGAACAAAACAGAGATGCAACAGCAATAAATAAATACATTAATTAATTAATAAAGTAAGCAAGTTAACTATGATGCCCATTGTATAAAATCACTCAATGACCCCATTTACACCTGTATTAAGATGCGTTTCGGGTGATCCGATCACATGTGGTAAGCACTAAATACAGGTCTAAACGGGATCTAAATAGTTTTGTGATCGGATTACAAAAACCACATACATGTGGCATGAGACCACATTGCATTTGAGGTGTAAATGCCAATCCATCCTGAATGCGTTTCAGCAACAGAAAAGTGCTACCCCTCACCTGTCAAGCAACCGCTGCACTAAAACAAGAGTTTAAACTTTGCCGGTTATGAGCAGCTTTAAAAGGAAATAAACGTCCAATTGGAAAATAAAAAAAAGTGGATACATACACAAAACACGAGAACATTTTGGCTTCTTCAGTGTGTCTGAAATCAACATGCACGGACACTTATTAGAAGTGTGAACATCTAAAGGTCATTTGATACAGGTAATCCACTACAATAATGGATAATTCTGCTCAAAATGTTGCATTTGTGCTTACCTAAACTTTGATCTGCCACAAAGAGAAGAAATGTGTTTTTACAATTCTGCAAAAGAACTTTATTTGGCTCTTACAACCTGACTAAACATCTGTGTTTCATTCCTCTCTCAAAAAAGCTGCATAATTTATACTGAGAAAATTATCATAACATGTGAGAAATGGCATTGTTTGCAATATATTGTAACAGGTAGATGCTGTTTAATCAAGCAAAACACACACCCTCAAATCTAATAGTCAACTAGGAATACAAAAACAGCGTGCCAGTTCTTTCTCGCTTTCTTTGTCTTTTGTGTCTTTTTTGCAGTAACATACTCTCAGAGTGATTGATGTATGTCATCTTGAAATCAGAGACTCTCTCCTCAAAACCCGAACACAAATAGTCACAGTAGACACATTTAAGCAACCAGGTGTAAACAGCGATGTGTCTCGTCTGACCACAAGTGATCGGATCACCCGAGATGCATCTTAAAACCAGCTGTAAACGGGGTCTTTCAACATTGTCCCTGCACCCCTGCAAAATATGTTTGATTCACTATTGAAAACATGTTGAGACAGGGTGGTCTAAAAAATAAGCTAAAGATTGCTAAATCAATATAATCACAATCAACTTCCTTAAAGATTTGGAAAATTTAATTACTGCAGTCTCAACTTTACACATACAATAATAATAATAATAATAATAAAAAACATCTGACAAGCCTGCCAATACTTTGACACAATGTTTGCCAAAGACAATCTTTTCAACATGTTTAAGATCTGAACTGTTTATGAAATAATTATGTTTTTGTTTTTTTTTTTGCGATTAACATTTTTATTGATTCATCTATTAGAAAGAAACAGCAAAACATATATATACACAGAATCAATATTTAACCTTAACTATTTCTATATATTTCTATAACTATCAACATTTAAATAAATGTCTGAATTAAACAGTCTGGACACTTTAGTCCATACCGAGTTCAAATGCGAGAGAACAGGATGTAACTTAACTTCTCCGATAAATTTGATAGAAAGGCTCTGTAATGATGAAATAGGGGCAAGAACTTCCTATTCTATACAGAACCAGGGAGGGGCTTTCTCAGGTGGAAGCGACCAATGAGCCAAATGTCTGAGACTAAATGCATAATAATAAAATAAAATCTTGGATAGGCCTAGCCCACCTTTGTCAGTCGGCCTATGTAACTTATTGAAATGTAATTTGGGACACTTACAATTCCAAATGAAGGACTTCACTATGCTATCAAATTGCTTGAAATAAGAGAGGGGGAAATCTATAGGGAGAGACTGCAGCAAGTAACTGAATTTTGGAATCCAATTAATTTTAATAACATTAACTTTCCCGATCATAGATAAATGCAATGAAGCCCACCTGTCCACATCACTCGAAACCGTTTTATTAAGGGGTCAAAATTAACTCTAACTAAATCACAAAATTTTGCTGGGAATAAAATGCCCAAATACTTAATGCCCTGTTTGGGCCACTGGAAAGCGCCCGGCTGGAAAGCCATTACTGGGCAGTACGCTGTCAAAGACAAAGCTTCGGATTTAGACCAATTGACTTTGTATCCTGAAAACTTAGAAAAGGAATTAATAATTCTGTGGAGGCAAGGCATAGATCTAGTAGGGTCAGAGACGAATATTAAAATATAATCTGCATGCGCCACACCTCCCGCCACCACCCCTGGAAATTCCTCCTCCCTTCTTATCGCAGCTGCTAATGGTTCCAGGGCAAGACAGAACAATAATGGGGGAAGAGGGCAACCCTGCCGAGTGCCCCTATTCAATATTTTTACATCTAGCTGGATCAGGGAAATTGGACGGTAACTCTTACACTCGCTTGGATCTTTGTCCTTTTTAAGAATCAGACTGATCCGGGCTTGCATCATGGTTGGCGGAAGCTTTCCATTCTTTAATGATTCCGTATAAACTTCTAATAAAAGTGGAGCCAGTTCTGCAGCATAAGATCTAAAAGATTCAGCTGCAAAACCATCTGACCCCGGAGCTTTGCCTGAAGGCAAGGCCTTAATTACCTCGTCAAGCTCCTCCAATTTATTTCAGAATCAAGAGAATTTTTTTGCTCAGTCGTCAATTTAGGGAGTTCTAATGGTTCCACAAATTTTCTAATATCTTCATCAGTAGACGAAGAAGTGGAACTATAAAGATCAAGATAGAATTATTTAAAAGCATTATTAATATCAATGCCTGAGGTAAATATTTCACCACCAGCAGATTTCACTGAGGGTATGGTAGAAAAAGACCCTCTCTGTTTTATATATCTCGCCAGAAGCTTCCCTTCTTTGTCCCCCGACTCAAAGTATGACTGTCTTGCACTGAACAACCAAAACTTCACTTTCCGTGACAAAATAGTATTATATCTGTATTTAAATCGGGTCAATTCTCTGAGGCCATCAGACAACATTCGGCACTTCAGCTCTGCCTCGGCACTTTTAATATTCTCTTCCAACTCCACGAGTTCTCGTGCTTTGGATTTTTTGATGAATGAGGCATACTGAATGATCCGACCCCTAAGAACTTCCTTAAGTGCCTCCCAAGCCATGCCTACAGAGGATACTGAGGACCAGTTGGTCTCCATTTAAACATTGATTTCAGTCTTTAACATTTGTTGGAAATCAGGATTTTGCAAAAGAGATACATTAAAGCACCAACTATATGATTTATTTTTCTCTGTATGTGGCAACATCTCTAAACTCACCAGGGCGTGATCTGAGACTAAGATGTTTCCAATTGAGCAGTCAACAACAGATGAAATGAGGGATTTAGATATAAAAAATTTAAAAAAAAAAATCTATTCTAGAATAAATCTTATGAACTGATGAATAAAATGTATAGTCCCTACCAGATGGGTTAAAAAGTTGCCAGATATCTGCAAGACCAAGATTTTTACACATCCTGTGAAGTGTCACTGTTGCTCTAGGGGGCTTACACATTTTTGCTTCACTATGATCAAGGATTGAGTCCATCAATAAATTAAAGTCTCCTCCCAATATTATATCATGAGCGGTGCCAGCGGTTTGCAACATCCCTTCAAGATCTATAAAAAAGCCCTGATCATCAGCGTTAGGTGCGTAAATATTAGTCAAAATCAACCTTTGCCCTTGAATGTCTGCTAAACAATAATGAATCTTCCTATTTTATCTTTAATCTGTTTGAGAAATTTGAATTGTAGATGTTTATTTATCAGTATAATGACTCCCCTACTCTTACTTGAGCCAGCACTAAAGAAAACATTCCCACCCCATATCTTCCCAGATTTTTCAGCTTCCTGTGGGGAAAGATGCATGTCTTGAAGAAAGACTATATCATATTTCTTACGCTTAAGAAAAGTAATAACCTTCCTTCTTTTTATGGGGTGTCCCAACCCATTGACATTCCATGTGGAGAGAGATTATCCACTCATATTAACAACTGACATATTGATATAATAAAAAAAAAAAATTGTGTGTCAAAAGCATGTGTCAAAAGCAAGATTATACAGACCACATTCCCCATTAATGCAACAATCAAACCCCGAACTTTCCCCCAAACAAAACAAACAGAAAAAAGAAAAACGTGCGTATTAACCCCGTGCACGACAGCGCCCTCTAAACTCAAAGAGTCCATGTACGCATACGGGAACCCCTGCGACAACTTTGCCATCGGATTGCTCAAGTATGGTGCTTCAAAGGTTTTGTGAGGCAAAATTACATAACAGAAAATACTTTGTAAAACAGACCCCAGCCAACAGGCAGAGTAAACACAAAGAACATGTAGATTCATTCACAGAACTGTCTTAAAGGTGTGTTCCTCCACAAAACAAAGTCCAGCTGATATAAAGCCGTTCAGTTTCCTCGAACAGACAGACAATTGTTCAGTGAGCCGGCTGTTATGAGTGCAGCAGATGACGTAATCATTCTAATGTCCTTTAAAATTACTCCACAAAGCAAACTCCAGCCAACAGGAGGCGTAAGCACAAAGAACGATCAGATTCATCCACAGCTGACCCGAAGGAGTATTATTCAACAAAACAAACTCCAGCCGCTAGGCGGAGCCAGCACATAAAGAAACAAAATAGGCATCCTGGTTCCTCGGATGATCAAGAGTCAAATTCAATCGGAGGCCGCGTAAAAAAAATACATCGTGACTTACTCAGTCCGTCAACTTTATAAAAGACGTCCTTTATTTGAGCATGTAGATATTTTGCGGTCATCCATAGTGTCCATTCTCAATCTGGCAGGGAACTTCAGTGTAAAAGCGATCTTCCGTCAATGCAAAAGTTTCTTGGAGTGTCATGCCACAAAACAAACTCCAGCAGCTAGGCGGAGCCAATGGAGAAAGAAACAAAAAATGGTGCCCAGCTTCCTTAGATAGTCAAGTTACTGAACAGCGAGTCTGTCCACTCACATAATAAACGCCCAATGGTTTACTCACCCATAGTTTGTATGAAGGCCAGTGCCTTTTTGGGGCATAAAAATATTTTGTGCCTTGGTGTCTGTTCTCAGTTTGGCCAGAAACATCAGTGCAAAAGCGATCTTCCATTGATGTAAGAGTTTCTTACATTCCTTGAACCGATCGTGTTTCTCTCTTGTCGAATTCGCTAAATCCAGGAACAAGAAAATATTGTGATTCTTCCAAGAAAGCTTTACTCTTCTCCTTGCATGGCGCAACATGAGATCTTTATCGGATGATCTCAGAAATTTGGTCAGAATTGATCAGGGCATGTCTCCCTCAGCAGATCTGCGAGCCGGGACTCTATGAGCTCGCTCTATTTCCAGTTTATGGCCTGTTATGTTGAGCAGACTCGGGAAGAGCTCGTCTAGGAATTTCACCATATCTCTGCCCTCTTCATGTTCAGGAATTCCAATAATTCGAATATTGTTCCTTCGATTCCTATTTTCGAGATCTTCCAGTTTTTCCAAAATAAATTCCAAGTCTGTTTTGGACACGGGCGGATTAGTGAATAACTCCCTTTCCGATGATTCCAGACAATCGATTCGTTTCTCATCATCTGTCACTCTCGTGACCAATTCAGAGAATTTTGTTTCCATCACCGTAATCGATCAACGTATTACAGCGAGATCCTCCAAGTCAGCAACAACCTTCGTCAGCATCACCGAGATGTTGGACAGTTGACGCTGGATTTCATCTCCCGACATGCCATCCAAATCCAGTCCCCAGCTTGCAGTCCCATCAGAGGCCTCAGCTTGAACATGTAAGTGTCTTTTAATGTCTCCAGAGTCTGAGGATTTTGACTTCTTTGCCATGTTTACCTCAGAGAGCAAATATGTAACTGGGTGTATTGAATAATCACAAGTTATAACATGAAAATAATCAAAAAACCATCAAAGTGCGCAGAGCTAGCCGCTCACACGTCTGCTTCACGCATGGCGTCACGTGACCCCCACTTTTTTAGTATTGTTAAGCTGCATTGCACAGCAGCTCATTTCATGACTTTAAAATTATGTCCTGAATGAACATACTGGTACGCTCTTCTAATAACCATTGTGTTTCTTTATAAAATATTACCCCAATGGAAAAAGAAACAACCTTCCAGAGTAAACCTAATGAATCCAAACATTGTTACTGTCGCTCAAAGTATTAGCACAAAGGCAGCCTGAAACAGAACAAACTGGTTGTTAACACATTTTACTGGTATTCCATACAGGAAAGCTGTGCTCCTAACAGCAATGAACAAAGTCTTGCTTTACCATGACATGAACACAACGAAGAGGCCATATTCCCTCATTCAACTCTCAGCTCTTCCACTCTAAATTCTCAGTTTATTCACTATCCATATGGTTTGTATAGGCAACACATAAAGAAATCTTAACACATCTACACACACATGTACAGTAGTTACATGCAAACCCATACAGTATGTACACAGAGAAAACTGGGAATGAGAGAGTGTTGGAGTTTGGAGTGAGAGAACTGACAACTGGACTAAAATATAGGGCATGTGATTTTCCTCTCCATTGTAGCCTTAATGAAGGCCCTGCAAGAAACTAATGAGGTGCGACAAAGCTCTCACCCTTAGATCCAATGCACCACATCCACAGTGTGCCACATGCTTTTAACACTTGTTTTTTTATTGTACTGAGGTGTAAATGCTTGGTCTAACCTGGGCCCACCCTAATGACCAATTTCAGTTAGCTCCAAATTTGCATGGTAATGATTAAATTATTGACAATTTTTAAACAGTTTTGTACACGCCATTAAGGGCAGTTTTATCTGGAATACTAGATGATACCACAATAATAGACCATGCAGAATGAATTTTTTTTTTATGTTGGCAAGGCAGTCTCCACAAGCATTAGTGAAAATACCGGGAAAATAGAAAATGAGGTGCCTCAAACAAAACTTTGAATGTCTTTCAAAGATTTGATGTCACTGATTATTTCATCCTCAAAAGTGCTTGTGGTATCAAGCAAGTACCTAATGAATATTACTTTACTTCCAGGCAGATTGTGTAAAGGACATCAATCAGTTTAGAGCTTACCATATTGATAAAGAACTTTAAGAAGTAAAAAAAAAAAAAAATGCACAAAAAAATTATTTACAATCATAGAATCCTATGGCCAAACTTACATTTTGATACTTTGGAGACTTGCATACTTCTCCAAGGCAATAAAAAAAAACAACAACATACACTTCTCAAGCACTTTTAAACTGAGGTCATTTTGTAAATTGTTGAGAAAAAAAAAATAAAAAAATTGGTGAGAATTTTTATTTTTCATCTGTTTGAGATGTAGTGTGTGATACTACTATTTGATTTGCCAGTGAAAACATAAAGACACTCCAAAACAGCTAAGATGAGTTGTAATCAAACTAATTTGATTAATACAAAAACAGCTCTAAGCAGCAGACTGTAAACTCACAGTCTAAAGTCATTACATCATGCAGAAACCATCAAATCTAAGTCAGAGACATCAAAATGTGCTGCACGCTTGAGTAAAGTGTGGTGTGAGATTGCATGTTTTTTCCATGAAGTATCTGTTTGTTCTCCTGTGCTAAGGGATGTTTTGACAGATTTAGTTCATTTTTGGGGGAGAACAATACATTTTGTCTATATACACACACACACACAAACAAGTAATAATAAATAAACATTCAGGTAAAATCAGTTTAGTCTTTCTGCTTAGAAAAATATTCTGCAAGGTATTGGAAATCCTGACATTACATTTTGCCATTGATGAGGCTCCATAGATCACAAGCACAGATTTTACACATCAGAGAACCTATTTTGATTATCAAAGTGTAGGACAATATTTGTGCAACAAGATCAAACTCAATCTAATCAACTCATGTTTTTGATAAGCTCTTTTGATAAGTGGGAATTAAAGCACAGCACAAGCACATTCTAGCTCATTGCCAACTTGAATTATGATGAATAAAACTAAAGACTTGATTGCCAGTATTTCCTACATCTCTTGGAGATGTTCACACACGTTTTTTGTTTGCATTTTTTTTCTTGAATAAGAAGTGCCACACATTCTTAAATCTCAAAAACAAGCAAACTACATTTCCCAAGCTGCCACCATGTGAAAATAGGTCTTCTGTTTTGTGTGGGCCTATTTTTGTGAACAAAAAACATGGCAATATGTGATGGTCACCCTGGCTGGGTAAACAAATGCACTGCTGTGCTGTGAGAACCTGGTTTTGAATGAGGTTGTCCACTGGAAATGAACATTTGGCATTGAAGTGAACATGACTCGGAAATTCAAATGATGCTATCCTATACAATTATGAATTTACAATGTTCAAAATGTTTACAATGCTGCCATGTATTTCATAAACAGTCCTGATTACAAATCCTGTCATGTTAACAACAGCAACCTTAAAGGGCTTCATCCAACAGAAGGAGCTTTTACCTTTCTAATACTGATACAAGGCAGAGACACTGTGCATTAAATGGGAAAATTAGATTTTTGATGAAAAACGTAATAACAAGGAAAACATAAAAATAGAATAACAGCTTTTTTAAGTGTACGTTTCTGAAATTCCCCTGTGACCTCTTATATAAAAGCACAGAAGGTAACCTGAGGAGTTAACTGTCAAAAACATGTGCCATACTATTCCCAACAGATGAAGGAAGGCTAATATTCACCACAGTTTAATACTTTTTGTATTGCTGCTACCATGAGACAGCCCATGAAAGCCTTCTGATGCCTGCCATACACAGGTTATGACTTCAGCTACTGTAATCATACAAGCAAATCTTAAAATATTCAGAGAACTGTGAATATATCAGTGTATTTACAGTAATTTGACACATTTTTGTCTTTGTATTTAATATATCATTGAATATACTGTATCACCTGCAACGTCAAGTATTCTTTTACATTGTTATACAATAAAATATAATTCCACCAAAATAAATTTCGACAAACATCCAAATAACTTTCTTTTTTACTTTATGATTTATTGCTAAAATCACATAAAAAGCACCAACAGGTGCAAGCATAAAATATATAACATTCAGACAGCTGCTAAATATGGAGATGTTTGCTTAGCTTACCGTGTAAAAGCCAATCCTACACAGGGCTACTGAGAGCTGAATGCGTTCTGACATCGTCCCCAGCAACAGCGTTACCCCAGACAACAAACAAGCTGAGCCAGAGTAACTGAATGAGGTCAGAAGAAGGACGGCTTTGAATAGGTAATGTGTTTTGAAGCAGAACAGAAAGATATGGAGGAGAATCAATGGTCCTTCTTCAGCTGAAAGTATAGAGGTAAGAGGAAACAGTTCTCTTCATTGCCCATTCATAAATAAACAACAGATAGAGGTGGGTGAAAGAGAAATACTACAGAGAGAGAGAGAGAGAGAGAGAGTGACAACAACTAAAGGGGATTAGTAAAGTGCTGTCTCAAGAGATTACCATCTCAGTGACTCTATAGTGCAAAATAAAACTCCTAATTGGATTAGTCACTTTTACACTTCTACACACATAATAACAACATTTTGAAGATAGTGATTAATTAAATTTGATTGAAATAATAATATCTTCTATCTGAAGTTGAAGAAACAAGATTGAGTTTTCAGTTCAATAAACCAATCTCAGCCACTTAAAAATACTGTCTGTGTCTGTCTTTGGGACACCTTCCAACTGAGAACACATAATTTGCAGAGAGGGAACACAGAGCTGTAATCTCACATTGGTGCATTAATCCAGAACACATAACAAAGATTACCTTCCCCAGGACACCCAGCTGTTTTGAATTTTAGAAACCATTCCACTGGGAGGACTACAAGTGATAATAAAGGCCACATATGTTAATCCACAGTAGTCCTGAAGTGTATTTTTATTTCAAAGAAGAGGCAAATAAATTTATATTATGAATTGTGATAAAGAGATTTTGAAAAACTATTATAATATGAATAGTTGCCCTTTACAAAGGTAGCTAGTGATAATGATCATAATGGGGATAGTGATAAAAACTGCGTATTCTTGAGTGGAAAAAAAAAAAAAACTTACAAATTTAGAAAGAGTGTCAGAAATGTTGCATATATTGAAGACCTAAACATTCCAGAGAAGCATACTACTAAATACCTAACAACATACTGGTTATCACAGCATGTTACTGGTGTGCCTAAATATATCCAATAGGCCTGTATATTACCTTTACAATAAAAATCCATTCTTTAACATTTGTTAATGCATTAGGTATCATGAACAGACAATTAACAATATATTTTTAACAGAATGTATTTATCTTAGTTCATGTTAGTTACTAAAAAATACAATAATTCATTGTTAGTTCATGTTAGTTCATAGAGCATTGACTAACGTTAACAAAAACGGATTAAAAATGGATTAGTATATGTTGGAATTAATATTACATTAGGTTAATAAATGCTTAATAAGTATTGTCCATTGTTCGAGTTCATGTTAACTAATGTTCCCTATCTGTCACTCACTCGACATTGTGTCGATGTAGTGACACTAGGGGTCACTCTTGGGAGCCCGAGACACCTCTGGTCTTTGATAAAAAAATTGGTGAGTGGTATTTGCATGCCACTCCCCCGGACATACGGGTATAAAAGGAGCTGGTATGCAACCACTCATTCAGATTTTCTCTTCGGAGCCGAACGGTCATGCTCACTGAGCTGAATACTACTGTTCATTCACCTCTGCTGGATCTGACAGCGCATTTCAGCGGCTTCTTCCCCCCTCTGCACTGGTGCACTGCAGAGAATGCAGTCAGCCGAGCTTAAGGCACTCTCCTTGAAGACTGCCCTCCTGACTGCGCTCACTTCCATCAAGAGGGTAGATGACCTGCAAGCGTTCTCTGTCAGCGAAACGTGCCTGGAGTTCAGTCCAGGTTACTCTCACGTGATCCTGAGACCCTGACCGGGCTATGTGCCCAAGGTTCCCACCAGGTGGTGAACTTGCAAGCACTGCCCCAGGAGGATGCAGACCCAGCCCTGTCGTCGCTGTGTCTTGTGCGCACTTTACACATCTATTTGGATCGCACGCAGAGCTTTAGAATCTCTGAGCAGCTCTTTGTCTGCTTTGGTGCACAGCGGAAAGGAAGCGCTGTCTCCAAGCAGAGGATCGCCCACTGGCTCATTGACGCCATAACTATGGCATATGTCGCCTAGGACATGCTGCCCCCAGTAGGGCTACAAGTCCATTCTACCAGGGGTGTAGCGGCTCCCTGGGCTCTGGCCAGGGGTGCATCTCTAACAGACATTTGCAGAGCAGCGGGCTGGGCAACACCCAACACCTGTGCAAGGTTCTACAACCTCCGGGCGGAACCGGTTTCGTCCCAGGTAGTGGCACGCAACACAAGCGGATAAGCCCGGGATAGCTGGCCGGGTGTATCGCTTGCACATAGCACCTTCCACCTCCCTTGGAGCTGAAGACGTGCGCCATTAATTCCCAGTAGTGTTCACAAACATTGTTCCCTGGTTGACTTCCTCCGAGCCCTGTGGCAGTCGAGTTTTCGGAGAGACTCGCTGTCGGCCCAGTACATGCGCTAACTAAGAGCCCTGTTCTGGGGTAGGTGCTCCGCATGTGGCGGTTACCTGTAAGGCTAACCCCATGCGATATATATCTTCCGCTAGTTCGTTTCCCTGCTGGCAAACTGTGTCTTCCTTGGGCAGAACCCCTCTGCCCCAGTCTCCATGTTTGTAGTAACTCCTCCCCCACTGGGCAGGATCTACCTTGAAGGCTCTTCACATGGTTGGAAAGACCATGTGACTTATTCTTCCACTTAAATATCCCCCCCTCTCTTTGGGCGAGGTGTGGTCTCCGTGGTGTCTTCCCCTTGGGAGGGACACCCCCCGACTAGACCTGGCGGCCCAGTCGGATAATCCCCCTTGTTTTTTTAGGGAGTGGAAAAAAAGAAGGGGAAAAGAGGCCACGACTGGGTTAAGCCTGTTTCTATCTTTTGGGTAGTCAACTTGTGCCCAAAAAGGGCCGTTCGACACTCATAAATATGTTGGGGGAGGTTACGTGTCGACCTGGTGTGCTGGCTATGAGGCACACAGTAGTCTGCCCACCACACACTGCCAGTTCACGTAACACAGTTCAGCCAATTGTGGCGTTTCGTATAGGGACCCCTAGTGTCACTACATTGACACAACGTCGAGTGAGTGACAGATAGGGAACGTCATGGTTACTTGTGTAACCTCCGTTCCCTGATGGAGGGAACGAGACGTTGTGTCCCTCCTGCCACAATGCTGAACTACCCGCTGAAACGCTGTGAAAAGTCGGACCTTATATCGGCTCCTCAGCATAAAACCTGAATGAGTGGTTGCATACCAGCTCCTTTTATACCCGTATGTCCGGGGGAGTGGCATGCAAATACCACTCGCCAATTTTCATTGGCCTTTTATCAAAGACCAGAGGTGTCTCGGGCTCCCAAGAGTGACCCCTAGTGTCACTACATCGACACAACGTCTCGTTCCCTCCATCAGGGAAGGGAGGTTACACAAGTAACCATGACGTTGTTAACTAATGTTAACAATTGGAACCTTATTGTAAAGTGTTACCAAGGGTCTCAGATGACCATTAGTTGAACATATAGGACTGATACATTGAAACTTAAATGAAATGATCTATTCTGACCTCAAACCCAGTGTTTATTTCCCTTTCAAACAATTTGAGACCAATTTTGTGCACAAATATATAGGCTACTATGTATGCCAATTCAAAGAACAAAGACAAGCGTATCAGTACTGCAAGCTTATTTGCAAGTTTGTAAGAAGAATTTGAATTTCGTTATATCAGCTCCACACTCTTAATAAACATCCAAAAGGTGGCGGCATTGATGCATCATTCTTACCTGTAAACTGACTGTTTAGGTTGAAAGCTAAATATTTCTTGTAAAGCAGCTTTAGAACATATTTTTTGTGGAAAGCATGAATTGGAATTGAGTTGAAAATAGTTATTTTCAGGTTCATTCAAGAATAAGCCTACTCTAATAGTGTGTAGAGAAAAATATACACAGTCAAATTAATATAAAGTATTTTTTTTCTCGAGAAAATATTATTAATATTATTATTATTATTATATATTTTATTTTTATTTTATTTTATTTTTTTGCTTTAGTACAATGACAATTTAAAAGCTAATTATTTAATTTTGCAAACAACATGTTGTCTGTCTTTATAATAACACACTTTTATTTTTCTTACACAGCAAAAATGGGTCTTAGACAACATTAAAATACAAGAGGACTATCATATTGAAAATCCCAAAACTAAACTATTCTACTTCACATACCAAAACTTTTTTTCAGGTAAGTCCTTGGTCAATGTGAACTTGATGCATGAATTATTAAATCACTAAGACAAAAGTTTTTTTTTTGTTTTTTTTGTTTTTGTTTTTTTTTTGCTACAAAACAAAAATATAATCATTCACAATCTTTCCCCCCCAAAATGTATTTTGAGAGCATTAAAGATCTGTAAACTGCAATAAAAGACAATAGTAGATATTTTATAGTGCATATAATTTAAGTTAATTTTTACTGTTTAATTTATTTTACATGAGTGACATGTAAATATTTTGTTGACTTGTCAGTACACAGTGGTTTCCTTTTGTTAAGGTAAGGTACTTTGCTTAGAAGCAAAGTGGTTTCCACTTTTGAAAAGGTAAGGTATTTTGCTTAGAAGGCATGTTTGATTATTAACTTCTGAATCATTTTAATAGAATTATCATATCATTTCAGTTTGCATATACAATTTCAATACATTTATCATCATACCTGTTATGCAGCAAAACATTAGCAAGAGTTGGGCCTATATTTGTCAGCTCTAAAAATGGTCCACCCCATTCTCTCGTTTCCCCCCTGCCCACTCTAGAAACATAAGCTGAGGGCAGTCTTTTTATAGCTTGGTTAGTGCTACCAGCAACACGTTTCTTTGCATACAACACAAAAAAACAAAGAGAACCTCTGCCTCAAGTGTCATGGCAGGAGAGGGAATAACAACTTCCCACTGGGTATCATGCCCCGTGCGCCACCAGGAGCACTTCATAACCAGGAAGCTTGCTGAATTCACTGAAGACCATCGACTGTTTGCCCTACCAGGACCTGAATGCTTGCCGGTTAAAGTGGACACTGAAGTGGGGCAAACAGACAGTGAGGACGAGGACTCAGGAGAGCCACTGTTTCAAGTCTTGCTGGACGTGACTCAGTTTAAACCAGAGGACATACTCATCCAGGTCTTCGAGGGATGGCTGCTGATCAGAGGACGGCATGGGGTGAGGATGGATGAGCATGGGTTTGTGTCACGGAGTTTCACTAGACATTATGAGCTGCCTGACCGTCAACTCAAGGCAGGGGACCTCAAAGCCATGCTGTGTCATGATGGGATACTTGTGGTGGAGACCAAGGATCGATGGTGGCCAGCGTGTGATTTGTAAAAAGTGATGACAACACCATTTATGACATGATCATACATGGGTTGTGTTCGTTGAGTGTTTTTGATGTTTTATATCAGTTCCCTGTTGAAGCAATAGCCTATTATTTGCTATGTGTACAACAGTATTGCTTTGTCAACCTAGGAAGTTTTGTAACAGCAAAGCTTGCCAGCATAACAGTTATCATCAACCATGTAGTTTTCACCAGAAAAATTTGTTTAAATAAATTCTGATAAAAGTATTATAAAGCCAAACAAAATTTGTCATCTATTCTTCATGTCTGACAAAAAAAAGTAATCTACTTTTTTTAAAGGATTGTAGAAAATGATCTACAATTCTTTTATATTTTTAACATTCAGCCAACATGTTTTAATCAAGTTGACATTAAGTACTGTGATTGCAATGACAATCTCATCTCTGGAATTTAAGGTTAAGCTCTATCATAATGTCATTTCTCATTATGTCAAACTGTATTCATGTTTAACAGCATGCCAGTACTATGACGAAGTGCTAATGTACAGACAAACATGGACAACTAGACAAATGTATGTACTGGTGGGCGTGGTTGCATAATATACAGTGCATCCGGAAAGTATTCACAGTGCTTCACTTTTTCCACATTTTGTTATGTTACAGCCTTATTCCAAAATGGATTAAATTCATTATTTTCCTCAAAATTATACAACCAATACCCCATAATGACAACGTGAAAGAAGTTTGTTTGAAATCTTTGCAAATTTATTAAAACTAAAAAACGAATAAAATCACATGTACATAAGTATTCACAGCCTTTGCCATGACACTCAAAATTGAGCTCAGGTGCATCCTGTTTCCACTGATCATACTTGAGATGTTTCTACAACTTGATTGGAGTCCACCTGTGGTAAATTCAGTTGATTGGACATGATTTGGAAAGGCACACACCTGTCTATATAAGGTCCCACAGTGAACAGTGCATGTCAGAGCACAAACCAAGCCGTGAAGTCCAAGGAATTGTCTGTAGACCTCCGAGACTGGATTGTATCGAGGCACAGATCTGGGGAAGGGTACAGAAAAATTTCTGCAGCATTGAAGGTCCCAATGAGCTCAGTGGCCTCCATCATCCGTAAATGGAAGAAGATTGGAACCACCAGGACTCTTCCTAGAGCTGGCTGCCCGGCCAAACTGAGTGATCGGGGGAGAAGGGCCTTAGTCAGGGAGGTGACCAAGAACCCGCTGGTCACTCTGACAGAGCTCCAGCATTTCTCTGTGGAGAGAGGAGAACCTTCCACAAGAACAACCATCTCTGCAGCACTCCACCAATCAGGCCTGTATGGTAGAGTGGCCAGACGGAAGCCACTCCTCAGTAAAAGGCACGACAGCCCGCCTGGAGTTTGCCAAAAGGCACCTGAAGGACTCTGACCATGAGAAACAAAGATTGAACTCTTTGGCCTGAATGGCAAGCGTCATGTCTGGAGGAAACCAGGCACTGCTCATCACCTGGCCAATACCATCCCTACAGTGAAGCATGGTGGTGGCAGCATCATGCTGTGGGGATGTTTTTCAGCGGCAGGAACTGGGAGACTACTCAGGATCGAGGGAATGATGAATGCAGCAATGTACAGAGACATCCTTGATGAAAACCTGCTCCAGAGCGCTCTGGACCTCAGACTGGGGCGAAGGTTCATCTTCCAACAGGACAACGACCCTAAGCACACAGCCAAGATAACAAAGGAGTGGCTACGGGACAACTCTGTGAATGTCCTTGAGTGGCCCAGCCAGAGCCCAGACTTGAACCCGATTGAACATCTCTGGAGAGATCTGAAAATGGCTGTGCACCGATGCTCCCCATCCAACCTGATGGAGCTTGAGAGGTCCTGCAAAGAAGAATGGGAGAAACTGCCCAAAAATAGGTGTGCCAAGCTTGTAACATCATACTCAAAAAGACTTGAGGCTGTAATTGGTGCCAAAGGTGCTTCAACAAAGTATTGAGCAAAGGCTGTGAATACTTATGTACATGTGATTTTTTTTTTTTTTTCTTCGTTTTATTTTTATGAATTTGCAAAGATTTCAAACAAACTTCTTTCATGTTGTCATTATGGGGTATTGTTTGTAGAATTTTGAGGAAAATAATGAATTTAATCCATTTTGGAATAAGGCTGTAACATAACAAAATGTGGAAAAAGTGAAGCGCTGTGAATACTTTCCAGATGCACTGTAGGCTACTGCAAAGACCTTTCTAAACTTCTATTTAATTTTTAATTAAAGGACTGTTAAAGAATAAAAAAAGCAAAAACTGTGATCATAGTAAAACATGCACTTACAGTACAATGGAAGTAAATGGGGCCAGTCCATTAACATTAAAATATACATTTAAGGTTTATCACATATGCTCATATGTGTAAAGTTATTTCCAGCGTTACATCTTCTAGTGATCTAGTAAATGTTGGTAAATCCCTGATTTTATCACACTAAAATCATGTTCACATCTATGCCTATATTTTGATACAGTGTCTGTATTGTAATGTTTATGGACTGGCCCCATTCACTTCCATTGTAAGTGCCTTACTCTAACCATGATTAAACCACCAAGAGTCGAAAATATTTTTTGTGGTAATCAACGTTATGCCAAAAATGCTGTCGATAGAGCTTAAAAGAATACTTCACCCAAAAATTAAAACTTTCACATCATTTACTCACCCTCATGCCATTCCAGATGTGTAGGCCTTTCTTTCTTCTACTGAACACAAATGGTGATTTTTAGAAGAATATTTCAGCTCTGATGGTCCTCGCAATGCAAGTGAATGGGTACCAAAATTTTTACACTCCAAAAGCACATAAAGGCAGCATAAAAGTAATCCACACGACTCCAGTGGTTAAATTCATATCTTCAGAAGCGATATGGTAGGTGTGAGTGAGAAACAGATCAATGTTCAAGTCCTTTTTTACTCTCAAACTCCACTTTCACATTCTTCTTCTTTTGTTTTTGGAGATGTGCATTATTCGAGCATATCACTGCCTACTACGCAGGTAGGAGAATTTATAGTAACATTTTCTAAAAAAAAAAATCACAACAGAATTTAAACTGTATTTTTCATATGAAAGGGGTCCAGAGCAATACACAGTCAGGGGGCCCAGAATTTCTTGCTACAGCCCTGTGTATATTATCACATATCTCATCATGTCGGCCCTACACTACAGTTAAATTGATTTGTGAGACATGCTTATTATCTTGTCTATGTCACACAAGTTGCACCACATGAATAAATGAATATAGAGGGATAACAACGTGATATATATATAAAAAAAAAAGTTAGTCAAAGAGACCAGTCCCACATCAGGTGGTTAAATTTGATTCGTGCTGCCTGGTTTCATGTTGTGCTGCGCTTTGCTCCGCCTTCGACTACCCTGACTGGTTGCGCTGTGCTCTGCTCTGTTTGGCTCGCGTGAGAGTGAACACTGCGGCTGGTGTGGGACGGGCGCACAGCAACCGTGCTCCGGACTGTAAACACCACAGATGGAGAAATGACTTCTGCACACAGTTCTGTCCAATTGAAGCAAGGCAGCTGATTGATTGTCAAAATATCGTATGACTGGTGCGGATAGGAACCTGGATATTGTGGATTTAAGGTCCCCGCAGCAAACGAGTAAGGGGCAGTTCACACCGAATGCGTTGTTGCTTCTGTCCGCGCTGATTTTCAATTGTTTTTCTATGTAAAGACGCGCTAGACGGACGTCTTTGACCGTAGCCCCGCGTCTCGCTATTTTCCCTGTGTCTCGCGTAGGAGCGAGACGCCGCGTCAAGTTAAAACGAACTTTAACTCGAGACATTCGCATTCGGACTGAACGGCCCCTTGTGTTGTCAGTAACACGGGTGTCAGTGAGAGAGTTTGGGTTCGAGTTAGCTGGCTGATACCCTAGCCTCATAAGGAGCAACTTGTTGGCGTCATGGCTCTGCGCGCGAGAGCTTTGTATGACTTTAATTCGGAAAACCCGGGGGAGATAACGGTGAAAGAGAATGAGATAGTAACTCTGTACAGCGAGCAGGACATTGAGGGTTGGTTGGAGGGAACGAACAGCAGAGGACAGAGGGGGCTCTTACCTGCGTCCTACGTTGAGGTCTTGAGGAATGACTGCGTCTCCTCTTTTAACAACAACAGCTCTCGATGTGCCAGTATTCCCACTGGTGGCTTTGACTCCTCTTGCAAAGTTCAGAATCAAGAGCCCTACAACAACGCGCCAGCATCCAGCTTCACGGACTACCCTGGTCTACCTCAACAACAGCCTGGTACCCCAGCCAGTGATGATGATTGGGATGATGACTGGGACGATAACTCATCCGTAGCAGACGAGCCAGGTGTTGTTGGTGGAGATTACAGGAATTATGAAGGAACTGGCCCCTCTACCTACAGTATCTCCACATCCTCTATGCCTAGAGGTGCACAGCAAGCCAAGAGCTCAGCCACAGTCAGCAGAAATCTGAACAGGTTCTCAACTTTTGTAAAGTCAGGAGGGGAGGCTTTCGTGCTGGGCGAAGCGTCTGGCTTTGTGAAGGATGGGGATAAAATCTGTGTTGTGATGGGTCAGTATGGCCCAGAATGGCAGGAAAACCCATACCCATTCAATTGCACTATTGATGATCCAACTAAGCAGACTAAATTCAAAGGCATGAAAAGTTACATTTCCTACAAACTGACTCCTACCCACACGCAGAGCCAAGTCAACAGAAGATATAAGCATTTCGATTGGCTCTATGCTCGATTAGTGGAGAAATTTCCTGTCATCTCAGTGCCACACATCCCAGAAAAACAAGCCACTGGGCGTTTCGAAGAAGATTTTATTTCGAAGAGGAGAAGAGGGCTGATATGGTGGATGAACCATATGACCAGCCACCCTGTGCTTGCCAAGTGTGATGTCTTCCAGCACTTCCTCACCTGCCCCAGCACGGATGAAAAGATTTGGAAGCAAGGGAAGAGGAAAGCCGAGAAAGACGAGATGGTCGGTGCCAATTTTTTCCTCACCATCAGTACTCCTGCAGCCCCTCTTGACCTACAAGACGTTGAAAGCAGAATTGATGGATTCAAGGCCTTCACCAAGAAAATGGATGACAGTGTGATCCAAGTGAACGCCACGCTCAGTGAGTTTGCAAGGAAACAGATAGCCGGGTTCAAGAAAGAATATCAGAGAGTGGGACAGTCTTTTAAGTATCTAAGTCAAGCATTTGAGCTGGACCAGCAACCATACTCGGTTGGTTTGAACCAAGCAATTGCATACACGGGGGTAGCCTTTGAAGTTATTGGTGACTACTTTGTGGAGCAACCTAAACAAGACCTGGATCCAGTGATGGACCTACTAGCTCTGTACCAAGGACACCTTACTAACTACCCTGATATCATCCATGTTCAGAAAGGTAATCATTTATGCATCATGTATTTATTTGTATCATCATCACCATACAAATATGTATGAAACTGTGCTTCACCGAGATAGGTCAGTATTGTTGTAGTTTTTAACACATGGCACTTGATCATATCAAAAGCTATAGTAGGGTCACAGTAAGCGTTGTTGCACTCTTTGCTCTCCTAACCACAGTTTGCTTTGCTGACTGGTTTTGTTTGTATTGAAGTGCCACTAATGAGTTCACTGGTTCTTCTGGTTTTGTCTGACTGCTGAGTCACATGGGGGGAGCTGTGGCTGACGTGCACATTGTGCTTTTCCTGTGGTCGGTAAATGATCCATACAATGACAAAGACTGAAACTATTGACGTAGCACCCTGCTCAAGGAAAGTTGCGAGAGAGTTTCAGTATACCAACCATCATTTAGTCAATAGCATTGATTTAAGGATGGCTAATTTTGCCACAATGGTAATTCTGATTTACTGACATATCTCTGACAAATAAAGAATAATAATGACTTTGATCTAATTAAAAAAGAACAGAGCGTGTTAATCCTCTATCATGATGATACAATCATGATGAGATTTATTTATCATTTTCTTTATGTACTTAATGAAGCGAAATATGCAAGAAGCCCAGAAAGCATGCACAAAGTGTAGCAATCGCACTGTCATCTGTGTTATTAACTGCTTGAATATGTATGAAGCTTACGTAGTTCACAGTTGCAGATATGTGTTTTTCTCAGAGCTAAGGTTCCTAAAACAGGTCTGAAATAATTTTTAAGAAGACTTCATTTTTTTGGCTCTATCATTTTTAAGATAGAGCTACTAGCTTGAAATTTAGGTCTCACTTCACCTAGCACTTGATATCACATACATGAATTTTTCATTCACGACGTTCAACAAATTTGTGGCTTAGACTGACTGACAGGACTGGTTGTAATGTTTTATTTACCCTCTTTGCTCAGATTCCAGGCTATAATTTTACTTATGCAAAGTGCAGTAGTTAAAAGCATAATTTTATTTTTAAATGAATCAGCTAAATCCAAATCCACATGAATCACAAGAAACCATTTACTGCCTCGAGCGTAAGAGCCATTAAAGACAGAACTTGATGAAGTTACTAAAAATTCACACAAGCCAAGTTGTTGAGTGTTCTTAGGGTAGCTTTTAAGGTTTTTGATGTTATTCTGGTGCTTTTTCATCTTCACTGGTGTGATGAGGAATTTTCTATGTTTTCTCATATGTTTTCACAGAGTCTGTCTCGACATATAGGCAACACTGAGTTTTACAAGCTGTTTCTTCAGGCTACATTTATTTGACTACTCAAGACCACACCATAACATGAACAAATAGTGTGTGACTATGTATAAGCCTACAGAGTATGTCTGTGAGCTACAGAGTAGCAGTTGAGCATTCGTATGTCTGCTGTATGCTATAGAGAGTGTATGTTGAGAATGTTTTTATGTGATTGCTTAGATTCCAAAAGGAGTGCTCACAACGCTTGAAAAAGTGGTCTGGATGTAAGCTGGATTCATCTATGACAGTTAAATGTGTCAACCAGATGTTTAATGAGCTACAGCCTGGTGTTATAGAGACCAGTGTCACTGCATTGTGAGTGCACAATGCTTTGGACAAATTGAAATGCTGTGTTGTACTTCGAGCAGAGAGGATTAGTGCCATGCTGACCCTGCTGTAACTGATCCAGCCATTCACAGTCTGACTGTTTGGTCACCTGCAGCTTGCTGAATCCCACACAAAATCCCATACATGTTCTTTTAGCAAATGTTTATTTACTATCCTAAAACATTATTGTCTCCAATAACATTAGGGTGACGGAACGACCCTGTGCTTTAGGTCTACAGATGTGCAAATTTGATCGTTGCTGCATTGTATATCTGCACCCACAATTTCACACTTAACTCAAATAAATGTGAGAAATTAACACAAGGGAAAACCAGAGTAGACACGCTTAGAGTTATCATGAAAAATCAGCCAGCCATAAAATAGGTCAAAAGAAGGAAATGAAAAAAGCTGTTCCCTTTTCTACACCTCAAATAGATGTGGTCTTCAAACTGTGCTCTCTGACTAGAAGCTGTTGGCAGACACATTCAGTACTGTTAGCACCCCTAAGGGAAAAAACAGTACAACAATAATTTCCTGCCTTATCTTCCCCAAGACTCATCTATCTGTCAGAAGCAATAAAACAATTATTGTGGGTTTGGTTTCTGGTCATACACTGCAAAAAATCATTTTCTCACAGAATTTTTGTCTTGTTTTCCAATAATAATATCTAAACTTAAAAAAAAATTAAAAATAGATGAATTTACTTGAGAAGCAAAATGACGTAAGATATTGTGTCTTGTTTTCAAAGAAGTCCAACAAAATGTTGTAATGTTTATGCTTGTAATGTTTGAAATGTAATGAAATGTTTTAGTTTTTCCATATTCATTATTTTGTCTTTTACCATGTGCTTACTTTAGTCCTTAAAACACTAAATAAATGAAAATCTTCACTGCATATAATATAGTGCACCACAAAACTTAACGATGTAGATATTGGCTAGATAGACACTCTACTACTGTATACCCACCACAATCTAACCTTGTACAGTTATTCACTAATTTAAGCTATAATGATCACCTTGCGAAATGCCTTACATGCGGAACACAGCATAACTCATTTGCTGTATGCTTCTAATTTTTTCTAAAATTATTACATTTTAAGTCCAACATAATGTCCTCAGGGATGACATTGAAACTTCAGACATGAAAGGTCTGATTTTTTTTCTAATAAAATACACATGAGCACAGCATGTATTGATTTGTGTCACTTTAGAGCCTCCATTAGCAATGAAAGTGAAGAAATAGAGTGCCATTGAACTATGGCATTAATAGGATCTTTTTTCCATCTCTTTTCTTTCATATTATTATAGTTCAGTGGAACATGTTATAGTATATGTGGTTCTTATGACAGTGAGAGGGAGTAGTGACTCAAATGTGAGCTGGTCATTAAAACTGGGGAAGTTCAACCATATGATTGGCTGAAGAAGCCTATGGTCTGTTTGACACATTTCCAGTATTCAGTGCGCTAACATGTACCATTATCTCTTGTCAATCTGTTCTAGGTGAAGCAAAAAGACCTATTTATCTTTAATCCCTCAGCCATAAAAGAAAGTACGTAGTTACTATTTACATTAATCTGTGAACTAAAGCTTCATTTATACCATGGAAGAAAAAAAGTTTTTTCTCCTGAACGAATTCAAGTTCCATAGGCGAACGTAGCCTGCATCTGTAATACGCAATGCGAATTTTAGGGTGGGCATCAGATAAAAAAAGCATACATTTTGAACATCTTTGGAGAGACGGCTTCATAATTTAGTTTTAATGTTAAGTTAGTAACTTGGCTAGCTACAATCTCTTCAACTGGCAAACACAATTGTAAATAATGTTACGACCAAGCCACACCCATGATTAGTGTTATCATATCATCAAGGCTCTTCAACTTCGATTTGCATGAACAAGAGAAATATCACCAAACGAACACCCTAGGTGAACAAATATGTGCTTTTTGTCACAATATTTATACAAACTAACAAAGTCTGTTCGCCCAGCAAGTATAATTGAACCTTCACTGTCACTGCTGTTTCAGGAAAGACAATTATTGGAGTCATGGGATCCATCTCAGAAGATGATAGTTCTGAAATGAATTTGTTTCCAATCAGGCTAAATGTCTTGTAATTCACAGATGATGACTTTTGTAATATCCCTACTGCCCATTAATCTAATGGGGCAGTTCCAAAGCAAATTAAACTTGCTGTCACCCTTGTTTTGGCAGTGATCTTCATTTGCCTTCTCATTTGTTTGAAACAAACCAAACATTTGTGTTTTTGTCATGCAGGAATATATAATGTGCCACCTGTGTTATCATCAGGTTGAAGTGCATGAAAAAAAAGGCATGTGTTCAGATGTGTAATATGGTCTGGGGGAGTCAGGAGGGAATTTCTGTTCTCCGGTTGCAGATGAATGACAGCACTGTGTTGTGTAATAGCACATCACGTAATGGGTGAAGAGGTTCTGCGGCATCAGGCATTGTTGTGGCTCAGTCGAGTGTAGCTTCCACATGTTCTGACCATTTTCATACTTCTCTATTGAGCGGCAAACCTCTATGGTTTTCTTATTACCCCTGTGTATTTGATGTTCCACCTTCTAGAAGCTGTTTTCATACATGCTTGGCAGCAATAAATTGTAGCAGAAGCCTTGATTGGGGGAACAGAACCTGTTTTAATGGTTATTATATAGGCCTAGCAGCTGTATATTTTATTTGATTTAGGCATATAGCCTCTATTTAGTAGGCTATGTACTTTTAGTAATGTATGTATGTCTCTTATCTAATCTTAAATACTTTAATCCTCAAGTTCTGTTTGTGGTCTGGCCTACTTTCTCGATGAAAAGAGGGATGCATCTTCAATAATATCTGCTTACTGGGCTTTGATCAAGTCATTTGAAGATAAGAGGTTAAAATCAAATTACCATAATAATTTTTACATGCGTATCATTGGTGTCTCTGGACTTCCAAATATAAAACACCGTTTAGTGGGTCTCAACAGAACATGTAAGGGTTAATATATTCGATAAGTGGAAGCCACTCAAGATGTCAAGCTGTAAAAATTTCTCTTGAATTCCTTACATTGTTTGTGCTTCAGAGTTTCACCACTCACTGAAAGTCTCTGCCTCACCACAACAGTTTGTTGAATTCCATTATGTCTGAAATCCATCTTGCATGCCTGGTCTGTTTTTCCTTAACATGCACCTTGTCTATTTGAAGTGTATTTTTCTTTCTCTTTGTCCTCTGTGCTCTTTTGCACTGTTTTTGTGGGAGTCACTGTGCTCATGTGAGTGTTTGACTAGTGGGAGGAATTTTAGGGATCTGGGTTACTCTCAAGCAAAGACCTCTTTTGCCAGAAGGCAGAATGTACAGAGTTTTGGGGGATGGGAGATTTGGGAATGTCTTGCATGTTTTTCCTCAATGAGAAGGAAAGTCAGCCATCTGCTCATGCAGGACTACACTGCACAACTTGTAAAACAAGGCTTTTTAGAGGGAGGATTATTATATCATGACATATTGGATTTAGACTAATACTGTATGCCTTCAATTATAGCCTCTATACCTTCATTCATGCTGCATTTGACACAAGCTTAAACCTTTAATAAAGTTTTAGAGAAGTAGAACAATTTGTGCAGAAGGATGACGTCAGACATTGCGTACAACTATAGTTTCAACCTCAAAGATGCTTTAGCATCATGATCTGTCACTAAATAATGAGGCCACTTTCTCAATTAAGTGCAGTACAGAGTGTGCCTGACAAAATTAAACAAGAAACCCCGATTGCATGCCATTTGGAGAGGCATGTCTCTATTCCCATAGAAGTTCCATTTATGTGACACAAAGGTTACACTATGTTAGATATTTGCATCAATGTATGGCTGCAATCTTTTCCCAATAGCATTTCTGCACTCAGTGATTCAGTAACGGTAATTCCTAACAGTTAAAACCCCTTCTCTTTCGTAACGAGGGCCTTTCTCAAACAATGGAAGAACATGTTTAATCGTCTCAATTCCAGTCATTGTAATTTGAAGCATCTTTGACATTTATTAACTCACTCTGTCTCTGAAGTTTTATTATGGTCTTTACAGGGTCTACGGAGCATATAGGATGTTTTTTTTTTTTACATTGATATATTTAGTAATATTTACATCGCAGTATTCTGCAGTCAAATATTTTGGTAACATTTCACAATAAAATTACATTTGTTAACATAAATTAACAATACACAATACTTTTACAGCATTTATTTATCATCTACATTGTTTAAATTTAAAGTTGTATACGTTAACATAAGTTAATGCATTATGAACTTGAACTAGTCTAACAATTAACAATGTTTATTTTTATAAACTAACATTAACCAAGATTAATAAATGCTGTAAAAATATACTGTTAATTGTTAGTTCATGATTCCTAATGCAGTAACTAATGTTAACAAATGGAACCTTATTGTAAAGTGCTATGCTACCAATATTTTTGTGTATTGACCGCTAAACTGAAATTGACCATTGTTCAAGGCAAGTGAATTCCAACATCTGTGCTAATTTCATGTATCTTTTATCATTCCATGGTCACTTTGTCACATAATCAAAGAATTTTATACTTAAATCAATATTTCATGACCATTTATTTAAGTAGCAGTGTAATAAATTGGAAAACGCACAGTCAGCTGCTAATTTAAAACCTTAAAGGGATAGTTGAAATAGTCAAAAATGAAAATTCTCTCATCATTTACTCATCCTCATGCCATCCCAGATGTGTATAACTTTCTTTCATCTGCTGCACACAAATTAAGATTTTTAGAAGAATTTCTCAGCTCTGTAGGTCCTCACAATGCAAGTGAATTGGTGCCAAAAATGTGAAACTCCAAAAATAACTTAAGTCAGCATAAAAGTTATCCATAAGACTCCAGTGGTTAAATCAATATCTTCAGAAGCGATATGATAGGTGTGGGTGAGAAACCCACATTTTTTTTGTCGACTAATCGTTTCAGCCCTACTTAGGATCAATTATGCCTAGTAAAAGCACAGTTTATTTGCACATGTTGTCTGTGCTGGTTTAGTGCCCGATTCACTAAAGGAAATGCATATCAAGCAACATGGCAAACTGATGTTGTGGGCCAGTTCTCAGCACTATATATCACTATACTGTATGCCGAAAGTGTGCTTGACCACATGGAGCATACTGCTCTGCATACTGTATATGGCAGGTTATAATGCTGTTATCCATCATTTGATCGTTATTTGATGAATTACTGCTTCCACTTTTGTAATTGTGCCGAGCAAATAGCACAGAGGTTTGTGAATGAAGCGCTGTCTATAATGATTTTCATAGAAAAGACTCAGCGATATTACAGTGCTGATTACACCTGCTTAAACTAGATTGTGGGTGGTTATTGAATAAGATGCAGATTTTTGCACTGAAATAGGCCTACCATGCGCAAAAGTGGGGCGTAGCCATTGTGTTTTCCAGTGATTTAATACGTCAGTTATGAAGGCTGGAGGATGTCACACAAGTAGAACATTTACAAATATATCTTAAAAGTGGCAGTTAGATTTCTAGTTATGACATATAGTGACTTCTCAGTTAATTTCACAGTACAGGCAGCAAAACAATGTTTCTGTCAAAGCAACATTCATATAGACTTATTGCAAATGTATCTGAGATAACCGATCCTGTGAAATAAGGCCTTGTTGCATTGCACACTTACGGAATTATTAAATCACAAAATAAACTTATGAAATGTCTGTCAATATTTAGTTTAAGTCAGGTTCTGCTCTGTCCACAGGTGCTCTAACAAAGGTAAAGGAGAGTCAAAAGCACGTAGAGGAAGGGAAGATGGAGAGCCAGCAAGCAGACGGGATTAGGGAACGCTGCAACATCATCTCCTTCGCCACACTGGCCGAGATCCAGCACTTCCATCAGATTCGAGTGCGGGACTTTAAAGCCCAGATGCAGCATTGCCTACAACAGCAGATCAGCTTCTTCCAGAAGATCACTGGCAAGCTGGAGGAGGCATTGCAGAAGTATAACAATGCATAAATGAACCACCTTTGGATCAGACAGACAGAGATACATCTCGCTCAGCAGAGAGCCAGGCGAGGGATTGCAGCCCCAATCTAGCAATATGACAAAAGAACCAAACGGAGAACCCTCCTGTTTAAAATTGGTGAATTCTCTCCCCACACAGTGAAATGAATGTCAGTTATAAGGGACTTTATATTGTTTGGGGGAAGTATATAGTGAGATGGTTATTATGAACCTCTCCTGCGATGGTTGGACTAGTTTTGACTGTATTATTCTCTGTGAAGCTAGTGAGTAGGAAAGTGACACGCAGAGAAGTCGGGAATACTGGCATTGTCCTAACATCACAGAGAGCATGTTATGTCTATTATCCTGCTACTGTTGTAATATTTTAGACAGTGTTGCATAGTCTTCCCAATTGAATGACTTATTGATATGACTTGAGGAGCTTCTGTGACTCTTCACTGCCATTTTTAAACATTTGAGCCCATCTTAGCCAACCTTAGACTAAATGTTTACAGACCTCGCAGAGCCGTTGTCATCTCTGTTGTGCCTTTTGATCCCGTCTTGTTGGTATTTTTATAATTTCTTAAAAAATAAATATATATAATTATTATTAGGATTTGTTTTTACAAGGTTTGATTTTAGTATCTTATTAAAATATCACAACTACTTAAAGTGGCACAGTTAACTTCAGGCTTGAGATAAGCTTGAAGTGTAGGAGGAGCTGGATACAGTGGCCTAATTTGGTATCCAGTCTGTTTTTTTCCAATGATATTTTGGGTCAAATGCAGAACACAATGTGCAAAAATGGCAGTCCCCACCAGATTACCTGTCATTACACTGAGACAGTTGAGGAAAAAAATTTTGATATAAACAGAAAGCACAGGACACTCAGGATTCATTTACACTTTCCTGGGTGCTCAGAGAATTTCGTTTATTTTCTACTAAAGATTTTTACTCATCATTTTGCAAGAAGAATCTTATCTAACTGTGCTAAAATGTTAAAGACTTTCCCAAATAAATTGTTCACCTCACTGTACTTGTTGCATCAAATATATTTTTCTATTATTTGTGTTTTGTGGGAGGCACTAAGTTGTCAGACACACATTGAACATCGCATTGAATTAATAGAAACATATCAATAACCATCTGCTATGGCAAATGTTGCAGGTTTTACATTGGTTTTTCTCTCTTTTTTCCTGTTTTATTCAGCATATATCTTCAGCTCTCTCATAAGACACTGAAATTGACCCCCCCAGTTTCATTACAAACACCAGTGTCATACTGAAAGAAAGGGAAGAGGAAAGACTTTAAGAGGGCTCTTGTTTTCTTATAGGTGTTGAAGCATGAAAAATTTAAGAATGGATGCAGATGTTTCAAGTTCAACACTATCACATCGTTTGACTGAAAAATGTGGGCATGCTCTATTTTCACAGTTTACATATTGAAAGTCATGATAATGATAGCCAACAGACAATTGTGATGGTTAATTTGCATCAGCAATAAAACAACATTCAACTTTTCAACATTCATCACTTTATATCCTCTTTTGAGTCTTTACAATATCACAATCCTGTTATGTTCTTATGAATCAGATTTTAACTGAATTCACAAGCAGTTGATATGAATTTTTTATTCAGTTTTATGACCTCATACATGTTAATTGAGCAAATACATCAAATATTTAATGTTACAAATTTCATTTGTCACACCATTTAAGTGAACTGTATTACTGCAAATAGCTAAATTGTTACTGAAAATTGTTAAATATTAAAAGAAAACATTCACTTTATCTTATGCATACTATACAGTGAAAATCTTGATTGAAAGTTATTGGTCATGTAATTTGCAAACTAACTGTTAGATAACATGTTGTATCAGCCTGTAACAGCAAGTTTTATTATTGCTGTCAAAATTAATAGTGATATTTCTGTTCTTGATATGGTAATGAGGGAAGTGCTCCCTGTGAATGGCGACAAATGCCTTTTTCAAGGCCGTGGGAACACTATCTGTTTGTCAGACCTGCCCGCTCTTCTAGTTGACCGTGGCACTGTGTTTACAGCACTGGCTGTAAACACAGAAGCATGCCCTGCTTTCAGCAGGATGGCTCTCAGGGAGGCATGCCAAACAAGCCTCGTACTGCCAGGCATGGGCAACCCCGTCTCAAAATCCCCACTTTTCTGGACTTCATTGCTTTTAATGCCATTTAGGTTTCTTGTTATTTCTTAGTTAGAAAACAGCACATTCATATAGAAAAACACTATAATCAAACTAAGATATAAGAAGATTTCAGTGTATCCGTCTTCTCTGCATTGTAAACATGCCCTTTCCCTCCAGAGACAACAAACGTACAATATTTAGGGTTCCCGTGGTCATGGAAAATCTGGAAATATCTGGGAATTAGAAAATTGTGATTACAAGGCCTGGAAATGAATGACAATGTCATGTCAACAAACCCTAAAACCCTAAAATGACTGTAAAAATTATGCTTTAAACAACTTTTCAGCTCAAATAATACAAGTTTCAACAGAAGAATTAATGCAAGTGCTTTTATAAAATTAGAAGCTTCACATTTCTGCCTTTAAACCTTAAAAAAATTGCCCACATTTACTTTCATTGTAAGTGCCTCCTGTACCCTCGATTTGGGCTTTTTTTAAAGAAAAGGAGGGATGAGTCGAAATTGATTTTTATGGTAATCAATAATACGCAACAAATTCTGTCGATTGAGCTTAACTTGTATTTAGCCTGGACTATTCCTTTAAGAAAGTCCGTAGGATAAATGATAAGAAGTTCATAAGAAGGTATCTTGCTATAACCGTTGTCAATAAGACATAGTAGTTATTCCTTTTTATTCATAAGAACATATTGTGAATCTGGCCCCTAGCTGGTGTGGTCATTTAATGTAATTTTATCTTTTACTAACATCTGTTATAATTAGTGTTATTTTCTTACTACATTTGGACACCGTTTCTATCAAATAAATGTGTCTTTTCCTGTTTATGTTGCATCTCCCAGCATCGCTCAGTGGTAGTCTGTCTGTTGTGTAATTTTGTTAGCATGTAGTTAGACTACAATGTTAAAGCCAGTCTCTTCTACCCACTGTCACAATAGGCACATATTTAATAGTTGACTCAAATATGTAGTAAATATTTTTGAGAAGCAAGCAGTGCTGTGGGTGTCAGAATGCTAAATGCTGGATTTAAATGGCTTGACAGGAAATGCATTCCAGATTTTTTCAACTGCAGGAACACAAGTTCCTCCCAAAGGAGCTGATGGAGTGGTCACTTTTGGTTCTTTCTAATGTAAAATGTTGTATATGTTTTCTGCATTTGTCAGTAAAGAAAAGGAAGCCAGAGAGCTTCTTAAAGGTGCACACAGTAATTCTAATCCAATACACCTTTTGTCAAATTCTGCAAATATCTCCTCACAGTCTGCTAGCTGTCCATTCTGTGGGTGGGCTGAAAAAAAATCTAGTATTTGTACACAGCCCTGGCTTTGTAAATGAGACAAAAACAAAATGGATCGGACTGATCCACACAACACTACTCCAGCCAATCAGCAGCAGGTGGTGGTTCTTGCGCGTGCACAGGATGAGGAGTGGGGGCAGAGCGAGAGGGAAATTAATTAGAATAGCGACGGCAAATCTTGCTGATGCTAACTTTCTAAACTCCAAAGAGGACAAATGGCTGAGAAACAGACCAAGAGAAAAAGGTCAGACAAATATAAACTAAAAAAGAAGGATTATGATAAGTAGAGGACTAGGAGCCGCGTCAACATCGGCGAGGCTTTTCAGCGGTGGAGAGACCTCCGAGAGGCAAATGGCTTGAAGACAGATGCAGAAGTTGCTCTTTTTCTTCTCGATAGGTGGGTAACATAAACCATATATGCTGTTGTTGTGATGTTAGATTTAGTAGCAGGAGAGTTGTGAGTGTCTGGAGCTGGTGTGCGAAAAACCGTCTTGCATGCATGAATTTGGGGGGTGAAGCTTCCAAAGAAGCACTGAAGGGAGATGTGTGTTTGTTTTGGCAGTTGAGTTCAAATATCAACTGTGCCTTTAATCATAGCTGTTCACCAAAATTAATGATAAATTAGAAAATACAACATATTTAAAATTCACAGCCGTCTGTCACCAGTGTAATGGAGGGCTCCACCTCATGTCTTGAGTAGGCCTACATCTTTTGGCCAGTTCTTAACCAATAAATTGGAATCCTGAGATTCTTTCGTGCATTAAACCCAAATCCAGTTCCACCCTCTTGTGGAATGTTCCTACCATGAGCCAGAAGGGAATCACATTTGAAAACAAATTAAAATTCCTGTCCATTAATTGAATAATGTTACAGCCAACACTGCTTGACATTATATCTCATACCAGCTCACAAAACACTTTGTGAGTTACACAAATGCTGTGAATGTTGTTACTTGTTAAATGGCTGATTGGTTGATTGTATCCACTTGTGGGCATGAGTGATGGCTCAGAGGTTAATCTAGGTTCCCTTATCACAAAAAACAGCTGCATGTCTACTTCACTTTTGCATGATCTTTTATATTCGTTTCTCATTTTATCCCCTTGTCTTAATCAGTAATTAAAATATATAATTCTTTGCCATGGTTTTGTGATTCTATTGTTCTTTGTTATTCTTTAGTCATTTGCTCTGTATGTGTCATGTTTTTGTAGTGTAACCTCTTCTTGTTAGACAGTCAGTTGGTAGTTTTAATTAGATGTGTTTAACCCTTAAATGCATGGGTGTTTCGCCACACATTATTACATACCTCCGGTCTTTAGTGATCCTGCACGTATATCTATCACAAATGGATCTACAGAATGCCCAGATAGTGTCAAATAAAAAACACATAAGAAACATATAAGCTACAAATAAGCTACACATATGTATTTTCTCTATTGAGTCTAATTAGACACAGAACTTGCTTAATTTCAGTAGTACACCCAGATGACAATAGCCAAATGATAAACTTGCTATAGTTTACTTCCACATTGCTTCTGTCAAATTGCAGTGTCAAATGTAAAACAAGTCAGTCACTGAAACATCCACCTTGAGTAAAAAATAGCATGTAAAATACGCATGTGTACACACATATGGAGTACAGATAATTCACCATTGTCAAACAGAAAATGGACACGATATAGTAGTAATTTGTGTAAATGTAAAGTACTCATTCGTGTTGTAATAAAAAAAGAAATATATAGTGTGATAGTAAACTTATATAGATATAAAATAATCTTAAAAATATGATTTATGGAAGCGCAAAAAATAAATAAAAAAATAGGGACACTATTACATATCTTGTGTCTTTAATGACCCTATACACTTTTGATAGGCTAATTAAGCAGTTATAAAAAAAATAAATAAAAAGCATATTTTTCAATTTTGCTAATTTCTTTCACGATTCAGACAAGAAAGACTGAGGAATACTGAAGAGGTATGGGCATAACTCCAATAAATAGATGAAGTACAGGGGTGGAATGAGGTCCCGGGTCACTAAAGACCTGAAGTATGTATTAAAGGGTTCAATTGTTTTGAGTTTAGAGAAATCTTTAGAGAAAATGAAATGCATCCTCAAGGTCCTTTGCTAACTCTTAGGGGAGGTAAAGTCAACCAAAAGCTTATTTATAGTTAAAGAGAGTCTTTTTTTCTGTTACAGAAAATGGGTCAAATTTTTGCATGATAATATGTATAAAACGCAAATTACGTCAAACCGAGATTACTAGATTGGTTAACATTAAGTTGTGCAATATAAATGATGTTTCGGATTTCATTTGGACAAGAAAAAATATTATTGCAATATGTAGTACTGCAAATAATGCAATAAATCTATCTAGTTGCAATAATTTTGTAAAATGAATCAAAATGATATGCACATTTCACTGCAGTTTTCCCTGACAAGATGGGCTGATTATCTTCAATTATGTGTGAGTTTCACTGACATCTTTTCTAAGTTGTTGCTGTATTTATTGGACAATAGCATGCAGCTCTACAGTTTCCAAGAATACCCGAGCAGTGCCAGGAACTTGCTGCCTGACATCCTGTTTCCAATTACAGGCCTTTGATGTGCACTTGACCCTGCTGTGAGATCTCAACTTTAAACCATCAGACCACCATTTTTGCCTAAGGTGTGGACATTACTGGTTGACAGTTTATAATCTCTTCTGAGGAAATCCCAACCACTCGCCACTGGCCAGCTGCTGACTTTAGATTCCAGCCTTTTGAATTAATCATATCCTTGGTTTTGACAATAAAATTCCCAGAAAGTTACACCACGGTCTGATGGAATTTTGAGGCCATTATAAAAATGTGTTGCTTGTCATCTAAAGAGGAACTAGTGGCCACAGGAAATCCTGTTTAACCACACATTACAGAATGTTGAGAGCAGGTTTTCTAGAGCAGCAATAGTTTACTTAAAATTGTTGGATTCCTATTAGTGATGAGTAGTATTCCAGTTGTTCCGTTTTCTGTGATTCAGCATTGCCATCGAGAAATGGAGAAAAAAAAAAAAGTTAAAGAAAGCCACAAGGCTCTGACAGAGCAGCAACATGTGAACTTTCATTTTCCAGCAGGGTCAAATGCACATCAAAGGCCTGAACTACACGTATGTCGCACAAATACCAACTGAACATTTCTAGGTCACTTCCTTTTGTGTTTAAAGTAAATGCTATCAAATTATTCTTCTATTTTTACAGCTTAATTAATAGAACCTAGAACGAAACATGCTTTTCCACCATCGGGCAAAACAGTTCTGAGCACAGTGAGTAATGGTTCAAGTAGCATTTCTACTTGATCATGGTTCAGTACAGCTTGATTATAAAACAATGCTGGTGTGTATTTTTCAGTGCAGTTAGCTAACCATACTCTGGTGTTGGAATACCTTTTGTACGTGCCAACTCACGATTAGTCACTTGTTCAGTCAGTTCATTCCAATCTTGATTTTGCTGCACCACAGTGGAAAAAGAAACCATAACCATGCTAACGAACCCGGATCAGTACATAATGGCATGGTTCCACAACAAAAGCAGTTCAGTCTGATGGTGGACAAGTGCCTAATGTTTAGTTCCCTTATACAGAGATCTCAGAAATAACTCTTAAAAACAAACAATTCAAGCAAGATCTTTGTTAATCTAATCTTTGCAGCAAAAATTGAGTCAGCTTTGACTTTTCAGTGACTGCTAGAGTGACCAGCCCTCTAGCATAACAAGCAGACATATCCCATGAGGTAATCCTGGCAGTTCACAACAGGCCTTTAACTCGAGTGAATTACATACATGCTACACCCAGCCTAGACCACCAGCCAGAAAATTCCCAAATAATACTGTCATTTTATATCTAGTTTAAGCTGATCACGAGGAACTATTGCACACATCAATAGAATTTGACATTTCAGGGAGGAAATTATAAAATGATGAGTAACTCATATGAACAGTTGTCCCTGTATGATTCTAGAGGTCGGGATAATGTGGTTGGAGTTTCCAAATTTAGTATTTACAGGGTGTTTGAGGGTTTAACTGCATTTGAATACTGCATCTCTGCATTTTACAGTCCAAGCCTCCTGGACATTTTTGAAATGATGAATTGAGTTTCATTCTGCTGATTTGCAAAACTACGAGCTGCTGCTGAGTAATGCATGACACATGACTGTGCTTTTTGATCCATTGTAAAAATCCTTTTCATTAATGCAAGCCAATGTGAATGTAAACAAACAATTTTACAAAATCCTAAAGATAATTACTCATCATGTTATCATATCATCAAATACCAGGGCTGAGCATCTGGAAAAACATCTGTTCAGAGCAGTGATTAATTTGCTGACTGAGACATGTTGGAAGAGAAATGTGTTTAAATTATTGCAGCTCTTTTTTCAAGAATTTAGACATATAAGGTGAATGAGTATCATCTGAGAATTTGGGTACTGTGGGACACCAAAATCTGAGTACAATTATTGCTCTAATATACAATAAATAAAGACGTTCATAACTGCAGTAAAATTTAAATGTCTTTGCTATTTATTTCTAGAATAATTTATGTGAAATGTCTCACAAAAGGCCCACTGCCCCACAAAAGCCAGCTAACTTTAAACTAAATTTTGTCCCAACAAAGATATTAAACACAAACTCATATACTGTATGTGTATTTTAAGGACATTTAAGACAGTAAAGATGACCTCACCAATAAGTGTGTGAAATTCTGTCTCTAAATGTAACATTTCACATCTACACAACATATTTTTGACTATGTTGACTGATGCTCTATTTAGGTATGCTTGAGAATCAGTTTAAAGTATGATTATTGAGTTAATGTGTTTGAATCACTAGATTCAATGAAGAACGTTTTCCCCTCTTTATACTTGAATGAATTGAATTGATGTCATAATGCATGTTGAAGGGATAGTTTGCCCACAAATGAAAATTCTGTTATCCTCCCTCATGTTGTTCCAAACTGGTATAAATTTCTGTCTTCCGTGGAACACAAAATGACGTTAAACAGAATGACAGCCTCAGACACCATTTACATTTTATTGCATCTTTTTTTCATACAATGAAAGTGAATGGTGATTGAGGCTAACATTCTAAATAACATCTCATTTTGTGTTCCACAGAAAGAAAAAAGTTATATGGGTTTGGAACAGCATGAGGGTGAATAAATGAATAAATCTCTTTAATTGAACACTTCACACAGTGGAAAACAAACAATTACATGCAGTTTTCCATTTTAGCTGTGAAATTATAGAAAAATGAAAACAAATATATGCAAATGAATATATAGTATGTGCACCAGTTATGCATTAGGTCTCATGTTTCCTTTTTGTAACACAAGGAAAATGGGAACAAGCAAAATGGACCAACAAAAAGGTTTAGTTTTCGTGGTGTTAGCCTTATAGGGAAGGTACAGCATTTGTTTTAAAAACTCATTTGGGCAAATCTACTGTAACTATCTGTCTTTTAGGTGCTGCATACCAAGCCTCATGTGTTAGATCACTTATTAAAAAATCATGTTATATAACCATATTTGGCTGTCAAGTCCACACAAGAATTTAAAGGGATAGTTCACCCAAAAATGAAAATTCTCTCATCATTTACTCACCCTTATATCATCCCAGATGTGTATGACTTTCTTTCATCTGCTGAACTCAAATCAAGATTTTTAGAAGAATATTTCAGCTCTGTTGGTCCATACAATGCAAGTGAATGGGTGTCAAAATTTTGAAGCTCCAAAAATCACATAAAACATAAAAAAAACTCCAGTGGTTAAATTAATACTTTCAGAAGCGATTTGAAAGGTGTGGGTGAGAAACAGATCAATATTTAAGAACTTTTTTATTATAACTTCTCCTCTGCTCAGTCAATCTCCATTTTAACGTTCACTTTCACATTCTTCTTCTTGTGTTTTTGGTGATTCACATTCATCATGCATATCACCCCTTACTGGGTAGGGAGAAGCATTTTGAGCAAAAAAGGACTTAAATTATCTGTTTCTCACCCACACCTATCATTTCACTTTTGAAGATATTAATTAAAACACTGGATTACTTTTAGGAATGCTTTATGTGCTTATTGGAGCATAACAATTTTGGCACCAATTCACTTGCATTGTATGGACCTACAGAGCTGAAATATTCTTCTAAAAATCATAATTTGTGTTCTACAGAAGAAAGAAAGTCATGCACATCTGGGATGGCATAGGGGTGAGTAAATGATGAGAAATTTTTCATTTTTGGGTGAACTATCCCTTTAAGAGATATTTGGTTAGGAACATCTGTTCATGAATATTTCCCTCCTGGAAACTGGAGTCTGGATAATCAAATGTTCTACTATTACCATTGGGGGAAAGACATATGTCCAGTTAGTTAAATAGGAGGTATATCTTTAAATTAGATGCTGAAGCTCAGCGATATCTTCCACTAAACATAGTTATTGGCATGATTCAACCAACAGAAAGACACTAAATCTAATTAAAACTTCAGTGATTCAGGAGAGAAATTTCACTGTTGCTGGGCAGCACTTCCAGTCTGGGGAGCTGACTTAAGCTCATTATGTTTTAGTCTCTTAGGGATTCTCTTTAACAAATCATACCTCGGAATGAGTATTAGTCACAAGAGCCAAGTGCGAACATGTTCAGCTAAGAGAACAAAGGCCTTTTCCTGCAGTAATCTGGAGAGGAACCAGACTCATGATTTTACAACAATTACTCTTAGAGCAATTAACTACTAAGAAGACCATAAAAGGGAAAAAATCATTACAGATAATGTGTCTCTATACAATAGACTTTGAATAGGATTCATTAAGAGGGCTAAGGCTTCTTTTTGCCCAATCACTTAAACACAATATCTAAAGAGCTAGTTTAACAATTATATGGCACTTATTCTGTCAACCATTTTTAATACGACAATACAAATTTGCAGAATGTTGATTTAGGATTTATGAATTTCATTTCATCCACTGAAATCATACAGTTTGGGCTAAATGAAATCACAGATTAAGTATATATTCCAAGCAAGGCGACGTATCAAGCATTTTCTAATGCTTATCAGTGTGAATCATACTGACAGACTTGTCACAGTTGTGAGGTCAGCACATCGCAGGATTCACTTTTGACAGACTCTGTATTTTTTCACCAGTTTGCATTGTTTGTGTGCCAATTGCAACACGTGAACTAATATTCCATCAGACTGTTGTTTCAGATTTTGATCATAATTCATTCATTGAATATCATACAGATTTTTTTTTCTGAATATACATATTATGCCTTTTTATGAATCCCCAGACTGTCACAGTATTTATATATGTTTCTACAAATAAACCTATATTTTGACATTCTCCCTCACTAAGATATTACAAACACAAGCCTGTTTATGTTTCAAACAAATGAACTATTGATCAAATAAACTGAGCACAGCTCTTATCTTGTCTTTAAAGTGATTCAGAATGACATTTGTATTAACTGAGTATCACAGCCATTACATCCTCAAGAGGCACCTTACTGTTTTTCATCTTTGTGTGCCTTATTAACTTCCAAAAAGCGGTGAGAGACTCTAAAGGCAAAAAACACAGGAAAAAGACACAAACACAATCTTAAAAAGGAAAAAAAAAAATCCCAAATGTCTAAAATCAATGTATTTCATTTGATTGCTTTATATAAAATGAGTCAAAACATTGAACACAGAATATATCTCAATATGATAAAATTTTGAAGATTTGAAAAGGAGTCAAGATCTGCAGTACATGCGCAGTTTATTGCCAAATAGAACTATTCAGTGCATCATACAAAGGATATATACATGAGGAAAAATAAAAAACATTTCATTTTTGAAAAAACGTTGAACTTTGCTGAAAGAGCAGAAAGATACATACTGTAAATAGAGTATATTTAGTTTCAGCACCAACCTCATATTATGTAAATCTGTTCCATGAAACTTGACTTACAGGTTGTTCGAAATCCAAGTTGCATGATTTGCACAATATGGGGGTCACAGCGGGCATAAAAATACATGTTGCATTTTTAATAACTAAGCTATAAATACACACCACCACATGCCTAAATGTAGTGAAATACAACAATAAATGCACTCTGACTTTGATCACAGCTGCTAAAATTAATTACTGTAATATAACACAAATGGATTTATTCATTTGGACACTTTATGTAGTTCAAAAGTAAAACACAGTCTTTTATTAACCACAAAATAAGAAAAATCAGTGGCAGGAATCCAGTGGTGTTATCACATTACATAATTATTCAAAGAGTTACAACCTCCATGCATGGTATTACTTTTGTAATATTTCCTGATATAACAAAAAAACATTTACATAAACATTAAATTATAACACAGAACAATTAAGTAAAACACACCCAAAATACAGTATATGCATTACCGTTCCATTAAAATGTGCACACTGCTCATTTTCACTTATTTTCTCTTAGTGTCAGTATAAATGTAATTATAATATTTAACAAAATCTATAAATAAATATCCTTGAAGGTTTAAATATTTTCAGTATACAAAGATATATGTACCACATAATGTTATCCCATTTAAATGGTTTCAGTGTCATATCATCACAGTGTATTTTAATTGCTTTTCTGATCTGAGATAGACACAAAATCTACTTTAAACGCCTAGTCTCTCTTGTGTCTTGACTTTGTGTATTCAGCAAGCAAACAAAAATCCAATATAACGGTCTGCCAATGATTATAAAAATAAAGGTAACACTTTACAAAAATTGTTTTCATTAACATTAATTTTACAACTTCAGTTAACATGAAATTACAATAAACAATATGTTTACAGCATTTATTAATCTAGGTTCTTGTAAATTTCAACATATGCTAATATATTTTTTCAAATTAAAAGTTGTATAGTGTACGTTAATGCATTATGACCTAAAAATTAACTTAAAAAAAAAAACATTTAATCAAGATTAATAAATGTTAACAAATACAATATTATTGTAAAGTGTAACCAAATTAAAATCAGTTAAAATACTGCGTCTTCAGCTGGCCAATGTTTTCTCCATTAGTAGTAGTTGGTTTCATGTGGAAATATTAATTGTGTACAATATTTGCAAAACATAATGGTTGATATCAATATGTAAATACATGTATAAGCTTATACATGAATAAGCAAAAACCATTTAGATATACTGTATATACAGTATGATATATATAATGTATATACTGTAAATTCCACTATTCATGGACATGTGGTCATTTTTACACAAATGTAAATTCCCTATGGAATTAGCATTTCATTTCATTTCATTAGCAGAGAAAACAGAGAATGATGAATCTGAAGCTTTGAGAGGTCTGTACTCTAACCAAGGTCATAGGTCATACCCAGTACTGATTATTTCACAGGGTGGGGTTGGTGGTCCTGTAAAGCTGTGAAACTTCAGGCTCCAGGTCTCCAAAAGAGCACAGAGATGAGGGCTGACCATACAGGGAGTTTCCAGCTCTGGTTTGCAGTCTGGTTATGGTAGAACTCCCAGAGGTGCTTGGGTTGAGAGGAGTGACAGTTATAGTGGGGACTGTTGCATTCCACTTTGGCTGATCCTGATAGGATGGGTCAACTGGCTCAGGTACTGATGTACTCTTTAAAGGCTTTTTCCTCCAGTTCCGCCTTAAGAGCAGCAGAAAAGCAAGTAGAGGCAATAGGAGGATCAATGAGTTTGAGAAGCCCGTCTGGGTTACTGATTCCACTTTCACTGGGGTATTATTTACAGGATAAACCTCCTCTATCCCTTGTGTTGGTTTTGGGATAGCGGTATCAATATCACTGCTGTCTGAGTTACCCCATCGGTTCCGACCCTTGAATCTTGATTTGGTCACCCGTCATGTCGATTGCACAGAGCGAAATGTTGAAGATGGAGCAGAGCCCATCACAGTGGTTTAGATAAGAAACACAGGTCTGATTGTGGATACTGGGATTATTGTTGACATCACAAAAGTAGGAAGATAGGGTATGATGTCGAAGGTGAAAACCCCCTGGCAGGTTGGACATTATTAGCTTTAAGCACAAATCCAAGAGAGTCATTTACTTCCTGGACTCCTGTCAGATTCGCCCTCAACTCAATGGCCAGTCTTTCCTGCTGTAGCTCACTGAAAGTGAAAGACTTCACAGATTCAGCTTTCTTCCCATTGCTGCCAGTTGCCCGGACAATCCTGGGGATGACATAATTTCAAACAACGGGTCACTGCCACTCAACAAAGCCAGTTCAGACACATTCAGAAAGTGCGGCTTCAGCTTAATTCGAATTCCATTTGGAATTTTTGCTCCTTCTGTGTACTTAATTAGGGGTTTCACAGTAATATTCACTACTTGATTAGTTAGGTTTGCCTCTGTTGTGAAGGCAGTGAACTCAAAGTTATCATGAGAAGACACAAGGTTGACCATGTGGTAACTCAACTTCTGCAACTGGAGATCTTCTTGACTGAAAACATTGACCTCTTCGTTGTCCAGTAGAAGTTTACCGTACTGTGGTGGTACTGTAATTTTATAATGGACAGTAGAGTTTTTACCATTGGTCATGGCAGTTAAGTGTGACTGTGTGAGTACCACAGAGGTGTGTCCTTGGTCCAGTAGCACCTCTGTGTTGTTTGCAAGCGAAACTATGATCTCCATTACTTCCAGGTTGAAGAGTTTATACAACGGACGATGATGGCCATCAGTGACGCTGAAGTAGAACGCTCCAGATGCAAGACTGCCATCATGGACAAAGTACAACTCTCCATTATCGATCTGAGCCTGAGAGAAGGAATCCACTGACTCATTTAAGCACTCTGCGATGGCAAGGAAACCATTACTAGTTTTACTTATGACAGTGTACTGGATTTCATTGGGTAGATTATCCGAGTCTATCACATGCAAGTTGTTGGATCCGATAGCCACGGTGTTGCCCTGGACAACTTTAAGGCTGGGGGCTTTGGCCTTCAGAACAGGTGGCTGATCATTTACAGGGGTAACAGTGATGTTGAAAGATTCTGACACTACCTCTGAGTCATCTAGGGGGCCTGTTGGTGGTTTGCTCTTCAGAGATACACATCAAATTCAAAATGGTCATGGGTGGTCTCAGAGTTGTCATGATGGTACTTGATTCCATACTTGTTGAGAATGAACTGAGAGAAATTTGTTTTTTCTTTTGTGAGATTTCATTCTCCAACAGTGATGACACCATGCTGTGGTAGAGTTGTGACCTGGTACCAAATCTCATAAGAACTGCACTTTGATTCATGCTGCTTAGTTATGAGATTGGACGCATCCAGCATTGATTTGTCAATCAGCACGTTATCCCCCTCAGTTACACCCACACCTGTATATATATATATATATATATATATATATATATATATATATATATATATATATATATATATATTTAAAGAAAGATGAATTGTTATTTTCTTAGACAAATGCTTACATTTAACTGGTGCAAAGATCATTTTTGGTGGATGGATGAGGTGCGAAAATCACAAGTTCACGCAGATTTTTCTTGCAGAGTAACTGCAGTTGAAGTTCCTCACATAAATTTTGGTTATGTCCTACTAAATCTGACTACCAGAAAGTGTCCAAATACTTATATATATAAAAAAAAAATGTATCACTTGAAACTTAAAACTTATTTTTGTTAAATGTTTTGCTTGAAAAGTGTGTTTGTGCTCTGTTTCTTTAAAATAAATGCCACCTGGTTTGATATTTTGTTGTATAATGCAAAGTCCATATACTTTTGGGGGGCACTATATTATGTTTTGTCCAGCAATTCATTTTTAGTTTTTACTTGTCTACTAAATTACAATGAAAATAGATGGGTTCTTCTTACAGTTTGGGCTCTTTAAGCACTGTGAACTTCTAGAACATAAATTCTTGTTAAAAAAAACATTTCACACTATTTCCAGCAATATACATCAAAAGAGATTGTAATTTTTGTCAGTTTTTTCTCAAAGTCATGAAAATTCCCACCACAGTTTAATTTTCACCACATCTCAAATTCTATAGTGTGTCTAATAAAATTCAGTATCGCAAATGACAATGATGGAAATTACATTTTTAATGTTTTTGGAATAAATCTCATTTATAAATAATAAAGAATAAAGACTCCTTTGTCTTGCTAGGGCTAATTTCATAGCTAACATTTGATGTATCCTAAATACACATTATTAAATAATATTTTCACACTTTTTGCATCATTTGGCAAAATTACATCTTAATTAGAAATGATGCCTAATGAAAATATCCTCCTCACAAGTGATATTTACTTTGTTTTTTTCTTCTTTTTTTCTTCAAACATCACTTCCAAAAATATTTTTCAAACATGTAACAGTTTATATTTTTATAATGAATTTTCAAAGTTTTAAAACTGTAAAATCTATAAATAAAATTAATTTGAAAAGTATCAAAAATAAATGATTGATGCCTGGTAAAAAGTTTACATGTTTTAATGTGAACTTCATGTTAAAAAAAATTACAAATATTGAAATTTGTTTGTTTGAATAAAAATCAACCCATGAGACATGAAATCTTGGAAAGAAACACCACATAGAATTTAAATAAATGGCTGGATTGTTACTTTCTTTATGCTTTGGAACTGGACTTTGTTTACCATCAACCAGATAAGATTGTCAGACTGTACCTTTGTTTTTGAGGAGCACAGAACTTTGTTCAGGTCCAGCATTTTTGTATGAAATGTCAATGTCAAATGTCTGCATTTCAAGCGTAGCAGGAGGGGATGACATAGTAAATGTGAACTTGTCTATTGTTGTCCATCCCAAAGAGGTCACATGACTCTGCTCATATGCCACTTCGCCCTCATCCACCTGTAATGATGACAGTTTGAGTGAAATAGATTTTCTCCAAAAGCATGCAAAGCACAAGTAAACATGCCCTCTAATTCCTGGAATAAGAAATGACTGTAAAATATTATTTCCCGGTGTTTTCCACATACCAACACAGTGTCATAACCACATTTGGAGAGTCAGCACAAGCATACCCATACCTATTGCCTTACTAACTAGGACATGCAACATTTGCTTTGAAGTTTGATGTGCTCTCAGACTATGCTCATAGTAAATGTATAATTTATTGCCCTGCACTCTGCTATGCATGGCATAGATTTAGAAAGAGGAGTTGGCAGCACTCACCATTTGTTGTGTAAAGGATGAGATATCTACTGTGGACTTGTCTGCCTGTACATTAACTAGTTTTCCAAATTTTGGAAAATTGATTACAGTAAAATAAATGGTTCGATTTGAGATGCTGTTATTGTCATTAGTTACTGCCTGAAGAATCTCTTTTGAAATCAGGGATAGGGAGCCTAGATGAAAAAAGAACATAAGAATTACCCTGGATGAAACTTGGCAACTGGAAACTTCCAAAACAACAGCAATTGTCTGGCTTGTGCTATAAACAAAACCACTTTTTTGGTGCATGGTAGCTTAGATGCTTTGAAATTTGAATCTTTAGCTTTTTTGCTGCAAGTTTTACAAAAGTGAATCTAAGTGTTTCTAAGTGTGCAGATGAACCAGAAATTACAAGCAATTAAAAATGGCAAGTTACTTCTATATTTGCTAAACACAGGCAGAAAGGTATTTCAAGATCCTATTTCAGATCACTTTTAGGTTTAAAGCACAGTAGAGGTACTGCTTTGAGATGAATTTGAACTATAAAAACAGGATTTTGCTAAAATACACTACTGATTCTGTAATAAGAATTTCAATAATGGAAAGTCATTCGTTCTGAATGAAATGTATTGACATTTTCCTGTTGTGTTTTACCAATCAACTGAGGCCATGACAACTCACTCAGCACAGTACCACAAGAATAGCTTACAGAATGTGGCATTGAGAAGCACTTGTGCTCACACACATGGACATCAACAATTCTATACAGAATAATGAGTCTTTTGGGCAAACTATAAATAAACAGAATTGTTTAACATTTTCTGTGAATGCTATTTTATTTTTAATTTCTGGAACTATTCCAAATTCCTGCCTGTGTTAAACAACAAAAGCAAATGAGGAATAAAGGCCCCCCTCCCCCCCCCAAAAAAACAAACACACACAAGAGAATAACTTCAGGGAAAAACGGAAAATAAACCGTAATGAACTCCATGAACACATACATTTAGTTCATTAAAAGTTGAGCACTTTTGTGAACATGACTTTTGTGATGCTACCTTTTAGTTCAACGTTGCTACAGTTAGCCACAATTGAGAACAGACGCAGCAGCTGTTAGTGAAACTGTCTCAGACAAAGCAACGTGTGGAAACTTTTTTAGCTCTAGTATTAAATCGGGCATATGACTAAGTGTTTCTAAATTAAGGAAATGACTGTAGTCTAATAACTTTAAGGACTTTTTACTGAGATCTGTTCTACCACTGAGCTATTTATACCTTGACAGTTAAAGTAGTTTTGTTATTACATGGATTGGTTGCACAAGGATTAAGAAACCATTAAACGATATGTTGATGGTCAGACAGAGACAAAGAAGTCTTTACTGGCTACAAGTGGTTGGAGAGTCATGTTTGTTGACTTTATACTGAGCAGAAGGGAGGTGTCATATATAGTGCACTGACTTGGCACGCAAATGAGCCATTTCTCCAGATGCTAAACTCACTACTGTGAAGAACATGAAATGTTATTTTACCCTTAAATCCATAAAAAGGGATGCAGGAGCTAATATGTTCTAATAGATCAAAACTGACCAGGACTAAATATAAACCTTGGAATAAAAACATGGAGGCCTATTTGTTTTGTCATGAGATTGATTTCTGCTTTCATTCTTATATCATCCACAATTTGATATTATAGATATATTAAAGGTGCACTCAGTAAGATTAGTTGAAGTTGTGCGGATACCTAGCGGCATAGATGCAACATCACACAAAAGCTTTCAGTTACTGATGTCATTGTAAAAAATGCTCTATTTGCAGTCAGCCTTCATTAATTTATTCTGTGAGTGACAGCATCCAGTAACAAGGGATTATTTAAATAAAATTAGCAATATTCGGCTGATCATATGATCTCAACATGGCGGCACTCATGAATGTGTGTTCAGCACCATATAGAAGGCAGCTACCTATTCTCTAACACTGAAATGGCTAGAGTCTTCTTCTCATGTGTGTATATATTATTTTAAACATATTTTTCTTTTTTAACATATTTTTCAACAATGAGGTTCTACTATTACTATTTCTTTCTTATTACAATTTTAGTAATATGCAAAAAAAATAAAAAAATAAATCTCCATAAATCTGGTCACTGTGTGTGACAGAATAGTTCAATTTAGTGCTTAAACATAATTTACTGTGTGCTTGCAAGAGTTAATCAGTGTTACCTGGAACCACCTTGAGAGGTCCAGCCTTCTCTAGAGTAAGAACCAGGGCACGAGCTGTAATACTGAATATCTGCCTGGAAGCAAAGTTCATACCATCATTCACTTGGAAGTTAAAGCCTCCAGACATAGGACCTGAGAAGCAGAACAGAGCAAACACTTGTCAGGAATTTAAATAGTTTACAGTGCACTGCACCATGAGTATAAACTAAAACCTTGTCACAAAATGTAATGACTCATTATAATTTGATAACATCTCATGTTGCCCACATCTTTAAAACAGCAGTTTAACATGCAGTCAGAAGGATCATTCGAACTAACTCTAATTTTCCTTCATACCTACCTTCTCTAGGTCAAAAATACCTACATTTAGTATTACCCTCATTTAGTAAGTAAACAACAGACTGCATAAACCAAATCTGATTGGTGTAAGGATCACTAAAAGATCACTGCACAAGTCATAATTATGACTATTTTATTTATTTATTTATTTATTTTTGTTTTTGTAATTAAATTTTTTTATTAAATCTTACAATAATAAAGAAAAGCAAAAACATATATATATATATATATATATATATATATATATATATATATATATATATACACACACACACAAACAAAATTGACTATTCCCCACATCGATGACCGCCCCATCACCCAAAACACAAAGTTTGAGGCAAAATGAAACCCGAGTGCCCAACACGTCACACACAAAATTCTGAACCATCAACCAGAATTTCTTGATCTCATTACACCACCAAAAAACATGGGCCATGTCTCCATCCTCCGATTGGCATCGCCAGCAGTGTCTTTAATACCAAGCCTATACAATCTAGAGGGGGTCCGATAAAATCTATGTAAAATCTGAATTGCATAAGACACACCCTTTGCATCTCTAGATGCAGACTTGATGTTTTTAAGAATCCTAGCCCACACTCCCTCCTCCAATACCAAGTTGAAATCTTTCTCCCGTAATCTCTTGATAGAAGTTAAAGCTCCGCCCCCCCAGACACTGAATTAGCAGGGAGTAATACACTGATGCCTCATGACCTTTTCCAAAAGCAGTAATCAGCACTCCCAGAGTATCTGCCGCTTTAGGGGGGTGTATGCTACTCCCAAAAATAGTACAGAGTAGGTGGCACAATTGTAAATACCTATACAGAGATCTGGGGATCCCAAAATGTTGAACCAAATTTTTAAAAGATCTCAACACCCCATTCTCATATAGGTCACCGAATGTATTAACCTCCCTCACAATCCACTCTGACCAGCAGAAAGGGGACTTTTATTAATACATAATTTTGGGTTCTGCCATATGCTCAAGGCAACAGTTAAATAAATGTCCGAATTAAACACTCTGGACACGTCTGTCCATACCGAGTGCAAATGCGAAATAACGGGGTGTACCTTAACTTCTCTGATTAGATTGACAGAGAGGCTTTGCAATGGCGAAATAGGGGCAAGAACTTCCTGTTCAATACCAAACTAGGGAGGGGCTCTCTCAGGTGGAATTGACTAATGAGCCAAATGTCTGAGACCGAATGCATAATAATAAAACAAAATCTTGGGTAGGCCTAGCCCACCATTGTCAATTGGCCTTTGTAACTTATTGAAATGTAATCTGAGACACTTACCATTCCAAATGAAGGACTTTGCTATGCAATCAAATAGCTTGCAATAAGAGAGGGGTCATCTACAGGGAGAGATTGTAGCAGGAGGTTACATTTTGGAATACAATTCATTTTAATAACATTAACCTTCCCAATCATAGATAAATGTAATGAAGCCCACCTGCCCACATCGCTTGAAAACCTTTTTATTAGGGGATCAAAATTAACTAACTAAATCAGACAAATTAGCTGGGAATAAAATGCCCAAATACTTAATACCCTGTTTGGGCCACTGGAAGGTGCCCGGCTGGAAAGCCATTACTGGGCAGTATGCTGTCAGAGCCAAAGCTTCGGATTTAAACCAATTAACTCTGTATCCTGAGAAATTAGAAAAGGAATTAATAATTCTGTGGAGGCAAGGCATAGATCTAGTGGGGTCGGAGACGAATAAAAAGCTTATGTGCCACACCTCCCGCCACCACCCCTGGAAAATCATCTTCCCTTCTTATTGCGGCTGCTAATGGATCCAGGGCAAGACAGAACAATAATGGGGAAAGAGGGCAACCCTGCCGGGTGCCCCTATCCAGAGTAAAATAATCTGAAATTAATCCATTTGTTTGTACCACCGCTACAGAGTGTCTATATAGTAACTTAATCCATCTAATAAAAGTATTCCCAAACCTGTATATTTCTAAAATCTTAAAAAGATAATCCCATTCTACCATATCAAACGCCTTTTTGACTCTGGCAGCAACCAGAGTCTGATCATTCACCACTGACCACATAACATTGATGAAACGCATAATGTTATCAGAAGAGCTGTGGCCCAGAATAAACCCCACCTGATCTATATGTATAAGAGATGTCATAACCTTACTTAATCGATTAGCCAAAATTTTTGACAACATTTTTACATCTAGTTGGATCAGGGAGATTGCACGGTTTTACACTCGCTTGGATCTTTGTCCTTTTTAAGAATCAGACTGATCCGGGCTTGTGTCATGGTTGGCGGAAGCTTTCCATTATTTAATGATTCAGTATAAACTTCTAACGAAAGTGGAGCCAGTTCTGTAGCATAAAATCGAAAAAATTCAGCGGTAAAGCCATCTGGCCCCGGAGCCTTGCCTGTAGGCAGGGCCTTAATTACCTCGTCAAGCTCCTCCAAGTTTATCTCAGAATCAAGATCATTTTTTTGCTCAGTCGTCAGTTTAGGGAGATCTAATGGTTCCACAAAGTTTCTAATATCTTCATCAGTAGACAAAGACTTGGAACTATAAAGATGAAGATAGAATTCTTTAAAAGCATTATTAATATCAATAGCTGAGGTAAAAATTTCACCACCAGCAGATTTCACTGAGGGAATGGTAGAAAAAGACTCTCTCTGCTATATATATCTAGCCAAAAGCTTTCCTGCTTTGTCCCCCGACTCAAAGTATGACTGTCTTGCACTGAATAGCCAAAACTCCACCTTCCATGACAAAATAGTATTATATATGTATTTCAATCGAGTCAATTCTCTGAGGCCATCAGACGACATTCGGCACTTCAGTTCTGTCTTGGTACTTTTAATATTCTGTTCCAACTCCACGAGTTCTCGTGCTTTGGATTTTTTGATGAATGAGGCATACTGAATGATCCGACCCCTAAGAACAGCCTTAAGTGCCTCCCAAGCCATGCCCACAGAGAATACTGAGGACCAGTTGGTCTCCATATAAACACTGATTTCAGCCTTTAACATTTGTTGGAAATCAGGATTTTGAAAAAAGGGATACATAAAAGCATCAACTACATGATTTCTTTTTCTCCATATGTGGCAACACCTTTTAAACTCACCAGGGCGTAATCTGAGACTAAGATGTTTCCAATTGAGCAATCAACAACCGATGAAATGAGGAACTTAGATATAAAAAAAAAAAAAAAATCTATTCTAGAATAAATCTTATGGACTGATGAAAATTTTTTATAGTCCCTAACAGATGGGTTGAAAAGTCTCCAAATATCTGTAAGACCAAGATTTTTACACATCCTGTGAGGTGTCAGTTTTGCTCTAGGGGACTTGCACACTTTTGCTTCACTATGATCAAGGACTGAGTCCATCAAAAGATTAAAGTCTCCTCCCAATATTATATCATGAGGGGTGCCAGCAGCTTGCAACTTCCCTTCAAGATCTATAAAAAAGCCCTGATCATCAGTGTTAGGTGTGTAAATATTAGCCAAAATCAACCTTTGCCCCTGAATTTCTGCTAAAACTATAATGACTCTTCCTAATTTATCTTTAATCTGTTTGAGACATTTGAATTGTTGATGCTTACTTATCAGTGTAATGACTCCCCTGCTCTTACTTGAGCCAGCACTAAAGAAAACATGTCCACCCCATATCTTCCCAAATTTTTCAGCTTCCTGCAGGGAAAGATGCATTTCTTGAAGAAATACAATATCATATTTCTTACGTTTAAGAAAATAAATAACCTTCCTTCTTTTTATGGGGTGCCCCAACCCATTTACACTCAACATGGAGAGAGACAATCCACTCATATTAACATCTGACATTTTGACATATTAGAAAAAAATAGATTGTGTGTCAAAAATAAAATTATAAAGACCACATTCCAACATTAGTGCCACAGTCAAACCTCGAACTTTCCCCAAAACAAAACAAACAGAAAAAAGAAAACGTGAGCATTAATCCCACGCACGACAGACCAACGGTGGCCATCCCACTATACTCAAACAGTCCATGTATGCCTGCAAGAGCCCCCGCGACAACTTTGCCATTGGATTGCTCAAGTCCGGTGCTTCTGTACAAATTTTGGGAGACAGAATTACATAACAGAAAATCACAAAACTGTCTCAAAGGTGTGTTCCTCCACAAAAAAAAAAAAACAAAAAAAACATTCCAGCTACTAGTGGGACCAGCACACAAATAAATAAATAAATAAATAATAAAGCCGTTCAGTTTCCTCGAATGTTTAGTGAGCCGGCTGTTCATGAGTGCAGGAGATGACCTAATCATTCCAATGTCAAAACAAAACAAACTCCATCCAATAGGAGGCATAAGCACAAAGAACGAGCAGATTCATCCACAACTGTCCCGAAGGAGTGTTATTCCACAAAACAAACTCCAGCCGCTAGGTGGAACCAGCACAAAAAGAAACCAAAAAGGCACCCAGCTTCCTCGGACGGTCAAATGTATGTTCAGTGAGACAAGCCCACTTGGAGGCACGTGAGAAACACACCATGACTTCCTCAGTCCATTGATTTTATGAAAGACATCGCTTGTTGTGGGCATGTAAATATTTTGTGGCCATCCTTAGTGTTTATTCTCAATTTGGCCAGGAACTTCAGTGTAAAAGTGACCCTTCATCGATGCAAAAGTTTCTTGAAGTTGTGTTACTACACAAAACAAACTCCAGCCGCTAGGTGGAACCAACACAAAAAGAAACAAAATGGCACCCAGCTTCCTCAGACAGTCGAGTGTATGTACAGCGAGTCAAGCTCACTTGGGGGCCACATGAGAAACATCAAATGGTTTACTCACCCATTGTTTCTATGAAAGACAATGCTTGCTGTGGGTATGTAAATATTTTGCAGCCATCCTTAGTATCTATTCTCAATTTGGCCGGAACCATCAGAGCAAAAGCCATCTTCCCTTAATGTAAGAGTTTCTTGCATTCCTTCGATCACGTGTCTCTCTTGTCGAATTCACAATATCTGGGAACAAGAAAATGCTGTGATTCTTCCAAGAAAGCTTTCCTTTGATCCTCGCCTTGCGCAACATGAGATCTTTATTGGATGATCTCAGAAATTTGGCCAGAATTCATCGGGGCCTGTCTCCCTCAGCCGATCTCCGAGCCGGGACTCTGTGAGCTCGCTCAATTTCCAGCTTATGGCCTGTTATGTCGAGCAGACTCAGGAAGAGCTCGTCTAGGAATTTCACCATATCTCTGCCTTCTTCATGCTCAGGAATTCCAACAATTCGGACACTGTTTCGCCGATTACGATTCTCAAGGTCTTCCAACTTTTCCCAAACATGCTGCAAATCTACTTTGGTCGCTAGCGGATTAGCAGCTAATTCCCTCTCTGATGACTCCAGACAATCGATCCGTCTCTCGATGTCCCTGATTCTTGTAACCAACTCAGAGAATTTATTTTCCATCACAGTAATCGATCGATGTATTACTGCAAGATCCTCTAAGTCAGCAACAACTTTCATCAGCATCACAGACATGCTCGCCAGTTGCCGTTGAATTTCTACCGCCGCACTTTCCAAACCAAGTCCCTGGTCTGCGGGCCCAACAGAGGCACCAGCTTGAGCATGTAAGTGTCTTTTAATGTCTCCAGAGCCCAAGGATTTTGAATTCTTTGCCATGTTGACTTCAAAGAACAGATATGTAGCAGGGTGTATCGAATCTCACTGGTTTATGACATAAAAATAATTAAAAACTAGCAAAGTGCGCAGAGCTATCCATGATTATGACTATTAAAATTAGACCTCCAATAAACCAAAAAGTCAGTTTTGGGCCTTCTAGAGTGCCATCAGCTTGCTTTAAAGAAAAGTTTATCTATAATAGTAAGACAAAGCACTCATGGCCTTTTCAAGTACCTTTTTGTATAAATACAGTTTACAAACTCTGACCATTAGAAGAGGTTGAAATTCCATTTTCACTGCTTTCATTAATAAATACTTAAATTTTATTCTGTACGGAGCATGTGGAATAAAGTATATGTAAGTATATCTATATTTATGTCTAAAATGCATAAACTAGTTATTCTGTGCCACTGTTACACTTTTCCCTCTTTTCTCAAAAAAAGGACAATTCTGTATAATGATTTGATGCGCACTGCTAAACACTGTTTCTAGTGGTTAGAGGTGTCATACTATAACACAGACCATGTCAAAACATAGGACATAAGGTTGTTTTTATATATCTTAAGAAGGCTGCGTATGATATCTCTCACCACTATGCATGAAAAGCAGCTTCCGCTGGTCAATGTGAGCTTGAGTAAAGTTCATAACTGGCCTGTTGGGCGCACTCTTCACAGCCAGATGCCCATTGCTGGGTTGGGTAATGATGTACTCCAGTTGCTCAGGGGGTGTGTCCTCATCTTCTGCATTCAGATCCTCGGGGGTGATCTCTGTGACTGACTCAACCCACACCTGAATTGATCATACAAATAATGAAGCACATTTTAGTGTCGGAAAGGTTGGTGGTTGATACAAATACCCTGAAATGTAACTGGCATATTGTTAGATCAAGAGGAAAATGTAAAGTTTAATATGTTAAATACAAAGTTTGAAACCCCTGAATAACATGCTTCAACTGGGACACTCTTCTAATCTTAGAGGTTTATGCCACTTTATTCATGTGAAGTCATGTACTGATTGAATCTTACACCAACCATTCACAGTTTAGGGAAAACAACCCTCATTCAACTAATCATATTTTTATCTCCATATATGACTATATATGACTTTCGTTTACAAAGAGGAATGAGATAAGCCTTTTTAAATATTTAAATACAGTTAAAAAGAAACATTCGTTCTTGAATGCATGTTTGGATGTAATCTGGTCAATTAAAATGGGTTTGTATGATTAATTGAAAAAAGTACAAAAACAACTTTTAGTAGATTTTGATTTTGCAAATTCAATTTCATTCTTTTTTTCATACAATATAATTTAACCAGGGACCTTCATTAGTCATGAGGGGTGTAATATTCTAAACCCCTTTTGAGCATTACAGTAAGTAATTAAATAAAATATATCTGATTGTCATCATTCCTAATAAAACTGAGCACACTGTACCTGCATTTCAAAAGTAGCAGTAGTGAGCCACCTTGTGGGCATTATAAATATTTAAATGCAATTGCATTTTAAAGCATTTCTTATAGCATTTAATGATTTCAGTTCTTTTTTCGAGTCAGACTAGGCTAGATTAACCTACTATAAGCACACTGTTTTAGCTTTAGCTTTAAACTATTTCTAAGGGTCTTTCAGCAGACAAATCTCTTAAGTTCAAAACCATGACACTGAAATTTCTTGAGGAATGTGAAGCATTTGTGGCAGCCATTCTGGAGTCCTGCGTACTGTCTGTGACAAGAGTCTTTAAGTTAAAGCCAATTATTTACATGTATAGAAGTAGTGGCATGGCCTTATGGGTCTCAGAAACAACTGTGTACTTGTCTCCATTCCTCTATGACCAAAGATCAACAACATGGAGACCAATGAAAAAAAAAAATCAATTTGTGGGCCACTTTACAAAGACAAACACTAAAGTATTGAATAATTACACAAATTGTGTACATTTAGTGCTCCACAGTTAACTTACTCCATAACATGTTCTTAGGATTGGAACCTTTGCTGACCTCAGTATGGGAATATAAAAAGAGCGAGGTTTATATATAGTAATCTCACCCTGAGGACGCTGTAGGCTGTAATGACTGGAGGCTCATCATTTACAGCTGTGACTTGAACATACACAGTCCATGGTGCACTGTGTTTTCGCAGGTCTGTGTCATTTGCTGTGACTGTGAAGTGGTCTTCTAAGGTCTCTGTGTTGTCATGGACATAATAAATAAACTTCTGCTCCACCTAAATCAGTGCCATGTAAGAAATAAGAAGACATTACATAAGTAAATCTTTAAAGGCTTGTTGTTAAGAAAAACTGACTAACTCACTCGCTCGCTCGCTCACTCACTCACTCACTCACTAACTAACTAACTTTATCTTCCCTGCTGAAAAAAACAGCTAAGACCAGTATGAATTACCATATTGGTCCAGCCTGGTTTATACTGTTTAGTGCTAGTCTGGTGCTGGTACAGCTGATGGATCTGCTGTTCACAGATAAACTTATAAAGCTGATAAAGCTGACTGACCAGCACGATCTCTCTGCTGAAGATGGCTGACCAAGAAAGTCTTGCTGGACACCTAATTAGGCGAGGACACCAGCATCCAAAACACAATATACAGTATGCTGGTAGTGTTGTTGGGTAGTAATGGACTACATGTAATCTGGATTATATAATCATGTTTAAAAAATCAATGTACTCATAATTAGAATACATTCAATTTTCAAATGTGCTTAATCAGATTACAGTTACTTTTTCATAACAGTACCTACCAGTTTTGACTTACAAAGCATTACCAATGGAATTCAGGGACTGACAAATTGCAAAAATCTTTTTTGATGTTTAATGAAAGTGTTTAAAGGATGTTAAATTGGTACTTAATATGCTAATCAAGTTTTTTGACCTTTTAAATTAATTACTAATCACCATTTTCACAACTAAGAAATAAATGTTTATTGTGAATGCAATTAACTATAAATTACTATAAGAATGATTACAAATGAGAACATGTGTACTTATAATATTGTTTATGAGTTTTGAGTGATTGTTTGTCTCTTTTCATAGCCCATTTTTCGATACAGGATGTTCAGTTTGGGGAAAATGTTACCTGTTTCCTTGTAAAGTAGGTTGTAGGTATCCCTCTAAAACGTGAATTCTCAATGCGGCCATGCATGGGACACTCTGAGATATAGTAAACAAAATTGAGGCCAGAGAAATGTGGGTTGCTTATTCTGATGATCTCCTCTGTGAGTGTTTTAGATGCTCCTTCCTTCAGAGTGATATTAGACACCTCAATGGGTATGAGGCGTGGGATGATATCCACAGACATGATGATGTCACTGACCTCAGCGACCCCGTTGCTGGCCTCCAGAGTGAGTGAATCACTCATTTGGCCAGGCTCCACCTGGACATAATGAATGTTGCCAGCATTAACATCCTGTTGGGAAAAGGTAACCAATGGGTCCTCTTGTGTTCCTTGGTACTGGTCTTCAAAAGAACGATGCAGATATCCATTAGATGGAGCAACTGTGACGGTGAAGGTTATTTCCGAGGGTGAACTAGCCTCATGAGTGACCTGAAGAGAAACAGACAGTACAATATTTATATATAAATATTTATATATAAATATATATGTCTATATACTGTATTTCCAGCAATATAACAGCTCACAAACAGTAAAACCTATAACAGAATTCCCTTTATGCAGCAATATAAATCATTATGACCAAATTCTCCACTATAAAGGCTAGGGTATACTTAGTTTTTCTGCGTGCTGTTTATTCTCGTACATGGTCAAGCGCTCAGCCTTTCAAACTACTCTTTTGACCGTAAGCCCATACAGATTTCTTTTAAAGTATATGCACTATGACTGCTTTGTGATATTTTTAGTACAGTCAATGGCAGGCACATGTGCAGGACTGTCCACATGTCTGAAAAAACTAATCTCCATATTGACAGTCCACAGATACTGTGCTGATGACGAAATTTGCGTCTTGTGCACTGTGCGAGGCATACCGGCACACAGAAAACGAAAGTATACTTTGGCCTTTAGACATCTATTTTGTACAATAATGGCACAAAAAAAAAATGTCAAATAACAGCTGTAATTGAAATTGACAATTACCTTTAATCTACTGCTCTCAATCTTTACTGGTTTCCCCTCCTCCACCAGTAATGTTTTGTTACGAATGATGACAGGTGGCCTTTGATAACTTTCCAGGTACACCTTAACATGGATTTATCATCATGCTGAAGGTCCTTTGCTTCTACTAGCAGTGTAAAAAAGTCAGCCAGGTTCTTACTGTTGTCATGGTGATACGCCAAGTAGCCATTCCTCAGGTCATGCTGGGTGAATGACTCAGTTTGGCTGTCTTTTAAATATAGCCGTCCATGTTTTGGAGCCTCTTGAATCCTGAGTATGATTTAATTGTCATTGCTGATGTCAAGATTTGTATCCACTCTTAAGTTAGCATGACTAAGTGTTTTGGCTTGTCCTTTCTGAACCAATAAGCCTGTGTTGTTGCCAAGTTTTAAATAAGCATCCTGTGCGCTAATATCCAACAGAGAGGAGACATAGTGCTTGCTGTCGGACACAAAGAGGACAAATCGGCCAAAGTCCATCCCATGGTGAACAAACAACACTCGTATATGTTCCAAGTCCTCTTGACGAAACTGATACAGTTTATGTGAAATGTCATTTGCAAAAACCAAATCCCCTATTGGGATGCCATGCCTGGTGTAGACAAGCTGCCCATCACTGATGTCTGAGTCTGCGTCATGGTAACACAGGTCATCGAGGGTCAATAATCTTTGTCCATTTTTGGCAACATGGAACACTTTATCTACAATACGCATGGGTTTTTCATCATTCACCAATTGTATAGAAATGTTTAATATGCCTTCCTTGGAGCCAGTGTCATTCTCTGTCATAGAAATCTTTGTTATGGGACTTGCAGAGGCTCTGAAGGTAAAATTATCGAGAGCTGTTTCACTGTCGTCGTGAACATACATAATGCGCTCCTCCAGAATATCCTGATTGGTAAATGACAGAATATTGTCAAACTCTTTGGTAGAGTTAGACAAGTTGATTCGTGTTAGCTTGCCATTTTCTGGAGCCTTTGTGATGGTGTAGTACATTTATTTAGTGCTAAGAGTTTCGGCAAACAATTCGTCTTTTGTGATGAGTTTTCTCTCACCTTTGAGAAGTGACAGCCCAATTACATCATAACGAATGTCAACTACCTGCTTCACTGCATTCGTCCAGACTGCCAGTTGGTTGGTGCTTAACAGAAACATCTCTCCTTGAGTGACTTCCAGACCAGTGTTATTGGAAATTTTATACTCCAGTCCCAAAGCCATGATTCTAAGCACCACTGTGTTACTCACCTTCTCTCCATCACTGACTCTCAGAACAATCCTGGAGTTCCTCACTCCTGTGTGGACATAATTGATCCTACCCTCTACGAGAGCTGAGTGGGAGAAAGAGATTACCGCAGCACCCGGATTGTCTTCATTTTCCAAACGCCCAGCATCAGCATTAAGATTCCCTAACACAGAGTAGATAAGGTCTGTATAATTGCTGTCAATGTCTATGGCCTTCAGCACATCAGTGGTCAGCATCTTCCTGGAGTTCTCGAGAAGAATCAATAAATTCCCCTCAGGCAGACTTAGTTCAGGGGCATCGTTGGTTGGTGTAACAGTCACATTAAACCGATACAACTTGTGTCGCTTTAGATAGTTTGGGACCTCCTTTCTGCTACTGGAGAACACAGACAACATGAAGAAGTCCTGTGGATCTTCAGATCCACCATGGATGTACAGCACTCTGCCGTGCCACAAATCCAGTATGCTGAAAGTATGCTCCGCCTGCTCCTGGTCCACATCAAGCCTAAGCTGACCATGCACAGGCTGCTCTTCAATCCTAAAGAAAATCTGAGATTGGCGGATACCAAGCTTGTTGAAATCAAGGTTTACTTTTATATGCTTTGAATCCAAGGATGCCCGACCACCTTCAGGGACAACAAGGTACCTAAGCTGAAGAAAATTATGTCAATACTTTTTCACAAGACCCTTAGCTAGAGTGGACACATCAGTGGGGGGCAGCTGAGTGACAGAGCCAACAATGGTCATGGTAATGTTTGCTGGGCTTACTGTAGCACTGACCTCTAGCTCCTTTTTAGGTTCACAGCAGCCAGAGATGTCTTTAGTTACCACAGCATTTGGGAGACCCATTTTAACATAATTTACTTTAATGTTCTTGAAGCATCCTTTAAAGGAACCACCTTTAACACGTTTCCCTGCTACCGAGGAAAGGCCCACCTTTCTTACTTCAGAGTGTGTGCTATCATCAATTCCACCAAGAAAAAGGAAACCTTTCAGATGAAACATTTTTGATCTGGAGCTAATGTTGGACTTCACAGTCTCGCCGTCTACTGTGAGCTGGAGGCTTTTCAGGGTAAAGTAGAGCTTAATGTCTTGCCATTTATTGTCACTGATGAAGGTGAGAGAATGTAGCTCTGTTTTAAGTCCATCTTTACCTAACACAGCAACAAGCAGACCTTTCTGGATCTCCATTGTGACAAAATCTCCCTGCCATGCTGAGTTGTACATAATGATCCCCTCCTCGGCTGAGGTGTGGACAGAGCATTCAAGAGCCCACTCATGCTGTGCTATCCAAGGTGGAAGGGATATGTAAGCTTTTGAGCTGAAAAAACTGATCAGGTCATCCTCATTTGCAAAAAACTGAGGGCTGCATCCAAGGGAAACCTCATAGACATTCTTAAACCCAGAGTAGGGCCTTAGTGATGAGAGGAGGTTGTGCTTCATCAAGGCAACCACGGAAGCCGTGGAGATCACTGGCTAGATAATCCTTATCCAAACCAGCTGTGTCACCCACATATAGACCATCATTGATGTGCAGCTCCTGTTCTGGGCCTGGCATTCAAAGGCTGCTTTGGGAATGGTGGTCTACGGTCAGTTTTACATTGTAGAACTCGTGGAGAAGCTCTGCAGTGTGCCAGGCCAGATCATTCAGCTGGGTTCCACTTTCTGAGAGAAGGACCTGCTCTCCAGAGCCAAGATCCAACCTTACCTGTGGATGAAAATAATAAATAAAAAACAACTGTCCATAATTCTATAGATAACACAAGATTTTTTTTTTTTTTTTATAAATTTGCTACATTAATCAAATAACTTAATTTAAATTTCTTCATTTAATTTATGTTCAGTATAAATTACACTACTACATGCCCACTATAACTGCAGTTCTTATGAGGTTACCTGAATAGTAAAGAGAATGCTTACAAGCACTTTTATTCATATCCATTTAATTATCTTCCTTGATGATAACAGAGAGTTGCAACCACTAAGATTTTTGTGGACAGCAATTTAATTCTGCCCTTAAAGGGAAAGTTCACCAAAAAATTAAAATTCTGTCATCATTTGCTTATTTTGTTCCAAACCCATAGTTATATATATAAATTTTTAAGTTTAATTGCATGTTACATTGAAATATATACACACACACACACATACATATATATATATATATATATATATATATATATATATATATATATATATATACGTTTAGAAGGGAAATACATTTACAGTGCAAATTATGGTTACTCCAGAGATGCTTGCTTGTGCATCAGACGCTGGTAATGTCCCACCCTTTACTGAAACGGAAAATATTATTGGTTAGCAAATATCCAATCGCGTCTGAAATGATCGTTCTGATTGATGGATCAGCTTAGTCGGGCTGTCTGTCATGCCAGTACCATCAGTTGCATTCCCGCAGCTCCGTGCGCGTTTAGAGAGAATCTCTGTACACTTTAAAATAAATAAATAAATAAATACACAATTCACTCAACGGTGCTGCGGCATCGCGTTAGTAGATTGAAAAATGTCCCGGTCAAAAGACGGCCATACGTATCACTTATTTCAGGGCATACGCAAAATCCTAAAATAGATGGACATGTGTTTTGATTGGACATCAGGTAAATCCTTTTAAATGGCAAACGCTTACACCAATGAGAGAGAGATGGTATGTTGAGATATGGGCGAGCAACCTATAAAAATAATACATGTTTAAAATATATATTAATGAACAGTTAGTTCCTATATGTCCATAGTACGGTAATAAACGCGGACTTCAGGTTTATTTATTTATTTATTAATTATTATTATTATTATTATTAGTTTAGCTGCAGTTGCGTTAAAGTCCGGTTGAACGTGCATATCTGTCCTGCCCAAGTGAACCAACGAGCCAATCGGAGAAGACCGTAAACTGTCATCTGTGCATGCAGGAAGTCCATCAATCATGCAGCGTATGCACCCGATCTTGGGATACAGGACACTGATATGTTATCTTTCAGGTGATGTACCTTTACATAATGCACTCTTTCCACCACTGATGTTCTGATATATGTAAATATATTATTATCTGCCCTTTTTATACGTAGATAATCGGGGAAACAATAATTCCTTAATAGACGCAATGTCAACTTTGTAAATGTTTTTCCCTGCCTGCACTTTTGCTGATACTTTTGTACAGCCTTGCTTGCCAACTTTTAGTTTTTTTACTTCCTTATGGAAAATTACCTGATATAGACCGCAAACGTACCTTCACGAGTTAAAAACGTTAAATTACGCACTTTGTAATTTTAAACTTTGATATCGCCAGGTCTTTACAAATCTTTACTTTAATGCAGTTTTGATATTTTAAACGTCATTGAGCAGGGTTCCCGCGGGTCCTTAAAAAGACTGAAATTCAGTTTTCCCAAATTTAAGGTCTTAAAAATCTTAAATGATACAACAAAAGTCTTAATTTTGATTTAAAGATGTCTTAAATTTGGGGGCGGACAGACTAATGTGATTATCAGACTTCAAAAGAATATGATTTAATTAAATAAATGCATGCGCTGTGTTCCTCGGAGTGAAAGCATAGCACTGTTGTATTTTCTGCAAGCACACGGCGGCTTGTGAGTATTTTCAGCTGTTGCAGTTCACAATCATTAAGCCATATCGGACATTTCTGTTGATCAACTGTTGATGATGATGAAATATGACTATACTTAATTTTTATATTTTATATCCCTCATTTGTTTAAATGAGCAGCTGGAAGCAGTGAACCGCAAACATTTCAAAATAAGAGTCCCCAGTGTATTTCAAAGTTAAAGTCCTTTAAAGTTAATAGTTCCACGCTACGAATCAAATCTGCAACCCTCTTGGAATGCATCTGGAATTTAATTTAATTAAATGTGGACTCTTGTAGCTTCTGTCTGGCCCTCCCCATCACAGAAAGATAAGACTAAGAACATTCAATATAGGCTACCAATAAAAAATTTTTTTAAAAAAAAATATATTGGCCGATAGTGTGAGATCCTGCACACTGTTTCAAGTACTGAATCAATCCTATTTCCAGTAGGCGGTGTGATATCTAAATAAATACATCATAAAAATAATAGTTGTAATAATAATAGTAGTAATAATAATAACCTAATATTATGTAAATAGATTTGTCCATTAGTATCTGCACATATACATTAGGTAAATGTTTTTATATCTTGTTATTTTTTATTTTTACTTTTTCTAATTGCTTTAGGTATCAAGTCTGACAACCAGCCGGCATAAAAAATATGTCAGTAGACTATCATAAACAGTGCACCTAAATAATAAATATAATTAACGGACATTATACTGTAATATTACAGCCTAAACAACATACGCAATGGCAGATATACTGTGTACTGAAATAGCTTTCTGTTTGTTTTCAGGATCGGGTTGAAGTGTTATCTCTCTTTTCCAGTGGCAGCAGGGGCATTATTTGTGGGCCTCACTTAAAGTATCTCTCTGGCTCTATGGCTAGCCCAATAAACCAGGGTACAAAAAATATATAGAGGCTCTCAAACCAAGGTGCCGTAGCAATAACAGTTTGACCTATGTTACTTTTAATATAATTTTGTTTGTGGGTTTTTTAATGATTTGGATGTCTCGACTTCCATGCAGGTGCATATACTGCTTGACAAGAGCTGTGCTTGAGATGCTGAAGTATATGCAGTATGGCAAATTGTATTTTCAGTGGAAACTGTGATACAGTAACGACAAAAATAACAAGCATTATGTGAAAGTTAGTTCTGTTTTTGTATTTATGTTACATATTGACACAACATGTGGTTTACTTTGCCACAAAGAATACAGAGTGCTTTGCACTTACACAGAAACCATTTTATCATACAAAGCTACAAATAAGATAAAAATACTTATTATAAATTTAGAACATTGGTGATGAAACATAGACATATCTGTAATAGAATATTTTGATCATTCAGGCATTCCTTTCTGTTGTGCTGGATTACAACATACAGTATCTGTCCTTTTTTAGGACACCACCTTTGGTCGCAGAGGTAATAAGCTAGATTTGTACTACTCGCCAAGCACGCATAATTCAAATGCAGCTCCTGTGCCGGTAGTTGTTTTTGTGTATGGAGGTGTTTGGGGTCAGGAGAAAGATCCATTTACTGTCTGTTAGCCCTACAAATGGCAAAAGAGTTTAATGCCTCTGTAATTTGTCCAGATTATTCCATATATCCAAAGGTGAGCCACTTAATTTATATTTCTATTTACTTTTATTGTCTACATATGGCATTTTTAATATACTGTATATAAGAAAAACCTGTGTTGTGTTTTTAGGTAAATGTTTCAAATATGGTTCAAAACATTAGTGACAGTTTGCTGTGGGTGAGAGAAACAGGCCATGCATTCAATCTTGACCAAGTACATTTTAAACTTCAGTCCACTATCAACTTCATCTGTTACAAAGTGTAAAAACTGTTAAAGTGGCATCACAAATTCCACAATAACAGTTCAGCATTACTTTTACTAATGTACTGCAAAATACTTGGTAAATAAATGTGTTTCAATGTATTTTCTAAACATTATAATTGAGACAAAACAATTTCACTTAGGTTAAATCTATGTATATGAAAATATATATAGGTGAAAAAGCATTTTAATCCTGAATTTTTTTTAATATACAGGACGACATAGTTTTAATAGGTCATTCTGCAGGGGCTTATCTGTGTGCTCTTACCACACTGTTTCTGGTGAACAGTGTTGAAGAGCTGTTCATTGAGGCTTACAAACAGAGAGATCTTACATCTGCCATTAAAGGAATTGTAGGTAAATGCTATATGTTTATTGCTATTATATATCTTGTATTCTTTTAATAGGTCTGAGTGGAGTATACAGTATAATGGATCATTAAAAGCATGAGGAAATGTGGGCTGTTGAATATGTGTCCACTATGCACAAAGCTATGGATGGCATGGAGAACTTTGATTATTACTCAAGAAATTGAATGAAGATCAGTTGAAACGGTATGAAATTGTTATTGCTTATTCCTGTTTAGTCAAACATTATCTAAATTTCCTTCTGAGATCACCATTACATTGAGGCCAGACATAGTGTAATGGTCGGCATCAGCAAGGAAAGTTATAATGATTGAACTTACTGTCCCATGGGAAGATGGACTGGAAGCAGCCTATGAGATGAAGAAGCCAAAATATGCTGATCTGGCTGCCGAGTGCAGGGAAAATGGCTGGAGGGCTGCCATTTACCCTGTAGAGATCTGGTGTCAAGGGTTTATGGGAACATTAATGCTGCACCTGTTGAAAGACATTGGTATCTTTGGATCAGCGTTGAAGAAGTCTCTGAAGAAAATGGCAGAAGAGTCAAAAAAAAAGGGAGCTTCTGGCTATGGTTAAGAAGAAAGGATGAAAGGTGGGGTGTGCAGAAATTAGGAATACGGAACAATTGTGAATTGGGTGTGTTGAACCCTGGTTGCATGGTTTGTCTCGACAAGAAAGAAGGAATGTCTCGATGGGAAAGCAGGAACGATCGGTGTGCAGCTGCCGGGGGTGGCAGTGAGATGTCCCTGACCGCTGCCCCACCACCAGGAGATATTCCGGGATTAATGGGGTAAAACATCCACGATAGGTGGCTCCCGGCTGATGACTCCGTAGCTGGATGACTGAAGGCACTAGCGGAGGTGCGGCAGGCAGTAATGCCCAGCAGGTTTAGACATCTACCTGTGCATCTGATTAAGATGCAGTGTACAATTGGCGTAGCAGCAAAACATCACATTGTTATTTATAATAAAGTCGCTTAGTTGACTTTTGTACTGCCTCTATTGACCTGCAAGTTGTAGTGGTTGCCATTTGCTTGTTAGAATACAAATGCAGTTTACCAAGTTAAAGTCACTACAGTACAGAAAGGAGCACAGTGCTCTCTTGTTTAAAACTGAGCTACTATGGAACAGAACAATGAATTTCCTTGACTGGGACTGCCATGAAGAAAATGTGCACACATGAATTACAGTGAGTAATAATAACACTGTCAGTAGCATTTCTTAACAATTTTAAAATTAGGAGTAAGCTATTTTTATATTTGTACAGAGTTCCTCCAGTGGCGTTACTCCATGGAAACAATGATATCATAGTTCCGGTGGAATCATCAGTTAGATTCTCTGATCTCGTCCCTTCATCTAATACCCAGAAATGAACCATACTGAGATGGTCACTGATCTTATGGCACCAGACAGGCACTTTGTGGCCAAGTGACCATGCTGAAAAAAACATGCTGTTTATGGCTGTATTAAACAGGAGTACAGTAAATTTCAGGGTTGTTGATTCATACTTTATCTTCATTCACTTGAAAATATGACAGTCAACATCCCTCAGTATTGTATTTTTACTAATGTTATTGTAATGTAAGTTTACATTCCAATTCTAATTCTCCTGAAATGTTGATGCAGAACTTGCTTCATTTCGAAAAATGTGTTTAGTATCCCATTGTACAAGATAGTGAAAGCTCTTTGCTTGTTGTGTTGAATAATAATTTTAAAAATACATATTTTACTGTTTAATTCTATGTAAAGAAAGAAAAGATTGTGTTACAATTAAGACAGGAAGAAAATGAATAAATAGCTACACAATTATGTCTCCTTCATGCAAATGTAATATGAGAGAAGATTGTATTGTTACCTATGTTACAGTTCCAGCATTATCTTTAAGTGTAACATTTATTGATTTATATAATGCCTGCATGTTAATCCAGTATCAAGAATAAGTGAGCATAAACCTTATGTAGCATTCAATTGAACATAAATATACTTTGATTTTTTGTTTGTTTTGTTTTTTTTGGCAGTACTCACAAACTTGTTTTCCATTCTGGCATATTTATTTTTTCTTTTTAATACAGCTTTTTTTCTTCCGATTAACAGTTTTTAATGATTCACATATTAAACACAGGAAAACAAAACAAATATACACAGAATCAACAATTAACCCCCACTATTACCCCAACCCCACCCTGGCCCCCAACAACATCCCAGTGGTCATACATGATTATAGACACACACACACACACAAAAATATATAATAACCACACATATTGACAGCTACACCTCTCTCTCCATTGCCCCTCCCCAAGAGCCCTCCAAAAACACCAGATATCTGCCCCATTTCCCCACAAACAAGTCCAATTTTCCCAGTCTTCTAAATGACCCTTCTTCAAAGGCTGCCACCATCCCCACCTCCGAGCACCACTTCTGGAATGAGGGTGCTCCAGCTGACCTCCATCCCCTTTACTCCTATGATTGTTGAATGCTTTTACCCTAAAAAGGGCAAGAATATAAAGGCATCTCAGAAAATCAATTAATTGCTATTTTTCAAACACAATAAAGAAATTGTTCACCCAAAAATGAAAACTCTCTCATCATTTACTCACCCTCATGCCATCCCAGATGTCTTTCTTTCTTCTGTTGAACACAAATTAAGATTTTTAGAAGAATATCTCAACTCTGTTGGTCCTTAAAAGTTTTACAAGTGAATGGGTACCAAAATTTTGAAGCTCAAAAAGCAAATCTATTTCTACAGAAGCGATATAAGTATGGTTGACAAACAGATCGATATTTAAGTCTTTTTTTTCCCTTTTTTTTTACTATAAATTCTCCTCCCTGCCCAGAAGGTGGCAATATGCACAAAAAATGTGAATCACCAAAAACAAAAGAAGAATGTCAAAGTGAAAGTGGAGATTGATAGTAAAATATATATATACTGTGTATAGATATATAGATATAGATATAGATATAGATATATTGATCTGCTTCTCACACACCCCTATCATATAGCTTCTGAAGACATGGATTAAACCACTGGAGTCATGTGGATTACTTTTATGCTGCCTTTCTGTGCTTTTTGAGCTTAACATTTTTGGTACCCAAAATTGTGAGGACCAACAGAGCTGAAATATTCTTCTAAAATTCTTTGTTTGTTCCCTTTCATGTGTTGAAAAAATAGCAATGAATCGATTTTCAGAGATGCCTTTATATTCTTGCCCTGTCTGGGGTAAAAGCATTCAACAATCAAAGGATTATATTTGTCATTGTAACTAAATGCTACATACAGTTGAAGCCAGAAGTTCACATACACCATAGCCAAATACATTTAAACTCAGTTTTTCACAATTCCTGACATTTAATCGTAGAAAACATTCCCTGTCTTAGGTCAGTTAGGATCACTATTTTATGAGTGTGAAATGTCAGAATAATAGTAGAGAGAATGATTTATTTCAGCTTTCATTTGTCATTTATGTTTACATACAATTTTAGTATTTGGTAGCATTGCCTTTAAATTATTTAACTTGGGTCAAACGCTTTCATTAGCCTTCCACAAGCTTCACACAATAAGTTGCTGGAAATTTGGTCCATTCCTAAAGACAGAACTGGTGTAACAGAGTCAGGTTTTTTGGCCTTTGTAGGCTGATTTCTTTTGATTTTCCCATGATGTCAAGCAAAGTAGGACAGAGTTCAAAGGTAGGCCTTAAAATATATCCACAAATACACTTCCAATTCAGTACACCTCCTATCAGAAGCTAATTGTCTAAAGGCTTAACATCATTTTCTGGAATTTTCCAAGCTGCTTAAAAGCACAGTTAACTTAGTGTATGTAAACTTCTGACCCACTGGAATTGTGATATAGTCAATTTAAAGTGAAACAATCTGTCTGTAAACAATTGTTGGAAAAATTACTCGTGTCATGCACAAAGTAGATGTCCTGAAAGACTGGTCAAAACTATAGTTTGCTAATATGAAATCTGTGGAGTGATTAAAGTTAGTTTTAATGACTTCAGCCTAAGTGTATTGCTCCCTTATTCTTGATATTGGATTAACATACAGGCATTATAAACTCAGCAAAAAAAAAAAAAAAAAAAAAGTCCTCACTTTCAACTGCTTTTATTTTCAGCAAAAATAACATGTGTAAATAATTGTATGAACATAAAAAGATTCAACAACTAAGACATAAACTGAACAAGTTTCACAGACATGGAGGGATTGTGCGTTCCTGGTGTAACTTGGGCAGTTGTTGTTGCTGTTGCCATCCTGTACCGGTCTTGCAGGTGTGATATTCGGATGTACTGATCCTGTGCAGGTGTTGTTACACGTGGTCTACCACTGCGAGGACAATCAGCTGTCCTTCCTGTCTCCCTGTAGCGCTGTCTTATGCGTCTCACAGTATGGGCATTGCAATTTATTGCCCTGGCCACATCTGCAGTCCTCATGCAGCATGCCTAAAGCACGTTCACGCAGATGAGCAGGGACCCTGGGCATATTTCTTTTGGTGTTTTTCAGAGTCAGTAGAAAGGTCTCGTTAGTGTCCTAAGTTTTTATAACTGTGACCTTAATTGCCAACCGTCTGTAAGCTGTTAGTGTCTTAATGACCATAACACAGGTGCATTTTCTTTAATTGTTTATGGTTCATTGAACAAGCATGAAAAACATTGTTTAAACCCTTTACGATAAAGATCTGTAAAGTTATTTGGATTTTTACAAAATTATCTTTAAAATACATTGTCCTGAAAAAGGGACGTTTCTTTTTTTTGCTGAGTTTACAAATCAATAAATGTTACACTTAAAGATAACGCTGGAACTGTAACGTCCACATAATAAAACATTGATCTATGTCTTATTATTTTTCGGGTCTGTAAATTAGATTAAACCAATGCTAAACACTGCCTGATTAGATCCCGAATATTATTAGCTTTCTGAGCAGAGTAAAAAGATATCCTTTAAATCAAAGCGTGTCGCTGGATGTATCAAACTGTCTTTGAATCGGTATGGCCAGCAGGTGTCGCTGTTTCCCGTGTAATTGACGCACTATAGCGCGCACTGAGAGGCAGCGTCTCGCTGAAAAGTAGCGCTGGAGCTGGGACGAGCTCAAACCTGTGTTGTTTGGGATGTCGGGATTAAATATGGCCACTAGCAAGCTGCTCTTACAGTAACAGTAACCACTTCAGAAAGCCGTGACATATGGATGGAAAGGGCGCAGGAGGATCTCTTTAGAGCTGTTCTCACTGAAGCCGAAACACATAGGCTGCCCTGGTGAGTTCTCATGGATATGCGATTACACTGGAGACATGCAAAACACACACATCCACACACACTGCCCACTGGCGCTAGCTTCCTCCAAAATGCAGCTCCCTTTCCTCATAATTACATTTATCTTAAAATGTAAAGATATTATTCAGTTTATATAAGTGATATTGAACGTGAAATGCTCAGTCAGAATTGTATTTGTGTGTAGCCGGGCTAGCTGTGGCTAGGATAGACGAGGACTCCGTTAGCCTGTTAGCTGCAGACGTAAAATCAGAAAAATGGGATGCAAATCATAAATGTCATCGTTTATTGCTATAGTTTAAGAGTTAACTCATATTTGTGAATATTATGTCTTATCTAAACGACGGTTGCTCAGCTGTAATGTCATTGTTAGTTTATTCTGTCACTGAAGAAATCGCTTCATCCTCGACTGTGCTGGATTTGTTTGTGGTTCCTGTCAGTTTGTAAACACATGTACCGGGAATATTATACTTATATTTTCTGGCTGGTCTGTTTCGTGTGTGTTTTCCTCGTTTCCCCCTTTTTTTAGGTCATTGGTCATTTTACCTGGTCATTTGTAAAGCAGCACCCCCATGACTAAATAAAGCCTTTATAGACGTTTCGTGAATAACACTACAAATGAACACCAACTGAAGGCTGAATCTAATCCCAGTAACGTCATAATGATATAGAGACACTGGTGATTGATTAGGATACAGTGTGATGGTGATGTATTGGGCAGGTGTGTGTGCGCGTGCGTGCGTGTGTGTGTGTGCGTGTGTGTGTGTGTGTGTGTGTGTGCGTGTGCGTGTGTGCGCGCGCGCGCGTGGCCTCATCACCTTCAGACTGCTCATTTGTACTCTGTTTAAATCGCCTTGTGTATTTTTATAAGGATATACAGGACTTATTTTTGGAAAAAAGATTAGAGACCAAGTATGAATGTGGTTTTATCCCTTAGGGTTGCAGCGGTATACCGGTTTCACGGTATACCACGGTATGAAAATTGACGGTTTTCATACCATGTACATTTGCTTATCTACGGTATTGAGAATAAAAATGCAACCGGACGGAGAATCTCACCTGCGTGTGCGCATCTCCTTTCCTCCTGGACTGTCTGACTGACTGTGTCGCGGACAGCAGGGAAAGAACAATGGCATGGTTCTCCCATTGAAGATACACTATATTGCCAAAAGTATGCGCTCATCTGCCTTTAGACGCATATGAACTTAAGTGACATCCCATTCTTAATCCATAGGGTTTAATATGACGTCGGCCCACCCTTTGCAGCTATAACAGCTTCAACTCTTCTGGGAAGGCTTTCCACAAGGTTTAGGAGTGTGTTTATGGGAATTTTTGACCATTTTTCCAGAAGCGCATTTGTGAGGTCAGACACTGATGTTGGACGAGAAGGCCTGGCTCGCAGTCTTCGTTCTAATTCATCCCAAAGGTGCTCTATCGGGTTGAGGTCAGGACTCTGTGTAGGCCAGTCAAGTTCTTCCACACCAAACTCGCTCATCCATGTCTTTATGGACCTTGCTTTGTGCACTGGTGCGCAGTCATGTTGGAACAGGAAGGGGCCATCCCCAAACTGTTCCCACAAAGTTGGGAGCATGGAATTGTCCAAAATCTCTTGGTATGCTGAAGCATTCAGAGTTCCTTTCACTGGAACTAAGGGGCCAAGCCCAGCTCCTCAGAAACAACCCCACACCATAATCCCTCCTCCACCAAACTTCACAGTTGGCACAATGCAGTCAGACAAGTACCGTTCTCCTGGCAACCGCCAAACCCATACTCGTCCATCAGATTGCCAGATGGAGAAGCGTGATTCGTCACTCCAGAGAACGCGTCTCCACTGCTCTAGAATCCAGTGGCGGCGTGCTTTACACTACTGCATCCGACGCTTTGCATTGCACTTGGTGATGTATGGCTTAGATGCAGCTGCTCGGCCATGGAAACCCATTCCATGAAGCTCTCTATGCACTGTTCTTGAGCTAATCTGAAGGCCACGTGAACTTTGGAGGTCTGTAGCGATTGACTCTGCAGAAAGTTGGCGACCTCTGCGCACTATGCGCCTCAGCATCCGCTGACCCCACTCTGTCATTTTACGTGGCCTACCACTTCGTGGCTGAGTTGCTGTCATTCCCAATCGCTTCCACTTTGTTAATACCACTGACAGTTGACTGTGGAATATTTAGTAGCGAGGAAATTTCACGACTGGACTTGTTGCACAGGTGGCATCCTATCACAGTACCACGCTGGAATTCACTGAGCTCCTGAGAGCAGCCCATTCTTTCACAAATGTTTGTAGAAGCAGTCTGCATGCCTAGGTGCTTCATTTTATACACCTGTGGCCATGGAAGTGATTGGAACACCTGAATTCAGTTATTTGGATGGGTGAGCGAATACTTTTGGCAATATAGTGTATTTCGGCGGTCGCCCAAGTGATAGCCTATTTAGGACTGCAGATTTAATGATAATCTCGCAATCAGCTAAATGCTTTTCATCAGGGGCCGGTTGCACCAGCTATACATAAGTTACAACTTAGCCTAGTTGTGGCGTAAATGGGCACTAAGTCACAATTTACGCACTACTAAATATGAGCGTTGCACCATTAAACTTATGTAGGACGTAACTGTATGTACTAATATTTACGGCAGACTCTGACCAGGATTAACTGATGGAATAAAAAAGCAGACTCATTTAATGACATCAATGAGCTCATGTTTTGCGTGACAGGCATCAGTCCTTTCGACATATATGATGATGTTGGCATTTACACTCGTTTACATTTATGAGAGAGAGAAAAAACATACTTTTAAGCAGCTCTTCAGCATGAAACCGATCTAATGGTGCAGTGTCAACATATACGAAATATATATGATATTTAAATGAATAAATGTATATTTTTCCAGCCTGTTGTTTTAGTATTTATTTATCAACCCTTATTTATTTTAGATACAGTTCCTATTTATTGTTATTTACACAGGGCAAATATACTATTTATCAAATGTAATTTTTATTACGTATTGTATTTTAATGGGGATATAATTTATTACAGCTGACAATTACGTGAGCAGACAAGGTTTGAACATCAACCGTAATGAGATAAAACTGAAATTCACAGCTTTTTAATACTTCTGTGTACAAATTTGAAGGCTGCTTATTGGATAAATACGGGTAAACGTCATTATGCGACTACTCATCACTTTACGGAGAGCTTATGACCTACTAGTTAAGTCTTGCCTTAACAACAGGTGGTGCAACCAAATTAAGCACTGACTTAGTTACAAACTAACTTGTAGTTACTAAGCCCTTGGTGTGAACTTTATATCCTAACTTACGTGAGAACTTACGCACAGCTGGTGCAACCCTACCCTGGACTTTTGCACGAGCGTAACGGAACCAGCTCGTGATCATGATCTGCTGTTCTCTCTGGCGCGCGCGGGCAACAACTGGGCTTCCCTCGATATTGCGGAGCACAGACCTCAAAACTGATGTGACCAGTTTAAATTCTAGTGAGACTTTTCTAGTTTAAAGCATTACGGAGGAAGTCAAGTCAAGTCAAACCTCTTAAACAGTAGGCAGCCCTGACATGCCAAACAGCACTGAGGAGGAAAAGAGCAACACTGAGCTATGCGCTATTTTTTTTTTTTTTCATTATACATCACCTTTACAGAATTGTTTCACGATTGTACATGAGTAAAAGTAACTGTTATATTTCGACAAAATGTTATAGTTTTATATGAAATAATTTAATGGCAGAATCTATTAGACCTCATTTTATATCAACAGTGGCAGTTGTAGTTAAAGTTTCAAGATGTGTTTCAGCTAGTACTTATTTTTTCATAAATAATATAATTTGTTATTATTATTACTATTATTTAAGACTAGCTACACTGACCTAACCATGGCAATGAGGAGCCTTTCCTCCTGTGTAATATGCATGTTCTGTTTGAATTATGTTTGAAATTAGGAAACAAACGGGATAATAATGGGCTCATATAAGTAAATATGCTCTTCAATTTTTTAAAAGGGGGGAGAGAAAACTTCCTGTAGCTTTTGTTGTTGACGTCAACAACACAAATAATGTCACTTGATGCATGCCCTTGTACTTGAAAACCATGAACAAATCTATACAACATAAATAATTCGGTTTATTATAATTCTGTTAGCTTTATTATTTAGTCTCTTTATTTTATTTTCAAAAGGGAGACTTTTGTTTTTACACATACTTCCATTAAAAAAATGGTTTCAAGTTTCTATTATAATAGTGTTTGTTCAACCAAAAAAAAAAAAAAAAAAAACCCTTCTGTTTTCACTCCTTTAAGGTTTAATTGTAACTGGTAATAATAATTGTGTAATACAGTATACCGTGAAACCGTGATATTTTCTGAGACAGTTATCGTACCGTGAAAATCTCATACCGTTGCAACCCTAATATAAACCCTATACAATCCCTATATAAACAACCCAACGGTTGTATTGTGCAAGTCGTTGAACCCATGTGATTTGATTCCAGCGTCATCATAACACTGGCCTGGGTCCATAGCAGCCAGACATTACCTAAATCACCCCCTTTTAAAGGCTATTTGTCCTTTTACCTTTGTTTGGTGTACACATTTAAAAGATTAAAAGTGTTGACTTACTTGTTTTAGGTCAAGCTTGTTTGCAGAACTGTAATTTTCTTTGTGTGCTGCAGTTATGATCTGTTCCCTCGTGTGTTCTCTATTCTAGAAAATTCCATGTTGATGCAACTTCAGTGTCATTGTTTTTAGTGTCATTGGAATATTCCGGGTTCAGTACATGTTGAGCTCAATCGACAGCATTTTTGGCATAATGTTGATTACCACAAAAAATAATTCACACTCGCTACTCCTTTTCTTTAAAAAAAAAAAAGAAAAAGAAGAAGAAGCAAAAATCGAGGTTACTGTGTAACATTTACAATGGAAGTGAATGGGGATAATGAAAGTGACTGTGGCCAGTTTTTGAAGGGGTTTAAACAGAAATGTTAAGCTTATAATTTTACAAAAGCACTTGCATGAATTCTTCTGTTAAAACTCATGTATTATTTGAGCTGTAAAGTTGTTTAAATCAGAATTTTTACAGTCATTTTAGGGTTTAAGGTTTTGTTGACATTAAATCGTCATGGTAACGAAGTTGTAAGATTGGCTCTAACTTTCCACAAAGTTAGCAAGTGATTTAATCACACTAAAATCATGTTTACACACTGTTGTGGCTATACTTTTGAAACAGTGAGTATTTTAACGTTTATGGATTGACCCCCTTTCACTTACTCATTGTAAGTGCCTCACTGTAACAGATTTTTTTTAAAAGAAAAGGAGGAACGAGTCCAAATAAATTTTTGTGGTAATCAACATTATGCCACAAATGCTGTCGATTGAGCTTAACTTGTATTGAACCTGGAATATTCCTTTAAGTAATATGCGTCTTATGTAAAATACAAACAAACATGTGGAAATGGAAGTGAATGTTCTTTTTTTGGGGGCAAATTGTGACTGACAATGAGTTCACACATCATATATAACTCACACATTTCACATGTGATATTTTACACAATAGGCTTAAAACTGTTAGTGTCGAGTAGGCTAAATTACGTTGTTGGAAACGTGACTTATATTTTGTAAGATCTCCAAGCGAAGCATTTTCTTCCTGGATTCAATGCAAATAAAATCCTGTCACCTGGTTATACAACGGTTCTGTACTTTCTCTGATTCTTTTGTTTGGGTTGTTTGTGCCATTACTCTTCTGTTTATATCTGTTTGGAAAAAGCTTTTGCATGATATGTCATATATGGAGGGTATTTAAAATTTTTTACATGTCTTCTCCCATTGTTCTTAATTATTTCGCATGTATGTACTGGATTGTAAACTTTTAAACAGTCTAGAGTGGTTCAGGCTTTTTTTTTTTTTTTTGCCATTGTTTCAGACCTCCGTTAGTTCAGACTGTGTATATCTTTGAATAAGATGACTAAATACCTAGCACTCTCTTTTAAAGATTATAGAATGACCACCCTGATCTGTTGATCAATTAATATATTTTTTTTTATACAATAATAATAATAAAAAACACTTGCTCTCTGAATGTAATTGATAGACCCTCTCCACCCCTATGCTGCCAATGTGGTATCTCCTGGTATGTCGGTGGTCACCCCCCCACCCCACCCCGATGGTGTAGCCACGTGGTAAAGCTGGTGACAGGGAGGATCAGCTGTGCCAGTTCCTGCAAGCTGCTTGGCTCTGTGGTGCACAGGTCTCCTGGCAGTGCCAGTGAGAAGCGTGAATCGGCGCTCACTCCCACAACGTTCTATAAATGGTCTGCCTTCTCTCCTTTTCATAGCGAACACTGCGCAGATTAAGAACATTTATTTTCACTCTAATCTTTCGATCGAAGTTGCTTTGGTAACAACAAGGGATGCTTGCAGAGCACCGGGAAAACAGTAGGTATGGAAAAAAACATGTTTGATCAGCTTGTCTCCATGGTGACATTGCATTTGTTTACAGGTTGTAGCTCTGTGTCATGGATTTATTTGCTGCAATGGTGGTCTTGAAGTGGCTTCTGCTGGCAGTGTTGTGCTGAGAGTTGTCTTGAGCCAGACACCAACATTTTGGATGCCATATGAGATTCTTGTATGCTCTGTGATCATTGTTTTGTTGTAATTGAAGGCTACTGAAGGTAAAGCAGATGAGTTAGCTAATGACAGATGGCGTTACAGTGACACAAAGATGCTGTTGTTGATGTGGAGCAACAAGAGATTGCTGTGAGTTTCAGATGGAAGAATGTTATAGGCCTATCTCTTGGTTTGCCCATTTTTAGAAATAATAAGGGTCTTGCAGCAGACGTTGCTGTAAATGGTTTCTTAACTGATTTATCCGGGCAGTCATCCTTTTCCGGGAATTGTGATTTTAAAAGACCTCAAGCACCTCATTGCAGGTCAGAACATGTTTGAAACCAAGGGCTTCATTAAACTCCGATTCATTCTGCAAAATGACTTCAAGAGAAGTTTAAAGTATGGTATTCAACAAATTTGGAATATTTGGACCATCATTTAGTAGGGCTGGGCGATAAAACGATCCTGATTTTTATCGCGATTAAAAAATACACAATATCGATGATAAGCTTTTGATTAATTTTCGATATTTAGCCTATGTTCTACATCTAGACGATCAGGTGTGTGTTGCTTAAAACGCAAGCGGTTTGTCTTTCTCAGACTGTATGAAGTTGTTATACGTTAGCTCCCTTGCTAACGATTATGCTATGCCTGTCACCGCTGTCTGGGTCCGGACTCCGAGTTGATTCCATCCGGACCCGCAAGACTTCATGACGACGGTTGCGCCCTCTTATCATCTCTAGTGAGCAGCGCGACAAAACAACAGTGCTGTGTACACCAGCTCTGATCTTTCTGTACTGTATTCTTGAATATTTTTCTCTAGCACCGAACACGCCTCATTTATGCCCTATCCCGAGCCGCATGCGTTGCCTCCTTTCCTCGCATATGAGTAGACAAGTAGTTCCAAAGTGCCTTTAGACGATAATTTTTTCTTTCTAAATTTAGCTTTATTAATCAGCATGTTACGAGCCTTTAATAATTTAGTGAAAATGAATCAGATGTCATCATCCCTGGCATGGGTGACAAGGAAAGACAATAACATTTCTAGTTAGTAGCCTAATCTTTCTCACTTTAATTAAAACTCACTTTTACATTTTCTAAAATTTCTCTCATGGGGATACCCCTGAACCCCCATACAGTATCATTGCTCAGTCACAAGGGCTTCTATGCACCCATAATTGGTTATCTGAATGTAAAGAAATATAAAAATATATCATTTGAATGGAAAAATATTCAAACAAATACTGGACTGCTGTCATTATGGTTCAAAATGAACAGATGATATTTTAACATTCATATCCAACTGCACTTGATTGATAAACTCTGTAAAATATTGTAATATTTTGGTAGAAGATCCCTCAGACCCCACTGCTTTAGCTGTCTCTGTGTCCCCAATGCAGTTTTGTAGAGACTATTTTGACTATTCAGGATTTTTTTTTTTCTTCTGCCAACTTGGCAATTTAAAAAAATAAATAAAAAATTTGCAAATGCGAATGTATATCGTGACAAATATCGATACCGAATGATATGAAAAAGAATATCGTGGTAATATTTTTGGCCATATCAACCAACCCTATCATTTAGCACCTTCTACCTTCAGTTTGTGGTTCTTGAACGGTCCCTGTCATACTTGCCTGTTTACAAGTCCTCCTTAGTTGTAATTTACATGATTAACGTAGCTAATTGGGTTCAGAAGATTTCAATCAAATGTAGGTTGATGGAGGTTGTTGCTGGGGAGACAGAACGGTACCTTCAGATAGAACAAATGTTTTTTGAATTGTTGCAACAAACAATATCTTTGTAAAGGTATAAAATGTAATAATAAAATGGTTTCAGAATATTTTTAAGTAGTACAGGGTTTTTCCTGCATTATACATTTTTGGGCAGCCACCCAAGTGAAGTTCCAGACCACTGAAACACACTGAATGAAATTCATCTCGCATTCTGCACTTGAAGCTAAATATGCGTCTCATCTGTTTATCCAGAGAAGTAAAGCTTTTGACAGACGTAAAAAAAATCCAATGGTGTTTATTGGCAGAGGTGGGTAGAGTAGCCAGAAATTTCTTAGTAAGAAAGTATCCAATAAAAAGAATACTCAAGTAGTGAGTAACTAGTTACTTTAACATGTAACATGATGGATGTTTACTCTCCTATATTCCAGTACATGATACACATTTAACATGCATTACAGAATGATTATTATTATTATTATTAATAATAATAATAATAATATTAATACCATTATTAATATTATTGTTAATAATGGAAGTTGTCATCATTCACCACCATGTTGTTCCAAACCCATATGACTTCTTTCTTCCATGCTTCAAATTAAAGGGATAGTTCACCAAAACATTTTAATGCTCTCATTTTCTCACCCTCATGCCATCCCAGATGTGCATGACTTTCTTCTGCAGAACACAAATGAATGAGATGAAGAATATCTCAGCTCTGTTGGTCCATACATAGCAAGTGAATGGTGATCAGAACTTTTGAAGCTCCAAAAAGCACATAGAGGCAGCATAAAAGTAATTCATACGGCTCCAGTGATTTTCAGAAGCAATATGATAGGTGTGGTTGAGAAACAGATAAATAACTATAACTTCATAATACATAAAGTCCTTTTTTACTATTAATTCTTCTCCCTGCTCAGTAGGTGGCGATATGCACAAAGAATTGAATCACCAAAAAAACAAGAATGTAAAAGTGGAGTAAAAAAGGATTTAAATATTTATCTGTTTCTCACCCACGCTTATCATATCCCTTCTGAAGACAAAGGCTGAACAAGTGTCATTTGAATTCCTTTAATGCTGCCTTTGTGCTTTCTGAGCTTCAAAGTTTTCGTACCCATTCGCTTGTATTCTATGAACCAACAGAGTTGAAATATTCTTCTAAAAATCTTTGTGTTTAGCAGCAGAAGTAAAAAACATACACATCTGGGATGGCATGAGAGTGAGTAAATGATGCAAGAAAGTTCAATTTTGGGAAAATTATTCCTATAAGGAGATGTTAGACTGAATGCTAGCCTTAATCATCATTTACTTTCACTGCATGTTTTCTCTCCATATTTTGAAAGGGAATGGTGGCTGAGACTGTCAGTCCCTAACATTCTGTCTAACACCTTTTGAGTTCCACAGAATACAGAAAGTTTCACAGGGTTGGAAGAACATGAGGGTGGGGAAATTATGATATAATATTAATTAAAGGCTGAACTATCACTTTAAGGATGCTTCTCAGATTTGGACATATCTGTCAGTTAGAAGAGACGTTTGGAAACTTTTTTCTAGTAATTATTATGGTGAAAAATGTGTACAATGTCACACAGTCCCAAATTATTTATAATGTTTAATTACACACTGATGCAAGATCCTGCTTTATTCATGCCTTCTGTAGTTATTTCACAGCTTTGTACGTCCTGCGTGCAGTATCGCTGCTCCCTATACACATATTACGCAGTCTGCGTAGGGCAACAGCTCCCTAGAGGGGCACTATCTTACCCTAGCATGGCACCAGAAACTCCACCAGCTGCCCTTACTTGCATGTTATACGTTATTCAAGGACCCGGTAGCAGTCGCAGAACACAGTCGATCGCCTCACGCTTGCATTTTCTCACTGTGCCTCGCGCCAACCTTGCATGTGCAGAAATGCTCACAATCGCGATAGGCAGGGCAAAATATTTGCACTTAACGCTGATGTTTACAAGGATTTATACGGTAGGCACTGATATGTTGCAGCACTGATATAAAAATATAAACTTAGAAACTGAGGTCATAAGATCCCATAATTACAGATTCATGCTGAAAATGAATGAGTATCACCATGACACAGACAAGCCCACATTATTACAATCTCTAAAACTTACCTCACCGTGTTTTCTTAAGTTGGAGCTGCAATTTTAATCTTGAAATATAATCTTGTCTTGGTGTAATAAGGCATGTGGAGTGAAGAAATGTTTGTTTTGCGTGCTTGCTGCTATAGTGTTGAACGCATAGTGTGACTCGAGTGACAGCGTGCAACTGCGAAGTTCCGCTGTCCTAAGAGTCCCATTAAAAAATCTCAATAAATTACGCATTTATTAACACTTATTAAATTAAAACCAGTAATGTAACGACAGGAATGCTACCCATTGTAACAAAGTAAAAGTACACTTTTTTTCATCAGAAATTTACTTAAGAGTAAAAAGTACCCACCATAAAACATACTCAGAATAATTTTTTTTCCAAAGAGTTACTCAAGTAAATGTAACAAAGTAAATGTAGCGCATTACTACCCACCTCTGTTTATTGGTGGTTGGCATCCAGCTTATAGTGAATTACCGCCACCTACCGAGCTGGAGTGTGGAGTCAAACGTCCGCTGAAGATTATGAAATTGGAGAAATTTAATTGAAAAAAGTAATACACACCTTGTGTAGGATTAAATCCTAAACCGAGTATCTTGAAAGGTAGCTTACCGTCTGGGGTTTACTTGTCAACAAACAAGTTATGTTTACATTCATTCTTGAGGTCTAACAAACATGTGGAATGCATTTCCTCCTCCATTAATGGCATGAAATGTATATCGTGATAAATATCAATATCGAACGATATGAAAAAAATATTGTGATAATATTTTTGGCCATATCGCCCAGCCCTAGCATTGAGAACTGTGACATTTCACTGGTATCGGTACTGACTGAAATTTTGGTATCTTGACAACACTAGTTTCATATTATATAATCTTTTATGTGGAATCTGTTAGATGTTAATTTTATTGCATCTGTGGCAGTGGTAGTTAAAGTCTAAAGTTTCATAGCAAATACTATAATTTATCATTATATTATAAAAAAAGTCTGTGATGAATTCAAAAGGTTCCAGATGCGTAGATGACCAAAAATAACTCTTATTCAATGTAAAGATGAAATGCAATTAAGTAATTATGTTGTATATTAATTAATTGCAATTATTTTATAAACTAACTTCAAGCATCTGGATTAGTGGTCGACTGATATATCGCAGAGGCTGATAAATCAGCTGATTTTCTGACTTTTATCGGCATTGGGCGATACATTTTCCCATTTGGCCTGTTTGTTTCTTGAGGGTGCAGAGAATCGCCTGCTTGCATGTGAAGCGACTGAGACATGTAAACGACCACTCATGGTTCATTTTGTTGTTACGTGCCATCGTTTTACTAAAATAATAGACTCTGTGCAACACAGTGTCATTTAAACGGTCCGTATATCATAGCCGTGGCAGACGCGTTTGAGCTCATAATGTTAGTGTTCATCTGTTTCATTCTCCCTCTCTCTCCTCAACAGTCTTGTCCAATGATAAAAAGGAAAATATCAATTAAAACCAATATCATATACCATCTGCAAATATGCACATATCTGGTTTAAACAGATGTAATAAACAAACCTCACAAAACTTCAGCAGATCCAGCATCCTTTGGAGTGCTCCTTTATTTACCTCTAAAGCACGTATTCTATCAGCCTCTCCTCAGCAGTTCCCTGTCACTTTTAACTTTTCTAATGATAAAAGGCAAATATCAGTAAAACTTCTATTATATACCATCTGCAAATATGCAGATATCTCGTTTAAACAGATGTAATTCACGAAAATCCAGTATTTTCTTCCCATCGAGCGATCATCTAATATCTTCCTCTGAAGCACGCATTCTGTCAGCTAGAATCAAAACTTCAGGATCAAAGTTCCTCTGATTCACAAATGATGGTTAGTCTGTGACTATTCAAACAGGCGATCCAGGCTGTTTAAACTGTCAGGAGATTGCTGCTTGTGCTGGATCAGAGACTATTTAGCAGAGACAGGCCACTTCTATTAAAATGAATGGGATAAATTGGAACGCCCAACCAAGAGGCTCTAGCGCCCAACGGTCAACAGATGTAGAAAGGAAGTCCCGCCTTACCGGTAAAAGAGCCAGTCACCTTTTAGATACAGACATCACTTGTCAATCATCTCGAGAACATGCATGTGCGTTAGCTAGACAAGTCGGGAATTTTTTTTTTTTGTGTAATCTGAGGTAAAGAAGCAAAATTTATGTTACCAGCATTGTCAGTATGGCTGCAACTAACGTTTATTTTGATAATTGATGAATCTAATGATTATTCGACTTTAGACTAGCTTTAAGAGAATGTATCTTAAATATAAGTGTATTTTGTATATAAGTGTATTTGTTTCACTTGGTTATACTTCTGCGAGTGCAGTAAAGACAAAATATACTTATATTCAAGATCTAATCTCTAAAAGCAAGTATAAATATCTTATGCTTCTCAAGTAAATGTATCTTGTTTTAAAGGATTTTTAGATATTTTAAAATATATGTATTTTTAATATTATTTTCAACATTCTCAGATAAAAAAATTTCTTCTGCAGTATAGCTACTAAAGAAAATGTACGTTGTTTTAAAGGAGTTTTAGATATTTATATTGGAAAACAAGCCAAAACAAACACAAATCAAAAACATATTTTGTTTCAGTGTGTAATGGGGCAAAGACTATCTCTCTCAACTTTCTGTTCACTTCAATCCATCTTTAACTCACAAAACAACAAACTCTCTTATTAATAAAGCTGCGTATTGCCAATTTCCTTCACGATAAGAAATGCACAGTGACACATATACTGTATATTCAATAAGTCGCGAGCCATCACGTTATAATCTAGCTGCAGGGACGAGCTTCTCCACGACAGAGTGTGCATCAGCCGGGTGCAGTTTCAGTCTCTTTCCCCCTTAGATTGGGACATTTGCGCAACATGATCTGCTTCTGTATTATTTGAACGTTTATTAAAGTTATAATGCATTAAATATAACTGCATTTAATGCCAGAGTGTTTCCTTTAAAGAGCTCCGGCTCCGCTTATTCCACAACGAGAGTGCTTTTGTATTTACTTATTTGGTATTTTTGTATAATTTCCTCATACTTTGCGATCTACATCACCTGAAGCGGTTTTGAAGGTTTGGAGTGCATCTGGACTGTGAGCTATATAATTCTTCCTCTCCTCAGTCAGGCGCGAACTGCAGTGCTGCAGTGCGTCATCATTAGTTTAATGTGATCCCATGTTACGTTAAATTAGATAAAATGACTATTCGACAACGAAAATTTTTATCTACAATTTTTGACTAATTGTTTCAGCCCTGGTTGTCAGATTTTACTGCTGTTTTGAAATATTTTCTTTGATCGTAATCTTGAACTGTTCCAAACGTTTTTAAGATTTCAGTGTTCCCCCATTCAAGTAGATAGGAGCTGCACTGGTATGATTGGAAATAGTCTCCCTGGAGCATTTCAAAGAGCCAGTGGACTGACTTGCTAGAAAGACTTTGGTTGGATCTGCACGGGCACATGAGTGGATCTTCAAAGTAAAAGCGCTTCACGTGTGCTATAAGTAAATGTCTTATTCACTATGCACTGTATTTATAATTGGATTGATTCGATATTTGTTTGAGAAAATGCGATTGCTAACGTGGACATGCCATCCATGGTTGCTGGACTACTGTGTGTACTGTTATTTCCTTCTTCCTAATATATTAACAATTTCTTCATGTGCAAATAAATGACTGAAATTTGATGACTAAACAGAAATCAGAAGAAACTGCTACAGTTGAAGTCAGAAGTTTACAGTGGTGGTCAAAAATATTGGCACCCTTGGTAAATATGAGCAAAGAAGGCAGTGGAAAAAAAACTTTTGATCTTTCATTCATCCTTCTTAACCTTTAATTGAAGTAAAACATTTGAAAGAGAGGAAATATCTCAGTATTTTTATAAAAAAAAAAAAAAAAAAAGTGTTTCTCCCAATTTGTAGTGCCCAATTTCCAATGTGCTTTTAAGTCCTCGTGGTCGCGTAGTGATTTGCCTCAGTCCGGGTGGCGGAGGACGAATCCCAGTTGCCTCTGCGTCTGAGATCGTCAACCTGTGCATCTTATCACGTGGCTTGTTGAGTGCGTTGCCACGGAGACATAGCGCGTGTGGAGGCTTCACGCCATCCACTGCGGCAACCACGCTCAACTCACCACGCGCCCCACCGAGAACAAACCACATTATAGCGACCATGAGGAGGTTACCCCATGTGACTCTACCCTCCCTAGCAACCGGGCCAATTTGGTTGCTTAGGAGACCTGGCTGGAGTCACTCAGCACGCACTGGGATTTGAACTAGCGAACTCCAGGGGTGGTAGCCAGCGTCTTTACCACTGAGCTACCCAGCCCCCCGAAATATCTCATTATTAAATAAATATTTTTCTCCAAAACACGTTGGCCACAATTATTGGCACCCTTAGAAATTCCAATGAGTAAAATATATCTGAAGTATACTCTCAATCATATTTTACATTTTTTTTTTTAGTGCACCTGGGTGACTAGGAACATGAAATTGTTCAGCCATGACTTCCTGTTTCACAGGGGTATAAATATGTGGTAACACACAGGCTAAATTCCCTTAATCATCAATCACAGTGGGTTAGACTAAAGAATATAGTTCTGATGTGCAGTAAAAGGTTGCTGAGCTTCACAAAATGGGAAGTGGCTTTAAGAAAATAGCCAAAGCATTGAAAATGCCCATTTCCATCATCAGGGCAATAATTAACAAGTTCCAATCAACTGGAGATCTTAAGAATTGGCCTGGAAAAGGATGTGTGTCTATATTGCCTCCACACACAGTGAGGAGGATGGTTCAAGTGGCCAAAGAATCTCCAAGGATCACAGCTGGAGAATTGCAGAAATTAGTTGGGTCTTGGGGTCAGAAAGTCTAAAAAAAAAAATATCAGACATCACCTACATCACCACAAGTTGTTTGGGAGGGTTTCAAGAAAAAAAGCTTCTTCTCTCATCCATCAACAAACTCAAGCATCTTCAGTTTGCCAGACACTACTGGAACTTCAAATGTGACCGAGTTCTATGGTCAGATGAAACAAAAAAAAGAGCTTTTTGCCAGCAAACACCAGAGATGGGTTTGGCGCACACCGAGATGAAGTAGTACCCAATGCCCACGGTTAAATATGGTGGTGGATCTTTGATGTTGTGGGGCTGTTCTTGTTTGGATACATGGCATCACGGACTCTATCAAATACCAACAGATAAAAATTCTAAACCTGGCTGCTTCTGCCAGAAAGCTTACAATGGGCCCTGGTTGGATCTTCCAGCAGGACAATGGTCCAAAACAAACATCAAAATCAACACAAAAATGGTTCACTGACCACAAAATTAAGGTTCTGCCATGGTCATCCCAGTCCCCTGACCTGAACCCCATAGAAAAATTGTGGGTTGAACTGAAGAGGAGAGTCCACCAACATGGACATCTGAATTTGAATCCCTTGCCAGGTGTTCTCCAACCTCATTAGGCATTATATAAGAAGACTCAGAGCTGTTATCTTGGCAAAGGGAGGTTGCAAAAAGTATTGAATAAAAGGGTGCCAATAATTATGGCCAATGCATTTTGGAGAAAAATATTTATTTAATAATTACATATTTCCCCTGTTTCAATTGTTTTACTTCAATTGAAGGTTACATTTTATTATTATTTTTATTTGAATGAAAGCATAAACAATGCAGATTTTCTAATTAAAAATACATTTAAAATACATTTAAGCTCAATTTTTCACAACTCCTGACATTTAATCGTAGAAAACATACCCTGTCATAGGTCAGTTAGGATCATTACTTTATTTTAAGAATGTGAAATGTCAGAATAATAGAAGAGAGAATTATTTATTTCAGCTTTTGTTTCTTTATTACATTCCCAGTGGGTCAGAAGTTTACATACAATTTGGTAGCATTGCCTTTAAATTGTTTAACTTAGGTCAAACGTTTTGGGTAGCCTTCCACAAGCTTCTCACAATAAGTTGCTTGAATTTTGGCCCATTCCTGCAGACAGAACTGGTGTAACTGAGTCAGGTTTTTAGGCCTCTTTGCTGATTTCTTTTGATTTTCCCATGATGCCAAACAAAAAGGCACTGAGTTTGAAGGTAGGCCTTAAAATACATCCACAAATACACCACCTATTGACTTAAATTAGCCTATCAGAATGTAATTGGCTAATTGCCTAAAGGCATGACATCATTTTCTGGAATTTTCTAAGCTGCTTAAAGGCACAGTTAACTTAGTGTATGTAAACTTCTGACCCACTGGAATTGTGATATAGTCAAATAAAAGTGAAACAATCTCTCTGTAAACAATTGTTGGAAAAATTACTTGTGTCATGCACAAAGGAGATGTCCTAAACAACTTGCCAAAACTATAGTTTGCTAATATGAAATCTGTGGAGTGGTTAAACAATTAGTTTTAATGACTTCAACCTAAGTGTATGTAAACTTCTGACTTCAACCGTATCAACCATTTAAAATACAATATTGTTTTTTAGACAATTGTTTACAAAGTTAAAGTTTTCTGTGAAATTGAGTTAATATGCTAAATAAGAGTTTGTAAATTTTTGTAGCAATTTTATATTTATGTTATTTACTATATTAAATAGTGTGATATATCGGCATTGTAACGGCCTATCGGCCACCCTGCTCTCTGGATATCGGCATCGGCCATTAAAAAACCCATATCGGTCAACCACTAGTTTATTCAGGAATGAGACAACTCACACTGTAGCCTCTTGTTTGCTTGCCCTTATGCTCTGGTCAGTGGAAAATGCTCACTCTTAATTCTGCACTTCTGTCACCCGTAACAGTGACAGAGATCTGAAGTTTTTGTGTTTGTGTCACTCTGTATTCCCAAGAGACTTTGAAAGGCTTTTAGGAGGTAGAGGCTGTGTTTTTAACTCCAAACAATCCTTTGGAGCTTTGGTTTCTCAGACAGTCACTGGAGCTGGCAGCTCTCTAAGAAACGCAATAAAAGACTTAAAGTGTAAAAGGCTTAGCCACATTTTACTGAAGATTTAATGTTCCAGCAACCTTACTCCCCACTGATTTACATCAAATCTGCCTTAATATATGTCCCAAGGTAGGATTATTCACTGAGAGATGACAGATGACTCAATGTTCAGTTTTGAAATACCTGTTAAACATTATTATTATTATTATTATTATTATAACAGTTAGTGTCAAATGTAAAAAACACCGAGTTTGTACTCAATTCAAATAGTGTACATTTGCTCTTTCCAAACTGGGGTGGGAAAGAAAATATTTGTAATGGCAGAACATTGATTTCAGTCAGTGAATGTTTTGTTTTTTTTTTTTTTTTTTTTTCACATTACAAACGGTTCTGATAGTTATCCTCTTCAAGCACAAAATTACTGTTCCTCATCCTGTGATTTTAAATGCTTTTGTTGTCAAACGGTTCATTTTTATAATTGGTGTAAGCTGACAGTTACTTTCCCTACGGGAGCATACATTCCGAGTCATTCTCAAAAATGGCTTACATAATTCATGAGAACAATTCAAGGGTAAGGTGTCCACCATTACTCCCAATTTTTGAGCATCTATCTAAATAAAATAATTATTTAAGATTAAAATGTATCTAATTATTTTTTGATACACAAAGAGAAAATGTTTCAAGTTGCATTTTGTAATTATGGTTAAAAATGCAATTATTGCTCTGGCTATTCCTAGGTTTTGGTGAGATTAGGGTGCACAACAAAAACCATAGATACAGAGGGTGTGCACGGTCAAAAGATCTGGGAACGACTGGTTTACATTATGGAAACATGAATAAATAAAAACATTTGTCAGTGAATTTTGAGAGCATTGTTATCCTTCCAATTGATCTATTCATTCTATTGGCTGAAGATATGATGCAGGGCATCTTGGGTGTTCCAGCTCCAATAATAATCATTAGGCTGACTGACATCTCAGAAATTAGTAAATGAGCACTGAATGTTTAATGACTAGAGTAAAAGGAGGTAGGCTTACTCTTCTGAAGATATAAACACCGTTGTACCTTATTACCAAGTGAAAATTGTGGTACTTCAGATATTTGAAAAGTATGTAACTCCAATGGGTTAATTCATGTCTTCTGAAGTGAAAACCTTTTTTTTTTTTTTTTACTAAAAATTCATGAGGGTCGAGGTCAAGAGGTTAAAAAACCCCCCGGAAATGCAGTGTTGTTTACAACAGAGGAGCATAGATATCATACATAGATACCTCATTCGGCTGGTTTGGATAAGTCTTCTGCGGTGCCATCTTAGAACGGTCAACAAGGGGAGCTGTTTGAATCGGTTGAAATGCAAGTGAGTGTAGATGCCTCAGACCAAACTCCTTGCTCAGACTGCTGCATAAATTGCTTTTGTGTGTAAACAGTGTCAGGGTCCATATAAACAGCTGCTAATAAGGTAATCTATGTATGAATATCTATGCAGAGTAGGCTTGCGCTCTTGTGTCACGCGAGAGGCAGTTTGATCTCCAACCTCGTCAATGTACAAACATCAAGCAGGCCAAAAGTGAAAATAAAAAAAAATAAAAAATAGTTTTAAATATTGATTTATTTCTTACACACATCTAGCATTTCGCTTCAGAAGACATTAATTAGACCACTGGAGTTGTATGGATTATTTTATTATGGCTATATGTACTTTTTGGAGCTTCAAAAAGTTGGCACCCATTCACTTGCATTGTATGGCCCTACAGAATTGAGAAAAACTTTAATTTGTTTTCTGTTGAAGAAAGAAAGTCATACACATCTGGGATGGCAGGAGGATGAGTAAATCATGAAAGAATTTTCATTTTTGGGTAAACTAATCTAATCCTCCCATTTTCATATTTCTCAATTTATGTAACCAAATTAACTTAAATTAACTAAGTTGATTCAACTAAGAAAGTGTCTTTTCAGCTTTACTTAATCCATATGGCAGAGGATTTCTAGTTCCCAGGATGCTTTGCATGGGACTCGACAGGGAGAGAAAATGTTAAAAGTAAGTGTTATTTTATGTGTCTTGGTGCAAGATGAATTTAAAGGGGGAGAATTGTTAGTGTTTAATGTTTGTTATGTTGAGATTTTGAAGAATTTCTGTTAAGATGTTTTGTGGGTTACCATCATGGTGAAGAGTGGAGCTTGAGCTTAGGTTGAGGACCAATACAGTTTGAGTATTCTACATATTGCTTTATCTGTTGAGCAATTGCTGTGCTAACTAGGGGTGTGCACAGATAGTCAACATTCGGTTAACCGAATGCACTGCTATTCGAAAATCAAAATCACTATTCGGTTATTCTGCACGTGCAATACAGGTCTGCAACCTGACCCAAGCTCGATGAGTTCCGGGTTTGGGTCAGTTTTTCAAGTATAGGGCAAGTTATGTGCTGTTGAAACATGCTTCTGTGTGCATCTGCGCTGTTTTTCTATTATAGATGTTACGTCCCGTGTTATTTTTGTATGTTTGTTCTGTGCTTTTTTTTTCTCTGTCTGTGGATGTGTCTCGTTTGCATTGAGTGTCTGTTTGTTTCAGGTGCCGCCGATTCGCAAATTAGCTCCAACTTGTGACAGCGATTGGTGGTTCCTGAAGGCGCGCTTTATAAAATCCCTGCACTGCCTCTCAGATGCGAGTTGTCACGACTCTGGGCCGGTTGTGCTGTTCCCGGCTCTCCGCCATCTGCCAGACCAAACCCAGAGTGTTCTTCTCTGCTTTGTTAGTTCTGAGAGCAGTAACTTTATAAGCAGTTTGTGATTTAACGCTTGAAACCACGACTAGTGTTCTGCCTTTAAAGCAGTCAGGTTTGTAGGGGTGACCTGCCTGTTTAGTTGAATTTAGTTTACTTCTGTTTTTGTTAGAGTAGGTAGGTAAGTTTTTCTGTATTTTTATTTTCATATTTCCAGATTATTTATTTCTCTTTTATTTTCTTAGATTATTTTGTTTGTTATTCTGGGCCAGGGGTCATCTTGAAGTCCTTTTTCCTGCTGCTTTTCAAAAAAATCTGTTCACAGCAATAAATCATTGTCGAATTTATACTTTGTGTCTGCTAATATTTGGTCTGACGGCTGAGTGGGAGTCGTTCCCTTTTACTTTTGTTGCATCCTACCCCTATGGGGATGTAACAATATATCAGTGATACTGACATGAGCTGGATGGACGAGCTTTGACTGTTGTGCTGCCTGAATCCAACTTTTTTCTTTCAGCGCCTTGCGCTGAATCGGCACATTACCACTCGGTAGTACTCATATCGGGCCGTTACTGGGGGGTAAATACTCATAATCGGTATCAGTGTCATCATGTTATATTTCCAAGTACGAGTACATTAATATAACGACGTGATTGCACATGTGTGCATAGGGCTTCTAAGACCAGTTTGAAAACATGAGAAACATTTTAATTTGTTTAAACCATTTAAATCTAAATCTAAATCTTTTTATTTTATCCATATTTACCTGATATAAGTGGATTCTCTCATGTGCAAGCACCTTTTCTCTCTATCTCCCCATCCTGTGTGTGTGGTGCAAGAGCTCACATTCCCAGGTGCATGCCAGTCATCCCGGATTTTTTTTAACTGATAATTCCAAATGTCATATTGACAGATAAATGATAGCAATAAAAGAAAGAAATCATTTTAAACTAATGCGTGAGTTTTCATTTTATCCGCCTTCTCTGTCTCTGCACATTTGTGTTTGAGGGAGAAAAAAAAAAAAAGAGTGCTTTGATCAGACTCGCACGAGATCTTCGCGCCAGAAACATCGCAACTCCAAAAATCATTTGTTAGGCTTAAAGACAAGCTGCAAAAATTGATGGTAGTTACTGTCTGTCACTTTAATTCAGCCCAATAACAACACAGTATAAAGCAATCGAACAGATGTCGAACTCAGTCAGGCTCAATGCAACGAAACTAGAACAATCAATCAATACTGAAGCTGCACTGTCTTCTCCGTGAATGTACAGAACAATATGGATAAAATAACAACAAGCCTGAATAACGTGTACATGTTAGCTGTGATACTTTTAAAGGTAAGCTGCACCCTATTAAAACAGTCCTGAATTGTCATTTTTAATTACTGAAAACACTGATGTTGGCAATATCAAGATATCAAATCCATATAGAATGGCATATGTTTACAAACACAAAACTACTCGTATTGGTACTCTGTATCAGCCGATACCCAAATCTAGGTACTTGTATCGGCCTTCAAAAATTGGTATCAGTGCACCTCTAATTTTTAGACAGGTTAAAAAGATTAGGGTGCATCTCAATCAGCTCCCTAGTTCAGTAGTCAGGGCACTGATCAGTGAGTCATCCATTTTTAGGGCTGTCTCAATCACAAAATCGTTCCAGTGCACTGAAACGTTCGCTCCCTAAAAAAAATCCCACAATGCACCGTAAAAACCAGGGAGTATCATTGCTCACTATGTTCCCTTACCGGAAACGTCATCATGTCTTCTTAAGTCTCTCAAGTTGTAAGAAGACAAGCACAAGTGTAAAACTATGAAGTCCAAACCTTATTTTCTCTTGAAAAGAGCTGATGTTTGTGATGTTTTTCATTCATAATTACCATGAAAGTGAAACAATCCTTTATTACATACATCTGTATATTTTTATTTCTTTATTTATGCCATTTATCTGTTATAATAACACCGTACGTTTGAATATCTTCAACGAAAATGAATGATAGTGTCATTTATATAGCAATGGTGCTGATTAGTAACAGCTGCGCTTAAATGCTTGAGCTTGATAATGTGTTGCAGATAATTGAGTCATAAGTGTCCCAGTGTTCAGTGGATGAATACCCTTGCCAGTGCCCGAATTCGTGTTCTCGATATACTGATTCACGACGTAAGGAACTAGGGAACTGATTGAGACACAGGGTTACATTTTTATAAATGCATCTTGCATTTCTTAATGCTTTCTTAAATATTTTTACCAAAGAATATTTTTGATATTATTATTATACATTGTCATCAAATTCTAGAAATGAACACTGAGAAAATAAAGAATAAATAAAAATACAATAAATAGCCAAATAAACATCAGTACTGTATGTTTAGTATCAGTCAGTTGCTGACCATTTAAATAAAGAATATATAAAAATAAAATAAATAGCTAAATAAACATCAGTAGTACTGTTTAGTATCAGTCAAATGCTGACTATTTTAATACTGCCAGTCAATTATTGGCAGGTTGTAAAGCAAGAAGCATTTACACCTGCCGAGTCAAGAGATAAACTACGGCAGCAGTGTTACACTGTATTCTGCTATACAAGCTCAGGGGAAACTTTCAACGGTGGAAAACCAGACTTAAATATTCCATTTTGTAAATGCAACGACTGGAATTGTTCGGTTGAAGGGGGTACCAAACTGTAAATCCTGAACTAAACAGTTTGGTGAATACATGTTTGCACATTAGCTTCCATTCAGCTGACAAACAATGAAAGTAGCTACGTGGTTAGCTAGTTAGCTATAAGCTCGTTGCCACGGAGAGTAAAAGATGGACTTTATTTACTTTACAGCATTGCGTCTCACCAATTAGGTAACCACGTAGTGTGAAATCAACACTCAACAGACACAATCCACCACCACACTGTTGTCTGTTGAGCTGCAAAAAGATGCTCTGACAAACTATAGCTGGCTAACATAGCAAACAGATGTGATAAACATGAGTGACATGGTTGTCAGGGACAGGGTTAATGTTATATTAGTTATATTGAAAAGGGAAAATTATGGGGTCATTGTTTATTAACATTGCATTATATATTTCACAAACTAGTAAGCACTGCACTTAACACTCCACTTAACACTGCACTGTCTGCAGAACCACCGTCAGCTCAACTCTGTAAACATGATGAGTCGGAGTGCACTCTGCTGGACAAACTACATTATGACACCAATTCTAAAGCATTGTTTTCTGCATTATATGTTTTGAAAAAAGTTTTCATATCTGCGCATATTGGTAAAAACATACGCCGATACCGATATATCTGTCAAAGGCTAATATCGGCCGATAATATCGGTCGGATTCTAGTAGTAATGATTAAGTAACTATTTGCAGCATGGTTATACATGTTTGGTTTGTTATTTGCAGAGGAGCAGAGGGGTTTGACTTTGCTGGTTAGCAGTTAATGTTAATGTGTTACTGTACTGTATCTACTGTGTTTGACTGTAAATAGTATGCACAGTTTGAAATGCAGCAAAAGATGACTGAAAAGAGAGAAATACGAATTAAAACACAAAAAAACTTCTCAATAATATTTGTGCCAAAGCTTGGTTCGGTTTTATACAGCACTTGATGCTTTATATTGAAGTTCACCACTTTGACTGTGTCCTTGAAATATACTCAACAATATCTTGGATCCAATTTTGTGTGTGTCCTGCAGTATTTCTGTACCTGCAGCAAAATCATCACTAGAGAAACTTGCAGCCAGAAGCAGTTGACTTAAAAAATAAATAAATAAATAAACGAGCTGAATTTGATCTGCAACTTGAAGCTAGCATATCACATCACATTTAGACTCCCATAATCGACAATCAATTTCCCTGACATCTTGTTATTTTTCCTCTCGCCCTCCCCTTTTCATTTCCTCTGTTTCTTTCTCAGGGCTGGCTTCGGCCTCAAAAAGCCTCTAAAGATGAATATGGTGAAGAGGATCATGGGGCGGCCGCGGCAGGAGGAGTGCAGCCCGCAGGACAACGCGCTGGGTCTCATGCACCTGCGTCGCCTCTTCTCTGAGCTCTGCCACCCACCGCGCCACATGACACAAAAAGAGCAGGAGGAGAAACTCTACATGATGCTGCCTGTTTTCAACCGGGTGAGAGAGAGAGAGGGCTGATTACTTAAAGAGACAGCATCCCTATCTAACATGCGTCAGGAAAACTTTTTTTATTAAGAGACTGAGGGAAAGAAGAGGGACTTTTCTTCTTAAAGGAATAGTTTACCTTAAAAATGAAAATTCTGTCATAATTTACTCACCCGCATGTCATTCCAAACCTGTATTACTTTTTTCTTATGCAAAACATGAAAGGAAATGTGTTGATGAATATTGCGATCTATCCTTTCAGTTCAATGGCAGTTGATTAGTGCCTGTGAAATGACAGAATTTTAATTTTTGGATGAACTATGCCTTTAAAGATACAGCCTCTCTAGTCAAGCTGCATTGAAAAGAGAAGACAAATGTAATAGAAACCGTCTGCTCCACATATTTTGGGCTGATGTAATGTTATATTTACCCCTTTAGTTTTTGTATTTATAATTTTTTTTTTTCTAATAATCATTTTTAACTTAATGTATTATCCAAAATCCACAACAGATGCTGTCCGCACACTGAATGAAGAACAGACCAAGAAGGTCTATCAAGAATACATTTTTTATTTTAGATTGGCATAGCGAAAAAGTGCAATGTGCAGTGAGTTAAAAACAGACCAGTAAGCAGACGTTTCAGCCCATAGCTTTCTTCAGCGCTCCTTTTTTTTCTCTCTCTATGCATCTGAGGATATACGAGTCCTATCTGAGTGCAACAATTCTCTCTACCTCACATAAAATAATGTATTGAAATGTGAATAATTTTCATGATGCTTAGCTGTAATATATCCTTTTCTTAAAGCATCTGACTTCTAATATTATACTTCATGAAAGGTTTTACACTATGCTTTTATTATTAAACAAAGAGAAACAATAGAGCACCTTCTGTGACTAGTGCTTCATTTACAAAGGCCGAGTAGTTATTATGAAATCAAGTGATTCTCAGAGCCTGGTGAAGAGCATGATGGTGCTAATCATCCACCATTGATATACAGAAAGATTGCAGATGACCTCAGTTACAGCTCATTGTGCACGAAAGAGCGCTGACCTGCCGCTGCCTGTGTGCATTTGGAGAGCACTTGTTGAAGTGGGATGAAACAGGCTCTTTACTTGTAAAGCTGTCATACTTGATCAAGCGTAATAGACCCAAGTGAAATGCTGTGTTATATTAGTATTAACATTGCATGTCTCTGTAATGTGTCTTTTGATTTTTATTTCTTTAAAAAGTGAGAGCACTGACAGTCTAGACTTGAGCATGGCAGTCCCGCAACTCTTATAAATGTTTGTGGTTCACACTAATGTGCTTAGACACTCCACTTGTGAGCCATATGCAGAAGGGTATTTTTATGCTTCTTTTGAATGTCTTATACGTGCTGTTATTAAAACTTGCGCATCACTAGAAATTAAGCATATGGCTCTTCGGACATCCAGGGCGTAAATGCTGATAAAATCTCAGCTTGAACTCAACAGGTCTCTGTGTTTGCAGAAAAAAAAAAAAAAACATGAAAAGAGGGTATGAGCTCTATAAATGGTTTGTGTGTGTTTGACAGGTGTTTGGGAACGCTGCACCGAGCACAATGAATGAGAAGTTCTCAGACCTGCTGCAATTCACCACACAGGTGTCAAGGCTAATGGTGACAGAGATCAGACGGAGAGCGTCCAATAAATCAACAGGTACTTAATCACCTACACACAAGCCCCAGGTATATTGTAAATGAATATATACTGTATTACAAAGGCCTGTTGAAATGATGAAAAGGTCAGAAGAATTTGTTGGTATGTTAAATTGTAAGACTTTTACATGTCATTGAAAAAGCAAAAGATTGCTGTTTTTGTTTTAAAGGTTAATAAAGTTATCTAGGATCAGTTTAAGCCTTAACTTGCAAACAAATATTTGTTTACACATTACATAGGCATAAAAGTGCTGATCTTTGATCATTCTAGCTTAAAGAAATATTCCGGGTTCAATACCAGTTAAGCTCAATCGACAGCATTTGCGGCATAAAGGTGATTACCACAAAATTTTATTTTGACTCGTTCCTCCTTTTCTTTAAAAAAAGCAAAACTCGAGGTTAGAGTAAGGCACTTGCAATGGAAGTGAACGGGGGCCAATTTTTGAACATTGAAATAGTCACTTTTTCAAGTACAGCCACAAGACATAAACAATATCTGTGTTAACATGATTGTAGTGTGATAAAATCGCTTACCTTTTCTGTGTAAAGTTATAGCCAATTTTACAACTTCGTTACCATGACGATGTAGTCAACCCTAAAATGACTGTAAAAATGACAATTTAAATAACTTTACAGCTCCAAGCCATGTAGTTGTAAATGGTTGTCAGTTCCCAGATATGTGTTTGCTCTATTATAAGGACATTGTGACATTATGGGCATAATTGACTGCTTTTGTAAAATTATAAGCTTCACATTTCTGTGTTTTAAAACCTCCAAAAATGGTCCCAATTCACTTCCATTGTAGGTGCCTCACTGTAACCTCAATGTTTTTTTTTTTTGTTTTTTTTTTTTTAAAGAAAAAGAGGAACGAGTTGAAATAATTTTTTTTGGTAACCAACATTATGCCAATAATGCTGTCGATTGAGCTTAAATTGTATTGTACCTGGAACATTCCTTTTAACTGCTGTATAAAGCCATATTCTCTAAGAAGATCATCAAGGACATTTCGACTCAATCCAGGTTTTTTATGGTCCCAGATTTTTCTCTGCTGCCGCACACTGAAGTCTTGGCACATAACGTGCCGTAATGTTATTTTTGGTAATGAAATCCACCACAGCATATGCTACAACCCACAAACACTAGACTTGGCATCTTGTGATACAGTGAGAATATAATAACAAATGCTTAAGCACTTTAGATATCTAACACATTTATTTAACATGACTTTTGTTAAATACTTGCTCTTTAAAGAAAGAAAAAACATCCTGGGATTCAAAAGAACAAGAAAAAGAAAGGAAGGAAATGTTGATTTTGAGTCATAATACAAGTACATTAAACAGCATATTGTAAAATGTTATTTATATTATTCTATGTTATTAATATGTTATTAATATTATCTGTTGTGAAATTCTATTGTATTTTCAGTTATTAATTTATTAATTTATCATATGTTCATTAAATTTTAGTTGGAGCAGAAAATAATAAACTTCTGTGTAAATGTTAGGGCTGGGAATTGCCGCAGACCTCCCAATTCGATATTACAATGATATTTCCTAGCCGATTCCATATTTATTGCAATATTGCAATTTTGTAAGTGTTGTGATTAGATGTTTTGATATAAAAACTTCTTAAAAAGATCCAAAAAAACATTCACTTCTTTTTCTCAGAAAGAAATGTCTATTGAAGAACAGTTGTGTCTGAATTGACAAGTGTTTTCACTCTGTAATATATCATTTGCAGGTAAAAACTACCAATTTAAAACTACCAATCGACCATTCAGTGCGTTATCGACTGGCTACTAGTCAACTAGTTAGTGCAAAGGAACCCATAAGGCTGCATTATGTCCATTTGTATTCAACAAATAAATATATACAAGATATCATTTTAACTTATCATACTAATTTTGTTATTTTAGAATATGAAATATATATTACTATGAATTATGACGCATGACAATTAACCTGTAGTCCCAGTGTCACTGCATGTTTTTTTCATTTGCATCCTGAGATTGTGCATAGGATCTCAGACTTTCTCATAGACAACACTATTCTTACACATTGCTCCCAGATGACTGACAGAGGAAAAAAAGTGAGAACTCACAGTTTGCGCGTTTCGCGAGACTGTAGCGCTGTGCGTGTTGGTGCCAAAGCGCAAATCAGACATGCACATCCCTGGCATTTCTTTCGTCTGTTCTTCAATATATAATCAGGTGTGTTTCCTCAAGAACATGTCTTTGTGTTTATTCTTGTCAACATTGGCGGGTAAATGTCTGAAATTACCCGCCAAGGCGCATGAATACACTAGCTGTTAGATTATAAATATTGCGGGGTCGCGACATGTAGTTTGCGCCATCCAACAGTTTGATAAGCCTTTTTTACTAAAGCAGTGTCGGACAGAATCTGCAGAATTACTTCTGACAAATATTCTCCACAGCACCTCTCAAATAAACTTTAGGATTATGCATAATAACAGGAACATTGATCACAGCAGAGGATTTTGACGTCCGACAGTGAACAAACGGCGCTTTGATGGATCTAGCAGTGGTGCATTAAACTTTAAAGGACTAAACTTAAAAAATTAAAGAGACAAAACTTCTCAGAGAGAAAACCTGTTAGTGTGGAACTCTGAATCTGCACAAATATAGCATCCTATATTTATCGATTAATCATTGTAGCATTAAGATAAAAATGAATTTTTTAATTTTTATTAAATAAAACAATCTATTTTTTCAAGAGGGAGGCGATTTTAAAATCGGTTTGCTCAAGAATCTTGATTTGTAACAGAATAGTTTTTTTCCCCAGCCATAGTAAATGTAGTCCTTTTTTAAATTCACTGGGGTGTCACAGCATTGCATCTCAAAAAGAGGCAGCAATGGATGAAAGGGAAGAGAATCTGCCTGCATGTCATCACCTCTAATTGACTCCTTTCCCAGATGAGGCCAGTCACACACAAGCTGACTGTGAAAATGGATTTGATCCACATGCACAGATTGTTAAATGTCAGTGATTCTATTTGTGTGTGTGTGTGTGTGTGTGTGTGTGTGTGTGTGTGTGTGTGTGCGTGCCCTCCCGCAGAGGCTGCCAGCAGAGCCATTGTGCAATTTTTGGAGGTAAATCAGAGTGAAGAGGCGAGTCGGGGCTGGATGCTTCTGACAACCATGAACCTGCTGGCCTCCTCCGGACAGGTCTGTGTGTGTAATGTGCATCAGACAAAATATAGCACTGGATTTACGTACAGCTTTTGCAAATGAAAACCAGCAGAAATTCCTTTAATCACCTTTATGTGCACAAGACAATTTCAAATGGATAAAAACAAATCCTGACTCAGACGCATCTGATCAAATGAGGAAGTGACACACATGTCCTTATATGTTTGTTTTTTTCTAACAAGACACACAAAAACCTGGACCTTATATGGTGCATAAATCTTTCTTGAAATACTTATTCAATTGTTACATCAGTTGTTTGATTACATATTAAATATGATAAATTCACTGAAAGACAACAACAGAACCACATATTCCTTATACATAAATACTGTATATACATAAAATTATTTGTGGATTTTGCAATTAAATTCATGCCTACATACATGCTATAAATTAGTAGTTTTTAGGTCACTTGCATAACTACCTTGAAATTATTTATCTAACTCAGGTAAGCACCTTAAAAAGATTTTAGTAGAATGTGCAAAAAGTCATCAGACTTGAACATAAATCATATCCAAAGCTTGATTTTCAGTTTTAAAATCATAATCTTAGTTTATACATGCTAACCAAACCCTGAACAAAACTTATTTAAAAAGTTTCTACTAATAAACATCTAAAGATTTGCTTTGTGTCATTGGTTTTCAAGGTGCTTAAAATTTGTCTTTTGCATTTTATTTCATTTATGTTCTAACACTGAAAAATCACAATACATTTTACATGTTATTGTAATTATTCTAAAGAACTGGGATTTGAGTTTCAGATTTAATATTTGTTTTCATTCAGTCAGTATTGCCTTGTGTAACCTGCTGCAGGTACTTTTTTTCATAATCGAAAGGCTAATGACACAAGTTCTACAAGTAACCGCACCCGGTGAAATAACTCTGTGGCTTACATTCGCTTGTGAAGTTTGATAAGGTCCAAACTATCCAATTAGCTACCACAATTGTGTGACTGTGGATGTCACCATCAAGGGTTTGAAGGCCTGTCCTTGTCTCATGGCCTGTGCCCATGTAATGTCTAAATAAATACTGAAAAGGAACTGCCTGTGTGTTTTAGAATCATCCATGTTAGTTTGGCCCTTTCAGCACCGTGAGCTTGTGCGTACTGTTCCATTTCTTGAATCTCAAGCAGCAGTTGCAATTTGAGTGTGTTTGTTGTAGTTTCACTGCTGAGTAAGACCCCATATGTCTTCAGTTGTGCTGCCCTGACACTGCCCTCTCTGATATTAGAGAGGTGTACTGTAATCTCCTACACTGGGAGATTTGGAAACCACGTGGAGGCCAGGAGGACCAGTATGGCAACATTTCATTCAGGTAATGCAGGAGATTCTTTGTGCAGAAGAATACTCTCATTTCACTCTATGAAAGATGACTTCTCCAACAAAGGATTCAGAACTAGAGCCCAGCCTGGAGTCCAGACTTTCAGCTTCTCCAGAATCTCCACTGACCGGTGAAGCTCTGCTAAGTAAGGATGGTGTCTAGTTTCTAAAGATGTTCATTGCCTCCACAGCTTGGAATGCAAGTTCAATATGTCTGGTGGTGCAGACCTAGTATGCCATGGGTCACTATATTTAATGGTAGCCTTGTGTGAAGGAAACTGTCTGAAAGAGGTGTGGTCAGTTGCACAGACTACCCTTCACATAAATTAGCTCAAATTACCAGTTGTTTTTCTAGCCCTGAATCACTTCCTCCCTATACTGAGAGACCAACATGTATTGATCAGACAGACAGTATGCCTGTGATGTCATTCATCATTAGATTTTCTTTCTTCTAAACGCTTTCAAACATATTGCTCACTTTTGATGTGATGGGGCAAATTATCTTTTGTCAGTCAGGATGACAGATGCTCCAGGTCACTTGATTGGAGGTGGAGATTTTCTATCCAGGGGAAGTCACCACATCAGGGACTGTTGACTAAATGCCCAAATGGTCTCTCTTGGATTTTGGACCACTTGGTAGGATCAACATTGGAAGTTATTCATCACGAGAGTGTGTATTGATCATGGTTCTTCTCATTAACAGACAAGAATGCTCCAGTTAGGGGAACAGGACCCATTCCAACCAATGGAGCTGATTCAGCCCATGAAGTTTAGAATGTGAAAGAAAGACTTGATGCGGATTCATGTGGCTGTCCGTAGATCAGCAAAATGTGATCTCCAGGCATTGTTTCCCTATTGACTGTCTGGTTCCGGAAGTAAAAGTTCCATTTGATTTCTAGATAGGCCAATTTCATCTTCATTTTATTTTTTATTTTTTTTATTGTGTTAAATAGAATGGGAAAATCAATTCCAGAAACAAGATGGCTGAAAAAATTGGTGGGGACGGTTGCACTCTATTGTTTGGGACATTATGGTGTCTTCAACTATGCAAAGATTTGCTTTCACAGGTGTACAGGGAGATCCTATACACAATGTTGGACTGTTTAGTAATTGTTTTTTAATTTTTTTTTACCAATTGCACTGGATTATAGCCTATGTCCAAGCCATGTAGTTATAAATGGTTATCAGTTCCCAGATGTGTGTTTGCTCCATTGTAAGGACATTGTGACATTATGGGCATTATTAAAAGGCTGTCTGTGGATGTCCTAGTCATGTGTTGTATCAGCTAAATAGAAACCTTAATGAACTACTGTTCCCAAAATAATGGATCCCCTTCTAGTTAACCTGTGGTGGTACCATGTTTCAGTGATCATGTTTACATGGTACTCCAAGGTAATTGAAAGAATACTATGGTGTTATCATGGTGTGTATGATAAACCTATGATATTACCATAGCATATGTTAAAAAAAAAAAATATGATAATATTATTGAACCATAACTAAAAGCTACTTTTTTTTTATCCCTGAAAGAGTGCATGTTGTTTATTTGTTGGCCTATTTTTATAAAGCAGGTATCTCATTAGTTAGCCAACAGGCTCACATCTCTCTGAGGCCTGTTGTTAGCCACAGCTCTAATTTTATTTTAGATCAGTATAATCCTTAAGGATCATTTACCATCATAAGCTGAAAACAACTGCACAAAAATATTGAATGTAGAAGTGTAGATTTCCCGTGCTCTGAGTGCTCTTACACACACTACCTCTATTTTTACTTCCCTCCCTTTTTTCTGCTTTAGTTGGAATATATAATGAAAGCATTTTCTTGTGTTCAAGCTCCTGATATCATCTCCATGTGGCTCTGTACATAGAGCCAACAGCACTCTAATATACCGACACGTTTCCACTATCTGAAAGCTGACCTCTTCAAATACAGTACATATCCAGTTGGAATGGCACAGTTTATAATGGCTTTCCATAATTAATTCAGCATGCACCACCATTTCTCCAGGCAAGAGTCTGTGGTTCTGGGAGGTGCAACAAGTTTTTGAGGGATGAAATACGTTTGTATTCCAAGCTGTGAGATGCAGACAAAAGTGCTGTTCCTGGCAACATCGCCTGCCCCTCAGAAACAACAAAGGTCTTTTCTTTTCTCTTTATAAGGACGCCCTTCATGCTCAACATTCCCAATGCACCCTCAATTAACCCTCACGGATGCCATTTCTCTTATCTCATCTTTTTTTATTTTTTTCAGCTGTGACGACTTGCGTTGACAGTCTGTGAGAAGTCCTCCAGCTTTTCCCCACTTTCTATTGACCACCAGTCAGGTGGTATTTTTCTGTTTCTGACATTATCATTTAGTGGCTGTTGGTGTCATTTATACTAAACTCCAGGCGACGCTGTCTGCTAGCACAGTGTTCAGGCAAACAACCACAGAGAGAGCTATTCCTAGCCTCAACCGTCTGCCATAACAGAGCCAACATCTCTTGCTTTGTGGAGTCCAACTGTGCTACCAATTTCTCTCACACATGGACCTTGATTTACTTTGCCCAGGAGGCTGTATCAGTGTGACCTGCCTTTGTTCACCTAAACTCTTTTGACTATTTGAAGACTCAGAGACTATTTGAATGAGACAGCCAATACATTTTTCTAAAGGGACTGTGTTTTAGGCTTGCAAAGAAGTGGTATGATTTATTTCTTTGGACATAGTGTGTTTCTTGGAATAAAATTCAGACGTTTTGAATCTCTTCTGCTTTTTGCTTATACTTTCGAATTCTGATGAAAGCAGTGAATGTAATAGTGTTGTAATGCATGCTCCATTTAGGTTTAGCACTATGGGAATTCTTTGGCTGCTCACTGTCTGCTTTGGAATTTTAATAATGGATTTAGCTCTTTCTGACCTAGTGTAGGGATCTTTTTTTTTTTTTTTTTTTTTTTTTTGTGGTAGAATGATTTTGTGTGGTAGATGGTGCACTGATTCAGACTGCATCTGTAATGAAAGAGGTTTAAGTCTAGTGCTGAGTCTGAAACTTCTTACTCGTTCACTGATTCATTATTCTCTATTGCCTATAGTGAATGGCACTCATATAGAGAGGGGAATCTTAAGGAAATGAACTATTTCCTCTTTAAGATTTTGATTCCTTAATGGTTCCATTGACAATTCTTTCGAGTAAGAAATATCTGGAAATGAGAAATGCAATTTTTATTGTGTTTACTGCCTTCAGCATTGTTTTCAAGTGATGAGATAATTTTAGATTTCATCAGAGCAGATGAACCAGCTCATAAGAGTTATTCATTCGGCAGCCGCATTGCACTGGTCAGACTGTAGATTCAAAAGAACCGGTTTATTAGAGTCATTTATTCGGAAATCAGAGTACACTTGTCTCGCTGTATGTTCACTCTGTAGATTAAAAAAAATTGGCTCGCAAGTCATTCATTCGGGAATCGCACTACAATGTTCATATTGTGTGTTTCGCACTATAGATTCAGTAGATGGACAGTGTTGCCACTGATTAGCACAGCAGTAAACAATGTTAGAGTATTACAGTATGGTGCTCTGTCCGCATCAGCAGGAAAATGCATATCAAGTTAACGGAACAAAGTTATGAAAACCATTCGGTTCTGGTATTTTTTTTAAATTGGAACTGGATCCAAATATGAACCAGTTATTGGTTCCCAACCCTACACATATTGCAGTGAATGGGAAAGAATTGAATGAAAAAGAGTGAGCAAATTTGGATGCTGATGTAAATATCGTGTGCTGATCTTAGCTGTCGCACAAACAACTTTCTCATTATTCATTGCTCATTATCAATATTTTTTAGCTTGCTATATTGTAATAATAAAAAAATTTAATCAAATGATTACTTATCAAAGAAAGGAAAGAGTAGTACCATCACAAATCAAAGATAGCAGGAATAAAAGGAGCTGCAAGCTATTTTTTTTCCCCCCAGCTTTGTATTTCTTTTGCATTTATGTATGAGCAATATAGCATCATCTGGTGTACATCAGCTGTACACTATAAATCAGAGTAGATTAGGTTATTAAAGAGTTAACTATATATATGGAATGATGTTGTTTACTCAGAATTTGGAAAACACTACAAAAAAGGGCAGACATGTCATTTAGTGCACTCTGTGGGGACTAGGAGAACGTGTGTTATGTGTGTGTGTGTGTGAAATATGTGCCAGCTTAAGCTGAGTCCTATCTTTTCCCATCATACTGCAATTGATAGGGTTTTATCCTCTTCCTTCAATGTTTCATTGGCAACATTCACAGGATCCTGCTGTGATTATTGTCAGAGCCGAGACTGCAGCAGGTGACAGGGCTGGGAAAAGTGAAGCTCTGACCCACCTGCAGCACTTTGTTTCAGTGATGTCCACCTGAGCCCCTTTAGAGCTTAGGGATGACATCACCGATCTCCCATATATGGTTATTAGGATTTAACAATGAATGGCCTTAGAAAAAAGAACATGTGCACATTATAGAAATACACAATTTATTTAATAGCCTCTTTTCATCAGTAATTTCCTGTTGTGTTGATTTTGGCAGCATCCGTTCACACTTTACCATTAGCTTTGCATTTGTATATGGCCACTCGTGGGAGTGTTTATTTTAGTTGATTGAGGTAATTGCGGTACTAATAAATTCATATAAGTATCGGTAGTTAGTTGAACAAAATAGAATGTTTCAAAGATACATTAACATGATACAACTTAATAGCAACAAATGAGATAACACCACTGATATATAATACAAATGGATCGCTGTTGCAATGTTAAACTGCCAGCAGGAGGTGAAGCCACCGAAGTGTTCGAGCGGCCATCTTTGTATGCCCAAACTCTAAGACAGCTGTCACAAAGACTGACAGGCGAAAACACCCGTGTTTCACCATTTCTGACCTGCAGATTAGTGATGGGAAGATCGGATCATTTTACTGACTTGGATCTTTGAGTCTCTTTCAGAAATATGAACAAATCTTTATTCAAGTAATTTCGTTCATTTGAGCAGAATAACACGTCTACTTATGCAAACTTTGATTATAATCCCAATAAGGAAAAAATGATAATGCAGCCAAGGACAAATTATGAGAAACAGAAAGATTAGTTCACCTTTCAACTCTTTTGGTCCGAGTCCTTTGTTCTTTTGTCACGTGACTGTCGTATACGCTATGCATTGCTCACACAGGAAACTGAAATTATTAGTTCACCTCTCGAGTCATCTTGTCCAGGTCGTTTGTTATTTTGTCACGTGACAGCCGTATACGCTATGCACATACGGCTGTCACGTGACAAAAGAACGAACGACTCCGATAAGAAGATTCCAGAGGTGAACTAATAATTCCAGTTTCCTGTGTGTGTGCGCGCGTGTGTGTGTGTGCGCGCGCGTGTGCATAGCGTATACGGCTGTCACGTGACAAAAGAACGAAAGACTCGGACCAAAAGAGTTGAAAGGTGAACTAATCATTTCTGTTTCCTGTACAGCGCCTATATGGTTTTCATGTAACAAACGAAGGGAGGTTGCGCAATGCGCATGTGCGGCCAACACAAAATGAACGAATCACTCTCTGAGACTACTCATTCTTCTGAGTCACATAAAAGATTTGTTCAAAATGAACGAATCGTTCATGAATGACCCATCACTACTGCAGATGCGACAGTTGCATTTCGCCCTCTAGTGACAATCATGTTTAATGTTTGATTTGCTTGTTATGGATAATATTCGTTATGTGGGAGAAGATATACGCGGATCATGAGAGCATTCGCCTGCCCTGGTGTTCAGTCTATCATTGCAGCACAACAATCACCAAAGGAAGTGGGAAAACTGACCACAAGTTGTAATGTAAGTAGGATAAGCTGTAATATCTGCTCGTTTAGGGTGACAATACGTCCTTTCCCCCGCAAGGGACTTTAAAAAAGTCAGACCGGGATTTCTAAATCGCCATAAATGCCCAAGATTTGCTTGTTTTCACATTGAAGTGCTCTCTGTAGTCAGTTTAATTCATTGTCCTCCAGTCTAACCCGTATCAGTTTAATTTGAACCAGCTTTGCTTTGCACGCCCGCTGCGTGTGTGATAGAGGGGGAGAGAGTGCGCACTCTTATACAAGTGACCACGAGAACAAGGCACTTTTTGATAAAAACATAAAACAAATAACTTCGATGATCACAATAAATAAGTCTGAAAATGTCTGTTTGTATCTTACCTCAGTTTCAGTGAACTTGTTTACATTCAGCTGATCTGTTCGCTGATGAAGTTTGTTAGAGGTGGATACTGTTTGATATACAGTAGATATACATAACTTGCTCGGGCTTTCAAGAAACCGGAAAAATTCCAGACTTTAAAATTAAATAAATAAATACATGTGTAGGACGTTTGTGTTGTAGGGATGATTTACTATTAAGTCAATAGGGACATTGGAATGTTTGGGCATAGCAATATGGCGGCGCAGTGGCTTCACTGATATGACGTCACGAGCAATCCAGTTTTATGTATATATCAGTGGACAACACAAATGATGCAAAATTGCAGAATTTAAATGAATACTTTACACAATATTTACTAAAAATTCACAAAAACAAAATTGAGAACAAACATTTTATATTATCCATTGACAAGGCTGTCTTTAGAGTTATTCATTTGGCAGACGCTTTTATCTAAAGCGACTTACAAAAGAGGAATACACTGTGAATCATCTTAAGGAGGCAATGGTACGGAAAGTGCCTTATTACAAAGTTTCACTAGCATCAGAAAAGTATTCAAGACAGATTAAAGTGCAATAAGAATTTTTATGTATTTATTTTTTTTAGTGACTGGTTAAGTGCTCATGGAAAAGATGTGTCTTTAGCCATTTTTTGAAGATAGAAAGTGAGTTAGCTTCACGGATGGAGTTGGAAGGTCATTCCACCAACGTGGTACGATGAAACTGAAAGTCCGGGAAAGTGTTTTGGTGCCTCTTTGTGTTGGTACAAGTTAACATTTCTGTTTTTCAAAATGGCTAAATTAATGCTGATATATTGGCCAGTCAATACTTACAAGTAATGAACTGTTTCAATAACCTACAGTATATTTTAAGTAGGCTACTTCTTCCCTACTATAAGATAAGAGTCAGTTGTAATCTTCAGTGTAATTGTGTGTATATTTTAGAATTTAAACTGAGGTTCCAGTAAGCTGACAGATATGATGATGCTTTGATCATGCTCTGAGTCACAATTTTGCCTCAAAACACCCTGACATTTAATCAAAATTCACTCATTGGTTATGTTTTTCTGTCTCTTAACATACTCTAATCATCAGATTATTTTAGAAAATTAAACAATTCATAAAATCTTTCAGCTATACTTGATATGAATCTTTGCAACGCAGACTGCTTAATTACATACATGAAAATGTTTTCATTAATTAAGAAATCCCTGGTTGTTACCTGACTTTGAATCTTTTCCGTTCTGTGTCTCTGAAGAAAACGGTGGACTGTATGACCACCATGTCGGTGCCCTCCACGCTGGTGAAATGTCTGTACTTGTTTTTTGACCTGCCCCACATGCCCGAGGTTCCTGCTGCCACCCAGACTGAGCTTCCCCTGGCCGACCGCAGAGCTCTGCTGCAGAAAGTCTTTGTCCAGGTCTGTCTAAACTTTGAAACAGCATTTTCTCCACTAAAATACCCATAAAACATGCTTTTTGCTATTTTATTTCATATTTGCTGATTAGATGTAATTTTATATTAAAATGCTAAAAAGATGTTAAATAATGACAATGAGCTTAAAAATTAACTTAAATAAAAGCTTTAATGACATTTTGGCCTTATAATTAGTAGCACATTGTAATCATAGGCCCTGTTTCCACCTGGTATTAAGATGCATTTTTGGTGATCCGATCACGTGGTCAGCTGAGATGCATTTTTGCTTCCACCTGTTTCCATTGCATCTCCTGTGACCACTTGTGTTTCGGATTTCGAGGGGAGGGTCTCTGATTTCATGATGACATAAATCAGTCACTGTCAGTGTGTGTTACTGCGTGATAATAAACCGCAAGAAGTCATAAAAGACAGTGAAAGCGCAAAAAAATGGCTTACTGTTTCTCCCAGATGCAGCTGAAATGTGATCTAAGCACAAACGCAACTTTTCGAGCAGAATTTTCCATTGTTTTAGTATTAACCTGAGCTTCCGATGTGTGTACTTGTCATCTGTGTCTCTGCATGTTGATGTCAGACACACTGAAGAAGTTCTGTGAAGTTCTTGTGCTTGTATATGTATTAGCTTTTTCACATTTTCAGATCAGACAGTTATTTCCTTTTAAAGCTGCACATTACCGGCAAAGTTTAAACTCTTGTTTAAAGGGATAGTTCACCCAAAAAACATTCTCTCATCATTTACTCACCCTCATGCCATCTTAGATTTATATGACTTTCTTCAGCAGAACACAAAAAAAGATTTTTAGCTCTGTATGTCCATACAATACAATGCAAGTGAATGGTGATCAGACATTTGTAGCTCCAAAAATCACATAAAGGAAACATATAAGTAATCCATAAGACTCCAGTGGTTAAATCTGTATCTTCAGAAGCGATATGATTGGTGCTGGTGAGAAACAGATCAAAATGTAAGTCCTTGTTTTGCTCTAAATCTTCACTTTCACTTTTACATCTGAAAGTCACATGTGGTGCCTGTTTAGTGGAGATTTAGAGTAAATAAGGACTTAAATGTTGTTCTATTTCTCACCCACACCCATTATACTGCTTCTGAAGATACAGATTTCAACACTGGATTCATATGGATTACTTTTATGTTTCTTTTATGTGATTTTCGGAGCTACAGATGTCTGATCACCATTCACTTGTATTGTATGGACCTAAAGAGCTGAGATATTCTTCTAAAAACCTTCATTTGTGTTCTGCTGAAGAAAGAAAGTCATACATATCTGGGATGGCATGAGGATGAGTAAATGATAAGAGAAGTTTCATTTTTGGGTGAACTATCCCTTTAAGTGCAGCAGTTGATTGATAGGTGAGGGGTGGTGCTTTGCTGCTGTCCAGGACACATTCGGAACAGATGAGCGTTTCACACCTCAAATGCTATGTGGTCACATGCGTTTTTGACTACCTCCGTATGTGGTTTCAGTGATCCCCATTTCCACCTGTATTTAGCACTGACCACTTTAATCGAATCACCAGAAATGCATCTTGTTACCAGGTTGAAATGGGGCGATAATGTATTACTCACTCACTGACATGTACTTTTAGTGATTTATTTTCCTGTTTTTCCTCTTTGTTCTACTCAGATCCTTGTAAAGCTGTGCAGTTTTGTTTCCCCGGCAGAGGAGCTGGCCCAGAAGGATGATCTACAGTTGCTCTTCAGTGCCATCACCTCCTGGTGCCCACCCCACAACCTGCCCTGGAGGAAGAGTGCAGGAGAAGTGCTCACTACCATCTCTCGTCATGGACTGAGCATCAATGTCGTCAAGTATATCCACGGTAAATTGTACTGATGATTTGACTGAAGCTTTCTGATTGAGCCTAATTGCTTCTTCCACTGTGGTTCTCAGCCATGCTTATGCATGGATGCGTAATACTGACAATGTTTTGCTGCTGGCATCTTATGAACCCTAGCAACATTTTAACCTTACATAACCAATTACTGTCACAGTTGTGCTTTTAGTATTTTTGGAGGTCAGTTTAATGTGTGGTGCTAGCAGTTCTTGGCAGGAATTGGTTTGCAATTAATGAAAGAACATTCAAATATCAGTACTTAAATTTATGGTTCATCCAAAAGTGAAACTTCTGTCATCATTTACTCAAAGTGAATAGTGACTGAGGCTAACATTCTGCCTAACATCCCCATTTGTGTTCCACGGAATTGAGAAAGAAAGTCTGGAACAACAGCAGAATTTTCATTTCTGGGTGAATAAGAGTCTGAAATCAAAGCTTTCCATTTGAAAACACAAGGTAGGTGTTACCATAGATGTTTATGGGAGTAGAGATGAGTTTACTCTAAATGCCCTGCTAAAGTTAAAATATCTCGGATGTGCACAACCATCATAACACAGTATGATCTGGATCTCTTACAGATAAAGAGTGTTTGTCGACGTGTATCCATAATATGCAGCAGTCAGATGACCTCTCCCCTCTGGAGATTGTAGAGATGTTTGCTGGGCTCTCCTGTTTCTTGAAGGACTCAAGTGATGTCTCACAGACACTGTTGGATGACTTCCGCATGTGTCAGGGCTACACCTTCCTCATAGATCTGATGATCAGGTCTCTGATGCATGATTATTCATTGCACGTCCAAATCTATAGGATTTTATATTCATCATTAATCAGGGCTCAACAATAAAGAGGTTTTTACTGACCCCACCACAAAAATGTACATTGTATATTTGTTTTAAGCATCATTATTAGATGTCAATTTTCAATTTAGTTTCCTTTACAAAAGAAACAAGTTGCAACAAGTAATTCAATAGGTTTCAATTTGCAACAGTAGCTAATTTGCATAAACGTACATATACACACTATTGCCTGAAAATGATCACTGGTGACTTGTTTATAACCTTCAGCCTATTCCTACTGATGCTTCTAAGACTATTGCGCATCATTTGCATAATAATAAAAAAAAAAAAGCTAAATAACTTTACCCTGATGACATTTAAATTGGCAGAATTCACAACAACAATTTTAATACATCACAGAAAACCAACATTTGGCATAAGAACGCATGCATATGATGATAAACTTAAGATGCAGAAACAGCATAGCACTGGCTCAATTGGGCAAGTGACAGTTCTGTCAGCTGGCCTGAAACTCTCAGACTGGTTTTGGGCAATTTTTTTGGTTTAGCCCTGTTAATAGTTGTATTATGTAGTGGAAATAAGAAGCAGTATAATTCTGTAGATCTGTACTATTGAACCGTTGTCATAATCCTCCATTGGATTTTTTGTACATCCTAGGTTGGAGCAGGCCAAAGAGGATGAATCCAAAGATGCTCTAATGGACCTGGTCAACCTGGTGACCGCTCTGACCACATATGGTGTTAGTGAGCTGAAACCAGCTGGCCTTACCACCGGAGCACCCTTCCTGCTTCCAGGTTTTGTGGTCCCACAACCTTCTGGGAAAGGTCAGCCCTCTGTTAAATGACAAGCTTAACTCTTGACATGTCACAGCACAGCTGGGTGTAAATGTTGGTAATGTTGAACTTCGGCCAGGAAACATTGAGAAATTGAGGTTTTCAAAAACATTCAGATGGCATGCCAATATTGAGGCTTAACAATCCAGCCTTGGTAAAATACTTGGTACTTTTACTGTATATTTGCATTCATTCTTATTTTTACATAATTTGGGAGTCTTTTCTTGGTTCTGATTCAGGATTTATATTCTAACTAACAAAGAAACTAAACTGACACACTTTGCCTTCACCATCATGCAGTGACTTTCAGCTCTGCTGTTCTTTTTTAGATAAAGATTTTGTATTTATTTTTTAGGGAATGAGACTCAACTGAAATCTTTTTAAAGGCATGCATTGCCCAAAAATATGAAAATTCTTTCATTATTTACACACCCACATGAATTACTTTCTTATGTGGAACATAATAGGAGATGTTAGGCAGAATGTTAGGGACTAACAACCTCAGTCCCCATTCACTTTCATTGTATGGAGAAAAAAAAAAACAGCTTCTCTTGTGTTTCCCAGAAGAAAAAAAAGTCTTATAGGCGTGGAACGACAAGAGTGAGTAAATGACAGAATTTTCATTTTAGGCTGAACTATCCCTTTAAAAGCTTGCAGGATGAATTAACCAAGATGTAATCAATGGTTGTCCAACCCACTGAGTGAGATTAGCAGTGTTCTTTCGGCATCGTCATTTCATTTATTAACCTCCTCATCGGTGTCTGCTGCAGCTAGATTACACTTTTAATCACACAGAGGGAGTAGAACGGCCTGTGGTTTCTGAGGGAGAATTAAAACATTAGTGTTCAGTGACTATAAATGGCATTAATTGGACAGGAGGCAAGCAGCAGACACCTACTGTGTAATTTGGTTAGGTTATTTGTTTGCCTTGTCTTATGCCTCACCAAGAGCCATTAAATGCTGTAATTAAAATAATAGCGCCATATAATGTTGTTTGTGCACCCAGTCACATTAAGACTTCCTCTTTTCCAACAAGCCAATCAGAAGCACAGCTTATTCCCTGTGTCGTGAGAGACTTTAATGAGAGTGCATAAAGGTTGAAAGCACAAGAATGTGTTTTAAGCTGCAGGGTTAAAGGACTGACTTGTTATTTTGCTCTGCTACAATAATGTGATGGGCAGACATTTCTAGTTAATATTGCATACCCTTTGTTTTCATGAACTCTAGTTAAAGTGCATAGTCTCTCATCAGAATCAGCCAAAGAAAGGAATGAACTAGCAGTGCAAATGCTAAATTTAAAATCTGTTAACAGGTATGACACCAGCAAGAGGGAAAGAAAAATGTAGCAAGGGCAATTTGTTGCTGACCACATACTCGCTTTTTGATGAACAAGCCATTTGTCATCTGTATTATGTGTGACCTATGTGCACTCACTGTTTACTGTGGTTAACAGCAGAATGACTTGGTGGTTGTCTTGTAGGGGTGTAAATCACAAGTTTCATCACAATACATTCTTGTATCAATTCTTTTAGCCAGTGATCCGATGTTTGCAGATACCTCAAAGTCTGTTGCGATGCGATTTCGATTCAATTTGATTCAGGGGCCTGCGATCAATATTATGATATTATGTGCCTATTTTACACAAACAATTCCATTTATTATCTCACAAATGCAACCAAAATATAATTTAACTATTTTATTGAGCTATCTGAAAAGTTAAAATTCAATATCCACATTGGGACATCCACAACAAAATATAATGCAGAAAAATAAATAATATAAAAAATAAAGTCACGTACATGTGATGATCATTCGTTTGATGACAGCTCATTGCCATGTGGAATGAGGAAAACACTAAAGTGACAATTTGTCATCTCTACAACAGTCAAGTAAGTCTTTCAATCCAAAAAACATACATACCCATGACAGGAGAGTATGTGCTGTCCATGTTTTTTCTTGGCTACAAAATTATTTTACATTTTACTGTGAAAAATGTTAGTAAGGGTGTTGATCTTTAGATGTGAAAAGTCTTGTAATTGATGCTGGTGCAGGTGTTTTCTCTTTCCCTCATCAGCACCGTTCAGAATATCATGGCTGTTTAACCATTTGACATGGTTAAATTGCTCCATAGTGCTTTAAAATAGAAAATTCTCATGTGGAATTCAAATGGGTCGCATGCGCCATGATATCGAGGGAAGCCCGATTTAATCATGCATGTGATCAGGGCCTGGGTAGTTCAGCGAGTATTGACGCTGACTACCACCTCTGGAGTCATGAGTTCAAATCCAGGGTATGCTGGTTGACTCCAGCTAGGTCTCCTAAGCAACCAAATTGGCCCGGTTGCTAGGAAGGGTAGAGTCACATGGGGTAACCTCCTCGTGGTCGTGATTAGTGGTTCTCACTCTTAGTAGGGCGTGTGGTAAGTTGTGCGTGGATCATGGAGAGTAGTATGAGCCTCCACGTGCTGGAAGTCTCCGCGGTGTCATGCACAACGAGCCACGTGATAAGATGCGCGGATTGACTGTCTCAGAAGCGGAGGCAACTGAGACTTGTCCTCCGCCACCCGGATTGAGGTGAGTAACCACACCACCATGAGGACCTACTAAGTAGTGGGAATTGGGCATTCCAAATTGGGGAGAAAAGGGGATAAAAAATAAATACATTTAAAAAAAATCACGCTTGTGATCGGCTCTGCACTCTCCTGTCACCGGAGCTCTCAGCCCTGTTGATGCCTGCGCACAGATAGACAAGGTGCAACTTCAGGCTTCAATCACTCTGTGCACATCCTTGTCCCACAGGAGAAAAAAATGTGTGCTTGTAAAGCAAGATGAACATCATAAGGTTGCTGCAATGCCTGATGGAAATGCGTACGGACGTGGCTGACATGAGAATGTCAAAATAAAGGTGCATCTAAAATGCGTTGAATCGATGACATCGCATTGTTGGTGATTAGATCGATGCAACAATCCAGATAGATGGATCGTTTCACCCCTATTTTCTTGTATTCACATTTCTGCTTTTCTAAATTCCATTTAGAGGAAATGAAAAATAATTATATTATATTTAAGCAATAAGGTACTAGAGTCTGTATTGTATTGTAAAGAGGTTGCAACAAGAATAACGGTCAGCTATGGGTGCTGTGCAATGATAAATAGAAGCTCGGGGAAGAGGTCATAGCTGTGCTTTATCGTGAATAAAGGACAGCTGTTGATGACCAGTTATCATTATTATTATTGACCCCTGGCTAGAGAGTTGTTTGTTAAAAATATTTAGTTTTTTTTTGTTTGTTTTTATGACAGTTTTTTATTTCTGTTTTCAGGCCATACAGTCAGGAACATCCAGGCCTTTTCTGTGCTTCAGAACGCCTTCTTGAAAGCCAAGAGCGGTCAGTTAGCACGTATGATTCTTGAAGCCATTGCCAACATCTATGCTGCCGACTACGCCAACTATTTCATCTTAGAGGCACAACACACGCTATCACAGTTTGCCGAGCGAGTAGCAAAGCTGCCTGAGGTGCAGACCAAGTACTTTGAACTGCTAGAGTTTGTTGTCTTTGGACTCAATTACATACCATGCAAAGAGCTTTTTAGTGTTAGCGTGCTGTTAAAGTCGAGCACTTCCTACGGATGCAGCATCACAGCTACTCGGACTCTTCTCAAGCTTGGACGCCACCACCCTGTCTTCAGTGATGTCTTCCGTGAAGTTGGACTGCTTGAAGTGCTAGTTAACCTGCTCCACAAATATGCAGCACTTTTAAAAGATCCAACACAAGCACATAGCGAGCAGAGTAAGACTTATCTTTGGAATCTCAACCATTTAAAATGAAAGGTGCTCAATAATGCTCACAAAAAGTATCATGGTTATACCAACTTTTATTTGACATGTACCATAGTAATACCATGTTTTTGGGCATGTACAATGGTAGTGCCATGATATTCTTTGTAGTGCCTTGGAGCACCCTGTAAATACCATTACACATGAATATGGTAATCATTTAGTACCATGGTGTACAGTATATACGGTGTAGTATAATACCATACCATTACTGTACTATGGCACCACAACAGTGCTTTTTCCAAGTGTAATATTTTATAAGTTTTGTCAATGTGGAGCTATGCTATATTTGTTTATCTGTCTGCCTAGAGGGTTCTTGATTAGCATGCTGTGTTTTGAAAGCATTAGCGATACATAAGACATTTTTGGATAAGGCTGTACAAATACTAGTCATCGTTTCTGTGTTTACTGATTGTTCCTTCTCTGTGGGTAGGAGATGCAAAGAACAATGTGGCGGAAGAGCAAAAGCAGCTTGCCTGGCTTGTCATGGAGACACTCACAGTCCTTTTGCAAGGCTCAAACACCAATGCAGGCAAGTGTGTATGACTGTTTCCTGGAGTGAAGTTAGTTCAGATTCATTTGACTTTGATATCAAAACAGACTGGATTTATGATCAGTTGTTCTGAGGATTTAGTTTGACTCCCTATTCTTTTTTCTTTTGCTGGGTTTTGAAAGAAGAAATGGCAGGCAATAGGCTAGGATTTAGATCGACTTTGCTGTCACTGTCTCCTCCTTGTAGTTAGCTCTTTCTGAGCTTGAGAGACTGTGCATCTATTTCTATTTTAGTTTTGTCTGTATTTCTTTCTTACTGACATTGTCCTCTTGGTGGAAGCATATGGGGCAAGTTTAAAGGTGCACTAAGTAACTTTTTGTTTGTCATGTTGGACTTACAGTGACACCTAGTGGTGTGGATGCAGCATCATTCAAACACAGTAGTTTTCAGTTACAGATGCCATTGTAGAAATTCACTATTCACAATCAGCCATGATTAATTTAATCCAAGAGAGAAAGTGTCCAATATCAAGACGGTTACTGAGATTAAGTGAGTAGTATTCAGCTGGTCATGTGATTCTAAAATGGCAGCCAACATGAGGGCACCCCTCCCCCATGTAGAATAAAACAGCTTTTATAAGGTTACTGATATGACTAGAGTCCTCATCTCATGTGAGTGCTCATGATTGTATACATATGTTTCAAAATGACAGAAAATTTCTTTAGGACTAAATCTTTATTATTGGGGAAAAAATGATTGCTTGCACCTTTAATTAACCTTTAAACATATGAGTAACACTTAACAAAAAGTTTCCAGGGGGCATGGGTAGCTCAGCGAGTATTGACGCTGACTCCCACCCCTGGAGTCGTGAGTTCGATTGGCCCGGTTGCTTGGGAGCATAGAGTCACATGGGGTAACCTCTTCGTGGTCGCGATTAGTGGTTCTCGCTCTCAATGGGGCGCGTGGTAAGTTGTGCATGGATCGCGAAGAGTAGCATGAGCCTCCAAGTGCTGTGAGTCTCCGAGGTATCATGCACAATGAGCCACGTGATAAGATGTGCGGATTGATGTTCTCAGAAACGGAGGCAATGGAGACTTGTCTTCCGCCACCTGGATTGAGGTGAGTAACCGCGCCACCACGAGGACCTACTAAGTAGTGGGAATTGGGCATTCCAGATTGGGAGAAAAGGGGATGATAATAACAAAAAAAACAATAAGGTTCCATTCTTTAACATGAATTAATGCATTAGGTATCATAAACAAACAATTAACAGTATATTTTTACAGCATTGTTTAATATTTGTTAGTGTTAGTTAATAAAAAATACAGTTGTTAATGTTATTTCATATTGCATTTTGATTTAAAAAATGCATATGTTAAAACTAACCAAAACTAACATTAACCAAGATTAATAAATGCTGTAAAAGTATTGTTCATTATTAGTTCATGTTAACTAATGTTTGAACTAATGTTTTCAAATGGAACCTTATTGTAAAGTGTAACCAAACTATGTAACTGTCACACTATTTCAAAAGAAAAACCATGACTTTATACTCGTTTGCATGAGACTGTTGTAATAAACCATCGAATGACCATGCAAATCCTCTAACTTTTACATGAAATCCATGCAATGATACCAGGAAGGAATCTGACAAAACTTAACATCAAGCATGATTTAGACAGTGTTACAACTTTGTTACATGTTACCTTTGGTACATCTGCCCCATAGGCAGCCTTTTTTAACAAACAAGGGGACGTGTGGTCAGAATTGTTTCCTATGACAACTGACTGCATCTGTGGCATGCTGTGAATTAACACAGAAAATAATTTTAACTACATGACAGAGCTTAAGTTGTATTTAACCTGGAATACTTCTTTAAACCCTGCTCTCAGGCCCTGCAGTAGTCTCACTCTTACTGTTGAGTCAGGTCTCTGGTTATGGAAATGCTCTTAACAGCTCTGTAATCATTCCTATTCTCTCATGTCTGCTGCTCCGTCTCTGAACACTCACTCTCACAGATGCTCTCATGCCTTAGTCTTTGTTAGCCAATCAGTTTTCAGTGTAAAACATTACTTGAGTGATTCCAAATGTTTAAATGTGGCACTACCACTAAGATGATCAATCATTTGTGAATCTCAGTGCAGCAAATTAGTGTCTTGATTTACTGAATATTTACATATTACATCTAACATAACGTTTACGTCTGACAATAAAATCGTCAAATGATCTTCCTGTCAGGTTTGTTCCGTGAGTTTGGAGGTGCACGATGCGTGCACAATATCGTGAAGTACCGTCAGTGTCGTGAGCATGCTCTAATGATCATTCAGCAGCTGGTTCTGTCGCCGTCTGGTGATGATGACATGGGCACGCTGCTTGGCCTAATGCACTCCGCACCGTCAACAGAACTACAGCTCAAAACTGACATATTGCGGGTGAGTAGGCACATTCATAACTCTAGCAAACTAGTCTTCACTTTTGTGGTGCAAAGAACACTTTTTTTTTTTTTTTGTTATTTTGCCATCATATTTCCATAAATTGGGTTAGGAGCATCTTGATTTATAATGAACTTTTAGTCCTCACAATTTAAAGGGGTCACGATATGCCTCTTTGTTATTATTTTAAGATGTTCCTTGATGTCACTTAAAATATTAGTTACGTTTTTTGCTCAAAAAACTGTCATCTATTTGTAAAACGATAATTTTCCACCCTCATTCTGACCCTCTGTCAGGCTCTGCTGCTTCTCCTTTAAGACTTGACAGTAAACGCCCACTGTTATGATTGGCACTCTGCTCTTGACTGACCTGTCATCTTACTGCTCACCGTTACAGTGTGGGCTACGGAGGTGATAAGGTAAATTAGGAGTTGGTGTGTTAATGTGGAGGCGGTTAGATTCAAATGTCTACCACAGTGTGACATCACAATGTGGAGGAAGTAGAGAACGAGTCATTTTGGCAGCATGGTTTCAACAAATGTTCTTAAAGTGAGGAGGAAGTTTTGCATTCTGAAACGTGCAGTATGTTTTATATTAAATGTTGAGATTAAGGCAATTTTGATTCCTCATGTCATGACCCTTTTAAAGTCCCCATAACATCTCTTGACAAAAGCAGTTTTATTTCCGGTGTTATTAGATTTTCTATTGAAACAGGAAGTTTGGGTGTGACATTAAAGGGTTGCAAAAAACTTTGCTAATATTATAAGTAAACCTCAAGGAACATATTAAAATAATAACAAAAAGGCATGTCATGACCCCTTTTTCCCACTAGGCTTTAGTTACATCACAGCCTTGAACCATGTTTTTTTTACTTCGCTAGCTAGCTGGTATTCAATTCTAGAGAGCAGTTGATTGGATAAAAATCTGTGTCAAATCCTGAGTAATAAATATTTTTGGTCCGTTTTTTTTCTGTTAGCGACTAACTTAAGTTTATTGCTATATGCGAATATCTGCCAAAGGTAAGTTTTGTCAACGTTTAGGAGTACTGGCAAGGAGTACACTAGTATATACATATGGCTAATAGACGTATAGGCCTTTATCACAGTCCAAATAGCAGCGTACATTAATCAAACATCCGCCTATAGATCGGTCTATGGAGGATCGCCAGTTTTTATAAATAAATGAAACTAAATTAGATGCACTTGGCAGTAAACATCAACCGTTTCAGTTGTTTATTTGAAGTAACACAGCACTTCACTATGTCTGTCATCTTCCACTTGAATGTACAATAGTATTAAAATTTCCCAGTTCATGAGGAGCTGCGTGCTTTTCAGGTTACTCCCAGAGGATTGTGCTCAACTTGAGTCTGAAGAGACTATGTTTAAGTCTTTCAGTATTATTGTTTCACTATTGCAGCTTGTTAATCTCCTGTTTGTATTTTAAATATAATAAAGTTGTCGACAACGTGACATTTTCATCTTTATTTTTTATTTATGTTGCATTTGGGCACCAGTGAATGCTTCCCCAGACATCACACTCACACCGCAAGGATACAACTACACATTTCCAATGATTAAACCAGTTATATTCTGTAATCAGACTCTGGGATGGATATGTTTCTTTATTTGAACATTTTAAACATTTTATAACATACCTGGAGATTATATTAAAAAGTAAGTACATGAAAGCAATATGATTGTGCATTATCGTTGCGCATACTCTGTACCAACTTTACTTGGAATAAGTTATTTTCTTTTGTGACATATTGTATACTACTGTCTTGTTTTAATGCTCTTTAATGTGTACATGAACTCATGTTTGTTCTGTGTTCTTGCATTCCTCTCATAAAGAATGTATGTATACTCTGTGAAGTGCTGCCTACTTGCATATGTACTTTCCTTGAAAATCATAAAATGCATCTGATAACATGACACCGTTTTACTTTGTTTCATCATCCCTGAGCAATTATTGGAAAGTGAGGTAGGTCTGTTTCGATTAATTGTACATAAAATAGACCATGATAATTCCATTCTATGGGCACTGCCATTGAAACATACTTCAACTGTAGTTGTTTTACGCTTCAAAACGAAGGTTCTGCTGTGCGAATGCGGGAGTGTGATTAAGGCCTATAGACATGGACTAAAAGCCACAAAACATCAAATTTGATTTCATGAGGTCTTTTAGTTCATTTGAATTCACTTGACAAACTTGTTCATTGTTTCTCTTTAACTTAAGGCTTTGCTAGCTGTGCTGCGCGAGAGCCACCGTACACGTACTGTCTTCCGCAAGGTGGGCGGCTTTGTGTACGTGACCTCACTGCTGGTTGCCATGGAGCGTTCTCTCTGTTCTCCACCTGTCAGCGGTTGGGAGAAGGTCAACCAGAACAAAGTCTTTGAACTTCTACACACCGTATTCTGCACACTAACAGCAGCCATGCGTTACGAACCTGCCAACTCGCACTTCTTTCGCACCGAGATCCAGTACGAGAAGCTGGCTGATGCAGTGCGACTATTGGGTTGTTTTTCTGATGCTAAGAAAGTTGGTCCAGTGACCGTGTTCCCCTCAAACGCCCAACCATTCCAGCGATTACTTGAGGATGAGATCATACCTCCAGAAAACGTGTGTCCCACACTCAAACACTGCAGCAAGCTGTTCATTTACCTATACAAGATGGCCACCGATTCATTTGACAGGTGTGGATACTCATTTGACGGTTTTTGTTCTTGATGGATGGAAAGGTTCAATGTGTTTTGATGTGAATTTCTCTGGCTAGATTGTAATATAATGATTCTCTAGAGGTCTGTAGAGGTGTGTAGTTACCATTAATCTAACATTATCAAAAGTCATTTCTTTCTGAAGAGACACACATGCCTTTACGTGCCATCTGAGTGTAGTTATGCTTTGGGCTTGTGTCTGTTTTAGATTTGCATGAACTGTAGTTCATCTGATAAGTTCTGTGTGCTATGCTCTGAGCTGTATATTTAAAGGGAACTAACTGCTTTCCTTTCTTGCTCTTTCTCATTTCTTTTTGTCTTGCAACCTCTGACATTGCCTGGCTGCACACGCGGGGGTGTGTGTGTGTATGGCTGTGTGAATGTTGGGTTTCTCGGTATGTTGATTGTTGGGTCATGACTCTGCGTGTTCTTCGTGTAGTCGTGCTGAGCAGTTGCCTCCCTGCTTGACTCATGAGACCTCACTGCCCTCTCCTTGGGGCACGCCAGCAATCTCCAGGAAGAGGTACTGCTTTCTGCCACCTCTTCCTTTTCTCCCTGTCTTTTTCTCTTTTCATTTCCTACTCTGCTTGTTCAGAGAATTTCTTTTATACTCTCTTCCTTAAGTCACCTTTTCCTCTCTTTATCACTCTCTTCATTTAATGTTTTTTTAGAAATGGGTACAAGTACTCAGGTGGGTGATTATGATGAAACCTTTCAAGAAAATGCCCTGGTCCTACTATTACTTCTTAATAAAAAGAAGAAAGAATGCAAAATGAAGCCTATTTTTGGGGCCATCCAGATTTTTATATTGTGAAATTATTTTCATTAACATTACACACATTTTACCCCCCAGTTCTCATTATTGCATTGCAAGAAAAATAGGGTCATTATAATATCCTCATTAACACATGGAATGTGAAAAAGATGATATAGTATTAAAATTGTAAATTATTTATACATCATAGTAGTGCTCCCTTGGTACTGCCTTTTAATTTTTGCTGATTTAATTAAAAGCAATCAAAGTACAATAGCATCTTTTATTTTTATGTAAACAGTAACAAAAATAACTCTTATGGTAATGAGAATCAACACTGAAAATGAGAATAGTAAAAGTAAAACGTCCAGATGTTACAGTAATGAGAATTGTGGGGTAAAATGTGCTTAGGTGTCCTGAAAATAATGTCACAATGCAAAAAATTACAATGGTCCTAAGTGTAGGCTTAATTTTCTTTTATGTAAAATATAATATCATGGGTTTTGTTTTTGTTTTTGTATTTGTTGTTTTGTTTTTATATTTATTGAGGCATTAAATATTGCCAGGACCTTTTTCTTTCATGAGAATCAGTATTTGGAAGTAACTTGAAGTGAATTGACTTTTTTAAACTTCAAACCTCACTATAAAACATGGTGTCAGAAAAGGGCCTCAATTTTTAATTTTGTGTTTGGCTACAGTGTCAGTTTCATAGGTATCTTGTAGTCAGGTTAATCAGACAGCAATTTACATTAACACTGTTCACAGTGACTTTCAGTCTGGGGTAGTAACAGCATTCAGTACTCTAGAGAGTATTAAAGTGCATTCAAACAGGACTAATTCCTCATTTAAAAATGTTTAGATGGAGCGCAACTGAATTAAATGGATTGCTTGAGTTTTGACTTGTTTTTATAAGTTTGTTTTTTAAAAAACTATTTTTATCTTGAAATACCATCTCAAGTTAAACGAGACACAGAAAACTCAGCAAGACCCAGACATGTACAGAATGTACATAGGCAAATAATTTAAGAAATACCCCCAAATACTGGTTGATTTATCTGTACTGTAGTAGACAAAATTTCCATCCTGATTTCTTTCTCACGCCTTTTTTCTTGATTTATTGTGTTTCTGTCCTGTATTCATCTACCTCTCATCAGATCCATCTCCTCTTACTTTTCCTCTACTTTTCCTCTTGTTATCTTTTGTTCTCCTCCTTTCTGCACCTCCTCATCTGCCACGTTGAGCTACTTTGCTTACACGCAAAGCTTGCAATTGCAAAAAACGTCCCCCTCTGGTTGAGCTGCCAGCTTTTTTCAGCTCTTTGCTTTTCTCAAGCTCTCTGCGGGGAGTTTTAGATTCATAATTAACATTATGTGAAAGCTAATATTCTAAATTTGACATTTTGGTGCTGTAACCCAAAAAGTTGTACTGATTAAAAAATGTCTAAGGAGATACTGCAAAGTCAAAATACATAAAAGTATAGCATAACATATGAAGATTCATTGCACTGCTGTAGTTTCCAGACACAGTACTGAAACTTGATGAGTGATTAAATGATCTCTTCTTTTCAAATAGACATGGCTACCACAGCTCATCCAACTCTGCTCCCAGTAAAGCCCTAACAGACCTAAAGCTGCACTTGGGAAATCCATTGCAACACTCTTCAGACCCTGTAGTCATCCAGCCTGGAGCAGTGTTGGCAATGCTCGACCTTCTACCCTCCGTTTCTTCTGACACACAGCCTGAGGTATGAGCTGCTTGTTTGTAGACATAGGCTCTGAATCACAACCTAGTCAGCAATCATTTTGTATGTTTAGGTTTGCTGACATCTTTGGAGGCTGTGATCTAGTTCTGGGTTGACTCAGAGAAGTTAGCAAGAAGCCCAAATTTTTTTGCAACTTTAAACTGCTATGAAGATTCTTTTGTGTGTTTAGCAAAGCTCTCAAATCTTAGTTTCTATTCAAACTGAAAGTGTCATCATCTCTGAGGCCTGAAGCTCACTTCATCCTCGCTCTGCTTCTCAGCATGCTCTGGACCTTCAGCTAGCAGTTGCTAACATCCTGCAGCTGCTGGTGCACTCAGAGAGAAACCAGCAGATCCTGTGTGAGGCGGGTCTGCACTCACGCCTGCTTCAGCGCTGCAGCTGCGCTTTAGGAGATGAAGATCACCCACTCCACCCACCGCTGCAGAGGATGTTTGAGCGACTGGCCTCCCAGGCCCTACAGCCCATGGTGCTTAGGTGAGTCTGTGTTTGTTCATTATATAAGTAAATATAAGAAAGGAAATTGCTGACTGTGTGAGGAGACTAATGAAGCATTCAAGACCATGCTGTTCAGGTAAGATTAAAAGAGAGCGGTGATCTGGTTTATGGCCTGCAGCATTGTGGCTTATTGCCTTTTTGTAATGCATTTAATCAGTTAAACATTTACAAAGGGTGCTCATCAACTTTATAAAGAGTTTCAATAATTCTTGAAATAAGGGACTAAACATGTTTTAAGGAGCACCTATTATGGTTTTTAAACATGCCTAATTTTGTTTTAAAGGTCTCATACAATAGATTTACATGCATCCAAGGTCAAAAAACACTTTCATTTGCTCATAATTTAAATTGCAGCATTACCTTTTTTTCCCAGTGTCAAAAACGACTCGTTCAATGAACCATTCTAAAGGATTCATTCTAAACTCCTCCTTTAAGAGAGCCTACTATGCTCTGATTGGTCAGATGTCCCAGTCTGTTGTGATTGGTGTACCGCTTAGTGTAGTGTTTGAGGGTGGGTCAAAGCTGTTCGCGAGCAGCCAATGAAGACCAGAGGCGGGATTTTTGTTACCAAATTAGGTAGGTTAGAGGAAGTAAGTCTGGAATTACTAACGACTCGGTTCTTTTTTTAACTCCATTTGTCGTGCACTTTGATTTTTGAAACTTTGCAGACTTTTTTACATTCACAAACAGTTATATAACACACTACATGAAAGATAATATTTGAAAAACCATAATAGATGCCCTTTAAATCTGAGTTTTTGTTATTTGATACTAAAATTAATTTGAAATGGTTATATTTGTAGACAAATGTCTCAGCTAACAAACCATGTAAGGGAACAGGTTTTTAAAAAACTGTTTTTTTCTGAAAATTGACATTTATTCACTTCGTAATTTACTGTAATTTGCATCAACTCTGTCAGACACACTATAAAGCATGCTATTTTAATTATATAATAGTAGTGTTAAGTAAAGGTGTTAATTGCTAAAATACATTCTATATATATATATATATATATATAAAAAAAATTTCTGTTTTCACACTATTCTGAATATTCTGATAGAGTTGACAAAACTGAATATTTTCCTTCTGAATATATCCATCTAAACCATGTGTTGTACACTGGAGCCATTTTTTTTTCTTTGCTGAAGCTGCCTCTATAACCTAAACTAAAATGTAAACATTTATCCCACAATTCTTAACAGAAATTATCGTAATAGGAAGACAGAACTGACATGTTGAAGCTGTGACCACAGAGACTTAAACATTGTTTGTTTAAAATATTAAAAAAAATATACAACTTACCAGACCATGTGTCCTACTGTTGCATCCACCTTGAGCAGGAAGTGTGAAAGGGGTACTCAGAGTTACAGCTGACCATGACATTGTCACAAAGTTGACACACAGTGAGGACACAACTTTGAGGGCAGTTTGAAGGCAGTTTTTATGGAAAATATAATTTAAAGTTTACTTTATAAATTGTTTGATATCTTACAGATTTCATTTAATATTTAAATGTATTTTTAAACACTTTGTTTGGCAGTATAACATTGTGACCTCTTGCTCAGGCCAGGTTAAGTTACATGTGCTTTAAAAAAAATCTAATAAAATTATGAAAAAAATATATAAGTCAGTATACACAATTCATTTAGATTGAACTTTTCAGGATTTTTATTATTATGAATTTCTTGATTTTTAACATAAAAGGGACTTTTGTATGTAGGACATGTTTTGTCCCTTATCTCAAGAATCTGTGGTTTATAATACATAGAATAAAATAGAATAGAATAGAACCACACAGGATGTGAAATCTTTTATTGACGCAGCCGGGCAAAGTGCATGTGGATGTGGAATTGTACAATATGACATATCGTCATAACCAGGTGAAAATGCTACTTGATATGGCAAAATCCCAGCCAATCAGAACACATTTGAATTTTAATAAAAATGTATTTGGAAAAGGATTTTTGACCAATGAGATTTCACTGTGGAAACAGCTGTCTAGAGCGACACAGCAGAAATTGAAACCACAGCAAAAACAGAGACCAAAATGCCCTGTCGATTGTCACAGCTAGTTAGAACAAAAGCTCAGATTTGCATGGAAGTAGTAGCTTTTATTGATTGTCACAGTGTTGTACAATACAATACATTAAAGGCAATAGTGTACTTGGACTGTGATTGAGTACACATCCAATAGAACTGTCAGACGCCCAGCTCTTTGTCCAGTACATTTCAAGGCCTTAGCAATATTATTTATTTGATTATATTAATACATGTTTTTGAAAATAATATCTTTATGGAACATGTTTCTATCCTCAGCTCTCTGTTGGCTTGCCTCCCACATATGAGCTCTCTTTGAACTTCTGATTTTGTTTATAGCAAGACCACATGAGTCAGTTAAAAATCTGTTTTGCTCCTGGGGATCCTGCATGATTGGGTCTTTTTTTATTTGATCTTATCATATCTGCAGGTTTGCTTTAAAGCAAACTGACATCTCAATATTATTCAAAACTCTCCATGGGTAGTCTGTAAGTAAAACCACCAAACGGATTAGCAATTTCAATTTTTCGCTTGGCTGATCTGACGTGATGGTGGTTGCAGACTCCCTTCACTACAAAATACAAAACACAGCAATTCACCTCAGCTTATTTGAGGAATCAAACTCAGCCTCATATCTTGCCTTAAAAACAATGCTGAAATGCTGAAAAATGAATGCTTAAAATTGCTCCAGTTATTAACAAATATGGTAACACTTTACAATAAGGTTCCATTTGTTAACATTAGTTCACAACATAAGTTAACATGAACTAACAATGAACAATACTTTCACAGAATGTATTAATCTTTAGTTAGGTTAATGTCCTGAATAATTTCAACAAATACTAATACATTTTTAAAATCCGGAGTTGTATTTGTTAACATAAGTTGTTGCACTATGAACTAACAATAAACAATTGTATTTTTATTAACTAACATTAACAAAGATTAATAAATGCTCTAAAAAAATATATATAAGAAAAAAATTGTTTGTTCATAAAACCTAAAGTATGAACTCATTTTAATGAATGGAACCTTTCTGTAAAGTGTTAGCATAAATATTAAATGAGTTTTACATGTATTATCTTATTCATACAGTGGGGTTAAAAAGTCCACTTGTGAAAATGTTCTATGTAGCTTTTTTATTATTATTATTATTATTATTTAATAGTTTTCTGTAATCACAAATTTTAATATCAGTATAACAAATTGAGCAAAAATTGGAAATGAATTGATTTGCACACAAGCTGATTTTACAAATTTGTGTAAAACCTGATGATCCATGTTACCCCTTTGATTTTAGAATGTTCTAAAGAGCATCTTTTGTGCTTCAAGGAAAGCAAGGAAATCTGACTTTTTGTACAAAAGAGTTAACATGGAAATTGTAAAAAAAAAAAAAAAAAAAATAGCTTATTTGATTAGTGACCTATACATACTGCATAATCTTAAATATTTCCTCCTAATTTTGTGTCATAATGTTTCTTTCGATTTACAGTTTTCAAAACCCGAAAACTTTATTTCCAGGTTTACATTTTTTAATCAGGTTTAAATTGAGTATTTCAAAATGGACTCTTGAAAGTTTTGAACCTCACTGTAAATATCTTAACAAAATTGATGTTTACAGTCATTTTCTCGATTTCTAAAAGTTGTTGTCATGCTGGAAGATTAAGCGAACGCTTGTGGTGTGATTTTTAATGCTGTCTTCATACAATGCTCTTTTAATATATATTTTCAGGGAATTTTTGCGGCTAGGGAATCCTCTGAATTGCGGTGCCTGGGACAAAAAGCTCCTGAAGCAGTACCGGGTCCACAAGCCGAGCTCCCTCAGCTATGAAGCTGAAATGCGAAGTAAGAAAAAAAAGGGGGAATGCAGAAATACTGCTAGAAGTGTCACTGTGCTTTTGTACCATACCTTAAATCGTTTGTGGCAGTGTTGTGTGGTCTTGTCTCTGTGGTTTCTCTGTGGGCCGATGAAAGAGAGGGACATTTCTTCAGGCTTGACTGACTGTGGACTTGGTGAAATGCTATCAATCAACATCAGACTCAAACAAAACAAATGATTCTCTCGCTCTCCTCAGCTCTGCCAGCACAGAGCAATTCAACTGAACAGGGTTTTGCCGGAGATGAATTCCCAGTTTCCCTAATTACCAATGGAATTACTTTTCTCCAAGCTCAAACCATGTTCAGCGAGTCCTCTTTGAACTTGCAAATTTAAAGGTTTTCTGCTTGCTTAATGGAATCCCTTTATTTGATTCTGCAGTCAGTCCAGGGTTCAGTACAAGCAGCTAATTTTATTGGTTATATCCACAACAGAAAAAGACCTAAAACAGATTGAGAGGGAATTTGACCAGACAGGAAGTTACCTTCTACTCCCAAAGTGTCAGATTTACGACATTGAACACACATGCATTTTCTATCTTCACATTCCTTTTTTTAACCTTTTGCCCTTTCTGTTACACTGGTTCACTCTTTAAACACCAACAGAAACATTAGATAAAAAAAATGACTAATTTTACACACAAAAAATACCATGTGTATTATTTGCATAAATAACAGTGTCTCCAGCAAGTAATTGGAAACTTAGGGCACACTGAAAATTTTATGAATTTCATTGCATTGATAACAAAATACCAAACCAATCTGCAAACAAATTGTTCTAGACCTTTTTTCAGAACTAAACTCACTTTTCTTGTTTCTGATATTTTGTTATCTCAGAATATTTCCACAATTTTTTATCAGCTAGGATTGTTAATTAGGTGAAGCGCAAATTCTTACACTTGCTGTAATAAATCTTATCTAAATTACATCATGATTTGCAATCAACTGATTCTAATCTTGCATTAGTACTGTTGTCTCATATTTATCGTGCATTCTGATGTAATACTAACAGCAGCGGAATTTCCAACTTGATCTCATAGTGAAAACGTGACTCTATATACATTTTTGCAAAACTTGTTATATGTGTCTCCAGGTACAATTCCCTGCAGTTTCCAGGAGAAATGAACAGTAGAGGCGCAACAACAGCTATGTGTTTTATTCACTTTCACTCAAATCATGACTTTAATGGCTGATTATGACTTTATAAATACTTGATTTCTCTCCGTTACTCAGAACCTGCTATTTTATGAAATCGCACATATTTGTTGGAAATCGTCCAACATGATTAGCTTGTGTGGTAACTCACCTGATAGGGCGTTGGCCTTGGAGTCAGAGGACTGCGGTTCAAGTCCAGCCAAAAACTGAGTCATAGAAGCAGCACGAAATGAGGTGGTTGCTTCAGAAAATGTACTTTTTCATTTCGCTTCTGCATTTTAAAACACTAATGGTTAGGTTCAGGCATTGATAAGGTAAAGATGTCTTTTTTTAACGTCTCATGTATATTTTAAAACACTAATTGTTAGATTTAGGCATTAATAAGGTAAGGATGTCTTTTTTTAATTCTCATATATATTTTAAAACACTAATGGTTAGGTTTAGTCCTTGATTTGGTAAGAATATCTTTTTTAAACGTCCCATTTATATTTTAAAACACTATTGGTTATGTTCAGGCAAAAGTATTAAGTTAGGGAGCTGTGTTTTTTTTATTTAAAATTCACCTTAAAACCTCGTCTTAACACGACACAATTTTACTCTCTTTTGGCGCCCCCAGCTGAACATTTCACTGGAAACCTGCAGCCAAACGTGTTATACAGCTTAAAATTGTGAATTGCAAAAATGTTCACGTAAATTTCATGAGATCAGGCTGAGAATTTACTAGGCGAGCCTGACTGTATCAAAACTTAAAAGCATAGTTTACCCAAAAATGATAATACTGTCATATTTCACTCACCCTTATGTTATTCCAAGACCATATAACTTTCTTTATTCCATGGAACACAAAAGGAGATGTTGGGCAGAATGTTTGCCCCAGTCACCATTCACTTTCCCTTTTTTTTTTTTTTTTCATACAAGACAGTGAATGGTGACTGAAGTTGTCATTCTGCTTTTCATCATCTTTTGTGTTTCACGGGACAAAGAAAGTCATACAGGTTTGGAACAACATGAGAATGAATAAATGAAGGCAAAATTTTCATTTTTGGGTGAACTATCCCTTTAAAAGTGTTTTGCAACTTTATAGTGTATGTAGTTGTACCCAACCAATATTTGACCTTTTGCACTTCCAGACAGCATGACCTTGTCCATGGAGGGTTTTGGGCCGGACAGTGTGTTCACTATTAATGAGAACAACAGCCAATACCGAATCAGCAGAAGTCTGGTTCGCTCGGCCGAGGGTAGCACCGTTCCCCTCACCCGAGTCAAGTGCCTGGTCTCCATGACAACGCCCCATGATATCCGTCTCCATGGCTCCTCTGACACGCCTGCGTTCGTGGAGTTTGACACATCATTAGAGGGATTTGGGTAAGGCTGACAGTGTCTACTCTCTTTTGAAGATCAAAAGATTATTTGTTTACATAGTCACTGTTTGTAAACAAGAGATATCCATTTACTTGTTAGGCATCAGAGATTTATTGCATTTACCAAATGCTTTCATTGATTAAAAATAAATTCAGTGATGTGCTTTTAAAAGCTTGACCTAGTTTAAAGCTCTCAAAAACAGAGGCTTGAAATGCGCTTAAATCTCTCAACGTATCACAGTTCAAAGCGCAAGAACGAATCCACACCGAACCTCCATCTGTTTCTGTTCGACATAATCCCATCAGGATGGAATGTTAACTGAAAATAAGAGATCTTTTAATATGTCAGTGTTTTCATTAATTATTAAAGCACAATGATTATATTTTTGTCTTCTTTCCAAATTATTAGAAGGAATGTTAATATTTCTGAAATGGGCTGAATGTTCTGTTTTTTTGCATCCAACTGTGACCCACATGCTTCAAATACTAGTTGTATACAGACTGAATTTTGTTACTGTCTCATAAAGGCCTTTCTGTCAGTTTAACAGTGCTATTACACAGCACATCTACTGCACAGTGGACTTAAATGCCACAGATTTCCATTCAACCTGTACCAGCTAAACAGAAAAACTAAAATGTGAATTTTTTATGCATCTTATGCAAAATCCTCCAATGTCCTTAAATTCTCTCTTACTGTACGTCCGAATAGGAGTACAGAACATAGAAACATGGAGTTCACAATAATTGAAGATGTAAAAATCACTTGTACTGGCTCACATTTCATCTCACAAATACTGAAAAATTTGTGCACGCACACACACACACACACACACACACACACACACATAGTGTGCTCTCCATCTGCCTTCATGAAAAATTCATGTAAACACTTTCCGTATTGGGGCATGTGGAATAGCCTAATGGTGCCGTCACATCTGGGCTTGAAGCTTTTTGGGTTCCGAGGCAGTGCTCAGGGTGGAGGGGTGGACACTAACCCCCTCATAAACACACACACACACACACACAAATACATGTCTGGTGGGGGAGTGTTAATGTGTAACTGTGTTTGGGTGGGTGCTTGTATGGTTGGTGTTGGGTGGGATATTCATTAGGCCACAGCTTTTTTTAATAATGAAATGTCATGTGAGGCTTCCTTTGTCAGAGTTGATTAGCCTCCATAGAGACTCCTTTAGAAGCTGTTCTGTTCTGAGTGACACTGGGTTTTCTGTTTATTTGATGAATCACAGAATGCTTAATGAATTAGAGATTGACAGCAACATTGCATGGGTGCGCACCCATTGTCATATGTGTTTGTAAACCTTCAAACATCATGAACATTTAGTCTGATTGCCTGTTTTTTTTTTAAAATTTTTTTTATGTGGTATAAACAATGTAATGCAGTGCTGTTGTGATGAGCACATTGTGTAAATGTTAAATAAAGCATGACACCCTCAAAAATAAATCCACATCTCGTCTTTAAGCCACAAATGTGAAATATTCTCACATTTTTTGACTTAATTAAAAAAGAAGAATACAATCTTCAAAATGCTTGGCTCACAGGTATTCCTGATAAACTGACATTTCCTTCTTATATTCTGCTCTCTCCAGCTGTTTGTTTTTGCCCAGTCTGGCCCCTCACAATGCACCATCCAGCAATGCCAACACATCAGGAGTCAGTGATGGGGCGGTGGTCAGCGGCATGGGAAACGGTCTGTACACAAACACACACAAACTAACCCCCCTTGGTTTGCATAACAACAGCCAGCAGCCTTTTACTTTTATGAGGAAATGCAAATCTTGATGAAGCCCAAAATATGAATAAAATGTACATTAAATTGATAAAGTATGCTAGTTATTCATCCATTAAAGGTGCACTCAAAAAATGTTTACTCCTAAAGAAATTAACTGTATGAATTATACATTATAAATGCTGTTTTATTCTACTTGGGGCATGCCATCTTAGAATCACATGAGCAGCTGAATATTACTCGCTTAATCTCAGCAACTGTCTTGCTATTGGACACTTTCTCTCTTGGATTAAATTAATCATGGCTGATTGTATATAGTGAATGTCTACAATGGCATCTGTAACTGAAAACTACTGTGTTTGAATGATGCTGCATCCACACCACTAGGTGTCACTGTAAGTCCAAGATGACGCAATCAAAAAGTTACTGAGTGCACCTTTAAAGGTGAAGAGTGTAATTTCTGCACTATTAGCATCACTAAACAAAATTCATCATTCTGCCCACTGGTCGGCCAAACAGATGCCCCTTCTCTAAACTCGCACTATGGGTTGCACTAATGTTGCAATGCTGTGCTTGCGGGTGTTTACATTTTCAGGAAAATCAACTTACAAATGGCTTATTTCTGGTTGTCCCTGCATATTAAGCCATGGAAAGAGAGAGTATTTAAACATTAATATATGTTGTTTGGGAAAAAAGATGGAAAAAAGGAGTTTGTTTATGAGTTATTAAGGCGGGATCTCAAAGGAGGTCATAGCAGCTTGACAGAATTTGGGAAGAGTGTCGGTACTTGACAGGCAAGAGGTAGAGAATGAACGAGAGCACAGGAGTGTGACTGAATCTTTGCAAACATGCTGGAGTCTAGAGAAAAGAGAGAGTGCAGTGAAACTTGACAGAGCAGATACAGAAATTATGTGTGTGTGTTTGCATCTGTGTGAGCATCACAGTCTCACAGCAGCCTTGAGTGGGCGTAGAAGTGCCTATGTAGTATTAATGAGGTGATTCAGGCCTCGCTGACTCTCCAACTCTCTCCTTTCCTGTCTTTCTCTCTTTGTTTTACTCTCTTTTGTTCTTCCGCCCCATTTTCTCCTCCTCTCTCTCTCTCTCTCTCTCTCTCTCTCTCTCTCTCTCTCTCTCTCTCTCTCTTGAATGTAAATGGATGATTTCAGTATTTATAGATAGACTACTGCATCATGTCCTCTGACCTATTTTTGTTGATGACATCATCATTGCTGCTTAGAGGGTTTCATTCAGATCCCTTGCAGGCTGGTCCACTGTTCCCATCTTTCTGTCAGGGGTGTCCTGGGTGTTAGGGTGCTGGCCAAAGTGGATTTGGTGCATCTATGTAGCTTGGGTTAAAATCTCAAGAATGTGCACTCATCGTGAGTAAGAGGTTATTATACAAAAAATAATTCCAGGGATGTTTTAGTAATAAAGTTGTTCACATAATGGGATAATTCACCCAAAAATTCTGTCATCATTTACTCACCCTCATATTGTTCCAAACTAATATAACTTTCTTTTCTTGAACACAGGAGGAGATGTTAAAAAGAATGTTTAGTCTCATTCACCATTCAATATCATTGTATGGGAAAAACAGTTTCAGTGAAACCAGTAAATGGTGACACCAGTCTGCCTAACATCTACTTTTGTGTTGTAAAGGAATTTTCATTTTTGGGTGAGCTTTCCCTTTAAATAAAGGCTTTAATATGGGACCATTGAAAACACTGTTTCAGTAAGGTGTGAAATGCTATATATGTTTATAGAGTCGACTTGTTTAATAACACCACTTGAATATTCCCTTTCCAACAATTCAGTTCCTGTTCAAGCAACAGTAGAATTTAAGAGCAATCTTAACTGGCCAATAAAATGCAGACATTCATTTTTATGCATCATTGAACAGCTAATGTTATATAACATTCTGTATCCAGAGGATATTGAATGAAAAATACACTTGTAGTTCGTGAAGAAAGTAGCCCCTAATGTGAAAAATTCTCATCTCTCTAGGCGAGCGCTTATTTCCACCCCCATCCGGCCTGAGCTACTCGACATGGTTTTGTGTTGAACACTTCAGCACGCCACCCCAGAGCCACGCTGTACGTCTTCTCACAGTGGTGCGAAGGGCCACCTCGTCTGAGCAGCACTACGTGTGCCTAGCCATTGTGCTCTCCGCTAAGGACCGATCTCTCATTGTGTCCACCAAGGAAGAGCTGCTTCAGAGCTACAGCAAGTGTTTCTACACCTCTTTCACTTTCTGTTCTACTGCTTCATTTTGTGTTGATGTCTGCGTTTAATGGTTTAATATAAATCAAATGTTGTGGGATGCAACTTTTTTTTTTTTTTCGAATCAGATGTTCATTTTTAGCCTTTTTATCTCTGTACGCAGGCCAAGAAACTACAAACATTCACAATACTTTTTTAATACTGTTGTTTGTGAATATTAAAAAATCTATTTAAAAATAAGAATAATTATACTAAATTTGTATTTCTTAATGGAAACACCAGTGCTTCCAAGGCAGCAAAAGAATAGTGTTACTGCTCAATTAAAGTTTAGGTTTTAAGCTTTGATTGCAATGTAAAGGCATTTATAAATGTTTGTGTATATGCAAGAAAGATGAGACCAATCACAATTCAGAATGCTAACAGATGTAAGAGAGAAGACTAATTGCAATTCATTATCTATTAAATTATCTACAAAACATTTGAATGGAGTTTGTACATATAGTGGTTCTGCTTAAATTAATTTGTAAAGTTTAATACTTGGAGTTAGAGATTTTGAGCAAACCCTAACTAGAATGTTTGAGGAATATCAATACTGAGATTCCTTACAAGCACTGTAAATATTTTGGGCTTGTGATGTCAACACATTAATGTATTGTGGGCAAACAACAATTCGACAAATTAAGCATTTATATGTAGGGTTATAGAGATTGTTCCTTATGAATTGCAGGGGAAAAGTTCCTTTGTCTGAGGTTAGTGCTCTGACATCATTTCCTCTCTCCTCTTGCAGTGGATGACTTCAGTGAGGAGTCCTCCTTCTATGAGATCCTTCCCTGCTGTGCTCGCTTCCGCTGTACTGACCTCATCACTGAGGGACAGTGGCACCACCTGGTGTTGGTTATGAGCAAAGGAATGCTGAAGAACAGCATGGCAACTCTCTACATCGATGGCCAGATGGTCAGCACAGTCAAGGTGTGGCCTAGCTCCAGAACTTTTGGTTTTGATTAAAGTGATGGGAAAAGTTGATGTTACATTTGTTTTCATTGTCTTAGCTAGCTTCGGCACAAAAAGCTTTGCGCTTGTAAATGAGGACCATGGAATTCTTTAAGGACATCTTTCATAGTGAATTAAAGAGAGAGTTCAACCAAAAATGAAAATTCTCTCATCATTTACTCACCCTCATCCCATCCCAGATGTGTATGACATTCTTTCTTCTGTAGAACACAAATTAAGATTTTTAATTTGCTCTGTAGGTTCATACAATGCAAGTGAATGAGGACCAGACTTTTATAGCTCCAAAAATCACATAAAGGAAACATAGAAGTAATCCATAAGACTCCAGTGTTTAAATCCATATCTTCAGAAGCGATATAATAGGTGTGGGGGTGAAACAGATAAAAATGTAAGTCCTTTTTTTACTCTAAATCTCCACTTTCACTTTTGCTTTTACATCTGAGTCACATGTGATGCCTGTTTAGTTTCACGTTCACATGTGGAAGTGGAGATTTAGAGTAAAAAAGGACTTAATATTGTTCTGTTTCTCACCCACACCTATTATATCGCTTCTGAAGATATGGATTTAAACTGAATTCATATGGATTACTTTTATGTTTCCTTTACGTGATTTTTGGAGCTACAAAGGTCTGATCACCATTCACTTGCATTGTATGGACCTACATTGCTGAGATGTTCTTCTAAAAATCTTCGTTTGTGTTCTGCTGAAGAAAGAAAGTCATACACATCTGGGATGGCTTGAGGGTGAGTAAATGAGTGATTTTTCATTTTTGGGTAAACTGTCCCTTTCAAACAAACCAGGGTGTGGCCTTGTGTGAAAGAGGTACGTTAAGGTTGTAGTAGAGTACTTACTAGAGCATTGTACATGTTGCTCACATCGCCATTTCTGTGGTCAGAATATCCTGCCCCGTTTCAGGTGATTTCACTTCTTTCAGCATAACTCAGAAACAACATGATTAATCTACATGAAACATTGTACTTAACCTGTTTCATTATATGGACATATATATGGTGATGCACTGCAGATCTTGTTTTGAGTCCTAGAGAGAGTTGCTATAACACATGTTCCCAAGACTCCCTGTAAATAATTATGCATCTGAACCTCCCTATCCGACAAATTAGCCACATAATCTGTTCATTACCAGTTCCTGACACACGTGCAGATCACACACACGTTTGCTTTTCTTTCAAGGTGGGGACTTTGCATTAACATCTATAATTTTGTACTGAACTAATGATATTTTCTTTATTTGCTAACCCCTTAACACAAGCCTTTTTGCACTTTTAGATTTTAATTAAATGTATATGAAACATTTATTAAATGTTTTAGTATGTTTATTAAACCGTTTTCCTTGTTGGCACAGTTGGCTGGTCCCCATAATGTACGTGATCATTATCCTTTTGGAGACATTTTTGATGCCCACAAACAATGTTGGAAAAACCTGATATTACGAACACGTCATCAAAAAAAATGCTGTGGTAAACCAATATTTCTAAGATTTCCATTTTATGCTCGTGTTTAATTCCACCATTGACGCCCTCACCACTGCAAGCTTTACAGTAAGCAAAATTGTTTGAAAACAACTTCTTGTTTAGAGACCTATAAGGGGTGCTTCTCATTTCTGAAATTGTTCTAAATTGTCCTCGTTTCCTTTCCTGGCTTCCTAACTCCTCCCTCTTTGGAAACAAGGAAAGAATGGAAGGGAAAGAAACGAGGACAGAAGAATCAAAGCAAGATGGATTCATAAAATGAAATGTCCTGCTCGCTCAAGCGTCATTTCAAAGCACCTAGGAATGCTTGCCGTTAAGTTGTTGAAACTTGATAAATTAATAGTCATACAAAATCATAATAATTCAAGATGCACTGGTAAAGTATGTGACAATTATGGGTTATTTAAACCACAAAGGTGAAACATGAATTAAAACTGTTGTGTGAGATATGGAGGGGGAGGAGAATTTATGCATGTATCAGGTGCTTCAACCAAAAAGTCTTCCACGTAGAATTCTCCTGTGCTTCCTCACTCAAGTGTCCTCAAAGCTTCCTCTGCACTCAGTCATCGCCTTCTCGCTGTGCATTTAGAGAATTGATGCATTCTTCATGATGGAGGACTTTGATCGGTTTCTGGGTAAAAAATGAGAAGCACCCATAATCTCACTCGCATCTCTTGTTGTTCACTGTGCTTGTCTTCATAGCTACACTATGTTCACAATGCTCCTGGTGGTTCTGCCTCCACAAACCCACCTGTGCTGAGCACGGTGTACAGCTACATTGGTACACCACCGGCCCAACGCCAGCTCTCTGCGCTAATCTGGCGACTGGGGCCCACACACTTTTTGGAAGAGGTGCTGACTGCTGCCAGTGTGGCTGCCATCTACGAGCTGGGGCCCAATTATGTGGGCAGTTTCCAAGCTGTTTACTTGCCCTGTAAGTACCTGTGTTTTCCCAATGTGGTGAATAACTAGGGACTATGGAACTAAACAAAGATTGACATTTAAAGCAGATATCTTTTTTACTGTAAATTAATGGACATTGTATTCTTTAAATGTTTTAGTTTGCATGTGTTGTCTAGTAATGTGTATGAATTGGATCCTGTGGTTGCTTGTTGTGGCTTATGACAGCAATCGTGAATAATTGTAAGCTTATCTTCTCATACTGTATGTCCAGGTAAAGACTCAAAGACTGAGGCTGTGCCGTCCTGTCCTGTTGCATTGGTACCCGAGGAGAAGGTCTCCTTTAGTCTCTTTGCACACTCAGTCTCTACTCTCACTGTGGCCAAAATCAGAAAGTTCTACAACAAACTGGACAGCAAAGCCATCGCCAAGCAGGTAAGCACCCTTTTTTATGGATTTTTACAAATTATTTTTGTTTCTTGAAATGTTTACATGTTTTTACAAATGTTTACATTTGCAAAAACATATTTTCATATTTTGCCATTAAATGCAAAATGACCATATTCTTATGACACTAAACAACTTTTAGTAGTGACCCCAGTTTAATTTGTCCTTTACTTTATCTTTAGTGATTATTTATCTCAAAGCTGTCTAAAAGAAATCCTGGAGCATGATTAAAAAAGCCAGCAACCTGAAGAAAAGGAATTAAAGGGAAATTCGCTCATCATTTGCGCTTTCTTCTGCAGTACAAAAATAATGATTTTTAGAATTATATCTCAGCTCAAGTGAATGGTTGCCAGAACTTTGAAGCTCAAAAAGCACATAAAGACAGCACAAAAGTAATCCATATGATTCCAATTGTTAAATCCATACATTCAGAAGCGATATGATAGGTGTGAGTGAGAAGCAAATCAATATTTAAGTCCTTTTTTACTATAAATCTCCACCTTTGACCAGCCCCCAATAGTAAAAAAACAAAAGATGAAGAATGTGGAAGTAAAAGTGAAAGTGGAGATTTATAGTAAACAAAGGACTTAAATATTGTTCTGTTTCTCACCCACACCTGTCATATTGCATTTTATTAAAAAATGTTTGTGTTCTGCAGAAGAAAGTCATTCACATCTGGAATGGCCTGAGGCTGAGTTAATTGAGAATTTTTTTAAACACTTTTCTCAAAGTTTGGGACAGATCTGCCTGCACAGGTGCAGCTAGATTAACCAGAGAAGGACAGGGCATGTTTTCACAACCGTCTACTTTACTTATGGAAGTGTTCACTCATAGTGATATTTTCATCCTCTTTCAGTTGGGGGTTTCCTCTCATGAAAGTGCCACACCAGTCAAGCTAGTCCATAATGCTGTGGGGCATCTCAATGGACCAGCCAGAACCATTGGAGCAGCAGTCATTGGTTACCTTGGTGAGTGCTAACTCAGTCATACATGTGTTGTTTTCCCCATTGGGAAACCCTAGGTTTGTGGTTGAATAAAATAACACATTTTAAGAACATGAATGAAAAAATGTGTGGCACAGCTTATCCAGTAATCCAGCTGTTTATGGTATGCTTTCATATCTGCAATCTTGTTCTATAAAGGTGTGCGTGCTTTCGTAACCAAACCAGTTGCCACCAACCTCCAGTACACTGGAGGGGCTGCAGCCATTTTGGGCCTGGTTGCCATGGCGTCAGACGTGGAGGGTCTTTACGCAGCAGTTAAAGCACTAGTGTGTGTCGTCAAGAGCAACCCACTAGCTAGCAAGGAGATGGAGCGTATCAAAGGGTACCAGGTGGGTTACAATAACATGTACACTATGACCTTTGAACTAAGGATGTCCTGGATTCCCTTAGCTATATCTGTAGGCTGTTATGAGCCAATGAGGTGGCAAGTTAAATGATAACAGTGAGCCCGGTCTGTTGTATAATCTGGCACAATAAGGGTGGGGCTGGCTGGGATAGGTTTGCTGAGAACGTACCCTTATTTACTCCCCTGCTGCTTTTAGTAGGTCTGTAGATATACTGCAATATTTCATGGTGCTTTAAGAGTGTTTGGTTGTATTTGAAATTAAACTTCTGATCACTGAATCCTGAAATAAGGATGAGAATATAGCAGATCATTCTTTCTAATAACCAGAAGTGCTTTCTTGTATAAATTTAGCGTCAGTCTATTTTCTGTATTATACTCTTTGTCCAAAATCAGTTTCAGAACTTTAACTGATCATCTTCTGTTACAGCTGTTGGCCATGTTACTGAAGAAGAAACGTCCTCTGTTGAACAGCCATATCCTGCACTTGACCTTCTCCCTGGTTGGCACCGTGGATAGTGGCCACGAGACCTCCATCATCCCAAACACCACAGCCTTTCAGGATCTACTGTGTGATTTTGAGGTGTGAAGCTGATATGGGGAGCCTTGGTAGTAGAGCTGTTATAGGTGGGCCGTTCTGCTCTGGACCCAATGAATAGGCTATAACATAGAGGGTTGGTGGGTCCCAGGACAATGCTTTTATATTATATTTAAAAATCAAAGCAGATCAAAATTAGATATGGATAACCAAAATGAAAATATTTTAACCTGGTCTTTTTTTTTTTTTTTTTTTTAAATAAAAAACTACCCCCTTTGCATAGTTATTATTAGAATTATTTTTTTATTTTATTTTTATTCGATGGGTTTAAGATTTTTTTTTTAAGATTATTATTTTATTTTTTAATAAAATAAAATACATAAAATAAAGATGTGTAATTCTTTAGAGTTTAGATTTTTGTTTTGTGATCTTTCAGGTTTGGCTTCATGCTCCTTATGAACTTCACTTGTCTCTCTTTGAGCACTTCATTGAACTTCTTACTGAATCCAGGTAATCCCTCTGTACTCCAACACTCTTTATTGTATCATTGATTCAGGACAGTTGATTGAAACTTTTCTGCAATGTAATGGCACATGGGCCTGTCTTTAATATTGAGCTCTGTAGAAATGTTTTAGAGCACACTAAAACACACAGTGGTTATTCGGCAGTATTAAGCAGTACTTGAAGAACTGAAGTGCTTAACATGGTATGTGAAATATCTGCGATCAACTGCAACATACAGAAGGGGGATAAAGAACATGAGAGGAGATGTCATTTTGATCCGAGTTTCAGATTAAGAACTGCGATTTAATAAATAATTTAGAATCAGTACTTGCATCATTACAACTGAGTCCATTTGTTTGTATTCTCAGTGAGGCTGCTAAAAATGCCAAATTGTTGCGGGAGTTCCAGCTGATCCCCAAACTGCTGCTGACACTGAGGGAACAGTCTCTGTCTCAGCCCACCATTGCTGCCATCGGCAATGTCCTCAGTCTGCTACTGCAGGGCTTTCCCAACTCATATGACCTGCTCAGGTAAACACAGAGATGTGCACCTTTTTAAAATACAGTATATGCTATCCAAACCCCATAAAGAGAACACTGAATCAGAAGTGACAGATTCTGATATAGGACTATTTCAATACTCCACAACATATTGATTTAAAAGTAGAGGTGACTTGACAGGGGTCTTGCTTGAGGATTTATTTGATTTGGCTAAGATACGGTACCTTTACTGTACGTGGTAAAGCAGCTTTCTTGTATGTGCTTTTCTAGATGGCTTTGTGTTTACTTGTGATCTTTTTTTTTATATAAATCAAGATTTGGGCAGTTCACCTCTTCAACATTGCCGACATTTGCAGTCTGTGAGAAGTTTGTCGTTATGGAGAACACCAATGAGGAGAAGATTGACAGAGGTGAGTCATCTTTCCAAAGCTTGCACGTATCAATACATTAGCACCATGTTGTTGGATCAAGACGACAACATTTAGCATCACCTTGTTAACAAATCCAACCCATAGGAAATGTAGCATTGTCACTTATTAGGTGTCTTGCACAAGGAGCGAAAAAGACCCCAAAATATTAACTGTATCATTTCACTTTTCAATGATTTTATGTGTGTTTTTAGGAGTTGATGATGAGTTTGGAGGCCTCCTGTCATCCAACCTGATTCTTCTAAGGAACAGACTCCTGGACATCCTGCTCAAGCAGCTCTTCAGCTGTAAAGAGAAGAAAACTGTTAATGCACAGTAAATGATGCTCCATATTAAATTGTTTCAAAGATTAGACTTCATTGCACTGCATTATAGAGCATCTGCAGCATTGTAACTGTGGCGAACTGGTTTAGGGTTAATATCTGGTATTGGTAAAAGATGGAATTGGAGACATTCATTCAGTCCAAGTGTTTAACATTAAATTGTTTCTAAATTAAGGCATTGATGAATTGTTTAACAACATTTATTATATTACATTATTATACTTATATTTACAGTATATGCTTTACATTCATATTTAACACTCACCATAACAGTCTCAACCCCTTAAAGAATTTGTCCCTAAATTGCCTCTCTGCTCAACCCCCCCCCCCCCCCACCCAAATGCAGGGCATGCGAGGAGCTTGTACGCACCTTGGGTTTTGATTGGTTGCTGATGTTTATGGAAGAGCACATTCACTCTAGCACGGTGACGGCGGCTCTCTTGATCTTGGTGGTGTTGATGAGTAACCAATCCATCCTGAACCGGTTTAAAGAAGGTCTGTCTGGTGGAGGCTGGCTGGACCACACTGACTCTGTGCTCACTAATAAGATTGGCACTGTTCTGGGTGAGTAAGAGGCCTAGCAGCGCCCTAATGTTTAATTACTAGTGCCACTTAACCAAATTGTGTCTTGAAAAATGTATCATAGATTTGTTCTTTTGATTTGTGAGGAATTGTTATGAGTTAAAGAGCAGAAAGTCTGTGCTTTTAAAGTGCTATTCCACCTTTTTCCTACAATGTTTATGTACATTTGTTGTAATCAACCTTTCATTAGTTGTTGATGGCTGCAGTGGGTGTTAATGTTGGTGTAAAAATAAAACAAAGAATGGAAATGAGCAAAAACTTTAAACAAAACAAAAAAATTTAAAAGTGGGTTGTTTTATAGTTTTTTTTTTTTTTTTTGTAATATCTGTCTGTTTGCTTCTTTCCTCCTCTCCTATCCTCTCTCAGGCTTTAACGTGGGTCGCAGTGCAGGGGGCAGGTCAACAGTGCGTGAAATCAACCGAGATGCCTGCCATTTCCCAGGATTCCCTGTGTTGCAAACACTACTGCCCAAACACACCAATGTCCCAGAGATCTACTTCCTGCTCATGGCCCTCTTCCTTCAGCAGCCAATCACAGAGCTGCCTGACAGCCTGCAGGTACATGTCAGTATGCAACCCTTTTTTCCCTACCAAACAAATTTAAAACACTTTTCACTGTGTTGCATGGGATCTCACAATGCAATCATCATGCTTATGTATATTAAAGGGATAGGTCACGCAGAAATGAAAATTCTATAACACTTTACTAAAAGGTTCCATCTGTTAACATTAGTTACTGCATTAGGAATCATGAACAAACAATGAACAAGATATTTTTACAGCATTTATTAATCTTTGTTAATGTTAGTCAGTAAAAATACAATTGTTCATTGTTAGTTCATGTTAGTTCATTGTGCATTAACTGTTAACCTTGTCATCTTTTGATTTTAAAAATGTATTACTATATTTTGAAATGAATATTAAACAAGATTCATATATTTGATAACACTTTACAATAAGGTTCCATTTATTAACATTAGTTAACATAAACTAACAATGAACAATACTTTTACAGCATTTATTAATTTAGTAAAATTAATTTTAGCTGCCATAAATTCTGTGAAAATATTGTTCATTGTTAGTTCATGTTAACTAATGTTGTTAACTACTGTAAATAATGCTGGTAAATAATGGAACCTATGTGTAAAGTGTTACCGAAAATTCTATCATCTATTCACCCTCATGTCTTTCCAAACCCATATGATTTTCTTTCTTCTGTGGAACACGACAAGAAATGTATGCAGAATGTAAGCCTCAGTCACCCTCAACATTCTTAGCATTTTTTTTTTCTTCTTTTTACATACAATGAAAGTTAGTGGTGACTGAGGCTGTCAGTCCCTGACATTCTGCCTAACATCAATTTTTGTGGACCATGGAAAAGAAAAAGTCATACAGGTTTGGAACAACATGGGGAGAGGGTGTGTAAATGATGGCAGAATTTTCATTTTCATTTTTTTGGATGAACTATACTTTTAAGGCGACTTGCACTTTGCTAACTAGTTACCAGTGTTAAAAGATGAAAAAAATAAAAATAAATCTTATATCATTTTATTCATCAAATCACCCATTCTGTCACACATACTTTATAAAATTGTAACCATCTAACACTAACCATCTACACTTGTGACTGTTCCCTATGTTTGAGACCATTGTCTCTGTACATCTGTACATTCTATTAGAAGTCATTTTTTAGCAAAATCAATAAAGGGTAATGTTGCATTTAGTTTATTTGTATTCATTTTTGTTTTTTAATTGATGTTGATTAATTACAGCTAGTTGTCATTGATGTTCTGCTTCCACATCCACATTCAGTGATTTTCAAAATGCCATAATAAATGCATGTAAAGTGACATGACCCTATCTTCCCACAGTTTGACCTGGACTCTATCTGGATGTTTATATTTGGCGTCCCAGCCTCCAGTGCTACAGTGGTGGGTTCCATTCACAACATGTGCACTGAAGCAGCGTTCCTTCTCTTGGCCATGCTGCGCAGTATGCTCAACCTGGTGAGTCTCCAACCCACCTGCCAAAGAAATATGACTCCCAGGAGCAGCTGTTGTCATAGTGATGATTGTTGTGGTTGTCATTGGTAGATTATAAAAGATGTTTAAGCTGTAACTGATAGGGGTTAAGAAAAAAATGGGGAATAATAGTTTCATTGAGATGAAGTCTGTTAGAATATAAAATGTAAGTTGTTCTCATTACCATAGTCTTCTCAAAATAAGATGAGAGCAGAAGATGACATAGCTTTGGATATTTTTTTTTATCTTTTCTAAATCACAGCCCTGGCAGTCAGAGGAGGAGGGATCGTGGCTGAGAGAATATCCCATCACGCTCATGCAGTTTTTCCGTTACCTCTACCACAACATTCCAGACCTGGCACCCATGTGGCACAGTTCAGACTTCCTTTGTACACTTGCTGCTACAGTTTTCCCTTTCAATATTCGCCCCTACTCAGAGATGGTATGCTGTTGTGATTTGATTGTGACATTATATTAAACCATATTAGCAGCTTTACACATAACTGCTTTTAAATCCTTGTACAATTTGTCTTTTTTAAGACAAAAATTATTTTGAAGTTAGGTGTTTAAAAAGTTAGTGGTTTAACTGAGAAATATCTTGTTTTCTCAGGTGACTGACTTGGATGATGAAGCAGGCTCACCTACAGAGGAGTTCAAGGCTTTTGTGACAGATACAGGCATGAACCGCAGTCAATCAGAATACTGTAATGTAGGCACTAAAACCTACCTAACCAACCACCCAGCCAAGAAGTACGTCTTTGACTTCATGAGGGTCCTTATCATGGACAACCTATGCATGACGCCTGCCAGTAAGCAGACCCCCATCATTGACCTTCTGCTAGAGGTAAGAGGTTTCATTTGTTGCCAGGAATGCTACATGAAGCATTCATTCCACATCATCCTGACTTTATTATGTTTAAAGTGTTTTGTATTTTATACTTTGCAAATGTAGTTATTCCCGCAGCAATTCCCTGCTAGAGATTTTGAAAGTAATGTTGCTTGCCAGAAATCATTATGGGAGTGTCCATCAGAAGGTCTGAAACACTTAACATTACGTTCTGTCACCAGGCCTCACCAGAGCGCTCCACCAGAACCCAGCAGAAGGAATTTCAGTCCTACATCTTGGACAGTGTGATGGAACAGCTCCTCGCTGCAGATGTTCTACTGGGTTAGTTCATTATCCCAACTATCTGTATTTGGGTTTAAAGCAATAGTTCATACAAAAATGTATATTCTGTCATCATTTACTTACCCTCTTATTCTTAAGGAGATAAAGTGCAGATTTTCATGGCTGCTCTTTTCCATACAATAAAAGTAAATGGACACAGGGACTGTCAAGCTCCAAAACACAAAAAAAAACTGTAAAATTATGCCATACTATTCATTAGGGGTGGGCGATATGACCAAAATCTTATCTCACAAAATGAATAATTTTATATCACAAAAAGGATATATAATGTTATAGTAATTTTTTTCAAAAAATTTTTTTTAAATAGTTTATATTATAAATAACCATATTGTAAAGCCTTTTTTATATATATATATATATATATAATCTAGTCAATTAAATAATTACTTTATATATTAAAGCTACTTCCTCATATCTAAATATTTTCTTTATTTAGAACTTGACTAACAAAGTAAAAATAAAATATATTTTTGTTTTGTTTTAAATCAACCTTACTATAGGGCTTAATCTCACATTGTCACATTTCAATCTGATGTTGTTGACTAGTATTATAATTATTATAAACTTAAGAAACTCTGCATCTTCTCAAAGCACTGCAACAAAGGAAATAATACATAAGGAAGAAAATAACATAAAGGGAAATAATCATTTCATTAGACTCTTAATGATTAAAGTAATCTCTGTAGAGAATATTTGAAGGCAAACATGGCCGGTTTGTTTCCTAATATCTAACATCATTCGAACAGAATATTATTAAGGGTTATGTGCTGTTTAAAAACACATGACAAATTGTATGTTGTTTTACTCATCAGTGGTGGTTAGAATGTTGGGCTGTCTAGCCGTTTGAGATGTTTGAAGATGTTCCAAATGGGACAAACGGGAAACCTGCTGGACAAGTACGCACTTGCATGCTCCAGAAATAGTGACAATCACGTGAAAGATGCACATGTCAAATAAGAAGCCTATTTAGAATGCAAGATGAATGCTTTAGTGGCCCGAAATATCACTTGGGCGGATGGCGAAAAATTTTCAGAACCTGAAAACCCTGTCCATGTTTCTTCAGTTGTCTTTTTCAAGTCTCACGTGAAGCCGCTCCACCTTCCGCTTCCATTTCTCTGACAGAATGTGGACATACTTGTAACATGAATAGATTGAGGTGCACATTTCTTGCCACGCGGTGGTGATTTGCCTAACCGTGAAAGAGACGATAATCCAAAATGTATACCAGTTGTTAAATTTCTACCAGTTTATCGTGTATACCGGTATCATGCAAAATATTACAAGTCTTATGAAGTTATACGATAGCTTTTTTTGTGTGTAATAGACTGAAATAATTAGTATTATTATTAACATTATTCACTGAAGTCATTAATTCACTAAAGCTCTTTTACGTTCACGAAAATATTGAAATAAGCTTCTCATCAATGATGATCCGTCATGAAACACGCAAGAATGTAATTGGCATAAAATGTCTGGATGTTCCATGAGTGACTTAAGGTAGAGTAAAAGGTGAAATAGTTTTAATTTTTAGGTAAACTACTCCTTAAGCTGTCGGTGTTCCCTCAAAGCTATAAGATAACAACATTTCCTATTAATGTAATTTTCCATAAGTTATTATTATCTCAGAGAAGCAATTTCTTCATTGCACATCTTACCTGTGTGTGGGCCTGTCCTCCAACAGGTGAGGAGGCATCATTGCCAATAACAACTGGAGGAAGTTACCATGTCTTGGTAAATAACGTCTTCTACTTCACCCAGCGTGTGGTGGATAAGCTGTGGCAGGGAATGTTTAACAAAGAGTCCAAGCTAGTGGTGGATTTCATAGTTCAACTGATCAACCAGGTGAGAGCAGTCCTATGACCTCATACCAGGGGTTGCCCAGGTAACCTCCAATTATGCTTTCACACCACCTACAGCCATGAAAACAACCACGCTTGTCCCAAATCCAAAAACATCTCTTAAGAATTATAAGGGGAAATTGAAAATTGACAGAAAATCAAGGCAATACAAAGACTTGCTTTGGACTATATATGTGGTCTAATTTATCATAATTGATGAACATTCCATACTTTCATACAAAGTACATTTCATTCAAAGTAGGTTTTATTGGATGTCGAATGTTTCAATAAAAATAGTGTATAAGCATTTTCATGGAGAGGTGAAAAATAATAACATCTGTTGAAATTACTGAACATTATACATTAAATACCTTGTGCCATTTTATACATGTATGATCAGTTTACTCATCTATGGATGCAACAAAACCACGATAATGTGATGGCAACCACATAGAGAGTATCCTAGAATTATCCTGTTAATATAAACATTTATGGTAGTTTTACAATCCACTACACACTCGCTTTCGCACATTCCCATGAGAGACTTAAAATTGCATTCCCATGTGACTTACAGCAGTGTTGGTTTATCAACAAATCTCCTTTTCTCCCTTCTGTTTTCCCTCATTGCTCATTTTTCCTTCAACAGTCCAAACGGCGATCTCAGGGTTTGTCTCTGGACTCAATCTACCATTGTCTGAACAGAACGATCCTCTACCAGCTCTCCCGACCACACAAGACGGTTCCACAACAGGTGACACTGCTGGATTCACTGCGTGTGCTGACGGTAAACCGAAACCTTGTGCTGGGACCTGGCAACCACGACCAGGATTTTGTGGCCTGCTTGGCCCACTGCTTAATCAACCTGCACACGGGGAGGTGAGAGATAAACAAAGAGGTGGTAATTTTTTTAAGGCACTTTAGATGAAATCAAGGGTTTATGATTATGTGGATGGTTGGATGGATAGAGGGATACTTTGGATTAGGGGTGGGGGAAAAAATCGTTTCAGCGATGTATCGCGATTCATACCCAAACGATTCTGAATCGATTTTCAAAAAAATCAGAATCGATTCTGAGTTCAGTTTAAATCATGGCAGAGCAGTGGCGTGTGCCAAAGACAGATATAGAAACAAAGATGTGAGATAAGTGCATACACTGAAGTCAAGTGCACAAACGCGACTGTTTGCAGATGAGCTGTATCAAACACATGCCCATTTGTGCCCGAATGAAACTACGATCCCGAAATTCTTTCACAAACCCACGCACGTAGCAACGGGAGAGTTTATTCATGATAAGAAGCCAACAAACAACATGAAAGATGAGCTCGCACCCATTATTGCACTGATTTGCACACAACGGGGGAAAACACAGAAGAAAATAATGACGAGGCAGTGGTTCGGGAGATGTTGGTGATGTTTTCATTTAATTTTATTTATTTTTTTCTCGATGCTGTTCTCTGCTCTTGCGCGCTCTCCATTTCATTGGCTTTTGCTATATTGCCGGTCATTGCCGGTCACTCGCTTGTCAGGACAGTGCGCACACCTGATGATAAAGATATGAAATGCATCGTGGCTTTTGCGACAGGGTCGTGCGATCTTCTACTCGCAGAGCAACCAGATGGAACAGTGCATACGAGACGCTTGATAAATTTCTGGAGCAACAACTGCGCTATTTAAACCACTTTACTATCACCTGTGCAGGAGAGGAGAGGAGAAGCTGACAGCTGCACTCTCATAGAAGCAGATATATCTCTCATCCTGGACCAGTAACTTCCAGTTGTGGTTAAAAATTAAAATGAATAGCATGGCATAGATTAATTTTAAATAATAATTAAATACTATTAAATAATTTACAATGCTTAAACAAAAATAAAAAAATATATATATATAATCAGTTGAAGTAATGGTATTCAGTGTGTTTTGATGGAGAACCAATATTTTTTTCTTATGCTGTTAAGAGATTTTTTTTATAAGGTTCTAAAGAAAGAAACTGAAAAACTGAGATACTCTTTTAAACTATAGAACCATTTATTTAATCTTGTGGATGTTCCATGTTTTGTTCACAGCTCATACTGAATGTAAAAGGCCAGTTTATGTAATGTGACTAATTCTGATTTTTTAAAACCGCTGTTAAATAAAAAGCTGAAAGGGAAAATATAGAGAGTAAAAAATAAATTTTGAAGAAACTGAAAAAAGAAAGAAATTGAAGGACAATATGCATCTTGATGCATCGAGAATCGTTTTATAATCAAATCGTTACCCTTTGAATCGTAATCGAATCGTGAGGCCAGTGCAGATTCCCACCTCTACTTTGGATGGATGGATGAATTGATGGACACAATGGATGGATGGATGAATACTATGGATGGGTGGATGAATTAATGGATACAATGGATGGGTGGATTGATACTATGGCTTGATGGATACTATGAATTGGATGGATGGATGGATGGATATTATGAAGACTATGAATCGATTGATACTTTGGATGGATGGATTCGATGGATGGATGGATAGATGGGTGAATGGATAGAGCGATACTATGGATGGATGGATACTATGAATCGATGGATACCCTGGATTTATGGATATTATGGATGGATGGAAACCAAGGATTGATGGATGGATGGATGGATAGATAGATAAATAGATTTTTTCAATCTCAGCAAAGTTTGTGTTTGTGCACCTCTCTAAATGACTTTGCTGTTAATGTGTGTGTGAGTCACTGTGAGACTTGAGGGGGAGGCTTGCGTTGTCATGACTCTGTATTCAGGCTTACTCAGAACTTTGGCTTCAGAGAGACTGAGAAATGAGAGCAGCACAGAATGGTGAAAAGAGTTAGTGCGCTGTGCTGGTGAACTGAGAATCTGCACTCCACTGACACAGGAAGATCAATAGCCTGAACTGATTTGATTTAGAGTGTCTGATGATGTGCTGAAATTATAGATTATTATCCTTGCTGCTTGTCATCTAGAATTCTGACTCTTTTTTTTTTTTTTTTTTTTTTTTAGTAACTGAATGATGACCTTCAGATGATGTTTTGTAACCTGCACTTGCCATATGACATACAGGATGGGTTCTTAAGGGAATAATTCACCCAAAAATGAAAAATTTGTCATCACTTACCTCCATATTGTTCCAAATCAATATTATTGACAAAAATAAAACAATTGTATAAAACAAAAGTGGATGGTGGTTTTATTATCTAAACTCCAAAAAAGATTAAAAAAGAACAATACAAGCATCATAAAAGTAGTCAATACGATTCATGGAAGACTTCTGATGTTATATGATTGCTTTGTGTGAGAAAAAGACCCAAATATAAGCTGTTATTTACTGATAATATTCCCCTCTGCCATTGCTCTTGAATATAATTTGATTATGCTGATCTTCTGTTACAGTAGTGTGGAGGGCTTTGGTCTGGAGGCCGAGGCCAGAATGACCACCTGGCATGTCGCAGTTCCTTCTGAGAATGAGTCAGACAACGTCCATAGCCAGGATGCTAGCGAAGGTTGTTGTTCAGTTTTTCTCCTATCACTTCTGCAAAAAATGTTTAATAAATCTGTGGTGCTGGATTTAAGTGTAAATATTTAATACCTCAAACTTTTCAGAAACCTTCATAAGAGCCAATTGATATCTGACTGTTATTCAGTCTTTTTAAACCTTCTTTGGGATGTGTTTGTCAGGTCGTCAGTTGCTGCTTAAGGCAGTGAATCGTGTGTGGACTGAGCTCATGCACAGTAAGAGGCAAATGCTGGAGGACATATTTAAAGTGTCTCTACCTGTCAATGACAGAGGACACGTGGACATTGGTACTGCCCGACCTGCTCTGGAGGAACCTGCTGCCAAAAGCTGGCAGAATCACTTGGGTGAGGAAAACATCAAAACACACACACTCAAATTACTTCATATTTCCAACACATTCTCCCACATATCTGACAGTTACATTTTAGCTACTTGCTGCTTTCACACTATATTTATCTATATATCTTTGTCACTTTGTGCTTATTTTTTCTTGTTACACGTGCTTGTTAAAGGGGAAGTGTGTAGTTTCTGCACCATTAGTGGCATAAAATGGAATTGCAAAAATATTGACTGCTTTCAAACACATTTCAAAAACTCCCCGTTTCTCATTGGTCGGACAAGCTGGTATTCCCGCTCCAAACTCACACCATTGGTTGACCCAGTGTTATTATGTCTGGCCCAATCTGGCTGCTCAAATAAACAGATTGTGTTTCCTTTGGTGCCACAAGTGGCACAGAATTACGCACTTCACCTTTAAAAATGTCACAGTGACACATCATTTCTCCTACTGTGTCAAACCTTCTCTGTTCTTCCTCTAGTCCATGAAAAGAAATGCATCAGTAGAGGTGAGACTGTTGCTCCAGTGAATCAGTCCAAACTCTCTCGAGTCAGCAGTGGCTTTGGTCTGTCAAAATTGACCGGTTCCCGTCGCAGCAAGAAGGAAAGCGGAATGAACAAAAACAACCTCTCTGCTCAGGTACCTAAACCAGACCAGAAAACTCTCACAAATGGGAAAATTATTTCACATCTGATAAAATCTAATTGACTTGCACAGGCAGCTGGTGTTCACACTTATTTGTTCTAGAGTGTTCTGTTTTACCTGTCCACAGGAAACCTTCCAGTGGATGTTTACGCACATCGCTGTGGTTCGGGACTTGGTAGCAATGCAGTACAAGGAGTATCAAGAGGTAACCTGCACCTTAAGTGCAAACTGGGCAGTTGGATATACTTTAACCTCCTGAGACCCCCGTGTGACTGCTGTGTGCATTTTCCATTTCCCTTTTTGATTTGTAACTAGTGGCACCTAATAAACAAGCAAAAATTCGAGATCAAATGGTTTTCCTAAAAATGTATGTCCTCACATTTGTCCACGACAGCGGGACTAAATTGTGAAATTTTAAGTAATTTCAAGCTATAGAAAGTCTAGAAGGATTTTTTTTTTTTTTTTTATCAGTTTATTATGTGTCCATGAGTGTTGGTTATTCATGTTTTTGAGAAGTTATAGACATTACAGCTGATTTTCTATAAAGCTGAATAAATAGTTCTGATTAAAAGTAATGGCCAGCATCATCAAATCACTGCAAACCATGTTAAAATAAAATTTTGCATTATACAATTCTGAATCTATGTACTGATTATCATTGTCCCATGTCTGCCAAACATGTTCAGTGGTCCAAACATCATCTGCAGCATGAAACTGAATTTTTGACTAGATGTTAGAAGTGAATGCACTAGGCTGCATAGGAAAGCTATAGGATGCTCCCTAATTAGTGAATGACTTAACTTCCAGTGTGCTGTCTGTCTTCACTGGTCTCAGAACAGTTTGAAATGCACCTTATTTTCATCCTAACTCCATATACAGTCTTTGAAAGCAACATTTTCCAGCTTTTGGATACGTCCATTGATTCTAAGTGTGATAATGCACAGTGAATGTAGGATTTTTATGGAAAGTTAGTTCTATTGTCCAAGTACGTGGACATTGTGTTTAGCAGTGTGCCGTTCCACGATAAATCAATGTAGTTTTTAAAATGGCATAGCGGATGAAACTAGAGACACTACTCTTTTGACTCAAACAGGTTTTAATGTGAAAACTTAAGCTGGTTTCTTACCAGATGTAGTTTTGTTGCTGTTTCTCCGAAAGACGAACTCGGCTGAGATTGGCACCATGTTGTTTTGTCACATGACTTGCGCTGAAAGTTTAACCCTTAAATGACAACCTAGAGTCTCCTGAACTGAGATCAGTTAGTTTTAAAAGAAATTTAAGCATAGCCTATAGCGAAGCCGAAACAAAATGTCCACGCATGTGGATGCGGGGTCTCACAAGGGTATTGTAACAATACTAATTCACAGCCTCAGCTGGTTAAACTCTGTTGTTAAACTTTTTTCCTACAAAATGTTTTTAATTATTTCCTAATCCTTGTATTGGTACGACTTGTACAAAAAACAAAAAAAATGGTTTTGATCCAAATATACATTTGTTTTTTTCTCACAGAGGCAGCAGAATGCTTTGAAGTATGTTATGGATGAGTGGGCAGGGATTGAATATGAGCTGCTTCGGGAGAGGGGCCTCTGGGGTCCTCCTATTGGCTCCCACCTGGACAAATTTCAGTTGGACATGACTGAGGGACCCTGTAGAATGAGGAAGAAGATGGTTCGGAACGATATGTTTTACATTCACTATCCTTATGTACCTGATCCCGAGCCTAACACAAGCACTCAGGTAAGTGTGAGTCTTCCCCCCTCCCCTCATGAGTATTGAGATACATTTAGTGTAGTTTTGTCCCAGGTAAGTCTGTATTTTAGATTGAAATGTTGGATTGGATTGAAATGCAGATTTGTGGAGAACAGAAAACAAATACATTTAAATTAAGATAGTCAGCCACAGCCTGCTTTCTGAGAAATCTGGAAATATCACAGAATTTTAAATTCTGGTTTTCAGGCTTTGAAAGGAGAGGTTTGTTGGGAAAATTACATTTGTCTAGCAAAAATAAATTTTTCAGGTTATGCTCAACTATAAATTATTTCATTGTTTTGATAATATTTTTGCAAATACATTCACCACAAAATTAATATCAAGAAATTCTTATTCCGTAATAATGAATGAATGGAAAAGCCATGGAAATTCATTGGTCTAAGTGTGTTTGGGAACCATGGTGAATGAAAGAACATTCCATAAACACACAACTGCCCAAAATACAAAACATAATTGGCTTTAATCATAACATTGTTTACCCCATTAACCAAAGCATTACTGAAACCAAAGTGTATACAGCACTAATAGTTCATAATCTGCACTGAATGAATCTTTTGTGCATTCTCGAACTTGAATTAGCTACAGCCAGATGTTAATGACTTCACATAAGTGGCCTTAAAGGGGAACACCAGCTTTTGATTTGTACATTTGTGGCCTTATCACTTGTTTTTCCCCTTTTCACTCAGGTGCCTTTGCTGGGGGCAATGGTTGGCATAACAGTCCAGGGTTGCCTTGCTATTTACTCCTAAACAACTGCATTACTAAATGCTCAACTGTCTCAGACAGTAGCTTATTTATTTTTTTTTAGATGTGTTTGTCTCATGACAGAGATACACTTAAATGGCCGATTGAATTTATGCAACAGCACAGCTCCTGCAATGCTCGTTGGAATTGGTTCCTCTGCTATCATTCCTTTTGAATATATTTCATACACAAAGACATCTCTAGAAAATAGGTTTACAACAGGCAGCTCCTTCCCTCCCATGCTAACAAATCCCTTATAATCCATATCCTTTTTATGAAGTTGAACAATATTTTGTGACAAACGAGTGTTGTCTGTCATTGTTAACAAACTAATTTTATCATATGTTATAGATAAAGTGTATGATTTCTGCACCACTAGTGGCACCAAACAGATTTGTTTTTTTTGTTTTTTTAATTTTTTTTTTTTATCAAGTTTCAAACAGGTAGTCCCACCCCAAACTCACACAATTGGCTGAGCCATTGTTACTATGTCTATTTGGCTCACTCCTAGACTATTTGCACAGAAATTACATACTTTTATTGAGGCTTTTGAGAGTTAATTATTATTTTTTTTTTTAGACCTTTTAGATATTTTAACAGTCACTCCTGTAGATGGTTGTAAAAACCTGAGACCCTTGTTTCTCACATTTCAAATTTGAGGCCTCCTGTTTTAATGGGTAGCTTGCAAACAACATGTCCATGCACTTTTTCTTTCCAACATCAAGATTTTAGGTTCAAATTTCCATAAGGGAAAGTGTGTATTTTAGGTGTTTTTAAGAACCTTCCACCAACAGTCTAGCAGTTGCCATTACAAATGACTGTATTTGAATTGTCTGTGTGGGTTTTTCTCATGAACTGATGCTTTAAAGAATTTTGTTACCAGCTCCACCAGCACAAGAGGTTATGCCTAGCCAAAGTGTGTTTTCATGCCTCTGACTGATTTCTTCTGCCTGTCACTCCCTTGAAATATTGTATTTTTCACTGAAATGGTTTTCATCATAATGGATCTACAGTACATAAATCCAAAATATGTATTATAAAGAGATGTTTTCCTTAATGAATTAATAATTTTAAATTAAACAGAAGTTGAACAATATTATTTTTATATTTGAATTCTTTCAGAAACCAGTGCGTTACCGGCGAGCGATCAGCTATGACAGTAAGGAGTATTACATGAGGCTGCTGTCAGGGAACCCGGGGATGTACCAGCACTCTATAGAGCAAAACACAGAGGGAGAGACAACACAACAGGAGCCTGAACATGGAGAGGACACCATTGCAAGAGTCAAAGGTCATTTTAACATGATTGTGCTCTCTATGATCTGTTACACAGTGAATAAACGACAAAGTTTGTAATCAAATATAATTTCAGTTTGTCTGTGCTCCCAAAATGTGTGGAATTCTTAGTGGTAGCTGTTATTTGGAGACAAGGTTATTTGGAGTTTATTTGAGATAGAAGACAAATACAGTGTATTATCAATACAGTGATGTCTGTCATTGTTCATAAGACTGACACCCACCAATTCTGCCGACTTTTGAAAATTATATGGGAGTTTGCTAAAGAGTTTTTAGTATAGCTTAGTAATGATGTGTGTCTATCGATTAAAAATACTAAGCATGTAGTGATGATATGAGTGTTGAATGCTTGACTCACTGTACTTACAGTTATTGTTTGGATTGTGCTTGTCTGGGTGGTGTTTTAGGTCTGGTGAAGGCTCCGTTAAAGCGGTCCCGCTCCACAGCAGATGGGGCTGATGAGGACAGTCAAGACCAGCTTCAGGAGTTGCTAGAGTCAGGAGCCATGGACGAGGAGCAGAAAACTGATAACACCACACTTCTCCGTCTGCTGGAGGAGGGAGAGAAGGTCTGCAGCCCTACAAAGCTCCACCTCTTCTTTCTCAACGTTCTATTCACACTTCAACACTATTCTAATTAATATAATTCTAAGAGGGATCAGTCATATTCTGATCAGATTATCCACCATTAATATGAAGGAGGTATTTAGTAATATCAGTCTGGTTGGATGATTATGTTGTTTACTTTATGGTGCAGAGAATTTGGACTGATTTATATGAACAGTTTCCGAATTGTTTCCCATGTGTTTTATGATAGATCCAGCACATGTACCGCTGTGCTCGAGTTCAGGGTCTGGACACCAGTGAAGGGCTGCTCTTATTTGGGAAAGAACATTTCTACGTGATCGACGGCTTTACTATGACTGTCACCAGAGAGATTAGAGACATTGAGACACTACCTGCAAAGTAAGACTTTAAACTATGTAAAAAGAGAAAAGAAGCCTGTAGTAATTTAAAAGAGACAATTGCTCCACAAGTGAAATACAACACTCTTTCCTATTAGACCTGAATTCTGTTTTTTTTTTTAACCTTATTGTAAAAAAAAAAAAAAGAAAAGAAAAAGAACAAACTAAATTCTAGCCTTTTGTTGTCTTTTGGTGACCATTATTTTATTTTTAAAGAATTTCAGAATTTATTGTTTCTTTAGTGATTATACTGGGTCTTTAGGCTGCTTGTTTCTGTGACGTTCGCAGTATGCATGAGCCGATCATTCCTCGGGGGGCCCGGCAGAGTAAAAGTCAGCTGAAAAGAACCTGCAGCATCTTTGCTTATGAAGACATCAGAGAGGTGCACAAACGTCGATACCTGCTTCAGGTGTGAAATAAAATAATAATTCGGCTCAGTTGATTATCTAATAGCACCCATATAAAACACAATTCCACTTTTATGTAAGACTGATGAAAATGATCCTGTGCTGTCTTCCTCATAGCCAATGGCAGTAGAAGTGTTTTCCGGAGATGGGAGAAATTACCTGTTAGCTTTCCAAAAAGGAGTCCGGAACAAAGTCTATCAGAGGTAGAGTGAACACAGATGTCTCTTAGCATAACACATTTCCAAACTTTCCCAGAGTTTCCGTTCAAGGCGATTAAAAGCTAAATCTTGTTTTCTAGATTCCTGGCAGTCGTTCCCTCACTAGCCGACAGCTCAGAGTCAGTTTCTGGACAACGTCCCAACACCAGTGTAGAACAGGGGTATGTTCCCCAAATATAACAAGTCCTAATATTTACAGGATCATGAAGTACTGTATTTCGGAGTCCAATAAAATTTTATTGTGCCCGTTTCTTTGTTTACAGGTCTGGCCTTCTCAGTACGCTTGTTGGCGAGAAGTCGGTGACCCAAAGATGGGAGGTATGCTCTCTTCTCAGTAAAGAATTTTTTTTAATGTTTTTTTTTTGGGGTGTTGCTCATAAGATCTACTTATTTACAGAGAGGAGAAATCAGTAACTTCCAGTATCTGATGCATCTCAACACATTGGCCGGAAGGTCATATAATGACCTGATGCAGTATCCAGTCTTTCCATGGATCCTGGCAGACTTTGACTCTGAGGTACAGACGTGTCCTTGTCTCTTCCATACAATTATTACTGCAGCATGAAAATTTGTTTTACGCTCTGAAGGAGGATTGGTGCTAGTTTAGTGTCATTCTCTTCCTTGGAAAGATCCGGTTTTGCAATGTGAGTTTTAATCTTCTTTAGAAAGTTAATGATGTTGAGTTATTCCACAGGAACTGGACCTCAGCAATCCAAAGACATTCCGAAACTTATCCAAACCTATGGGAGCTCAGACAGATGACAGGTTGATCCAGTACAAGAAAAGATTCAAAGACTGGGAGGATCCTAATGGTGAGTCAAAGGCCAATGTGGATGATGTTTGAGCTCTACTTGTTGTGTAGAAACATTTAAAACATGTATTAATTTCTTCCCAGGGGAGACTCCAGCATATCATTATGGCACTCATTACTCCTCTGCAATGATTGTGGCCTCATATCTTGTCAGAATGGAGCCATTCACACAGATATTCCTCAGGCTTCAGGTTAGCTACGTTTGATGTCATACTTGTTTTTTTCTCTGTCTTGGTACTTTGTTGCTTCTGTCATTTTTTTCTCTTTACTTTGTGCTTTAGCTGAGACTTTCTTACCTAAGTTACTTATAACAAAGCGCAAAATTCACATTAACGCCAATTTCCAGCATAAATAGATAAGAATAGAGAATGCATGCTGAATGAAGCAACCTATACTATTTTCAAATATGTTGGACTTTGGATCTTATTGCTTCTAAACTAATAGCTAACCAGGATTTTGCCAGAGAACATCTCTTAAGATGGTTCAAGACAACCAGCCCAGAGCTGCATTTCCCAAAAGCAACACAAGCTTAAGTTGATTGTAGAGACCATTGGCGCCAATGGTTTCTACGATCGACTAAGGCTTACGATGCTTTGGGAAATGCAGCCAAGGAAAGTTTTAGTGCTGGTGTGGAAACAACAAAGTTCTGCCGGTTATTGGAAGTTCTTCCAGCCAATGGAGGGACAAAGATGGACAAATTTTAGGACTTGGAAACTCTCATACAGAGTGAAAACTAGTGTAAAGATCTGTGTATGGACGTTATGAATGTTACACTTAATAAATAGTGCTTTTTTGACACTGCACTCAAAGTGCTTCACATAGTGAACAAGGGGTTCTCCTCAACCACCACCAGTGTGCAGCATCCACCTGGATAATTTAGTGGCAGCCATAGTGCGCCAGAACGCTCACCACACACTAGCCATTGGTGGAGAGGAGAGTGAAACAGCCAATTACTGAAGGGGGATTATTAGGAGGCCATGATGGATAAGGGCCAATGGGGGGAATTTGGCCAGGATGCCAGGGTTACACCCCTACTCTTTTAAGAGAAGTGGCCTGGGATTTTTAATGACCATAGAGAGTCAGGACCTCAGTTTAATGTCTCATCCGAAAGGCGTGTAGAGACAAAACATGAGAGACAAACAGTGAAGTAGAGTTGTGGTCAGAAAAGGGCTCTGTTTTCCTTATGTTGTGGGGCATTGAACAGTAGGACATGGCAGTTTGACAAGAAAGCAGGTTTTCTCGGGTGACACTAATACCTCCTACACACTACACGACTTTCAAAGACGACGGATTGTGGTACCGTTCATATTACACAACTGTCTGTGTTGTCATGGAAGTCATAGGGTTTTCAAATTACACAAGGAATCGGCAACAGGGGTGAACACATTACAAAACATTTCACTACTGATGAATCCCCGACGACTCTGCCTGGACTCTAAATTACATTTCACAACAGAGTATACGTGAGAAATGATATGAGAATTACACAAGAAAGAAAACAAATGCAAGATCATATGTTATGCATTTCAGAATATGATGTGTATGTTTTTAATCACCTTTACATAATGTGAAAGGCATCATATATTTTATTGGTTACAGTATGAAAAAGTACCTCCTACTGAAAAATCTACCTATTTGCTTACCTGACTGTCCAAGAGAATTGGCAATTTCTCTCCAACTCTTCTCTTTCTCCACCCGGTTGTGGTACAGTTCAGAGGAAATGTCATATAGGCACTGGTGCTCCTGTCAATGTTCCACAAATTTTTCCTCCATTTCTTCGGTCCAGTGAGACTTTCTTGATACCACAGCCATGCTAGTTAATGTTCTGTCGCAGGTACATTAGGACTCTTCCCACTGAAACTTTCTGTGCCCCGTTTCTTGCTCTCTCATTGGCTGTAGGTCAACGCTGCAGTTGTATTCAGTCAAAACACATTTCACATGGCGTGATTTAGAATGGCAGACAGGTCCAGATATTTAACATTCTAGATATCTCGCTGACATCGGCGACGCGTCAGCGCTTCTCTCATATCGCGTCTTTGATATTCATACATTGCGTTCGTCGTTCACGGGAGCGAGCTCCGATTTGTCTATGATTTCGGGCTTTTGTCAGCAATCTCCACAAAACTGTCGGCGAGAGAAAATCGGGCTTAAAGTCATATAGTGTAAACACGGCATATGTTTTGCAACACAGCTGGAGGCTACAATTGTGTGTCCTTCAACTGAGATACTGTAGGGATAAGGGATTGTAGGGACATCAGCGATGTCTTGTGCGGGAGAAGGAAAGCCTCAATCATGTTAAGATAGTCTTGTCATTAAATTTTTCAACCTTCCTCATTTGTCCCCCTTTTTAAAGCCCTGCACGGGCTTCAAATCTAGGCCCTAGCCCGGCCCTTGTCCGACAGCTTATCGGAATTCTCGGCCCGAGTCTGACTGGAGCCCGTGTTTTTTATTTATTTTTTTATTTTATTTTATTTATTTTAGCCTATGCTACTATTGCAGCCATTAAAATAGTTCAGTTTTGCTTGTAATGGCAAAGTAGTTATATTTCTTTTAGTTTCTTTATCAAGTTAATTTAGAAAATGTTTGGAGCATTTTTTGTTTGTTAAATTAAAGTTTTTGTTTTTTAAAGTGACGACCAAGCGGCCAGCAGCCGACAGTGAGTTGATCACGTTTGATCAATTTAGCCTCTCAAATCAACACTTGACTTACCTACAGTAAAATCCATAGATATAAAACACTTTAAGCATATCACACAATGTTAGTTTAAATGTTTATTATCACCACCACAGTAAAAAGCAGAAAAACGAACGAACGGGCTATACAATCTAAACAAATAAAATAAAAAAAAACATGCAGGTTATCTTACCTCAAAAATCAAGGCTTCACCACAGAACATGGCCATTCTTATTTCCAATAGTTTCCAACAGTTAGACTAATGAAAATAAAGTCCTCCTAGTCTTAACATGGCTACAGCCAGAAGAACAGTCTCTTACAGATCATCGTGGAGAAAAAGCACAGCATCCACGGTGGAAGGTTTCAGTCCAGTCCTCCTTCTATAACTCTTCCAGCTGCGCTGAAGGCACGCTCACTGCTACTGCTACTTGCGGGGAACTAAACACCGTGCGAGCCAGTCTTGACAGTCGCGGTAGCATGGTCTCATGTTGTTTCCACCAGCGCAGCACATCTCTTCCATCACCTTCCATGTTGGGATTGAGGCGCAGTTAATGCTGTACTTCATTATCCTCCTCCTGCTCCACAATGTTTTCCCACTCTTCCTCAAACTCGGCCAGCGCTCTCTTCTTTGCTGCTTGGCCTGCCCGCTGCTGCATGAATCATAATTATAATTATTAGTTAGGCCAAGGTCAAGTAGGCTATGATTAATACATTAATTTAGAGGCCTATTTAATACAAGGGAAGTGACTTGATGTTGTTGCCGGTGCAAATAAAGTGAAATAATAATAATGATAATAACAAAACACATAAAAGAAAATCTCACCGGCTGGTTGATCAGCCCCTTGTGCCGCCACCCTCTCCTCTCTGAAGCGGGCTATCTGACGTCTCACCAGCTGATGGATGTCATCCCTCTCGGCGTTGGTGAACATCCTTAATTGACTGAACTTTGGCCATAAGAATATGGCCAGTTTGTGAAGTGGCTGGATGTGGACTTTCTTCATTATGCACTCAAGGTGTCGTTGGCGGATAATTGCTTGGGAAGGAGTGTCCGACACATCTGGCTGGCAATGATGTTTCAGTTTGTGTAGCCAAGGCACGACAAGGTTCAGTATTGGGTATTTATCCCCATCCAACTCCCTTTGTGCTTCATAGAACGGGTGCAGTAATTGCACCAGGAAGGCCAGCACATCTGGGGACACATCGTGTAGTCGCTGGCTCTCACCACGGCTCTGAAGTATCTCCTGTAACTCAGTGTAGACTGACACAATTGACTCCAGGGTGAGGAATATGCTGCTGTATCTGGTTTCTGCCATCTGTTTGACAGTTTTTGACAACCGGCTTGTCAGACCTGAGTGCTTTAAATATCGGACTAAAGCCTTGGCGGCCTGCAGGATATCTGCTACTTCTGGGACTGTTTCTGCAAGCTCGTCTGGGTTCAAGGCATGCCAAGAGGACAGTGTTGTACAAGTGGTCTTGACAATCCAGGCGCCGGTATGGACGGAGAGCGGCAACAAAATTAGCCCCCTGATCGATTACCCAGACAACATTATTCATCACTAATGCATCAAAGCCAAGGACTGAGACTAATTGCTGCTGCAACTCTTTTCGGATATTGTCTCCTGTTTTGGCCTTATTTGGGAGGCTTGTTGTGGTGAGTACCCTGCGCTTCATGTCATATTGTGGTGTGACATAGTGACATGTGATTGACATGTAGCTTATCTTACGGTGATCATCCGTCCACATGTCAGTTGTCATGCCCACATTTATCAACGACAAGACCCCCTTGATCTCTTCAACCACGTCCCCTCTCTTAGCAGTCGCCATTTCTTTGCACTTTCGGGAGATTGTGGTGGGGTCAGGGAGTAAACTTGTAGCTGACAGACGGCCGTGGGCTGCGCCTACATATATTAGCTCTTGTGCTAACTGGATGAAACCATTCCCTGCTACTGTTTCAAATGGCCGAATGTCCATACAACAGAAATTCACACATTTAGCTGTGATGAGTGATTTCACCATAGAGGGAGTTGGTTTGGCGAGGAAATCACTCACCCTCATTTGTTTGCTGCTGCTGGTTGGTCTGCTACATCCTCCATGCTCAAAATGTCTTTGTAAATGAGATGATCCCGTCTTCTTACTATTGTAGCTTAGCACAGCCTTGCAAGTTGGCATTGTGCATAACCAGTAGGCTCGTCATTTAAGGTTGTCACTACTTGAAAAACAGCCCAGAAGTTTGCCTTTCCTCTTGTGTTTTTCTCAGTTTTAAGTTTCTAATAAATTTAAATTTTTCTCTGTTCTCCATTGCTTGTGAGGTGAATCGTGGGTCCATGGGAAACCTGTGTGTGTGAGCAGACTGTGTCATGTGTGTCAGTGTGATAGGTTATAAAACATCTTTCTATGTTTGTTTTACCATCATCAACTTATTATATATTCTTTTCATTAATTCATGTCTAAAATATAAAAAGGAGGAGGAGCCTAAAACAGGTCCGATGCCTGGCCCGCGTGTGAACTATGACATGAAAATTTGCCCGAGGGGCGTAAATAAGTCAACCCGTTGGGCTCAGGCTGAAATGCAGGGCTCTACCCCTTTTACACCCATTATTATAAAACAGATGACTCTAAACATTCTGATTGGATGAGACACACTGGTTATTAAAGGAATATTCCAGGTTCAATACAAGTTAAGCTCAATCGACAGCATTTGTGGCATAATATTGATTACCATAAAAAAACTTTTACTTGCCTCTCCTTTTATTAAAAAAAAAAAAAACTTACCGTGAGGCAATTACAATGGAAGTGAATGGGGACAATTTTTTTTTCTGTAAAAATACTAACTTTTTCAAAAGTATAGCCACAAGACAAACAATATTTGTGTTAACATGATTTAGTGTGATTAAAATCACTTACTAACTTTTTCTGTGTAAAGTTACAGCCAGGTTTACAACATTGTTGCCATGACGATGTAATATCAACAAACCTTAAAACGACTGTAAAAATGACTATTTAAAAAAAAAAAAAAAACTTTAAAGCTCAAATAATACACCCGTTTTAACAAAAGAATTCATGTAAGTGCTTTTATAAAATTATAAACTTCAAATTTCTGCCTTTTAAACCCTTCAAAAATGGGCTCTATTCACTTCCATTTTCTCACTGTACCTCGATTTGTACTTTTTTTTTTTTTTTTTTTTAAAAAAAGGAGGGAAGAGTCTAAATTAATTTTTGTGGTAATCAACATTATGCCAGAAATCCTGTCGATTGAGGTTAACTTATATTGAACCCGGAATATTCCTTTAACACACTTGTGAGCGCACATTCTATATCAATGTGCCAGGTTGCTACGTGGCTTGGCAACTGTGTCTCCCCTAAGGATAATGAGTTACATGGAAGAATATTTTATTATTATAATTATGAATATTAAATGTATCTCAGTATTGGTGTCTTTTAATTTGGTGCTGTTGCCACTGTTTTAGAAAAGCAATAAGCTACTCAAGTCCACTTTGTGTCATGCCTAAGAACACCTCTTAGCTTTGGTAAAATCACTGTCACACACGGCCTCTCTGGCTTATTGTCTTAATAAATGCTCTATATAAAGCCTCCGCAGAGCATTGCAAACAAACTTGGCCTCTCCACAGAAAGAGAAACAGACTAGCACAAGAAGCAGAACATCTTCCACTCAATCACAAATATTTATATATGACATTATTTTCCCACCAGTTACAGTACTGTTTCTACAAGGCTAAAACAAGCATGAAGTTGGATATTCCTTAGTTTCTGACAGAATGTTATTATTGAAGGGCAGATAGAGTTAATTCGATGCTTGTTTCCATGAGAAGCCATGGGATTGTATGTGAGTTTCACCCCTGTACCCTCAGGGAGGACATTTTGATCTGGCCGACCGAATGTTCCACAGTGTCCGAGAGGCATGGCTCTCTGCTTCCAAGCACAACATGGCTGATGTAAAAGAGCTCATCCCAGAGTTTTTCTACCTTCCTGAGTTCCTGCTCAATTCCAACAACTTCGACCTTGGTGAGAAAACTAGCCACATCTGGGTGAATCTCACAAAACCTGTCAAGACCTTTGAAATCACCCTTGCTGTAATACAATGTCTTATTACTATAATGCAATACATATATTGCAGTATTGCATATATTGCAGTATTGCATCTTTACCCTGTATACTGCCTCTCTTTTTTGCTTTATATATGTATTATTTTGATGTTAAATTAAATGTATCTTTCTTGAAGGGAGTAAACAAAATGGCACCAAGCTTGGAGATGTGATTCTGCCTCCATGGGCGAAAGGAGACCCAAGAGAGTTTATCAGGGTTCACAGAGAGGCAAGTATTTGCATCAAAATACAACAACCCTCATGAAACCAACAGCCTGGAAGAAGAGATTATGTGTATCAGTGCTTGATACTGTTTTGACTTATCAAAGTTTAAGACATTATTTGAAACTTTCTCTTAATTTCACATTAGAGGTGCACTCTTTTTTTGTTTTTGTTTTTATTGCTAATTGCTAAACTTTTATATAGAAAGAAATTAATAATACTTTTGTAAAATGTTTAAAATGATGTGCCCTCACATAAGATAAAGACTCTTGTCATAGCAGTTTTACAGTAAAAGCTGCTTTATCTACAGTTTGTTGGTCCTGCAGTCATAAGCACCACCATGTCAAGATCATATGATTTTTACTGGCGTCTTTAATAATCTTTAATTTAAACTTTAATTTATGGAATTAGTCATGGCTGATTTCAAATAGTGCATTTCTACACTGGCATCAGTAACAGAGATATTTTACTCTTGGGTGATGCTGAATATTTGCCGCTAGGTGTCAGCACAACAAACAAAAAATAACTGTGTGCTCCTTGAAAGTATAAAAGAAGTAAATTCAGAAAATGCATAACCCTGTGGATGCTTGTGTGCTTTCAGGCTTTGGAGTGTGACTACGTCAGCGCCCATTTGCATGAATGGATTGACCTGATATTTGGTTATAAGCAACAGGGTCCTCCAGCAGTGGAGGCTGTAAATGTCTTCCACCATCTCTTCTATGAGGGCCAGGTGGACATCTACAACATTAATGACCCACTTAAAGAAACCGCTACCATTGGATTCATCAACAACTTCGGCCAGATCCCAAAACAGGTTCTCTACTGTACTTTCATAAAGATTATTAAATATACTGTATCCTTTATGTGCCTTCATTAGCACTAGTGTCTGTTTTGTCCACTGTCAAGTGTAACTGTTTCTTTTATCACTATAGCTGTTCAAGAAGCCCCATCCTCCAAAGCGGGTGCGCAGTAAATCCAACGGAGAGGTCCCTGGTGTGCCAGTTACTCTGAACTCCACCTTAGACAAGATCTTCTTCCATCACCTGGACAACTTGCGGCCCTCTCTCACCCCTGTTAAAGGTAATATGGGAGGTAACAGAGGTTTACAGTGGCCGAAGACTGACAATACATGCTCTGTGACCATATAACTGAATCAAAGCACAACCAGTTCAGATCCAAATACTTAAAATATGTGTGGTTTTGAATCTCATCCTGTTCTGTCTTTTGTCGTCTATTACCGGTCATTGCTTTTCATTTTCTGTGTCATATTTGCATAATTTTTGTATTATCACTGAAAAAATATCTTTAATAATGATTTAATAGTGATACATTTTTACATTTTTATCACTTTTAATTTGATAAACTTGTTTTGTTCTTATCAGGCAGAATTTGTTTTTGGCATCTAGGGTGTGGAATATCCTTAACTGCTGTGACCATACAGTGAAGAGCATTTAAATAAGCTCTGCGTGTGTGTCATTTCCTGTTTTACAGAGCTAAAGGAGCCAGTGGGTCAGATAGTGTGCACTGACAAGGGCATTCTGGCTGTCGAGCAGAACAAGGTGTTGGTTCCTCCTGCCTGGAATAAGACCTTCGCCTGGGGCTATGCTGATCTCAGCTGCAGACTTGCCAACTATGAGTCTGACAAGGTCATTAGCAACAGTCAAGTTCTTCTATTTAATTTCAGCATAGAGTTTAGCATCCGTTGTGTACTGTTGTCAGAAATGCACATGGGAAGAGAGCATCTGCAAGACTTTGCATATTCATAAAATTTCCAAAATGTGTTTGAGTTACATTTTATACTAATTGTGGTATTTTCTAGAGTAGTAGTTATAGAAGTGTTTGAAATGTCTTTTTCACTTTCTACTTTATTAAAAGGATTTCTAAATACAGTAAATGCACAGTGTTGCATGTGTCTGTCAGCAGTGGAAACATTCTACAAAATGTTTTTCAAATGAATTGCATTTAACTAGCTAGGGTTCCCACAGTCATGGAAAACCTGGAAATATCAGGACATTTTATAATTGTGTTTTAAATAAAATCTTAAATTTGATGGAAATTTGTTAGAGCTGTAGCCTTGTGGGCAGTGCTCTGACATTTGTTGCGGTAGAATCCCGGGCAACCCGAGATCGAGTCCCAGCTTAAGGTCCTTTCCCAATCCTGATCCCCCCTCCTCTTTCTCTCTCTCTCTCTAACCTATTTAACAAACGTCATTTCTTTTCAGTGAGTCGATTGAACCGGTTCACAAATTGATCTGAATGATACATTATTGAATAATTTAAATATTAAATATCCTTATTCAATAATTACAATGGAAAAGTCATGGAAATCAATTAGTCCAAAAATGTGGAAACCCTGGTGCAGTAGTGCCCAGTTGTTGTGCAGGTTTTTTTGTTTTTTTCTTAGCACACAACAAGTTTTATGTTGTTGGCTCAATTGTCTAGCTACAGTCACATGTTCCTCTCACAGGCGGTGGTAGTATATGAGTGTTTGTCTGAGTGGGGGCAGATCCTGTGTGCTATCTGCCCAAACCCCAAGCTGGTCATTACTGGAGGGTTCAGCACAGCCATCTGTGTGTGGGAGACCGGGACATCCAAAGAGAAAGCCAAGACCCTCACACTCAAACAGGTAACCATTATATGACACAATAAACTTTATTTTGTATTTAAAAAACTTCTACCTGCTAGCTTGTTTGTTTCCTTTACATATATTATTTGGTATTAAAGGGATAGTTTACCCAAAAATGAAAATTATCTTATTATTTACTTACCCTCATGATATCCCAGATGTGTATGACTTTCTTTCTTCAACAGAACACATTTGAAGAAAAATAGCAAGATATCCCAGCTCAGTAGGTCCTTAAAATGCAAGTGAATGGTGATCAGACATTTTAAGCTCTAAAAATCACAGATAATCAGCATAAATGTTATCGATACGACTCCAGAGGTTATATTAATGTCTTATAAAGGGACACGATCACTTTTGGTGCGAAAAGAGCAATATTTAAGTACTTTTTAACTATAAAACTTTGCTACCGGTCTGCAACAGTATACGCATTCATGAGAGCGCGGAGTTCACACTGTCTCTCGTGTGATGAATTCGCGTTGGCATGTTACGGACGTAGTCACATTTTTCTCTTGGTTGAGACATCCAGGATAAGCACAGAAATGCACCGTTGTGAGTAAACAAACAGATACAAATACAGATCTAAACCAAAACCAACGTAGCTTCTGTACAGAGTTCCTCCTACTCGCTTGTAAACAGTGCTGCTCTTCCTTCGCTGTTTCGCATGCCAAAGTGATTGTCACTCACATACCGCTGCTGACTGGAAGTGATGGTTTATTGCTCAAAAGTACTTCAATTGATCTTTTTCACACCAAAAGCAATCGTGTCACTTTAGGAGACATTCATTTAACCGCTGGAGTCGTTTTGATGACATTTATGCTGACTGTCTGTTCTTTTTGAGCTTCAAAATTCAGATCACCATCCACTTGCATTTTAAGGACCTACTGAGCTGGGATATTTTTCTGTTTTTCTTCAAATGTGTTCTGGTGAAGACAGAAAGTCATACATACCTGGGATATCATGAGGGTGAGTAAATGATGAGAGAATTTTCATTTTTGAGCGAACTAACCCTTTAATAACCAAAAATGAGTGTAGGTTGTCCTTTAAACTGCTTTGTTAAATCTGTATGCCCTTTATAACAAAATGTCATGGTTTGTTTTATGTCGATTAATGTAGTTAATGAAAGTACTTATGTTTCCAGGCTCTTCTGGGCCACACAGATGCAGTTACATGCCTCACAGCATCATCAGCTTACCACATTGTCGTGAGTGGCTCTCGAGACCGTACGTGCATCATTTGGGACCTGAATAAGTTGTCTTTCGTCACCCAGCTGAGGGGCCACCGAGCTCCTGTCTCAGCACTCTGCATCAACGAGCTTACTGTGAGTGCACACTAACACTTACTAAGAGAGCAGATGTACTGCCAGCAGAACTGAGTGAATAGTGTTGTAGTGATTGTATTCGAACTAGGGATGTGTGAGACCAGTCGACTAAACGGTTCTGATGCTGCTAGTCGACACTGGAATTACTCGTCGGTTAATATTTCCCCCCATTAAACTGATCAACATTTTTACACATTTACATTTGGCTTTATATTTTTACAGAGGCTGCACTTAAATTACATGTTAATGTTACATATTTTAAATAGAATTAATAATACAAATATTATTTAAAAAAGAGGATATCTGGAGCCGATTTTTTTAGAAACGTTTTAAAGTCCCTATGGATGTTTTCACATTTGAGTCTTCTTTAAATCTGTGTTTGCTTGTACGTAATTTTTTCGCTGTGCAGGCTTTTTCAAGTAAAGGATAGCCGCCTCAGATGAGTCCAAGTCCTGTCTTTCACCGGACCATGTCGACTTGTTCATTTTGCTTATCAAAAAATTTATTATTTTGAGTAAGTAGCATAGAAAATAACTGTTTTAGGCTAGGTATGCCATTTTTTTTAAATCTCCTGATTAAGAAAGCTATTTTCAACTAGGTGCAGACTGCTTAACGTGTTAAACTATCTTTTATTCTGTGTGCATGTTGTGTTTAGAATACATTAGGTTTATTTTAGGCTACATCACAGGCCTATTTTTTTCTATCCTATAGCTACTTTTTTTTTTTTTTTTTTTTTTACATCTTAACTGTTATTGGTTAATGTTTCTTACCGAACAGGTGTCATATTTGATCAATGGCTAATGCACGACTGCTCGTCGTGAAATAAGCGCAACTTTTTAGCGCATTTTTTTTTTTTTTCCTCTCGTAGATTTTGCTTGGCCTACCTGTTAATTATTTTCAACAATGTCCTGACTGTTTTAATATGATAAGTAACTTTTACTTGGTGAATTCCGTTTAGAACAGGCTGGGTTGCTCTATTGGTCCTGCACTAATTATTCAATTGTTTCAATAAATATGCCTGTTAAATATTCGCTAACATTGGTTCAGTGAATGTGTGTCATGTTCTATATTTATTGTACAGTGGTCATATTGCAAGGCGAGCATGTTGCAGATAAATGCCCCCTTTTCAGTGGAATTTAGCATTGTGTTTGGAATAGATGAAGGATTTTAAATGGGTCGCATAAACACTTTTTTTTTTTTTTTTTTTTTTTTTGACTGTTTTCTGAAGGTTGGTTTCTTTTTAGACTAGTCGACTTCAAAATGTTCTTTTAAACGCCAGTGAAATTAGTCGCTCGGCACATGCCTAATTCGAACTACATTCAGAATCATTTTAGTTTCGTTTTGTTGCAATTTCAATTCATTGCAGTTTCCTTTTCATTAGTTAGACTGTTACTTGTTTGGAAAAGAAAGATCCTCCTGCCTTTTATGATGCCTCAAAATGTCAGAATGAAAACTAGATTTGAATTTCCTGAAGGAAATACCAGTGCCTTCAAGGCTGTGGAAGATTAGTGTTAAAGAGGTATGCAATGATTACATCATCTGCTTTGGTTACATTTTGAATGCTAAACATTCTAACAATGTACTGTAAGTCAATAGGAGATTTTCAAATAACTGAAATTATCTTAAAAACAAAGTTTGAATGGAATCTGTACATTAATTGCAGTTTAATACTTGGACCAGAATTTCAAAACAACCGTGTTTCAGGAACATAAATGCAGTGCTGCCTTTTGAGCACTGTAATAACTAAAATGACTTGAATATGGCTCTAAAATCTTTGTGTCTGTTTATAGGGCGATATTGTATCCTGTGCTGGCACATACATCCATGTGTGGAGCATCAATGGAAGCCCCATCGCCAGCACCAATACGTTCACAGGCCGGAGCCAACAAATCCTGTGCTGCTGTGTCTCAGAGATGAACGAGTGGGACACACAGAATGTCATCGTCACAGGACACTCCGACGGTGTAGTCAGGGTAACAGTCTTCTCCTTTAACTTGCCTTTATTTCCCTTTTCTGTTTTTTTTAAAGCATTCTGATAAATACTTAAGAGCTATTGGTTGTTGACAAGTGACTTGATCTTGTTGTCTTGTTTATCTAGTTTTGGAGAATTGAGTTCCTGCAAGTCCCAGAAACCCCTGCTCCAGAGCCTGTTGAGCCCCCCGATGTGCCAGACTGCTGTGGAGAGATTGGTAAAACATCCCCATATATAGTGCATTCATAAGTTATTCAGACCCCTTCATTTTTTTCAAATTTTTTGTTGCAGCCTTACGCTAAAATGCTTTAAATTATTTAGTTTTTCACATCAGTCTACAGTCCATACCCCATAATGACAAAGCAAAAACCAGATTTTTGATAACATTGCAAATGTATTAAAAAGAAAAAACTGAAATATCACATTGACATAAGTATTCAGACCCTTAATAGTACTTGGTGTAAACACCTTTGGCAGCGATTACAGCTCAAGTCTTTTTGGGTATGATCCGACAAGCTTTGCACACCTGGATTTGGGGATTTTCTTCCATTCTTCTGTGCAGATCCTCTCAAGCTCTGTCAGGTTGGATGGGGACTGTCGATGGGCAGCCATTTTCAGGTCTCTCCAGAGATGTTTGATTGGGTTCAAGACCGGGCTCTGGCTGGGCCACTCAAGAACATTCACAGAGTTGTTCCTAAGCTGGAATTCAGGCCAAACAGTTCAATCTTTGTTTCTTCAGACCAGAGAATCTTGTTTCTCACAGTCTGAGAGTCCTTTAGGTGCTTTTTTGTGTCTTGAACCGAGGAGAGATTTCCTTCTGGCCACTCTGCCATAAAGCCCAGATTGGTGGAGTGTTGCAGTGATTGTTGACTTTCTGCAAGTTTTTTCCATTTCCACACATGATATCTGGAGCTCAACCAGAGTAATCTCTCTTGGTCACCTCTCTTACCAAGGCCCTTCTCCCCTGATTGCTCAGTGTGGCTGGGTGGCCAGCTCTAGGAAGAGTCCTGGTTGTTCCAAACTTTTTCCATTTAAGAATTATGGAGGCCACTGTTCTCATGTGAACCTTCAATGTAGCTAAACATTTTTTGTAGCCTTCCCCAGATCTGTGACTCGACACAATACTGTCTCTGAGCTCTACAGGCAGTTCCTTTGACCTCATGGCTTGGTTTTTGCTCTGATATGCATTTTCAGCTGTAAGACCTTATATAGACAGGTGTGTACCTTTCCAAATCATGTCCAATCAATGGAATGTTCCACAGATGGACTCCAATCAAAGTGTAGAAACATTTCAGTGATGATCCAGAGAAATGGGATGCACCTGAGCTAAATTACAAGTGTTATAGCAAAGGGTCTGAGTACTTAAGTCAATGTGATATTTCAGTTTATTCTTTTAATAACTTTGCAAAGTTATCAAGAATCTGGTTTTTGCTTTGTCATTATGGGGTATGGAGTGTAGATTGATGTGAAAAAATAATAATTTAAAGCATTTTAGCATAAGGATGCAACATAACAAAATATGAAGAAAACAATTAAGGGGTCTGAATACTTTCTGAATGCACTGTATATATACACGCACAGTATATTTCTATAAGTGGAATTTTAAACATTGATTATTAATATCTAATTACTACTTACAGCAGTTATACGAATTAGAAAATTCCTTAAATTCAAATTCAAATTACAAGTCTGTATCCTGTTCACTACCTCAATTCAAATTCAGGAATTGAATTGGAATTTAAAAGTTGTTCTCAATTTAATTCTGAATGGCGCACAACCTTGCTATACAGTATACTTTGATCTAGTAATATAGCAAAAATACATATTTATTTCACAGATGTCAAAGTGATTAGCTTGATGATATACTGTTTTAGCCCACCTACGGAACTTTAGTAATTTCCATTGACTTGATCTTGACTAACTAACCTCACGTCTTGTTCTTAAAGAGGGACGTGACGCTCCAGATGATGACAGCAGTGAGTCTGAGGGAGAGGAAACCAGCCTCAGTCAAGACCCCAAACCTCGCACTTCAAATAGCCAGCCCAGCAGCACCGTCCACAGACCTAAACCCCACAATGGAGCCTCCTGGTCGGTGGGCAGCAGCTCTGACGACTCCCGCCGCTGGTCGGACACACTCAGCATTGACGAGAAGGAAGGCTTTGTTTTCGTAAACTACTCAGAGGGCCAGATTAGAGCAGGAATGCCCTCGCACCCACATTCCCAACCCCACTCAGCACCCCCACATGGGCCAGTGCCACAACCCCTTCAGCCCAATACTATGGAGGCTCGGTCCTACAACAAACTCAAGCCAGGTACTGTAGATTTAAACCAATATTATTATTTCCATGTACTCAAACATTATGTTGCCGAAAGTTTGTGGACATCGTATGTGTTTGATGGACAATTAATTTCAAAACCGAAGGCATTCATTCCCCCTTTGCTCCAGTAACAGCTTCCACTCTTCTGGGAAGGCTTTCCACTATGCTGTATTTAGTAGCAATCACAGATTGATAGTATCTTTATCAACCTATTATCTCCTTTCTCTTGGATTTCTCTAACAAAACAACAAGGCACCAATAATTTTGTTACCACATGTTTACCTGACCACAGACATAGTTTACCTGGTTCAGCTGAGCATTTGTGCTGAAGATTCCCAATGCTTGAAATAGTTTCTCTGTTGCCTCATGTTCTTTCTCAGTGCAATTGTCTGCTGTAACTCACTATGTTGTCTCTGCTTCATACTATGTTTATTAAATACACTACATCTCTGACCATGTCATTGCTTTGGCATTAATAACATTATTGTGGGGGAAGATGGCAGTATCGCGGTGAGAGAGAGAAGAGTTTGCGGTGGCAGAAAACAGGCTAGTAGGTGCAAAAGCATGAGACTGTCTACCCGATAAAATGGAATAATTACGTCAGACACCTATACAATTCCTCAAGAATCTATACATGAATCCCTACCAAAAATTCACAAAAAATTCTATATATTTATTAAAATGAGTCATTTTGATATTTTAATGAGTTGTAAGACAAGAGGAAGATGTTAGGCTTAATAATAGACATATAATATAATTTTAGAATTTAAATATTGGTCACCGTGGCTGAGATGCGTAGTGTATGGCAGAGTTAGAAATCAGAAGTAGATCATATGTACACATTAACATACACCTTATTGAATTGTTGTTGCTCGTCATGGGCACAGCATAATAAATAGACAGTTATATCTCCATATAGCATTTATGTAATAACTTTACAACTGTTTGGTCATGAGCTGACATGTAGTGTTAGATTAATAATTTCATTCATTTCATTTCATTTCATTCACTTCCATTGTAAGTGCCTCACCAGGGCCGGATGTAGGCTTTTGCAGGGGTGTGCTGAGCCCACCCAAACGTGAGTCTTGCCCACCCGATCAAACATTTGGGAAACACGGTTTTAAAGAAAATTGTTAATTTTTTCCGGTTTGTGTATTGGTTAAAAGCAATATGGTGGCGGGCTGTGTGTTTCAGACATGAAGGGCCTCAAACCAGAGAGTCAGAGACGTCACATGAGCGAGGACGGTAATAAGAGATATTTTTGTGCAGTGCATAGGTTTTAGTTCCCATGACTCTAGCAGTGACCATGTGGCTGCTGTTAATGTACCACAAGCTCCCTCTTATCAAATATCTCCCTCTCTCTCCACATCAGCTCCCCAAAGTCACGCTGCGGGTGTTCGTGAAATACTGGACCTGAATTATAAAGTATAGGTCTGCGCAGGATGGATTGTCCCGCTCCCATACGCAAAAGCCTGCTGCTAGAGATCTACGCAATTTATTTAGTTCCGCCCCCCTAAGATTCTGTCCCGCTCCAGTATCACAGGCAATTATTTGTATTTATTTTTTTACAATTCCCACCCGAGAAAAAAAAAAAAAAAAAAAACAACAGAAAGAGAGAGAATAAAAACATGTTTTGATAACACTCTAACATGGCCAAATATCTGGTTGACCTTTGGTTGGTTTGAAAGTTTTGTTTTGTAACTTTTTATATATATATATATAAGCATTAACATCCATAGCACTAATTTCCGCTGCATGGAGTACAAGGAAGAATTTGTATGAATTACAACCAACCATGCGCTTGTAAATCATTTTATTTTTATTTTGTTGCTCTTGCGCAATAGACTAATGACACGAATAACATTCTGTACCTTAAATACATAAAATAAATCTGAGGAACTTCTATTTTATTTTTTTAGATATTTATATTTTGTCCCTCGAGTCACTTCTTTCTCCCACTCCCACGCACACATCATCCCACCCGCACCCGCACTCAGCAATCAAAACCTGCGCCGCACACTGTTGCGCTGGGTCTCGCAGATTCCACGGAAGTCCCACGGGAGTGCGGGCCTTTATTATAAAGCACCATCCTAGCCAATTGGTATTAACATTTAGTGGTATGGCATATTAAGTTTTGGTGCCTCTGGCATATGCCGCTGGAAGTTGTGGCACATCCGGTGGCATATCTGCTTGTATGTGGCATGTGCCACACTGCCACTAGTGTTGTGGCTTCTGCCACCTCTGTGAGACATCACTCTTGAAGTCTTGGGGTTTTGATGCCAGAAGATAGACTTTATTATCAGAGATAAAAAAGCTGAGTTGTTCCCATCACAACAACTACTACAAAATGGTTTGCACCTGCTTATATACATATCATCTACCAAGGAGTGGCCAATACATTCCATACATGTCACCATTCCTATTCTTTGACTCCAATCTGTTTATTTTAAGAAGTGGACAGGAGACACCTGTGGAGAAACCTCAACATATATTTTCTCAGCAGTCATGAGAGCAGTTTACTATATGTGAGCACATTCCTTTCCTACACAGGCTTCTCACACACACACACACACACACACACACTAAGATTCATGCTTGACCATCAGAAATAATTGTAAATAAAATGGCTATATTAACATTGATTATACTTGATTAATTTCTACTCAACTTGATAAAAATATTCTACACTAGAAGTTGTGGCACATGCTGCTGGATTTTGTGGCACATCCAGTGGCATTTCTGGTTTGGAGTGGCACGTTCCACTGAATTTTGTGGCATTTCAGGTCGTTAGAGGCATGTGGCACTGAAATTTGTGGCACGTTTGGTCGACTGACACATGCCACTGTATTTTAAGGCATATTGTAGACGCTGTCAATGATACGAGCTGGTTTAGTCAATGGTAGTGATCATGCACTGACATACTGTATAAAGCACGTTGCTTCCAGACATTAGCTTTTAGCAGGCTACCCGCACCTAAATTGAATAGATAAGCAAAAATAATTGTTTTACACTAGTTTAGGTCTGTCTAGTGTTCCGCTGTAACATACGTTATGCATGAAATTTATTTTGCTTTCTTGTAATAAAGCCATTGTCATTTAATAACGCATGTTGGGGGGGCCTGGGTAGCTCAGCGAGTATTGACGCTGACTACCACCCCTGGAGTCGCGAGTTCGAATCCAGGGTGTGCTGAGTGACTCCAGCCAGGTCACCTAAGCAACCAAATTAGCCCGGTTGCTATGGAGGGTAGAGTCACATGGGATAACCTCCTCATGGTCGTGATTAGTGGTTCTCACTCTCAATGGGGTGAATGTTAAGTTGTGCGTGGATCGCGGAGAGTAGCATGAGCCTCCACATGCAGGGTTTCCGAGGTATCATGCCCAATGAACCACGTGATAAGATGCGTGGATTGAGGGTCTCAGAAGCGAAGGCAACTGAGACTTGTCCTCCACAACCCGTATTGAGGTGAGTAACCGCGCCACCACGAGAACCTACTAAGTAGTGGGAATTGTGCATTCCAAATTGGGAGAAAAAGAGGATAAAAAAATAAAAATAAAAAAAAACACATGTTGGTCTTTTATTACTTTGCTTAAACAACATTTAATTTAGCGTTTTATTTAGAAAATTGTCACTGTGCTCTGACAGCTTAACTATTTAAACTGCTTAACTTTTCATTATATTTGTGTGGTTAAGAGATGTCATTGTGATCACCAATGTGTGATTGTATTCTTCTGAGTCTATGTAGAGTGCTGGCTACAACTGTACAATTTAAAGAGAGAAAAAGGACAATTACCACCAAGAATTTACCATCAGGTTTGGCTTAGATCATTTGTAGACTAGCAATGTGAAATATGACATGATTATACAGTGGTACCTTTTGTCTTTGTCTGGAATCACATATGAAAGGCACCTACAGTTGAAATCCTGGACATCTATGAACTGGCACCTCACAATTCTATGTAAACTGGTCTAGAGATGCCATCTAAAACCAAAAGGCTGTTCATCATAATGTGAATACAGGATGACAAAAATATTAATATCCGTTTAACACATTGTCTATTCCAGAATTAATGCCTACTTTTTAATGTATACTTCCATTCCTCTCACATTGTAAAAAAGAATAGCAAAAGAGCAATATATATCTTAATCCATCATTCTCCAAATTGTTTGCATAAATGATATTTAAATCCACCAATATTTAACCACATATTAATTATCTTTGATTTATCTGTATTTTAAATTAACTTGTAATCATTCCTACATTGAGACTCCTCCATTTAGCCAACAGTACTTCCATTACTATACTGTATATAACCTATCCAGCAGACATGAAAAGAAACGGGTGCAAGAAATGTATATGTAAAATAATATTTCACTGTGTGTCAATAAGAACAGAGTACCAGTTTTCTGGGAGTCGAGGTTGAGGAGAAGAGAAGTGGGAGACAAATTTTGGGACACATGCGTTTATTTATCTTCATCAGATCACACAAAAAGAGATTATGTGTCTTCACACATGGAGATGTTATCTGTGCCTTTACCTGTTCACACACACATAGATGTTATGTATGCACCTTTGTCAAATGCTTAAGAGAGAATGAGTGCTTAATACACAGTTTTATGTATACTGTTGCAAAAACATTCAGTGGACATACAAGGTACACCGTAAAAAAAAATCTTAATTTTAATGGTAGAAGACTGTAAAAATGCTACAGTAAAAAAAACTTTAATTGGTTAACGGGTAGTTACCTTAAAATGTACAGTAATTTTTTTAATATATATATTTAAAAAGACAATACGTGTAGTATTACGGTAAAATGTTGTAAAAAGAAAATTTTTTAATGTAAAAAGTATGATTTATATTATGTTTAACAAGAGAGTACATGTACTTTTTTATGGTAAATTATTGTTAAAATTATGGTAAAAACAGTAATCGGGCATTCCCAGAATTCCCTGCGTGACCCATCACATTTCATATATTTTATGGGAATAGTTATGTTTCCTCTTATTTTTAATATCACTTATCTACACTGGGGTGTTCTGTGTTATATTTGATGTAGTTTAGTTAATGTTTATTGCATATTTTAATTTCACAAGTGTTACCCTGATGGTGTTTAGTGTTTGTGTGAGTGACACTGAGTACTGTCTCTACATGTTTATTGGTCATTGCTCCTGGAAGAGCCACTATTGATGAACTTCATGTCATCATGTGCACTTTAGTAATTACTACTGTAATTAACAATACAAGTGAAAAGCAGATTTTTACAGTTTCAGAAGGTTAATATATCAAGTTTATTATTTAATAATATAAATGATGGTAATGCACCGTAAAATATACAAGCATCAAAAAAGCCTGAAACGTGGTTACCGTATTTTTTACGGTGAATGATGTTTTTTTTTTACCGTAAATTTAACTGAATTTTACAGTGCCAGCATGGTCATGCTAATTCAGCAGAAAAGGGCTGTTGGATTTACTGGTTTAAAAGTGTTTTTTTGTTTTGTTTTTTTGTAAATTGCAACAGTTTTAAACTGTAAAATTTACAGGTTTTTCTGTAAAGTTGTTTACATTTTTACTGTATTTTTTACATAATTATTCTGGCAATCACAGCTGCCAGTTTTGTTTTTGTTTTTTGCAGTGTAGACATTGTTGCGGAGAGACTTTAGTTCATTTTCACCTCTCCCTAACTGTGAGCAGTGTCTAAACCAAGAACACAACATCAAATAAAGTGTTCTCTACAAGAGGAAAACAAAATGCCATCATGTCCATGTCAGCAGAGGTCTCACAGTGGTACCCTAGAATTTACAGATAAATTAAAAATGGTTCAACTTATATAAAATAATTTACATACAGTGCACATGACAGCATCCCTGATATTTTGAACAGCACTGGAAAAACCTGCTTCTAGAAGAAGTCTTGAATGTTGACATCACAGCTGGTGGTGTGAGGAAGGCCACTTTCTGGGTCTCATAGATCACACAGCATAGATCAAGATCTATCAAGCCCTCATAGATCAAATCTATGTAAAAAACAAATATAACTCAAAGAAATAAACATCATTTGTATGTTGAAATTTAATTGCATTCATATTTACAAACTAGAACCTTTCACATCCTTAACCTTCTTTATACATTTACAAAAGCAGTGAATGTGAAGAGACTGTGAATGTTTTAAAGTGAATTAAGTTTTATTCTGTTGGGTTGGAAGCATTAAATTATTAGTTTTACAGATAATGGAGCTGTCTCTTCTTTCAGTTTGTAGAGCCATACAGTACAGACAGGGGCATAGCAGTCATTTTAAAAGTGGGGGGACACAGCTGTCAGTTGGTGGCTCGCACAGACCCAACACTTGCAGTGCAGAATTAATATATTACAATATATATTAATATATATGTATTATTTATTTTTAATATTTGTATTTTAAAGATTCAAGTATTGCTAAATTAGCTGCAAAAATAAAGGGCATCTTGTGGAGCACTTGCTTCTGTCTCACACATGACAATAAAAGTCTGAGCACAAGCCGGTCCTGAATAAATTATTTAATCAAGTACAATAATGTCAATCGTGCATGTGCACAATTTTATTTTTTACTCTGTGCTTTTTGGGATTTAAATGTATCCAAGTGGCTCAAATGTTTTGACTACGTTCACCAACATTTGTTCAGATCCATTTAATGATTCAGTGACCATTTCTGGGAATGCCAGAAGGTGGTGACAAATGAGTGGCTTATGTGGAATTACTCACTGAATCAACAATCAAAAGAAAATTTTAAAGCTCAACTAGTGACTAGTCGAGAGAGTTTAATATAAATAGATTTTGGTCAATGCAGCATTCTTTGCATGCATTTATGTTTTGTCCGGTTACAATAAATTAAACCTTACTTTGCTAAAGCCCATTAGAACTTTGGCAGGAAAGTGGCAGATTTTAAGGTTTCTGAGCTAGATCATGATCAGCATTGTAGGGTTGCATCTTACTGTCAGTAACTCCAGCAGAATCAGGATGCAGCCAACCTAAACATGCATCACCCTTCATCCTTGCAACACTTGGATACAATGACCTGTTAATGTGAGATAAAAAACAGAGTTAAAAGTGAATTACCTTAAAATCCCAGAGTGATTTGGTCTGCTCTTGGCCCACTTTCTAGAAACAGCATGCATGCCAGTCACCAGTGATGCACTTTAATAACCTTTTCCAGTTTCTTCATGTTCTTCATGAGGTAAATTGTTAAAAGGTAATGAACTTGGGGGGCCTGGGTAGCTTAGCGAGTATTGACGCTGACTACCACCCCTGGAGTCACGAGTTCGAATCCAGGGCATGCTGAGTAACTCCAGCCAGGTTTCCTAAGCAACCAAATTGGCCCGGTTGCTAGGGAGGGTAGAGTCACATGGGGTAACCTCCTCGTGGTCGCTATAATGTGGTTCTCGCACTCGGTGGGGCGTATGGTGAGTTGTGCGTGGATGCCACGGAGAATAGCGTGAAGCCTCCACACGCACTAGGTCTCCACGGTAACACGTGCAACAAGTCACGTGATAAGATGCGTGGATTGATGGTCTCAGATGCGGAGGCAACTGAGATTTGTCCTCCGCCACCCGGATTGAGGCGAGTCATTACGCCACCACAAAGACCTAGAGCGCATTGGGAATTGGGCATTCCAAATTGGGGAGAAAAAGGGGAGGGAACTCGCAACCGGATATGCCACAACTTCCAACGGCATGTGCCAGAGGCATCAAAACGTAAGATGCCATACCACAAAATGTTAATACCGCTACTGGAATATTAGCTGATAGTACCGTTCGCGACCATAGCTGGATACAGTGTTTTGCGGGACGTGTGCTTCTGTTTCCCCTGTTGTTAGTTTGGTGTTGCTAAGAGATGCTGTCTGTCTTTTTGCGCCTTACATCTAGAAAATAACCTTTGGTGCTACCATGGCATTACTTTCCATCCATCCATCCATCCATCCATCCATATACCTGTATATTTCGCTAAATGACTTTCCAAATGTTTAGTTTCACTGGTAAAAATATCAATATCTTTTACTACCCTACAAAGGCCATTTTTTCTGCCTTAAAATGTCTGGGCGTCAGAGACCGTAAGTCGTGGAGACACCAAATTTGGCAGGATGATCCCAAATCCCCATCACAACACGGGCGCACAATTGCACACCCATCTGACCCTAGGTGCTGCTATAATAAACACTTTTACGTTTTGGTGCAAATCTCTGCAACCGTAAGGGCTAGAATCGCTGATTCTTTGAGTCAAGCCCTACAAAATGTATCTCCTATTTTATTTTCCTCTATATTGTTTTCTGCCATTTTGAATTTTTTGATAAAACTACTTTTTCAAACTCCTCCTAGACCATTAGTCCAATTGGCATGCAATGTTGGATACATCATCTACAGACCCTCCTGACAAAAAGTTATCAAAAGAATTTCGAAACGTCAAATCTTTCCGAAGATGTTAACAATACAATTCCTTCAGTTTAACGCGATTTGAGTAACTGATCAATATCTAATCATCGCATACTCCAAATGTAACCAAACTTGGTGCACATAGTCAACAGGACGTTTAGAAGATGTCAGCAAAGTTATATACAATTCCGCCCCTAGGGGGCATTACAACTAAAAAACTGTCATAACGTTGCAGCCATTTGAGCAACAACGTTCCAATTAAATATGCATCTTCTTTGGTTCAAATGCTAACATATTCTTAAAAAATCGATTCGACAAATTAACAAAAATGTAAAATTTCAGCACCTTCTAATTCGTATTGGGAATGGCCGAGGGTTATGGAAATTATTATACACAAGCAGAGTGTCAACTCGAAGCTGCATTTAAAATGTTGTGACAATCGGCCACATGGTGGCAGTATAATTAGCTAATTCCAATTTTTGCTGATAACTCCGGAAATGTATAGGCTACAATACAAATTTGTAGCTTCTCTGAATCCACCAGTGCCCCACAATGATATGGTCACTTTATTTTCCATTTCCACAATTTACTTTTTTTACAATTTCGATTATCATGAAACTTGGTATATCATCTACAAAGCCTCCTCACATAAGGTAATTTTGATATGTCAAATCATTCTGAAGATATAAACAAATATGTTTTGGGGCATGGCCTATAATGACTAATTAGCCTGTATCTTGTGAGCGAAATTTTCAAACTTAAAACCTTTTACACGAGGACAAGAAAACACTCTGAAGAAACATGCAGAGTTTCGCTCATTTGTTATGCTAGGGGGCACTGTAACTTAGGAAAATCCTATTTTTGCAGTTGAAATGTCACACCAAAATAGTTGTCCACAGCATCCACAGGATTTTTTTTGTGAAATTTGATTATTTTGATGATAAACACCAGGACAGTCTGAAGACACATGCTAAATTTCACCAAAAGTGAATTACAGATGCAGATGTTGTACCAATTTTGCCACAGGACAAGAAATCCTTCTACAAAATTCCCTGCTTCGACATGCAGTCTGTCTACATTAGCGCATGCAAAAGATTTGGTTTGCAAAGGTCTCCTGGCTTCTTGTTTATTTGTTAAGGAAACTTCTGTTTTTCTTTATCTGGTGCTGCTGTGCGTGAGTAATATTCATCACTTTTTTAAATGCATTAATTGATTTTACTTGAATTAATTTTTCCATGGATATAAGTATGTAATACTTGTAATGATTATAGACTCGACTGATTTCTCAGTTATTTATCATCAAAGGTGTTTATTCATCTTCACAAGTTTATTATTTGTTATCTGTAAACAGAAAGCTTAGTTAGCTCTTTAGTATTATAATGAGCGCACCTGCAGGTCTCTGTACAGAGTTCAAGCCTGTAATCCGACATCTCATGTCAGCAAGAGACTTTCTGGCTTTAATATGACTGTATTTTGCACTTATATAATATCATGTGTATAAGTGGTAGCCTGCATGTGATGACACTTGACCATAAGTTACTCATGCTCAAAATAAAAACATCACAGTTCAAACATTTATTTGTCAAATTCACAGCATAATGCAGCATTTTCTGACATTAATAAAATGTTCTATAAATATTCTGTTTTCGATACATTCAGCCGTAACTACACAAACATTTCCTCAGCATTTGCTGTATTAGCAACATGGACTGGAATAATGCAGGTCATGTATATGAAGGTAAATAATGCTTTTTATAAGGCTACTGATGTATATAAAATATAAATGTAGAAGTGCATATCAATGAAAGGGATTAGATCTCATTCTCCCTTGTGTTTTAGTGAAAAACTGGGGAAACATGCCTTCATTATTTTTAAATAGATTTAGCCATTACAGAGGAGATTCATAATTATCAAGATTGAATATCATCAGTAGCCTGAAAATGTTTTAGATACTTTTTGAAGCCATTGTACCCAACCCTAGTTTATTGCACCTCTTTAAAACCTGTTTTGTTTAAGTAATATGACAACATTTATTCTTTAAAGTATAATTGCTTTGCTGGATTGTCATAATTAGTTTTGTACTGCTATTTATTGTGCTGATTTCAGATGTTCTCACATAAACCAAACATGCACAGTCTTTACTTTACAATATACTTTTGGAATATACTCTAGAGTAGCTGCCATTCTTTCTAAAAGAAGAATTGAGCAAATTGGTGTACAAGCAGTCCTTTTTATGTAAAAAAAAAACACAAAAAAAAACATCAGTATAATGCATTATAGACTTACAGTCTCTTCAACTGCATGTACTGAATGAAGCCATATAAAGGTCTTAGATCGCATCTAATATTCACAGTTTGTTGCTTTGGGGAGTTTGTTGTCTACTTATTTCTGAAAAATGCTATTTTTCAATGTTTTGTCCACATAATGATCGAAAACACTTTAAACAACAATACAACCCATTGAGGAGACTGTAAGATCCCTGTCAAAAAAACATACAGCTCTGGAAAAAATTAAGAGACCACTCCAAATGTTCAGTTTCTCTGGATTTAGTATTTATAGGTATGTGATTGAGTAAAATGAATTTTTTTGTTTTTTTCGATAAACTAATGACAACATTTCTCCCAAATTGCAAACAAATATATTCATGTAGAGCATTTATTTGCCGAAAATGACAACTGGTCAAAATAACAAAAAAAACGACGTGTTTTCAGAACTCGAATAATGCAGAGAAAACAAGTTCATATTCATTTATAAACAACATAATACTAGTGTTTTAACTTAGGAAGAGTTCAGAAATCAATATTTGGTGGAATAACTCTGATTTTCAATCACAGCTTTCATGCGTCTTTGCACACTTTCCACCAGTCTTTCACATTTCTGTTGGGTGACTTTATGCCACTCCTGGCGCAATAATTCAAGCAGGAATTCAACAGACACTGGAATGGAATGGCTGCCATACATGTAGAGATGCTTATTTGAGAAACATTTGGAGTCATCTCTTAATTTTTCCAGAGGTGTATATTCAGGGTTGGGAGGTTTACTTTTGAAATGTATTCCACTACAGATTACAGAATACATGCTGTAAAATGACATTTGTAAAGTATTTCGTTACAGATTAGATTACTCAAGGTCAGTAACGTATTCTAAATACTTTGGATTACTTCTTCAACACTGGTAGATTTTTTTCACTTGTTTTGACTATAAAAACTCTGCCAGTACAGTAAGACAAAATACACAAGTTAAAAATACATTCTCTGAAAAACATAAATATTTTATGCAGTGTTGTTTCTAAAACAAGATAAATCGAATTGATCTTGTTTTAAGGATTTTTAGATATTTTTACAGGAAAACAATACAAAAATTATTATCAAGAATATGATTTTTGCCCTAATATCAAAGATCTTACTAGAAAAAAATTATGATACAACGTGAATTTTCTTGATAAAAAATATGATCGTGCCTGGTAACATGTGCATGTAAAATGGCTAGAAATAGCATTTTAGCATAGCTTAAAGCTGACAATTTACACAAGGTTTATTTCTATTTCTTCTGCACCAAACTTACTTCAAACTTACTTCTCTGTCTGCTCGTATGAATGTAACACATCATAAGAAAGTGTTTCACTGCTGTTCAAATGCACTTTGGATCACATTATTTATTTGTATAAATGTTTTCCATCTGAAAGGACTAAATATTAAATGAAACAAATGACAATAAAATGCAAAGTAATCTCTTCAGTAATCAAAATACTTTTTGAATGTAACTGTATTCTAATTACCAATGATTTAAACTGTAACTGTAGTGGAATACAGTTACTTATATTTTGTAGTTTAAATACGTAATCCCGTTACATGTATTTTGTTACTCCCCAACCCTGTGTATATTGCACTGTGAAAAAGGTCTATGCCTGCTTGGCCCCCGATGATTGCTGCTTACGGCTATATTTGCTTATTACATTTCTGTCAAACAGAAAGAATTGTCATCATTTAATATTATATAATTCTTTAAGCGGTTCCCATCTTTGTCAAATTTTAGGTTCTTAATCTTCTGTGTTATTGATCTCTCCATTTAAAATATTTTCTTTCAATCCATCCTTATTTTCCTCCTTGATATTATTTCTCTCCACTCCATCTTGCATACGTGGAGACTCTTATTTGTCTTTGTAATTTGCTGTAAGGCTGTAATTCTAATTACTCTGAAAGTGTATTGGTCTTAACAATTACGCCATGTTAAACCAATTTAAGACATTAAATTAGAAGTCATCCCTATGATATCCCCCAGCCCACCCCAGCATATCTGGCAGGAGCCGGGCCTGTGCCTCACTGTAACCTCGATTTTTGCTTTAAAGAAAAAGAGGGACAAGTCAAAATAATGCCACAAATGCAGTCGACTGAGCTCAACTTGTATAGAACCCGGGATATTCTTTTAAGGTTTTCAACATTTGTGCGTGTGCATTGCTCTGCAACACATAACGTTGATCATGCTTTGACTTTTTTATTTTTTTATTTTAAGTAACTGTTTTACTTGTTGTCTGGAACTGTTAGTGGAGTGAAAATAGAAAAAATACCTGTCCATATTGTTTCTAATGTAAGTTACTCAATATTAACTTCTTGTTTATGAAATTGTTGTATAAAAGCAATATCAAACTCACAATCATGCTGTTGTAAAGACAGTCAGCGTGGCTGTGATTACCTAATTTTCATTCAAGTGCTGTTCTCTTGTGATGGAGGATTCTTATATTGTTTTTATGTGAGCAACTTGCATGTATGTTGCCGTTTGCTTTGTCTCCTGTCCAGGCTACAGATGGGAGAGACAGCTGGTGTTCCGGAGCAAACTCACCATGCACACAGCGTTTGACCGCAAGGACAATGCGCATCCTGCGGAAATCACTGCACTTGCCATTTCAAAGTTAGTGCTCTCTCTCTCTGTTTGTGTGTGTGGTGTATTGAGGCTGAGATGAAAGAGAGAAGAGAAACTGAGGGACTAAGTGTGATTTGTTATTAAGATAACCGTGTTTAATAATTGGAAATCAAATGAATTGTCTCTAAATATGACGGTTGCCTCCATAACAAGCTGTTGTTCTGTACTCAGAGACCACAGTAAGATCCTGATAGGTGATGGCCGTGGCCGAGTGTTCAGCTGGTCTGTCAGTGATCAGCCAGGACGCTCTACTGCAGATCACTGGGTGAAGGACGAGCAGGTGGACAGCTGCTCTGGATGCACTGTACGCTTCTCCCTCACTGAAAGACGCCACCACTGCAGAAACTGTGGCCAAGTCTTCTGCCAGAAGTAAGACATAGATTATATGCAGTAACATTTACAATACATCAGGGGTCCCTCAGTTATGAAAACTGGAAATGTCATGGAATTTAAAAAATTTGGATTTCCAGGACTGGAAAATCTCTTTCCAAAGATTGGTACTTCACAAAAAAAAAAAAAAAAAAAAATGGAAATCTACCCCTCTAATCTCTATAAAGTGATTTCTAAAAATGTTTAGTAATCATGATGAATGACTGGAAAGGTCATGGAAAAGTCATGGAAGTGTATTGGTCAAAGAGTCGAAACACTGATACATGGACCATAAATACATTCAATTACTTTTAGATTAATTCAGTAAAAAAAAAAAATAAATAAATAAATAAATATATATATATAATATATATATATACAGTTGAAGTCATTAAAACAAATTTTTTAACCACTCCACAGATTTAATATTCTGTATATTAAACTTCAATATTTAAGTTGTTTAGGACATCTACTTTGTGCATGACATGAGTAATTTTTCCAACAATTGTTTACAGACAGATTGTTTCACTTTTAATTGACTATATCACAATTCCAGTGGGTCAGAAGTTTACATACACTAAGTTAACTGTGCCTTTAAGAAGCTTGGAAATTCTAGAAAATGATGTCAAGCATTTAGGTGCCAGATGGGCTGGTTTGAGTATTTTTGTAACTGCTGATCTCCTGGGATTTTCACACACAACAGTCTCTAGAATTTACTCAGAATGGTGCCAAAAACAAAAAACATCCAGTGAGCGGCAATTCTGTGGACAGAAATGCCTTGTTGATGTGAGAGGTCAACAGAGAATGGCCAGACTGGTTAGAACTAACAAAGTCTATGATAACTGAGATGCGGGTTGATGCTGTTTTGGCAGGTGGTTTTAATTTTGTGGCTGATCGGTGTGTGTGTGTGTGTGTGTGTGTGTGTATACAGTGCATCCGGAAAGTATTCACAGCGCTTCACTTTTTCCACATTTTGTTATGTTACAGCCTTATTCCAAAATGGATTCAATTCATTATTTTCCTCAAAATTCTACAAACAATACCCCATAATGACAACATGAAAGAAGTTTGTTTGAAATCTTTGCAAATTTATTAAAAAGAAAAAACTAAACAAAAATCACATGTACATAAGTATTCACAGCCTTTGCTCAATACTTTGTTGAAGCACCTTTGGCACCAATTGAGTATGATGCTACAAGCTTGGCACACCTATTTTTGGGCAGTTTCTCCCATTCTTCTTTGCAGGACCTCTCAAGCTCCATCAGGTTGGATGGGGAGCGTCGGTGCACAGCCATTTTCAGATCTCTCCAGAGATGTTCAATCGGGTTCAAGTCTGGGCTCTGGCTGGGCCACTCAAGGACATTCACAGAGTTGTCCCGTAGCCACTCCTTTGTTATCTTGGCTGTGTGCTTAGGGTCATTGTCCTGTTGGAAGATGAACCGTCGCCCCAGTCTGAGGTCCAGAGCACTCTGGAGCAGGTTTTCATCAAGGATGTCTCTGTACATTGCTGCATTCATCTTTCCCTCGATCCTGACTAGTCTCCCAGTTCCTGCCGCTGAAAAACATCCCCACAGCATGATGCTGCCACCACCATGCTTCACTGTAGGGATGGTATTGGCCAGGTGATGAGCGGTACCTGGTTTCCTCCAGACATGACGCTTGCCATTCAGGCCAAAGAGTTCAATCTTTATTTCTCATGGTCTGAGAGTCCTTCAGGTGCCTTTTGGCAAACTCCAGGCAGGCTGTCATGTGCCTTTTACTGAGGAGTGGCTTCCGTCTGGCCACTCTACCATACAGGCCTGATTGGTGGAGTGCTGCAGAGATGGTTGTTCTTCTGGAAGGTTCTCCTCTCTCCACAGAGAAATGCTGGAGCTCTGTCAGAGTGACCATCGGGTTCTTGGTCATCTCCCTGACTAAGGCCCTTCTCCCCCGATCACTCAGTTTGGCCGGGCGGCCAGCTCTAGGAAGAGTCCTGGTAGTTCCAATCTTCTTCCATTTACGGATGATGGAGGCCACTGAGCTCATTGGGACCTTCAATGCTGCAGAAATTTTTCTGTACCCTTCCCCAGATCTGTGCCTCGATACAATCCTGTCTCGGAGGTCTACAGACAATTCCTTGGACTTCATGGCTTGGTTTGTGCTCTGACATGCACTGTTAACTGTGGGACCTTATATAGACAGGTGTGTGCCTTTCCAAATCATGTCCAATCAACTGAATTTACCACAGGTGGACTCCAGTCAAGTTGTAGAAACAACTCAAGGATGATCAGTGGAAACAGGATGCACCTGAGCTCAATTTTGAGTGTCATGGCAAAGGCTGTGAATACTTATGTACATGTGAGTTTTTTTTATTTTTATTTTTTATAAATTTGCAAAGATTTCAAACAAACTTCTTTCACGTTCTCATTATGGGGTATTGTTTGTAGAATTTTGAGGAAAATAATGAATTGAATCCATTTTGGAATAAGGCCGTAACATAACAAAATGTGGAAAAAGTGAAGCGCTGTGAATACTTTCCGGATGCACTGAGAGATATATATATATATATATAAAATTCTTCAAATTGGGAAAAAGTACTGCCCCTGTGACTTTTATTTTACAAAATGGCTTGAAATGGCTTGATGCCTAAAATAACATTTCAGTGACTATACAGCTTTAATTTCAGTCTTCATTGTTAAGAAATCAGAATCTGTTGCTGTTCCCTCAGGTGCAGTCGCTTCCAATCAGAGATCAAGCGGCTGAAAATCTCCTCTCCTGTGCGTGTGTGTCAGAACTGTTACTACAACCTGCAGCATGAGCGGGGCTCTGAAGAAAGCCCGAGAAACTAGATCTTTCTCTCCCACATCACACTCCAAACCCTATACCCCAACCACCCGCTAAAAAAAAACATTTCACTGCTCCTCATGCAAAAACCCATTTGTATAGCATTGACGTAGACCAAAATGGGATCACTAATCCTTATAATTTCATATATTACGGAAGTGTGACCATTAGAGAAAGACAATTGTAGGTTTACTTTTTCCATTTATGCAGTTTCTTTTGCAGTATGCTCAAGTCATCTTTGCATTGGTATCGTCCACAAAGTTTGCAACGTTTAGATTTTAGAAAAAGCAATGTGTATAACACACTTCCTCATAAAATTAGATGATATTTGTTTATATTGTATATACTTGCAATGGCCTTTTTAACTATAAACAAACAAAAAGTCATTTAAGAGATAAAAGAACAAAAATCAAAACACAACACATTGCTTGTAATATAGTATTATGTTAAAAATCACTCCTGGCTTTAAAAACAAAAATGTGCGCGTGTGTAGTCAATGTCACAAGTCACAGCATCCCAGTGTGAATAATATTGGAGACTATGAATGTTGATAATAAATGTTTGTGGGTTCTAATTATGCAAATATGATTAATTATTTTGTTTAATTATTCTGTTTTATTCTTATTTGTTGTAAGGAAGTGTTGCCCACAGTATCAGCTTGTTGCCATAGAACAGCAGACAACTACAGAACTTGGTTTTAATGTAAAATTTTGTTGCCAAGCTGCCTTGATCTGTAACTATTATCATATATTTTTACAGTCTTATAGGGCAACGGTAGTATGTACATTTTGAATTTAGAGTAAACACAGCTGTTTTTTAACTGTTCTAAATCGTTTTTTAAAGACAGAATTTAGATGGAAGCCTTTAAATCATTTCACCAAAATTGTTATGATGCATTTCTAAGACAGAAGTGTTTGTAGACAATTGAAAGACTAGAATATGAAACATGTTTATGTATGTCTGTTCTCTAAATTTTGGGTCGTGTGGGACTTATCCATTATTTATTACTCTCTTACACTAACCCAGCTCTTAAAAATTAATGTTTTTTTTTTTTTGTTTGTTTTTTTTTATTAAAAACAGCCATTTCATTCTTTTTTGTATTGAAAATCTCACAAAGTAATGTTAAGTTTGAATCGTTTGCAATGTTGCACCAATTTAAATGTTTGTCTGTAGATAATGAAAGCAATAGTTACTGATGTTTTCACTCCACGTGCATTTTAGGAAAGAGTGTACCTTGAAAGTTATTGTGTGTAATGAAAAAAGGGATGAACACTTTTTAATGTATAATGAAAGACTGGAAGCCTAGTGTCTTTATACTTTAGTTTAGACTATGGAAGAGAAAGTTTGTTGTTTTCATCTATTCATTTGTCAGTGATACTGTGGGCAATACCCTATTAAAAGTGCTGCTTTTCATTAATAGAGAGAATTCTTTTCTCTTTCTGTCTTTAAAGTCTTACATTTGCATCCTTTTTAAAAGATGAAAAATGTGTTACACATGCAGTTGTTTTTATTCATTGTTTTATGATTTTGGTCATTTGTGATACAGCCTAATATGCACTCGTTATAGTTTAAAGAGCACCTATTATGGTTTATCAAATATTATCTTTCATGTAGTGTGTTATATAGCTGTTTGTGAATGTAAAAAAATCTGCAAAGTTTCAAAATCAAAGTGCACGACAAATGGAGTTATTGACTCACAATATTTTGAACGATTCTGAACACCTGAAACGAGTTGTTAGTAATTCCAGACTTACTTCCTGTACTAACCTACGAAATTTGGTAACAAAAAACCCGCCTCTGGTCTTCATTGGCTGCTCGCGAACAGCTTTTACCCGCCCTCAAACACTACACTAAGCGGAAGACCAATCACAACAGACTGAGACATCTGACCAATCAGAGCAGAGTAGGATCTCTGAAAGGAGGAGTTTAGAATGAATCCTTTAGAATGGATCATTGAACGAGTCGTTTTTGACACTGGGAAAAAAAGGTAATGCTGCAATTTAAATTATGAGCAATGAAAGTGTTTTTTGACCTTGGATGCATGTAAATCTATTGTATGAGACCTTTAAAACAAAATTAGGCATGTTTAAAAACCATAATAGGTGCTCTTTAATTATTGTTCATTAATGTACTGTAATTCAGTGTGCAATCGTGACATCAAGCTGTTGGAATTTTGCTGTCAACAAGCAGCTTAAGGATCAAATGGCTAGATCAATTTGAAATTATTTGTGCACCTTGACATGTAGAAGGTAAAGAAAGACAAAGTAATCATTGTTTTATCAGATGCATTTTTATGTTGTGGGACATTATTTGAAAGGAGTATACATTTCTTTACATTAAGATGAACTGTACAAAGTATTTATGCAATTACAATGTTTTCTTTTTGTATGATTGTGATTTATTTTGTAATTTCTCAGCAAGTTTGCTTACTTGTTGCATGTCTAACACAGCTGTTAGTGTATTGTACATTTTCTGGCATTATGTTTTATTTGTTTTCTCTTTTGGCTCATTTTTATGGCATTATCTAATGAGTTGATCCTGAAGATTTTGTGTACAGTTTAGGCAGAAATCTGGGTTGACTTTTATACTGTGTATGGATGTTAAGGACCGATCCCAGGACAGATTAAATACACACAGATTGTCCCTTTTTCATGGTCTTGTGATAGACTGCATAACTACAGTATATAGTGTGCAAAACTGTGGTATCTGAATGTTCATTGTATATTTGTGTTGAAAAACAATAACATGACCCCTCCCCATAGCGTAACCCTATACATGTTATTATGATGCAATAGATATGGTACTCATACTTTTTAATTTAATTTCAATTAAAAACTTGCTGTTTACCACCACCAGTATTTTCTGCTCAGATGAGTTATTTTCATCTTTAGTTACAATGTAGTGCACAAATATGACATTTGAAATGTCAGGAACTTGCTCTTGCATTTGGATTCATGTGTAAGATTTTTAAGATTCACCATTGTAATCATGCAGTGAGATTTCACACTTGAATTGACAAAATTGCATTTTACCAGTTAAATGCATATGTTTACTCAATATAATCAATGACTCCTTTAAAAGACACTTGAGTAAACGCATACCTAATAAATATATATATATATATAAGGAAAACTTATTACTGCACAACTCAAAATACAAATGTATGTATTAACCAACATCTTGGCCTACAGCCTTTTTTCAGTGTACACTAAAACAGACCTCGTTCATTGTGTTATAATCTCATGCAATGTTTGTCCAGATTTTCTTCATGCATAAAAGAAATGTGTCTCTAATGCTCAGCTACAACAAAACCTGCTATTACACCTTTCTGATGAAGCCATTGAGGTGTTTGATTACTGGTTTCCAAGAACACCACTGAACGGTCATTTGTTTGAGAAACGATCCATTCAAGTGGAACATGAATCCCTGAGTCTCCTTGCAAAATGCATGTTTAAATTTGGGTATCTACTAAACCGCCGTCTTGAGAAAGCTATTGAGAGACTGCCTTGCAATCTGTTGACAAAGTGACATACCAAAACCATAGGTCTGTTTACAAGAATGGGTAACACTTTATAACATCTTTAATTAACATGTTATTAAAAAACATGCTTAACTGATGAGCAATTTTTAAATTTTAAAGTTTCGTAACGTTTCTATATGAATGTATAATAACTAGTATAATGTAATTACATATAACAGTCATACAACATAATATAATTTAATAATCAATATAAATGTTATTAATGAACGTTATAAAGTGTAGCATAATGCACCTGCCTTCCACAACACTACCATGGCCAAACTGCACTAAATTCTGTTAAAAACATTCATGTCATCACCATACACAGTAATATCTATATGGATGGAAGTGACTTTAAAGTGTGCTTAAAAAACCCTGTCAAGTTCCTCATCTGATGTGGGACCTGCAGAGAAGAAACTGTCACTCTTGCGCTGGTGTGTGCAGACCTCTACCGCAGAGTGGAGCAGTGTTTCCTCTATGTTGAGTCAGTGAGTGAGAGAGGAAAGAGAGAGAAAGAGGTTGGTCTCTCAATGACTGCACTAACAAAACAGCAGCGCAGATCTGCGGGCATAAACAAATGCACGCAGGCTGTCTGTCCCTCACCTGACGCGCGAGACACTTTGATGATCGCTATCGTTGAAATTAACCGGATTAACGAGACCGACCGCAACCCCGCTTTGCTGCTTTCTAACGCGGACCTCCGACGACATCTATGTATTATTTAAACTGAAATAGCCGAAAATGACGGAGCTGAGAAGGCGAGGAGGAGGAGACCCTGACAGCACAGAAAACATCAGTGACAAGGTAATTTATGACGGAGACTTTAATTCGCGGGGTAATCGACTGCGAATGACCTTCTAGCTAAGCAGCTAACGCAACCGGTCAAACCACTTCAACCTGAGCAAATGTTGCACATAAACAACTCTCATACAATAATATTAGGCATGTTAAATTTTCTGAATGGTGACATTGAAAAGACTTCATCTTTAAACTGCCCGGTTGCCTAGTGCAGTGTGTGAAGTTGCTGAGCCAAACACTGCAAAGCCAGGGAGTCAAAGGCTGTTTCAACACAGTGAGCTGCCTACCTACATAGACAGCATTTTTGAACATAATGGGCGCGTTTGAAAGCATTTTGGCCATCATATAGGCACGTTTGTCATCCCCCCCAAAAAACTTGGTTGTTATTTGGCAGTTCATTATGTCAGAGTCAGCTGGTGTGTCAACTTGCCATACAACAGTAAAATGTTTGTTAGGTGTTTTCTATTAGGCTAGTGTTCAGAAGCCAAATCATTTAAGGTCAAACCAGGGCTAATTTAAGATTTTACCCAAAAGCAGTTATATTTTAACATTAACATTATTACCTTACCTATATTATTAGAATTTATCCTGCTCAAGTATTTCTAATTATCAGCATTTATCTACTGTGAACATTCTTGGACACTGTGTAAAAGGCTTAGAGGTGCAAACTGTAATTACAAGATAGTAAACTAACTTGAGCTGAAAAGTCAATTTAGAGTTTCAGAAAGATACTGTTTTGGGAGATATTAGTAAAAGGTAAGTTCTAGGTCAGCTCTGTATCGGCTGTGTGTACTATTAGTGGTTTTTATCAGTTTAGAAATGACTGAATAACAAAAAGTGTTGCGAAAGTGTTCAAAGTCAACTTTTTGCTGTCAGTTATCAATTCGTTTGCTTTTTTGAAAAGCCTTGACACCTGGAATTATCTCCAAAAAATATGTGTACCTTTAACAAAGTCTCTTGTAGTAATTCAATGTTGCATCCGTTCACAAGCAGGTTGTTTAAACTTTGCTTTAATAATTGTTATACTGTGTGGTTTATGGTATTGTAGATATCTTAGGAGCCTTTTCCTCATCCCTGCAAATTATGTAGTGTTGATGAAAGCTGAGTGTTCAATTCAACAAACAATCTTTAGTTTGCTATAGTTTGGCTGCGATCCTATATCACATATGAGGGAGGTCAACAAAACACTTGGCCACAGTTTGGAAAAGTTGTGAAGAATGGAGTAACCCAGTGGTAATCCTGGAAATATATGTATTGTGCATATAAGCACATGTATGTTTTTCCAGAAAACAGTTACAAACATTTTAGTCACAGACAATGCTTCTGAAGGGAAATCTGTTCCCTTTCATGTCTTCACAGTGTTAAACTGTTTTAGAGGAAAGTTTACCATTGAGCATCACATATTCTGTGTCTGGAAAAGTTCTCAACAAGTGATTTGTGGTTAGACATGGAGTGTCTGATGGGCCAAGGGCATCTTTAGGATGCCAACATCGTCTTCAACCCAAGAATTTACATCCATCCATCCATTTTCTCCCGCTTATCTGGGTCGTGGGGGCAGCAGTCTGAGCAGGGATACCCAGATATGTATATATATACACACACACACAGACACACATTGGTGGCCAAAAGTTTGGAATAATTTTGCTGTTTCAGAAAGAAATTTGGTATTTTAATTCACCAAAGTGGCATTCAGCTGATCACAAAGTATAGTCAGGACATTACTGATGTAACAAACAGCACCATCACTATTTGAAAAATGTCATTTTTGATCAAATCTAGACAGGCCCCATTTCCAGCAGCCATCACTCCAACACCTTATCCTTGAGTAATCATGCTAAATTGCTAATTTGGTACTAGAAAATCACCTACCATTATATAAAACACTGCTGAAAGCTATTTGGTTCGTTAATGAAGCTTAACATTGTCTTTGTTTTTGTTTTTGAGTTGTCACAGTATGCAATAGGCATGTCTTAAGGTCAATATTAGGTCAAAAATGGCAAAAAAGAAACAGCTCTCTCTAGAAACTCGTCAGTCAATCATTGTTTTGAGGAATGAAGGCTATACAATGCTTGAAATTTCCAAAAAACTGAAGATTTCATACAAAGGTGTACACTACAGTCTTCAAAGACTAAGGACAACTGGCTCTAACAAGGACAGAATGAGTTGTGGAAGGCCAGATGTACAACTAAACAAGAGGATAAGTACATCAGAGTCTCTAGTTTGAGAAATAGACGCCTCACATGTCCTCAGCTGACAGCTTCATTGAATTCTACTCGCTCAACACCAGTTTCATGTACAACAGTAAAGTGAAGACTCAGGGGTGCAGGCCTTATGGGAAGAATTGCAAAGAAAAAGCCACTTTTGAAACAGAAAAACAAAAAGAAAAGGTTAGAGTGGGCAAAGAAACACAGACACTGAACAACAGATAATTGGAAAAGAGTGTTATGGATCTTAACCCCATTGAGCTTTTGTGGGATCAGCTAGACTGTAAGGTGTGTGAGAAGTGCCCGACAAGACAGCCACACCTATGGCAAGTGCTACAGGAAGTGTGGGGTGAAATGTCACCTGAGTATCTGGACAAACTGACAGCTAGAATGCCAAGGATCTGCAAAGCTGTCATTGCTGCACGTGGAGGATTTTTATTTTATAAATATTTTGTTAACTAGACTCTGGATCTTACGGTTTCAAAAGAGCCTCCTGTTTTTGGAGGATATTTAGTGGCTATTATGCTGGAATACTGTTTTTGTTTATTCATGAATAGCTACATCAGTATAAGCTGCTTTTAACAAATAAATGTACACTGGCGTAAGTGGTAACCTGCAATTGTTACCTCAAGTACTGTATTGATATATAATTATTTTAAAAATGTTATTGTTTTAACCTAATTTTTTCAGGTAAATTTAGTCAGATTAAATAACTAGGGCTGGGTAAAAATATTGATTTTCAGATGCATCGCGAGCTTGATTTGAACGATATTGATTCTGAAATCCCAAAATCTGTCTTTTACTCTATGCAATAATCACTCACATACGCGACCCATTTCCGCGCTATGCGACTAAAAATGTGTGATTAGCCTGGTAAATGTTTAGATTTCACTCACCATTGATTATTAGTAGTAGTAGTAGTAGTAGGCTATAGTGTTGTCAAAATTACTGGTTCTTCGGTACTAAGTCGATACTAAAATAAAAAAAAAGGTGTAACGATACCAGTGTTTCTGCAGTACCGGTAGTACCGAGCACCGACTCAATCCAGTACCAGCGTTCAGTATGACTGACACATGACAGCTTTAAAATGTGCACAGGCCTATTTTGAACGTGTGCTCTGTTACTTCTTGTACACTGAAATGGACAGTTAATAAAATTAAAATCGTGACATGCCCTAATGTGATTTATTAAACAGTTAAAGGCTTCAATCTTACTGTGGAAGAGCTGCGTACTTTAAATAAATCCAACCGCTCAAACACTGGAAACGCAACAGACATTGTCATCTGATACAACGTGATAAGATTAAGAATAAGAGCACTTATCCACTGTGAACCATGCAGCACATGTAAAATATATATTTATATAATTAAAATCAAAGCATTTGCACTTTTATCTCAACTCAACTGTATTTATATCGCATTTAAAACAACAGAGTTGACCAAAGTGCTCCACAGTAATACAATTTAAAACATAACAACATTTCAGAATGGCCACACACACAAACACCAGTAATTTAAATACAAACACTCCAAAACTGTGTCCTGCATTTCATTTGTCAGACTCAAAGGCCAGTGTAAAGAGATGAGATTTCAGACATGACTTAAAAGTCTTCAATGTTCACATTGCGCTGTGACCCATGACGCAAACTGTTTATCTGGAAAAGTGAAGCATCCGGCATAAAACACACGTCATAATAAAAGCACGATTCAAAATAAAATCTAGATGCCTGGAATTGAAGAAAAATATTTTACAACTGTGTAGTAAAATATTCACTGTAATAATAATAATAAATCAAAACATCACAAGCAAGACAGCTGTTGAATAAAAGTTCGGCAAAAAAATGCAATGACCTGTTGAAAAGTTCTATTTTCACTTGTTAAAAGTTTTAAGAATTTATTGATTAGACACCATTTTGATGATGAAATTAAACTTTAAAAATGTTCTGGAAAGTTCTGGAAAATAATTATTATTATTAAACTATAATTATTAAAATAATAATGAAATAATTAAAAATAACTAAACTGGTGTGTTCAATAGCACATTATTATAGTAGCATATTTTTGCTGTGGTATCGAAACTGGTATCAAGAACCGTGAAATTTCACTGGTATCGGTACCGACTACTGAAATTTTGGTAAATTGACAACACTAGTAAGCTATACTGGCGAAGAAGGGTAGCACCGGGATCCTTTCACTGCGTGTTGACAGTGTAAAAAGTTTGGTTTTGGTTTGACTCGTTCCATGCAATAATCAAAATGTTATGTGTGTACAAAGCAACACGCAACCCCTTTGCCATTGAATGTCCCTTTTAATATCTTTTCTGTTCTTTACAGACAATTGTTGATCAAAAACAACCAAAACCCCATTTAATTCTAAGCACATATAGCACGGTTGGGTAAAGAAGCTATCGGAGTCCTCTCTTGCCTGTATGTGTACGCGCTATCAAAGCACAGAGATGCTTAAAGAGACAGTGCCTTTTTTTTTTTTCATGTGTTCTACAAATCAATGTAAATACTCGTAAATATTACAAATTGTGAGTAAAATTTCTACAATTAATATTTTCGTAATATGCCAATAGTTACAAAGTCTTCTGTACACTACCGTTCAAAAGTTTGGGGACACTTGCATGAAAAGTTTCTCATGATCTTAAAAATCTTTTGATCTGAAGGCGTATGCTTAAATGTTTGAAATTAGTTTTGTAGACAAAAATATAATTGTGCCAATATATTAATTTATTTAATTACAAAACTAAAATTTTATAAAAAAAAAAAAAAAGTTTTTTAAATTGATAACTTGGACCGAATAATTAAGAAAAGCAGCCAATAAGTGCCCAACATAGATGGGAACTCCTTCAATAATGTTTAAAAAGCTTCCAAGGGTGATACCTCAAGAAGTTGGTTGAGAAAATGCCAAGAGTACATGTCTGCAAATTCTAAGCAAGATATGACTACTTTGAAGATGCTAAAATACAACACAGTTTTGATTTATTTTGGATTTTTTTAGTCAGAACATAATTCCAATATTTCTATTTCTATTATTCCATAGTTGTGATGACTTTACTATTATTCTAAAATGTGAAAAAATAAATAAAGAATGAGTAAGTGACCCTAAACTTAGTAGTGTATATTAACAGCATTAGCTGAGAATAGAATATTTTTCATATACAGGCAAAGTGGACATTAGAATTGAAATATACCCATTTATGAATCGATATTGAATTGAAATCCAAATCTAATCTAATCGAGAAATTTGTATCAGTACCCAGTCCTATAAAAAACATTTGTTAATTGAATAAAACCATGAAGCACATTTTAGGTTACCTTACAAAACATTTTTTACAGTGCAGCGCTTGATCTTAGCTCTGAAAGAACAGTAAGGCATAAGCAGTTGTTTCCTTATAAGACTAGCACAGGCTGAGCTGTGCTTTGCCTGTCCATTCAGAGCCCCTCAGCCAGTCTTCTCAAGGTCAGTCTCTCCATCACTCACAGCATCAATCAGTGTTTACAGCCCTGTACTTTCACTCATTCTTCCTACTTTCTCTGCCTCAGAGATTGATGTAATCTACAGAACTCAGTCCCATTATTTTCAGTGAATATCTTATTTTCTTTTTCTGTCATTGACAGAATCATCATTAGCTTCTATCTTTCTAGGCTTTAGGATAGTGCTCTGCTAAATGTACCACCTCAGCAGCCCTCAGAGTTCAGTGGCCTGTCACAACCTCTGTGCATACATATCCTCCAGCCTGGCGTGACTGATAGATTCTCTCCAGCTGTCTTTCTGTGGTCATGGCCTACTTCTGCAATTTCCCATAGCAAACTGGTTACTCAGCACCTTTTGTATTCACCCAACTCATAGGCATTTTAGTGCAGATATGATCATATATAATGTACAAAAAATATTTAAAAAAATAATTTGAGTTACATTGTTCTGTTAGTGATTTTCTTATTTTTCCCATTGAGAAAACTAGCTTGGACAAGGACGAATTTCCATGCGGGTCCAGTTTTTTTTATTTTTTATGCTGGTCTAGTTGGTAGACCAGTATATCCATGCAGTTAAATAGCAAAATTTAAGTTGCTTTAATTTATTTCTGCTAGGGATGCATAGATACATAATTTGGTGGTTTGTTTGTTGGTTCTGCATTTTTATGCTTCTTTGTTTCAAATCACTGATAATTACACAACTTCGAAATAAATTTTAATAATAACTTTATTTTCTGTCTCTGCATGTCTTCAATCTTTTCGAGGAACTTGTTCACATTAACACTCTCAACTCACATTAAGGGTGCTATATGTAATATTTTTACTGTACTAAATCATAAAATTACCATAATATGTCATTAGAGAATTAGGAAACATGCTAAGTTGAATTACTGGCTTCTCCGATAACAAAACTACAGCCAGTATATTCTACTTTGAAGTTTCCATTCCGGGCCAGAATTTCTGTTTATGTTTTGGCCTGTGTGATCCCACCCACTGCCCACTCACCAATAGTATTTCGACACTGCCAGGTTGCCAGATTTGAACAAGTTTCAAACACTGCATGCTGCAGCCATGGAAGCCAGCAAACGAACTGGATCAGAGATAACAGATTCCACCTGACCTAAAAAGCCTCGCCATCCGTCTAAAAACCACCATGACCAGAGGCGTAGTAAAACAAGGATAAATACTGGAGACATTTTCAGTTTCGCTCATTCCTGTTGCAACCCGCATGAACTTCGAGTCTGGGGCAGGGCACACAACTCTCCAATATTTTGAATTTGGACTGCAGTATCCATTTCAAACGCTTGTTGTCAATCTTACATAGCACCTTTAACTAAATTCGGAATAGCCTCCTGGTAATAGGCTCACATTAAATTGGTAAGATTTCTTAATTTTTGGAATGTTCTTAACTCATATTAACTGAATTGTGAATGATGAAGCTTGTCCCTTTTTAGCTGAAGCAGCTTCCACTTTAAATTTAACAAACTTCATATTCCTGTACTTTGAGGTTATTAATCACATTAGTTGTGTTAATAATTTAATGGTAGTTCCACCTTGTGAAATTCTATAGTGCAAAAATTGCAACTCTGCTGTCATTGTCACCCAATTCCACGCAAAAGACACATTCTCTAATTGTCTGACACGTTTTTTCCGTGCCCCCCTTTTGACAGAAAATAATCGGCTCTGATCATTAGCTGTTTTTAAATAATCGTTAATATATCTAATAGTGCAGATAACTGCTTTTATCGGCCGATACAGATGTTTGATAAATATTTTGTTGCATCTCTAATTTCTACACCACTAGCAGCACCAAATGGATTTAAAAAGATAATGACTGTTTTCAAAGAGGTCTCCCAAACACTCCCCCATCCTCCAGTGTTTGGCTTAACAGGTAGTCCCTCTCCAAAATCGCAGCATTGACAGAGAGCCTCCTTCAAATTTTCTGATTGGCTATAACTTTGAGGCTGTGGTCAGATCCTGATTTGCTGTATACGTACAAAGCCTCAGTTTTGTCACAGAGACAAGTGCAATTTCTAAGAACACCTATTTCAATAATATCTGTTTGGTAGTAGAGACATGTTATGTGTAGTTTTGTAATTCAGCGCAGCATCCCATCCTGGGTAACAGCATCCAAAACACCATATGCCAGTAACCAACTGTGCTTGAATTTTCAAAAATAAAATAAAAATCCTATAATGCAACAGTGGACTAATTTGCACAGTACTCAGCACTGCATTAGGAATTCTACTGTCTGAGCTCTCCCACATCCGCTTTGGACTGCAGCAGTGAGTGAGTCCAATTTGGTATTAGCTGCACCAATAAGAATTCCTCATCAGCCCATTTTTTGCCATCCCTGTAAAGCATGTAAAGGGTCATGAAACACTACAACACATTTTTTGAGATGTTACCAGTATATATGTCTTGCACACAAGGAAAGAGAATGTCAGCATTCCTTATTTTTGATTTCAAGCGGAAAAAAGTTAATTTAGGGATTTTTCAGGCTATTTTCGTCTTCCGGGTTTGAAATTAAACATAGATTCAACGTCACAGGATGTGACGTATAGGGTTTAGCTTTCTATTGAGTAGGCACATTTGAGATGCCAAATGCCTCACCTTAAATGTAGATGAGAGTAGATGGCTGCAGTCGGGGAGGAGTGAAATAAGAGCTGTCAAGTCAGACAGTTCTTACATCTCGTAGTGGATCAGACACCCACGAGATCAGAGGGAGATATCGCGTGATTCACATTCATGCGCTGTTGCTGATAAAGTTGATGTAATTTTAATTCTGTTGCTTTTAAATTAACATAAATATGATGAACAAGATGCTCAATGTACCTGTTGTTTAATTTCCCCATAAGATGTGTCTTTCCATCCATTTTTAGTTTAAAAAAGACACATATTTGAGATATTTCAGAAATATAATAACAGTCACATAACCTGTACATAGATTGCACTGTCAGAGTGTTGGGAATAATCACACATAATTTATACACATAAAAACATGATCTCAGAGTTTAAAAATCAAACATTTTAGAAGAGAACAAAACATCATGGTTGTTTAAGCCAATGAGCATTAAGCCGTGTCGTCAGCAAGTCGTTTCCCATCATGTTTAGTCAGTGCAGTTGGAGGAGTGCAACTGCGCCCGACTGCACTGCCTGGCATGGGCGCCTCGCCATCGCGAGAGTTTTCTGCCATTGTCAGCATGACTTCACAGCAAGTCGGACCACACTTGAACACATTTCTAACCGGCATGCACCTTTTGGTGATCACCGGTGATAGGTCCTGCACAGATTTTGCTCATCTCGAACAAGCATAATTTCAGTGCCTCTACGTCACGGGTATTCTCAATATTATTCATGAGAAGGCGTGGCTTTTGCCCTTTGACAAGCGAGTACTGCAGGTTTGTCAGTGTGTCGTTGCCATGCACATGACCAGCACTTCAAACTCTCAAGCACCTCAGTTGAGAGAGTTGAAAGCACCCTGACACCAGTCCATGGCTGTTAACTGCATTATTGAAATAAAGCTGAGTGACTGGATCAGACAGTTGATGTGTTCACTACCCCTTCTCCCCTCACTCTGCTGCTGATCATGCCCAGTTTGGGTGCATCTTTTAAAAATGTGGTGAGAGCTCAACTGTGCTGAAAGAAGGGGTGTTGTGACCCTTTAAATGGACAGTGAAAGCTGAGACAAGGTGTCATTCATACCCTGGAAAAATCCCTTTACTGAGACTTTATTTTCACCCTTGTAGCACTTTAGAGAGGATTTTTTAGGGTCCTTACATGACTGCTTTAATGGTAATTTGGCAGGTTTTTTGACAATTCCACTGTTATATGATCTCTGTACAGCATGTTCAGTTCCAGATACTGGCTCTGCCAGTAGGCACTGAATGAGCAATGCGGTCATTCTGGCTAGGTCATTCTGCCTTTGTGTGTTTGTGTTTTGGTGTGTGCCTTTCTAGGGTGGAGCTGGACTGGAGCTTTTCCCTCTCCCAGGGATTAGTGTAGTCTCATTTATGGAGCAGCTAATCAGAAGGCTAGTCTGCTTATCCCCTTTCTCACTGCACTTTCATAGGCAGGACGATACATGTGCAGAGCCAACAGCTCTGAAGGACAGCTATTTGACTCTCTTAAAGGGATATTTCACCTAAAAATGAAAGTTAATTCATCCTTTACTCACCCTCATGTTGTTCCAAGCCTGTATGAGATTCTTTCTTCTGTGGAACACAAAAGTAGATGTTAGGAGGAATAACAGCATCAGTCACCATTTACTTTAATTTTATGGATGGTAATAAAATTCCACAGAAGACAGAACAATAACTGGAACAACGTTAGGGTTAGTAAATGGTGAAATGGTTGAAATGTCCCTTTAAAGGCTAAATATCATGATTTTCCTTGCTCTTAAAAAAAAAGATGAATTTGTTGTGATATATAGACATAATGTTTTAAACGGAAAGATTCTTCCCCAGTCCACCCTGACCATTTTAAATGAAGAATGGTAATTCAGCGCGGCGCCATGCAAGGTTCGGACACGTGAATGGCGAGCTCTGCGCACTTTGCTAGTTTTAATACTTTTTGTGTCATAAACCAGTGAGATTTGATGCACCCTGTTCCAGAAGTGTTCTATGAAGGCAATATGACAAAGAATTCAAAATCCTCAGGCTCTGGAGACATTAAAAGACACTTATGTGCTCAAGCTGAAGCCCCTGAGCAGCAGGCCGAAAGCCTGGGACCCAGTTTGGCCAGTGAGGTGAAAGAGATTCAGCATCAACTGTTGGACATGTCGGCAATGCTGATGAAGGTCGTTGCTGACTTGGAGGATTTTGCTGTAATATGTTGATCAATCACTGCCATGGAGACGAAGTTCACTGTGTTGGTTACAAGAGTGGTGGATATTGAGAAACAGATTGATTATCTTGAGTCATCAGAGAGGGAATTACCTGCTAACCTGCTAGTGACCAAGGCAGACTTGGAGCACGTCTGGAAAAAGTTGGAGGACCTTGAGAATCGTAACTGGCGAAACAACGTCCAAATTGTTGGAATTCCTGAGGACGAAGAAGGCCGAGATATGGTGAAATTCCTAGATGAGCTCTTCCCATGTCTGCCCGACATAACAGGCCATAAGCTGGAAATCGAGCGAGCTCACAGAGTTCTGGCTCAGAGATCCACGGAGGGAGACAGGCCCTGATAAATTCTGGCCAAATTCCTGAGATCATCCAATAAAGATCTCGTGTTAAGGAGTAAAGGAAGGCTTTCTTGGAAGAACCACAGCATTTTCTTGTTCCCAGACTTTACGAATTGTTGGCGCTGTCGTGCACGGGGTTAATGCACATGTTTTTCTTTTTTCCATTTTTTTTTTTTTTGTTTTGTTTTGTTCTGGGGGATGTTCAGGGGTTGATTGTTGCACCAATGTTGGAGTGTGGTCTTTATAATTTTATTTTTGAAACACAATCTATTTTTTCTCATATGTCAAAATGTCAAATGTTAATATGAGTGAATTGTCTCTCTCCACGTGGAATGTGAATGGGTTGGGGCACCCCACAAAAGAAGGAAGGTTATTTCTTTTTTAAATGTAAGAAATAGGATATAGTGTTTCTTCAAGAAACGCATCTTTCCCCGCAGGAAGCTGAAAAATTTGTAAAGATATGGGGTGGACATGTTTTATTTAGCGCTGGCTCAAGTAAGAGCAGGGAAGTCTTTACATTGATAAGTAAACATCTACAATTCAAATGTCTCAAACAGATTAAAGATAAATTAGGAAGAGTCATTATTGTTTTAGTAGAAATTCAGGGGCAAAGGTTGATTTTGGCTAATATTTACGTACCTAACGCTGATGATCAGGGCTTTTTTATAGATCTTGAAGGGATGTTGCAAGCCGCTGGCACCCCTCATGTTATAATATTGGGAGGAGGCTTTAATCTTTTGATGGACTTTGATCATAGTGAAGCAAAAGTGTGTAAGCCCCCTACAGCAACAATGACGCTTTACAGGATGTGTTAAAATCTTGGTCTTACAGATATTTGGAGACTTTTGAACCCATCTGGTAGGGACTGTACATTTTTTTCATCAGTCCATAAGATTTATTGTAGAATATATATATATATATATATATATATATATATATATATATATATATATATATATATTATATCTATGTCCATCATTTCATCTGTTGTGGATTGCTCAATTGGAAACATTTTAGTCTCAGATCACACCCTGGTGAGTTAAGAGGTGCTGCCATATACGGAGAAATAGAAATCATATAGTTGGCGCTTTAATGTATCCCTTTTGCAAAATCCTGAATTCCAACAAATGTTAAAGGCTGAAATCAATGTTTATATTAACTGGTCCACAGTATCCTCTGTGGGCATGGCTTGGGAGGCACTTAAAGCGGTCCTTATGGGTCGGATCATACAGTATGCCTCATTCATCAAAAAATCCAAAGCACAAGAACTCGTGGAGTTGGAAGGGAATATTAAAAGTGCCGAGGCAGAGCTGAAGCACTGAATGTCGACTAATGGCCTCAGAGAATTGACCTGATTGAAATACAGATATAACACTATTTTGTCACAGAAAGTGGAGTTTTGGCTAGTCAGGGCAAGACAGTCATACTTTGAGTCAGGGGACAAAGCAGGAAAACTTCTGGCTAGATTTATAAAGCAGAGAGAGTCTTTTTGTACCATTCCCTCAGTGAAATCTGGTGGTGGTGAAATATTTACCTCAGCCATTGATATTAATAATGCTTTTAAAGAGTTCTATCTTGATCTATATAGCTCCACGTTTTCATCTACTGATGAAGATATTAGACATTTTGTGGAACCATTAGAACTCCCTAATCTGATGGCTGAGCAAAAAAAAAAATCTTGATTCTGAGATAACCTTGGAGGAGCTTGGTGAGGTAATTAAGGCCTTGCCTACAGGCAAGGCTCCGGGCCAGATGGCTTTGCCACTGAATTTTTTGATCTTATGCTACAGAACTGGCTCCACTTTTGTTCGAAGTTTATACTGAATCATTAAAGAATGGAAAGCTTCCACCAACCACGATACAAGCCCGGATCAGTCTGATTCTTAAAAATGACAAAGATCCAAGTGAGTGTAAGAGTTACTGTCAAATTTCCCTGATCCAGCTAGACATAATTGATTAGCCAGAATTTTTGACAATATTTTTAAGTAAAGTTATGACACCTCTTATACATATAGATCAGGTGGGGTTTATTTGGGTCCACAGCTCTTTTGATAACATTAGGCATTTCATCAATATCATGTGGTCAGTGGCGAATGATCAGTCTCCGGTCGCTGCCATCTCACTTGATGCTGAAAAGTTTGATATGGTAGATTGGGATTATCTTTTTAAGATTTTGGAAATATACGGGTTCGGAAATACTTTTATTGGATGGATTAAGTTACTTTATAGACACACGGTTGCGGCGGTACAAACAAATGGATTCATTTCAGACTATTTTACTCTGGATAGGGGCAACCGGCAGGGTTGCCCTCTTTCCCCATTATTGTTCTGTCTTGCCCTGGAACAATTAGCAGCCACGATAAGAAGGTAAGATGATTTTCCAGGGGTGGTGGCGGGAGGTATGGTGCATACGCTTTTGCTTTACGCTGATGATATTTTATTATCCGTCTCCGACCCTACTAGATCTATGCCTTGCCTCCACAGAATTATTAATTCCTTTTCTAAGTTCTCAGGATACAGAGTCAATTGGTCTAAATCCAAAGCTTTGGCTCTGACAGCATACTGTCCGTTAATGGCTTTTCAGCTGGGTGCTTTCCAGTGGTCCAAACAGGGCATTAAGTATTTGGGCATTTTATTCCCAGCAAATCTGTCAGATTTAGATTTAGAGTTAATTTTTATCCCTTAATGAAACGGTTTTTTTATCTATGATTGGGAAGGTTAATATAATTAAAATGAATTGTATTCCAAAATTTAACTACCTGCTGCAATCTCTCCCTGTAGATGTCCCCCTCTCTTATTTCAAGCAATTTGATAGCATAGCGAAGTCCTTCATTTGGAATGATAAGCGTCCTAGATTACATTTCAGTAAGGTGCATAGGCCAATTGACAAAGGTGGGCTAGGCCTACCCAAGATTTTGTTTTATTATTATGCATTCGGTCTCAGACATTTGGCTCATTGGTCACTTCCACCTGAGAGAGCCCCTCCCTGGTTTTGTAGTGAATAGGAAGTTCTTGCCCCTATTTCGCCATTGCAGAGCCTTTCTATCAAACTAACCAGAGAAGTTAAGTCACACCCCGTTATCTCGCATTTGCACTTGGTATGGACAAAAGTGTCCAGAGTGTTTAATTCAGACATTTATTTAGATGTTGCCTCGAGCATATGGCTGAACCCCAAATTATGTATTAATAAGTCCCCTTTTTGCTGGTCAGAGTGGATTGTGAGGGGGGTTTACTACACTCGGAGACCTATTTGAGAGTGGAGTGCTGAGATCCTTTGAAAATTTGGTTCAACATTTTGGGATTCCCAGATCTCAGTTCTATAGGTATTTACAGCTACGCCACCTGCTCTGTACTGTTTTTGGGAGTAGTTTACATCCCCCTAAAGCGGCAGATACTCTGGGAGAGGTGATTTCTGCTTTTGGAAAAGGTCATGAGGCATCAGTGTATTACTCCCTGCTAATTCAGAGTCTGGGGGATGGAGCTTTAACTTCTATCAAGAGATTATGGGAGGAAGATTTAAACTTGGTATTGGAGGAGGGAGTGTTGGCTAGGATTCTAAAAAACAAGAGATGCAAGGGTGCGCCTTATGCAATTCAAGATTTTATAAAGATTCTATTGGACCCCCTCTAGATTGTATAGGCTTGGTCTTAAAGATACACCCACCTGCTGGTGATGTCAGTCAGAAGATGGAGACACAACCCATGTCTTTTGGGCACTCAAATTTTATTTTGCCCCAGACTCTGTATTTTAGGCGATGGGGTGGTCATCAATATAGAGAATAAGCACATAAAAAATTGGGTCCTAACCAGTGTCATGATTGCCTGACAGATAGTTTTAAAGGGATGGAAGTCGGCTGGAGCACCCCCATTTCAGGAGTGGTGCTCGGAGATGGGGAGGGTGGCAGCTTTTGAAGAGGGGTCATTCAGAAGACTGGGGAATTTAGACTTGTTTGTGGGGAAATGGGGCAAATGTCTGGTGTTTTTGGAGGGCTCTCGGGGAGGGACAGTGGAGAGAGAGTTGTAGTGGTTAATGTATGTGATTATTATATATTTTTTGTTTTGTTTTGTTTTTTGTTTTTGTGTGTGTCTATAATCATGTGACCACTGGGGTGTTGGGGGGTGGGGTGGGGGTTAAGTATTGATTCTGTTTGTATATGTTTTGCTTTTCTTTGTTTAATAGATGAATCAATAAAAATAAAAAAATCATAAGAATGGTTATTCAGTATTCATCATGGTACTGAAGTCAACACTGAGCATATTAACATACTGTATGGCCTCTCATATTTACAGTTTACAGCAGGAAAAAGTATGTGAAACCTTGGATTAACCTGTATTTCTGCATAAATTGTTCATAAAATGTAATCTGATCTTCAACTATGTCACAACAAGATACTAAAACAGTCTGCTTAATCAACTCACAAACACCGATACATTGTCATGTAGTTATTGAACAAGCTATTTAAACATTTATAGTGTAGAGTGGAAAACATATGTGTGAACCCTTGGAATTTAATACCTGGTTCATCCTCATTTGGTAGCAATAACCTCTACCAAATGCTTCCTGTAATTGCTGATCAGACCTGCACAACAATCAGGAGGAATTTTGCTCCATTCTTCTTTACAAAACTGTTTCAGATTAGCAATATTCTTGGGAGGTCTGGTGCAGAAATCCAGATAATTCTAAATGTTCACATATTTTCCTGCACTAATCAACGCCTATTCAGCAACTTCATCTGCCCTGATAAATGACCGTGGGAACTAAACTGTATGCAAGAGGTTAGCCAATCATAACCAATATCATTTACATAGTCTTAAAGGTAAAGTAGCAAAAACTACTACACCTGTTTTTTGTGCAAGAAACGTTAAAGGGATAGTTCACCAAAAAATTTTAATTCTCTCATCATTTACCCTCCCTCATGCCATCTGACTTTCTTCTGCTGAACACAAAAAAGATTTTTAGAAGAATATTTCAGCTCTGTTGGTCCATACAATGCAAGTGAATGGTGGCCAGAAATTTGAAGGTCCAAAAAGCACATAAAGGCAACATAAAATACATACAAATCCAGTGGTTAAATCCATGTCTTCAGAAGCAATATGATAGGTGGTGGTGAGAGACAAATCATATTTAAAGTCCTTTTTTTCTATAAATCTCCACTTTCAGCTTTCACATTCTTCTACTTCTGTTTTTGGTGATTCTTTGTGCATATCGCCACCTACTCGCCAGGGAGGAGAATTTATAGTAAAAAAAGGACTTAAATCTGTTTCTCAGCCACACCTATCACATCGCTTCAGAAGACATGGATTAAACCATAGGTTTATGTTTCCTTTATGTCCTTTTTTTAGCTTAAAAATTCTGGCCACTATTCACTTGCATTGTATGGACCAACAGAGCTGAGATATTCTTCTAAAGATCTTTGTTTGTGTTCAGCAGAAGAAAGAAAGTCATACATATCTGGGGTGGCATGAGGGTGAGTAAATGATGAGAGAATTTAAATTTTTGGGTGAACTATCCTTTTAAACGTTCTTCCACCATCGGGCTGAACGGTTCTGAGCACAGTAAATAATGGTTCCAGTAGCATTTTCACTTGAATGCTGTTCAGTACGGAACAATTACAATCTGTTCCTGGCCCGGATCAACATGGTTAGCTAACTCTACTCAGGACAGGTAACTGTGCTGGTGGAACAGCTTTAGTACTTGGTGTCTAACGATTAGTCACTTGCTTAGTCAGTCCATTTAAATCTTGCTTTCGCAGCACCACAGTGGAAAAAGAAACCATAACCTGCCAAAAAGCCCAGATCAGTACAGAATAGCTCAGTTCCACAACGAGAACCTTTCAGGCCAATGATGGAAAAGTGCCTCTTGAGTACAAAAAAATAAAAAACTGAAAGTGTAGAATATGCTCCTATAAAAGTAAATTGTTTCAATAATTTTTAGGTTCTAACAGTTGTAGTTGTTGGCCACATTCACACAGCAGCAAAATACAGTTGTCAGACCTGTTTTGAGTGCTTAATACGGTTACATTCACACACAGGATGGTTATTAACGTATGTGACAACAACATTCTATAACCGAACTGACATCCGCAAATTTTCAGGTCTCACAACCGCATTCTCGGCAAACTTGTGCTGTGTGAACAGAACCGTATTGGACAACTAGTTGTTAGTTGCGTCATGTACAGTGAGAAGCACACAGCACTGTACATGCGTGTCTCGTGTGTTTCATGTGGTGTTTTGTTAACTCACGGAGATGGAGAAATGAGCTGCGTGTCTGCCATGTCATCCGAAGATTCAACCGATGTCTTCCACCGGCTGCTCATAGGCACGAGCCGCACGACACAAAAGCTGTGCTCTGCATGCGGTTATAAAGCTTTCAAAGCTGCTGTCGAATAATTATGATCTGATGGATGAACTCGCACCTCGATTGGACTCATTTAATAACGCGGCGGCAATTGTGATAAGACATGCCGGTGTTATGGACATCGCCATCATTTAGTCACTGTCATTTGTTACAGCTGTTAGAATATGGTTGTGACTTAAGTTGTTCGTTAATACAGACAGAATTTGAGCATCTACTGTACGCTGTTGTATGAATGGGACTTTTCAAGACTCACACCTGTAAGTAAATATGGTTGTCAATCCCAAACACTGACTGTGTGAACGTAGCCATAAAGTCCAAAGACTGTTGACCACCATTCAAATGGTGAAAATATATCAGAGCACATTATTTTATAACACTGATTGTTTTTCTTCATTGCACAGCAGTGCTACTAGTTTTCTGTTTAGTGAAACCCTCAGGCCTGACCGAAGCAAGGTAATCTGGGCCCCCTGACTGTACATTGCTCTGGGCCCCTTTCCTATTAAAAAATACAGTTTAGAATTTGTTGTGGGGCCCCCTGGACCTTTGGGCCTCTAGAATCATTACCACCTCTCACCCCACTAATTACGGCCCTGACCTCAGGCTAAAAATAGGCCCAGTCATCTGTGGCATTAGGAAACTCTCTCTCTTCTCATTTATCTTTCGTACTAACAGAGTAGAAAGACAGATAAAGTTAGTTTGCTTATTGCCTTATTTTTTAACTCACATTTTAATTTTCACAATGCACAAAATCAGTTTGATTGCGGTGATAGCTGATAGTTAAATGAGTATATTGCTCGGGCCTTTAATTTTCCACGAATGTTTTCAGGGGGCCTGAGTGTGCCCTCATTAAAATGTTAGTAGAAGGTTTCTTTTACAAGCCTTAATCTGAGCCTAGTTTGAGACATGAGTGACCTCTCAACTTGCACCCAATTACCATCTGTGCACAGCTTCTTAGAATCATGCTACAAAGGCTTTGGTCCATTTGCTAATTTTGGAAATTGGTCTACTTTTGTTTGGTTCAAACATGACCAAATTTGGTATTCATTAAGGGGTTCAGGAATTGACAGAAACACTACCAAATGCAATAGACACTAAAGCTATGAATAACAAAGCCTGCACATGGATAGTTTCGCATGGGCCAGACGTTTGACTGGCATAAACTCTGGTGCACATTGTATCATATTTGGGCCAAGAACCACCCTCTTAAAAGAATAGTACACCCAAAAATTATAATTTTCTCATAATTAATTCATCTTTATGCTGTCTCAAACTTGTATGACTTTCTTTCTTCTGCGGATCTCAAACAAGGATATTTTGATGGAGATATGACCATGTGAATATATCCATACAACGCAAGTCAGTGGGGTACAAAACTTCCAAGTAAGGTGATCCATATGATGTGGTTTAATCCATCCAATCGGTTTTGGGTGAGAACATGTGCTCTGCCCATATACATGCACTGTACATGAGCTTCAAATCATGAATTATAATTTTTGGGTGAACTGTTTCATAAAGACAGGAAAGGAACGTCTGACCAACATTTTAAGCGACCAGCTACAGTTTGTATATTTCAGGTGACCAGGCAGGTTTGAACTTCAGCCTGCTGTACCGCACCTACTCAGGTGCCATGTTCTCAAGCCAGATTGATTTTCATCAGAGGCATTTGTTTAGAATTTGCATAAATTATGCTGACTAAAGTCCTATCCACCATAACTCTCCATTACTTTTGTAAATCTATGATTTCCATGGAGGGCTCCATTTCATTGTGATGGCTCAGGAGAATTGATTTACTGCATTGGGAGTTTTGAGTCTGTCAAAAAGTTTTTGACTGCTCTTTCACCTAGCAAGTTACCTATCCTTGTTTGTTTAGTGTCTGTTAGATCATGTATGTGATAATACACATGCACATCTAGTTTTCTCTTTAACATTTTGTGCTGAAAGCAAAATACAGTTTTGTCCTTTTGTCCATTTTTTCAAACCTGCGTTGACTTTCTTTCTTCCGTGGAACACAAGATGTTAGGCAGAATGTTTGACTCAGTCACCATTCACTGTCATTTTATGGAAAAAGATGCCCTACATCTTTTTGTGTTCCATGTGGGGAAAAAAATGTCTAAACCTAATATGTAGGTGAGTAAATAATGCAGAATTTTCATTTTTGCGTGAACTATCCCTTTAACAGCAGAAAATTGTGTGATGTTTGCCTCTGTATTGAGTGCATTAATTATCTAGTGTATATGTCTTTGACTCCAATGTGTATGTGTTTGTGTGCTTACTGCAGGAGGCAGATGGAGATGACAGGCTTGGCTTTCCCGGTGAGGGGGAAGGAGACATGGAGGGCGACTCCAAAGCAGACACACCGGACGTGCCACCTTCCACAGATAGCACTCCAGAGTGTCTCAACAAAGCCCTGGAGGGCTTGTCATCTAGGTACTCTACTGATACTGGACTAATAAACAACTCCCAAAGCATCAATGTAGGCAGTACGTATACAGTAGATGCACATATTCAGGCCTCAGTAGAATGTATACAGGCAACTATGAAGAGTCTGAAGTCACCTATAACACAGAAACATGAGAATACTTCATCAGAATCAGGATGAGCTTTATTGCCAAGTATGCTTACACATACAAGGAATTTGTCTTGGTGACAGAAGCTTCCAGTGCACAGACAATACAATAACAAGACAGAGTTAATAAAAATAATAGAATAAAAATAAAAATTATGAACTGGTTTAACCTGTTTACACTCATTTCTCATTCTGGGAAAGGAAAGGAAAAAGGAAACCCATGCACAATATTCTCTGTCTCTTAACATACAGCAAGTATTGCTCACTTGTACAAATCGATTGTGATCAATAAGAGAGACTCTAGTGCTATCTTATATTCAAATGAGGTTGGGGGTAAATCAACGGCATATTGGGTCCTTCAGTGGTTTAAACAGAATCTTTTTTCGGGCGGTCTTAATCCTCAGTTTTGCTGCACTGTTGGTGGGATTTGCTGCAGCAGAGGCGCTGGTCCAACGCAGGCATGCCTGCATGTTGGTGCGTAGCTAACCACACTTTGTGATGGTGCTGCGCTTTTTTCCTCTCTCTCTCTTTTCTCTTCCTCTCCATTCAGCTGCATGTGTTAGTTGTGGCACCTGCTCTGTTCCTGGCCAGCAAACAATTTATGACACACTAGTACAGAAAACTAAGAATCGATTCACATCTCTGATGGAGCCTCATTTATTACATTTATGCACTGCAGCAAAAATCTCTCACATCAGTTTTGTTCTCACAAAGCTCAGAATATTAGAAATGCAACTTTTAAGTTGAACATTAAAGCTTAAATCAAACTGAAATCGTAGATATATTTTACATAAACTGTCAGTCCCGAAGACTTTCATGCAAAAGTGAAGTTTCTTTTGATTCTTTTTTAAAATACAACTTTATTAATACATAAAAAATATCTTTACAGATGGAAGAACTGGTGGATAAGAGGTATATTGTCAATGACGATGATAGTTGGCTTTTTCCTCATCATCTATTTGGGACCTATTATGCTTATTTTTGTGGTAAGTACCACACAGACACAATTAACATGACAAACACACTGACCACAGGCAACCTAGTGTTTGTGGTTCCTAGACCAAGCATTAACAAAAAATATTCCAGCTATCCTCTCACAAACCCTGATGTTTGGGCCTCGTTTGGTCCATCTTGCTGTTTTTAAAATGCCCATACTAAAGGATGACCTACAGTCATTCATTTATGATGTATTTTTTCATTATTTAAAAAAAATGCTCTTACTTAAACTTGACATAAATATTTTAAAACGAAAGCTAATTTGAATCACTACAGTGCTTTTAAAAGGACATTTTACCTTTTAAGTAATTAGCAATTTTAAAAGGTGCTATTTGAATGTGTTTAGCTTTCAACAACTTGTTCATTTTATTATTAATTTTCTAGGTCATGAGTGTTCAGATCAAATGTTTTCATGAAATTATCACTATTGGCTACAGAGTTTACCATTCCTATGATTTGCCGTGGTTTCGAACTCTCAGCTGGTGAGTACAATGCAGACAAGGCAGAGTTTAAAGCTTCTCTTTCACCCATTTGCTCCCCTCTGTCTCATTCTCTCCACCCTCCCCCCTCGCTCTGATTCATGTACTTTACGTTCATCTACACCAGAGGTGCCTAAACTAGGGCCCGCGTGCCAAAGTTGGCCCGTGATGACCCTTGATTTGGCCCGCCTTGCCATAGATGACAAGAGGAAAAAATATAAAAAAAACTTTAGCTTAGTTAAAAAGTAGAGAGTATGAGTGATTTAATTTTTAAAAATGTAGATGTGTACTTCAATTACCTTTAAATAAGTGCTGTTGGAAAGTTCGCTCCATTGGCCATCCCAGGTGCCACCCCAAAATCTTCACTATAATTGGCCATCTCCAAAGTCGGAGGTGGGCATTCAATACAGAACCTAGTTGGTTTAAAACGGAGCGGGAACTGAAGCAGTGTCAAAAAATGACAGGTAATGGACTCGCAGAACAGTGTGTACAGTCATCCGAAATGAAATATGGCTTGAACGCGCACTATACGTTGTGCAGCATTTCATATCCACTTGAACACGACCACTTAATCACACCATGAAGCGGGTTTGATAAAGTCAGGTGAGGGAGCATTTCAATAAACAACGGTTCCATTCACTCCAAACACCGCACAACATTACAACAAGCAAAACATTTTACAGCATTGTTTAATTCAATAATCCTGTTATATATGGCAGTCCCAGTATATGGTAATACTGAGTGAAATCCAGGACAATGTGTAGCCTAGGTCTGTGATACGAAATATCTTTAATATCTTAACAGTATGCTACTTGATAGTATTACATCATGCCATTGTATGTTCATCTCTCCAAAACTCTGCAAAACTGCACAGATCTACCATATGTTCAATGTGAGGAGATACGCTGTTCTTAAAGAGACAGTAACCACGGGGGGCCTGGGTAGCTCAGTGGTAAAAGACGCTGGCTACCACCCCTGGAGTTCGCTAGTTTGTATCCCAGTGCGTGCTGAGTGACTCCAGCCAGGTCTCCTAAGCAACCAAATTGGCCCGGTTGCTAGGGAGGGTAGAGTCACGTGGGGTAACCTCCTCATGGTCGCTATAATGTGGTTCGTTCTCGGTGGGGCGCGTGGTGAGTTGGGTATGGATGCCGCAGTGGATGGCGTAAAGCCTCCACACGTGCTGTGTCTCCGTGGCAACGTACTCAATAAGCCACGTGATAAGATGCGAGGGTTGGTGGTCTCAGATGCGGAGGCAGCTGGGATTCGTCCTCCGCCACCCGGACTGAGGCGAATCACTACGCAACCACAAGCGCATAGGGAATTGGGCATTCCAAATTGGGTGAAAAAAAAAAAAAAGAGACAGTAACCATGCTTTAAGAGACACTCACATTTAGTCGTTTAACAGACATTTGATCCAAAGTGACTCACAAATGAGAAAGAAACACAACATACATAAAAATTAGTTAGAAATAATTTATGTGCATTGTGCAAGGACACTTGATGATTTTAAATTCAGAGTTCTGTGTGTTTTGCAGTATTAATATTTAATTATAAAATAATATGATATATGCAAAGTTTACTTTTTGCCCACTGCCCTAAATCAAGTTTGATTTTTGGCCCTTCATAGGAAAAAGTTTGGGCACCTCTGATCTACACACTCAACAACAAACAAACACACACCTGCTCTCTCGCGTTTTTCCACAGTCACCTTTTGTCATAGATAAAGCAGTGATTAACTGGACTTGAGCAAAGTGCACTTCCATGTTGGAAGCTAGCATAAAGTACACCCCACGTGCATGCTTTGTCCAAAGGAAACAGCTCCTCCATTAAACAGGACAGCTGAGCAACTAACAAGGCCATGTATTATTAAACCCCAACACAGTTTCCATCAAATACATGTTTTTCACTCAGTCATCAAATCTTGACATAAACAAATGCTCCCTGTATTTCAGGTACTTCTTGATTTGTGTGAACTACTTCTTTTATGGAGAGACAGTGGCTGATTATTTCGGTGTGCTCGTCCAAAGGGAGGAACCTTTGCAGTTCCTCGTGCGTTATCATCGTTTCATTTCTTTTGCACTGTATTTGGCAGGTGAGTCTGACTGACTGCTTTTATAAAACACACTCCAAGGAGACCTCTGACTATCAGAGACTTTTATGACTTTAGGTCAAAGGCTTATAATAGACAATTGGCATTTTTATATAGGTTATTATAGTTTGAATGGTGTTCGAAGCATTGTGTTCATAATATGAGTTCACAAGACTTGATTGTTTGCTTGTTCACATTGACATGCGCTTTGACATGTGTAAACGTACAGTATTTGCCCAAGACTAACAGAGTTATTGAGAGAAAAAAAATCCCTTACATTCTTGAAAATTATATATATATATATATATATATATATATAAAAATAGAACTAATATCAAGGATACTTACCATCCCTTGGATACTAACATTAAGTAAAATTGTTCATGCTTCACTGCTGTCTCTAAGGTCTATGTTTTAGATGGAAAACAGTATGATAATGTCATAAACTGTTGTAAATTTGATAGTTTTCTCCATTTTTTTCAGGAAATTAACTGCATGTTATTTGCCTTTTACAGGTTTCTGCATGTTTGTACTGAGTTTAGTGAAGAAACATTACCGCCTGCAGTTTTATATGGTGTGTATCAGTAATGTATTTGCCAGCCTTAACTGAACTGTCCATTCCATTCACAATCATGTTTATATCATTTTCGATTGAACATTTCACACTTGGACAAAAGTTCCATGTCATATTGTTTTTTTTTTTTTTTTGATGTTTTAGTACATTGGGTATTTTGAAATTTGAAAGTTTTGAGTCATTGCATGTTATATATTTAAAGAGCTTACAAGACAGCACTTTATTAAAATTCCTCCTCTTCTGGCTGTTGGGTTAACTCCAGCAACAGCGGTTCAGCATCTCTAATAATAGGCACAAACTGTGAATTATTTCACTCAAACCCCTGATGTCAGCATGAAAATTTTTATTTCCTTTGTAAGTGTGGTCATACCCATTCCAGCCACCACACTTAAGGACTCAGCAGCAAGATATTCAACAATTGATCATCCTTCCAGTAAAGATTACTGTAACAATTAGTCTTGTTAACTTTTTAGAGCATTTAATTTTCACATTAAACTTGAAGTTATTTTATAGACTTAGTACAGGATTCTGAATCTCTAAATTAACATTTGAGAACATTTGAGTCTCCCATGGCGAGACAGAGGAATAATATTAACGGTATATTATAAAATATATTATAGAAAAATCTCTTTTGTGGCAGCTCACCGCACAGCCTTGCCTTAGTGCTATGATTGTGATTGCTTTGATATGTGCTGTAACTCACTGTGCATTATCATTATTATTGTTTCAGTGAACAGACAACATTTCATTCTGTTTTTGTGTATGTGCGTGCGTGTGTGTTTTTTTTTTTTTTTTTTTTTGTGCTTTTCATTCCAGTTTGCTTGGACCCATGTGACCTTGTTGATTGTGGTGACTCAGTCACATCTGGTCATTCAAAACCTGTTTGAGGGAATGATCTGGTAAGCTCACCTGACCTAATAGACCTACCTGAGGTTTCTCCACACTACACACTCCTACTTGAGTTTGTAAACTGCATTTCTGTCTTTCCTGATGTTCAACATGATGAGAGCCGAATAACTATCACAGCTGAATTGTGTAATTTATTTCAATGGTACTTTCTTCTACCCCAACTTAATGTGTAAAGACATTAAGTCATTCATTGGTTGGTTTTCCTGAAAAAAGCTGTATGATACTGTCAAAATATTGCTCTATTTTGTTTGAGAATCCCGACCAGCACAACATAACAACACTGGCATAACCAATGGCGTGAGTTTGAGATGGGACTATCAGATTTTAACCAATGGTAGGGGGTAGAGTTTGTGAAATCTGTTTGAAAACAGTCATTATATCAGCAATATCACCTTTAACCTATATGAACCTTTCAGAAATTCCTCATCTTTTAGTGGATTTTCACAAAATCTCATGACTAAATAGCTAAAAAATTATCAGACCCAAATCATTTTTTTACTAAACTTTCTTCTCACCCAGTGGTTCTTTATACTTTGTTCACTGCACCTTGTCTTCTGTGCCTTAATTAAACTCTGTAATTCTGTTCTGTAGGTTTATTGTTCCAATATCTACTGTCATCTGTAATGACATCATGGCCTACCTGTTTGGCTTCTTCTTTGGAAGAACACCGTTGATTAAGGTGAACCTGTTTTGTGGTCATATGTAGATGACACATGTAGATGACATATGTAGTGGTCAACATTGTAGATGTTGCCTAATAGCGATTTTGTGCTAGATTCCTTTTTTATTATTTTTATTATTTTGTCATAGGAATGATTGTACTTGAGAAACATCATTTTATTTGTGTACTTAAACCTCTGTGCTCCCCCTCAGCTCTCCCCAAAAAAGACCTGGGAAGGATTTATTGGAGGATTTTTTGCAACGGTGGTCTTCAGCTTCTTTGTAAGTCAGCCATTAGACCCTTCTTAATAGCAGACCATTAACATTGACCAATATCAACAACTCTGTTCACAAGATATTGACAACCCACATGCTAAATACTGACGGAAACCTCCATGTTCTTCTCTCATTCCAGTTTGCGTACTTGCTATCCCAGTACCAGTACTTTGTTTGTCCAGTGGAATACAACAGCGAGACAAACCGCTTTGCAGTGGAGTGTGAGCCCTCAAATCTGTTTGTAATGCAGGAATACACACTGCCTGCAGTGGTGCAGAATGTGGTCAGATGGGTGAGTATAGGACAGGCTAGTTCTACATAGTGTAAAGCCGGGTACACATGATTTTTTATCACAGTTATCTTGGTTAAAAGCTTTGGTACACTGTGTGACATAATGTCAAACTATACGATACACATCATATCCAAGACTGTCCCAAATCGTCCCAGTTGACAGCTGACTGGGTGCTTTATCTCATTTGGATGTCGTAGAAGCAGTCACAATGCATGACTAAGACACAAATTTTCCGACACTGTCAACTTTGTCAAAGGCTAAGATTCACCTTTGAAATTTGACTCAGACAGCAAAATCTTGGCTTAAAGGGATTATTTGTGGTATTATAAAGCTCTGGTCAATGTATAATATTTTAAGTATTTGGAAAGAGGTGTTTGTAGGCATACTGCATTTCAGAATAATTTAGAATGATGATGATTTCATAAGATTCAAGATTCTTAATGTTGTAATGGCTGGGTAATGATGTTTGTATCTTCTCTTTTGTCTGCAGAAAACCGTGAACCTTTACCCATTTCAGATCCACAGTATTGCACTCTCTTCATTCGCTTCTCTTATTGGACCATTTGGTGGATTCTTTGCTAGCGGCTTCAAACGTGCTTTCAAAATCAAAGTAAGTTAACATTCAGTAAAAGTCATATATACACCCTAGATTTGTATATTTTCACAGAATTCACTCACTTGAATAATAGAATTAAAATGATATTTTTAAAGGCCTGGATTTTCATGTTCATTGAAATAACTGAAATCCTTCTGAATAGTTCAATAGAAAAATCTACAAACGTGTACAAAAGCACTCTCTATTTTGATGTATAAAGGCTCCTTACTAATATCATACTTTTAGTTCACACCAAGATATACATTGTCAAATGCTATAACCTTACTCAAAGAACAAAAAAAATCCAACAACTTGGTTCAATCAACAACTGAGGAAATTAAGTCTCTATGGTAATTGAAGGCAATTTTACTTGCTGCTTATTTGCAGTTGCATTGTGAACTTTTGCTTGCTCATTCTGTAGGACTTTGCAAACACCATCCCTGGTCATGGTGGGATAATGGATCGCTTTGACTGTCAGTATCTGATGGCCACGTTTGTTCATGTTTACATAGCAAGTTTTATCAGGTGAGGAAGTGACTTCCTGAACATATCTTTCCCTAGTCAAGAATTAGATGTAATCGTATTACTTCTGATTGATTCTGATTAAGTTCTTAGAACTTTTTATATAATATTTTGATAAGATATCAGCACTTCTGTGTTTGCTTTCCCTGTAATACCATCAGTGTGCATAAAAGAAGCAAGTCTGCTTCTTGTTTTTGATGGTGGTTTCTCTCTAACCCAGGGGGCCAAACCCCAGTAAGGTCTTACAGCAGTTGCTGGCCCTGCAACCAGAGCAGCAACTCAGCATCTTCAACACGCTGCACAACCACTTGCGAGAAAAGGGCATGCTGCCCCCTGCTGTGGAGGAGGCCCAATGACGGAAACCTCCACCATAGCAAACATCACCAGATGTTGAACTCTTGAAGCATTCACCCATGACTGTGATTGCACTTGCACACTCCCAATTAACTCTACACTGACTGCAATAATAGAGAGTGAGGTCTGCTACAAAACTTTCACTTTCAACCCATTGAAAACTCACCAAATGCAAGAGTAAAATGACCACAAGGGGGAGGTGTGGTTCTCTAATGTTAGAAACAAAATATCTGAGGTCTTCCAATCAAGGAACATGCTAAAGAAAAGAGCAAAGCACATGGTAAGTGAATGTATAACACTGTCCAGAACGGGTCTTTAATGGAGTGACATTGTTGTATGGGTTCTGAGAGTGATTCTGGCCTAATTAAGGAGTGTGAGATTTCAAGTGGAAGTGCTTTGTGACTGCAATAACTCATGGTGGTGACTTTGGATTTTTGAGATGCCATAATTCTTATGGTTAACATTAAATGTGAGCTTAATTTATAACAGGTGTCCTAAACTCAGACCATTCAAAACAACAAGTCTGAAACAGAAGCATGTTCTCAAGTCCTACTGTTACTGCTGAAAATAGCCATGTTTTCTTTTCACTTCCACATTGAGTGTCTTTGTGTGAGTGTTAGAATAACAATAGCAGTGGATAAGGTGTCCACTGCATACTCACTTGTGTACATATATCTTGAGTTATTGTAAATAGATATGATATACTAGATCATGAATAAATAGATTATACATATATTTAAAAATATAAAGCTTATTGAATTCTATAAAATATAGAGTTATGAATATGACATGCAAAAAGACCTAGACTTGTTTTATTGACTCAAATCCAGCATGATTAAACCTCTCTAGGGGTGGAGAATAACTTGAGTGGGTGGTCTTTCGGGGAGAAACACAACAGCCTTTTTGAGAAAGATGATCTTTGAATAATTTGCTGTTTTTCCTCTACTTGACCATCCGATTTAAGCCCTATTCAGATGGGATTAGTTTTATATGGGGACAGGGAGTAGGCTACTGTGCAAATCGTTTTTTTTTTTTTTTTAGGGAGTGCACGTTCCCATGCTGGTTTTACCTACTATAAAACACCCTGTAAAAATAACCCCTGGTAATATTAATCCCATCCTAATAGGGAGTTGCACTGTAGCTACATGCCTCCATAGGCTCAGTTTTAACTCTTTTAAATTTGCTGTTCAGGTTTTATCTACAACACTGGTGCTTTTAAGTAGATATCTGATATTTAATCAAATTCAAACATGCTCTTAGATTCACAGGAATTTAATAAGTAGATGTTTATGTGCATTTTATTTTTTGCTTTGTCCTTTCTGCAATGTTTTGTTTAGCTTCTCTTAAAATAGTCTTTTTAAAACTATGGATTTTCATGTTCATTTAAATGGGCTGAAATACTTCTGAATTGTTTAGCAAACAAATCTTCAAATGTATACCAAAGCACTGTCTAAATTTGTTGTATAAACACCCTTACTAATGTCACATTTACTTCACACTAAGATATACATTGTCAAATGCTAAAACCTAAAGAACGAAATCCAGCAACATGGTAATCAACAATTGAAATTAGGTTTCCATGGCAATTAAAGGCACTTTTAAAAAAACAGAAGTATAATATTACTCTTGACAGTTTCACCCTGCTAAAACAAGTTTCTAGTGAAACTATTTCCCCTAAGTGGATTTATAATAAACTGTGTCCATTACTTTTGCCCAAATTACACATCAGGAGTGTAATTCGGGACCAGTAGTGTGTATTGTAATACATAAAAGTCATTGTAGGGTACAACGGGGCTAAAGGCTCCGCAGGGTAAAAGGCTCCATTGATTTTATTTTCTCCCAAAACACTAAATAGTGCCAAAAACTACCATAGCACTTTCTTAAATGCCTGTTTGTCACTATGCACTGCACTGCAAAAAAAAAAAAAAAAAAAAGATTCTTTGCGTGTAATGTCTAAATTTTGATTTTGAGGCAATTGGATCTAATTTTTATAATTTTTTTCAATGTTGCAAATTTATGTAGCTAATGAATATCCCTGAAGTGAACACATTTCTTTTGAGACAAAATAATAATTTAATAATAATATTTTAAAATAAATAATATTTTGTTTAAGTTCATTAAATCAAAACATTTTCAACAAATGTCCAATAAATGTAAGGATAGTGTTTGGGGTAACAACCCCCATGTTGCAGGGGCTAAAGGCCCCTATTAAACACATTGTTTTTCTTAAGTGGGCGGAATAGATTTAAGAAAAATGTTCAAGGTGGGGTCACATTGACTCATCTGATAATAATAGAGATTAGTTTGTTTATAAAATACTTGATATGTAATACAATGTCAAATGTGTTGAAATTAACAGGAAATGGTTGACTTTTTTCTGAAGTAGTCGTTTTGAGTAAGCATCATAATTTGTTAATTAAAGCATTTTGCTGTCTCAAAATGATTTGCATTAGTTGACAAATTGTACCCTATAACTATAGCCCCAGTATCTACACGATATCACTTTAAACCCCCTAGGGGCCTTTTACCCCATGTGAAATTTCCTTAAGGGGTGCCTATAGCCCCATTGTACCCTAAGACCCCTTACCTTATTCATTCCTGTCTGCAATAGGTTTACATGTTCCTTTCCTCTACATCCACTGCCCTGTAGACTTTAAGATTGCTCAACCAGCTTTATCACAGACATTTTGCAGCCATGTAAGAATGTTGTATGTCTAGTAATCTAAAACCTATCAGACCAAAAAGAGAACACACCTCCTCTGCCAGGTGTCTATAGCTTGTTTTGTGGCTGTCACAGTTGTAATACCAATTTAGTTTAAGAGCTGCTGTACGATTTAAGTTGTTACCCAATGTTTAATATTGTGCAACGTTGTATTGTTGAGATGTTTAACAGCAAATGAGTTTCAAATTATTTACTTAGCACGATTTGTGTTATTCATTGTTTTAAATTGATAACTTTTCAATAGTAAATATTCACCAGAAGAAATGGTGTACAAAGTAACAAATTATGGGCAATACTGGGGAAAAAGCAAACAGTATAAGCTATTATTGTTATTATTATTATTTCAGTGCTACATTTGGTGAATAAACTCTTCACTTTTGACCTATTCTCACTTTGGTCACATTCATGATTTCAGTATTTCACCAAGATAACATGAAACTTCTGCAAGCAGCAATTGAGTTTATTCTCAAAATTGTATCTTTGTTGTACTTTAACATACTGTAACATTTGAACAGACAGTTATAATGCCAATCAGTCTGCAAAAACAAAAACCGAAGCAGACTGCATTTGAACAAGTCCGAAATATAAGTAAAATATAAAGAATCCGTAACAAACAAACAATTAAAATGTTTTACAAGTGCGCTTAACAGTGACATCTTTATGGTAGTAACATTTAGATGAATACCAATAAATAAATAAATAATCTCAAACACCATAAAAAAATTAAATCATCAAAAAAATAAAAACATCCAAAAATTCTTATAATGGCTTATGCATCTTGATGCTCATCAAAGACTTCTCTATACATGCTGGATCCAGATTAGGCTATATGTACAGTAAAGTGCAACGGGGACCTTATTCAAAGGTGCTTTACTGGTTTCATATTCACGTGACATGTAGATTTCATACATTTCTGACATTGACAGTTTGAGCATTCATCTCATTAACTAATGCGTGTCTTGGAAATGTGGTGGCTGTATGACTGATTTCTGCTACCAGTTACTGCCTTGAAGACCTCAATCACAGCTGCTATAGATCTTCAGCCTTGTAAAATGTGAAACCTAAGACCTCCTGTGAAATCCTACTAGCTGCAAATCTAATTTTCTTGTATAAATTGCTCACCAGCTCTTTACAGGTAGTCATATTTCCATTGCATCAAGTTAAAGAGTAGTGCTAATTAAATAAACTAAAATAATAATAATAATAATAATAATAATAATAATAATAATAAAATAATGCTAAAAAACAACATATCTGATCATGGTCCCTAAATCTCTGCAACATTTGTAGTTCATATTAATAAAGTGAAAACCACAGGGTACTTTAATGTAACACACAAAAAACAACAACATGAAAACATTTTATAACATTTTAGCATGCTAGTAGAAACTGAAAGAGGCTAAAAACGGACCAATTTTTGATTGCTTTGTGCATTTCTGTAAAGAGAATGGTCACTGCTGTGAGATCAGAAAACACCTTAAAGCCCGATGCACCCTGTTTCGGCCTAATCTTACATCACACTCCATCAGTCCTTTCTCTAGCCTACGATACAGAAGAACTGGAGAGATTTTAACAATATGAGGGTCTTATACAGAGAAAAATCTGTCAGTTGCATCATTTATTATAGATTATGGGCCTGGAAAGAAAATCTGAACTGGGCTTCATTAGCTATCATATCCTTAGAAGTTAGTATAAGGGGCTGTTCACAAAGGACATGTTTTTGCTTTCAAAAACAGCTAAACACAGACAGCTAGAATGGAACAGAATGCAGGATCTCGAGAAAAAAATCAGTGCATCGTCATGGTCAAAGACGTCCGTCTAGTGCATGTTTACTTATACAAACAATTAAAAAAAGCGCAGACCCATGCGTGTGCTGTGTGAACAGCCCCTAACAGTGGAGGGAACTGTTGTCTCCTCCATTCACTGCTAAGTAACTATATCATTAATGGGCAACTGTGGATCCACTTCCTCTACCGGAAAGCGGTCCACATCAGGCCTCCCAGTACAGAACAGCCATTTCAGCAGTATCAGCGTCACACGGACCAGCAGCCTCAATAAAAGAAAAGCAAACGGCACACCTATCTCCATCATGTGAAAGATTGGCGCACTGAAGCGGCTGAGAATACAGGTGAGAAAGAACGTCCCGAGTGCCACACAGGGGTAGAGTGAGAGCTTGGCCAACATGAAAGCGTGCTCTCGACCGCCATAGCGTACATATGGGTGTAATGTCTCGCGTTCGGTGAAAAGCGCCACCACCCACATAGCTAGCTGGAAGAGACCGGCAAAGAAGATAATGACACAGCTGACCTGCACAGCTTCGAGCTCATTGCGCGAGCCTCTGGGAAACTCATGTGTGAGTTGGTATGCCAGTGGCAGGCCGCCCACAAAGGCCAGAGAGAAGGTGTTGAAGAGGCCCATGAGGCGTGTGGCCTTCGTCACATGCAGGAAGAGAGAGTGGTGAACGAACCAAAGCAGCCCAACTGTGGCAAAAGAACCAAAGTAGGCCAGGTACTCTGGACCGTACTCCCGAAGTGCAGCGGTGAGATTGTTGTCAAACTGCTTTTTCACAACAGAGGGTTCAGGCACGTTGTCTTCGCTGTTCACAGAGGACAGCAGAGAATACTTCTGTAAGTATCTACAGTAGTTTCTCAAACAGAATTTGTTTAAAGAGTGGTAGTGAATTTTTGCTGTAAATCCTGCTTGTTACTTTACAATTATAATGGCAAAACTTTAGAATAACAAACTAGTAATATATAATTACATAATGCTTAACAGATTATCAATGTACAGAACATTAAAATAGCTAACAGAAATGTCATGAAACTTAAATTCACACCTTCATATTTAAATGCACATCTTCTGATCTTTTAAGCATTATTTAATGTTTGTTAATGATTTATTAATGAAAGCTACTGTATTAAGTGTTTCTGCGATAACCTTTAATAGAGCGCACCAGTGCCCACCCACCTTTTCAGCCGTTTTTTCAGCCGGTAGTGTTTTTCCCATAAAAAAAAATATTCCGGGTTAATACAAGTTAGGCTCAGTGGACAGCATTTGTGGTATAATGTAGATTACCACAAAAAAAAATTTCATAAATTATTATGAGGCACTGACAAAAGTGAATGTGGCCAATTTTTTAATGTTAAAATAGTCACTTTTTCAAAGGTTTAGCCACAAGACATATAAACAGTATGTGTAAACAGGATTTTAGTGTGATAAAATCACTTACTAACCTTTTCTGTGTAAAGTTATAGCCAAGTTTACAACTTTGTTACCATGATGATGGTCAACAAACACTAAAACCCTAAAAATGACTGTAAAAACTACGATTTAAACAACTGTACCACTCAAATAATACACAAGTTTTAACAGAAGAATTAATGCCAGTGCTTTTATAAAATTATAAGCTTCACATTTCTGTGTTTAAACCCTCCAAAAAGTGTCCCCATTCACTTCCATTGTAAGTGCCTCACTGTAACCTCGATTTTTGCTTTTTTAAAGGAGAGATGAGTCGAAATACATTTTTGTGGTAATCCGTATTATACCACAACTACTGGCGATTGAGCTTAACTTGTATTGAACCTGCAATATTCTTTTAATGAAAGAGTTCTAAGCCATGAACCAAACCAACCAGCTCCATAGTGAATCACAACATTACAAAGTATCGGGCAAAACCATGAAAAATCAATTCCCTATTGAAAAAAAAAAGAAGGGATTTTTTTAACTTCCGGAGCACGACTGTTGTGCTCTATTGCCAAATTTCACTTACTTGCAGAAACATTAACAAAGCCTTGTCTTTCATGCCTTGCAGCAGTGATTATAATACTGTCCAATGCTGTTAAACAAGTAACAGTTTGTAACCTGCTGTCATGACAAAATTGAGCAATAGAATAATACAAACCAAATATCTAAAATGAGCAGCGTGGCTACGATGGCGTACACCCCATCACTGAAAGCCTCCACTCGCTCTTTACTCAAAGGTTCGCTGGGGTGGTAGGTGTAGAACAGCATGGAATCTGGACTATTATCCACCTGACCTGGGTTTATAGGAAATGTGATATAATAAAGGTTCAAATTAAATCATTTACATTGCCCTAATTATAGATTAAAAGAATGACAAAATACTAGAATAATGGAGTAAACTGTTTTCACGTTTTGTGCTTACCACCAATGGCTTTACTCCATATCCATTTCAAAGACTGAGAGATATAGGGCAGGAAAATGACGATAGCCAAAAGGACGTAGGACTACCAGGGGGAAAAAAAAGTAGTAGTAGTAATTAAATGTAAATATGGTATACATTTTGTCTCTCTCTCTCTCTCTATATATAAATATATATATATATATACACACACAGGTGCATCTCAAAAAATCAGAATATCGTGGAAAAGATCATTTTTTTCCGTCAAAAAGTGGAACTTTCATATATTCTAGATTCATTACACAAAGTTAAATATTTCAAGCCTTTTTTTGTGTACAGCTCATGGAAATCAAAAATCCAGTATCTCAAAATATTAGAATAAAGAATTTATAATACAGAAATGTCAACCTTCTGAAATGTTAATTTATGCACTCAATACTTGGTCGGGGCTCATTTTGCACAAATTACTGTATCAATGCGGCGTGGAGGCAATCAGCCTGTGGCACTGCTGAGGTGTTATGGAAGCCCAGGTTGCTTTGATAGCGGCCTTCAGCTCGTCTGTATTGTTGGGTCTGGTGTCTCTCATTTTCCTCTTGACAATACCCCATAGATTCTCTGTGGAGTTCAGGTCAGGCAAGTTGGCTGGCCAGCCAATCAAGCACAGTAATATCATGGTCAGCAAACCAGTTACTAGTAGTTTTGGCACTGTGCCAATTCCTGCTGGAAAAGGAAATCAGCATCTCCATAAAGCTTGTCAGCAGATGGAAGCATGAAGTGCTCTAAAATCTCCTGGTAGACGGCTGCATTGACTCTCGACTTGAGAAAACACAGTGGACCAACACTAGCAGATGACATGGCACCTCAAATCATCACTGATTGTGGAAACTTCACACTGGACTGCAAGCAACTTGGATTCTGTGCCTCTCCACTCTTCCTCCAGACTCCGGGACCTTGATTTCCAAATGAAATGCCAAATTTACTTTCATCTGAAAAGAGGACTTTAAACCACTGAGCAACGGTCCAGTTCTTTTTCTCCTTAGCCCAGTTAAGACGCTTTGATGTTGTCTCTGGTTCAGGAGTGGCTTGACACTAGGAATGCGACACTTGTAGCCCATTTCCTGGAAACGTCTGTGTGTGGTGGCTCTTGATGCACTGACTCCAGCCTCAGTCCATTCCTTGTGAAGCTCCCCCAAGTTCTTAAATCAGCTTTGCTTGACAAACCTCTCAAGGCTGGTCAACTTTCCATGAATATGCTTTGATACAGCAATTTGCGAACAGCCAGCCCTTTCAGCAATGACCTTCTGTGGCTTACCCTCCATGTGGAGGGTGTCAATGAGTGTCTTCTGGATAACTGTCAAGTCAGCAGTCTTTCCCATGATTGTGTGTACTGAACCAGACTGAGAGATTAAAGGATCAGGAAACCTTTGCAGGTGTTTTGAGTTAATTAGCTGATTAGAGCTCTTCTCATGTCGATATTTCTGTATTATAAATTCTTTATTCTAATATTTTGAGATACTGGATTTTTGATTTCCATGAGCTGTAAGCTGTAATCATCAAGATTAAAACAAAAAAAGGCTTGAAATATTTCACTTCATGTGTAATGAATCGAGAATATATGAAAGTTCCACTTTTTGAATTAAATTACGGAAAAAACTTTTCCACAATATTCAAATTTTTTGAGATGCACCTGTATGTGTGTGTGTGTATATATATATATATATTTGTTGTATATATCAAAAGGACACTGCTGTAACAACGTAATAATGATTCCTTGTGTTGTACATGTTAATATACTATTTAAAGGGGTAGTTTACCAAAAAATGAAAATTCTCTCATTTACTCACCCTCATTCCATCCCAGAATTGTATGACTTTCTTTCATCTGCTGAACTCAAATTAAGATTTTTAGAAGAATATCTCAGCTCTGTAGGTTCATACAATGCAAGTGAATGGTGACCAAACCTTTGTAGCTCCAAAAATCACATAAAGGAAACATAAGTAATCCATATGACTCCAGTGGTTAAATCTGTATCTTCAGAAGCGATATGATAGGTGTGGCTGAGAAACAGATCAAAAGTATTTTTTTTAACTTTTACATCTGAAAGTGAAAGTGGAGATTTAGTGTAAAAAATGACTTAAATATCGTTCTGTTTCTCAGCCACACCTGTTATATCACTTCAGAAGATATGGATTTAAACTTGATTCATATGGATTACTTTTATGTTTCTTTTATTTGATTTTTGGAGCTACAAAGGTCTGATCACCATTCACTTGCATTGTATGGACCTACAGAGCTGAGATATTCTTCTAAAAATCTTCATTTGTGTTCTGCTGAAGAAAGAAAGTCATACACATCTGGAATGGCATGAGGATGAGTAAATGATAAGAGAATTTTCATTTTTGGGTAAACTATCCCTTTAAGTACAATTCACCAACCAGTTGGAAAAAGATTAAAGAAAAGATGCTGGCAAAGAAGCACATGATCGGAACCCTCATGATGACTTTGAGGATGTGCTGCTTGTAATAAGCCTGATTCTGTGACATCTGTATATGGTCATTCAGGAGGAAAGGGCGGCTGAATCCATACAAGACAATCAAGGCCTGAAGACACAAAGTAAACATATGAATGCCTAAAAAAAAGGTAAAGGCAATTTGTCATCCACTGTGATATTAAGGACCATTATTAATGATGGAGTTAGCTCAAAGTGTCTTTTGTTGGGTATTGGTACTTTGTGGCTCCCTCACCTGAATTAAACCAATCACCATGACACAAGCACAGAAGAGGAGGATGCCAAGAATATTCTCAGGAAATGTCGCCATGAGGGTAAACTGCAAAATAATGAATAAACATTTAAAAAAAAAAAAAAAAACATTCTAAACAGACACAAACATTTTATTTTCCTTTCAACATCTTTAGGTCAAACGTATTCTTATAATCTTGAGACAAAGGGGCAAAAGGTCAAATGCTTGACTAACAGGACAAAACAACAGCAGAACAGTCAAATTGTGTTGGACTAGCAATACCATTTCGTGAAGTGAATATTACTCACTGTGTATGGTAGAAAGGTTATAAGCATCATACAAGCCTGAAACAGAATAAAAATGGGAAGTTGCAAAGTGCTGCACACTTTTAAAATAAAATATACAGCTCTTACTTTGCATTCATCATTCTCAGTCTACATCATTTCGGCTTTGTTGGTGCTCTCACCAGGTTAAGCAGAGCAAGAGTGTCGTCAATGCGCTCAATGACCTGAAACAACCTGATGACAAACAAATTATAGAAATAAATCATTAAGCAAGTGGACAAAGGGAATGATTACAGAAAAAGAACACATGATGCATTCTACTGTGCAAATGCTTAAACACCCTCACCGGATATGTGCAGCCCAAGCAACAGTGACAATCAAAAACGTCATCAAGTACACAGCAACCTTGGTAGTGAGCAAAGTCTGGATACTCTCTTTCAGCTCCTGCATATGAGAAGATAATATCATTTCAAAGTTATAATGTACTGTACAGCAAATTGTATTACATTTATATATTCATATATTTTATGAAGGCTATTATAATTTGTTGTCACACCTCATTATCCTGAAATTTTGTATGTGCGACAGGCAATATCTGTGAACACAAACATTAATGACATATTAATTTTTCACATGCTTAATCATACATCCATTTCATAGTCCAAGGGGCCCAAAGAAGAACAGGTGACTAATAGACAATGAGACAGCAGCTTTAGATTGTATTCTATTCGTGTGGTCTGTCATATGTGATATCTATTCCAATGTGCATCATGATAAACTCTATTTTCCACATATTTTGAGGTCAATGTGGATTTTCCCCCCCTTACCATTACAGTGGCAATGATGGAGATGAGTGCATCACTGTAGGCGAGCAGACGGTGTGATGACTGCGTGCTGCTGTGGCTGTCTTTCTCCGACGATGTGACGCTCTCCACAAGCGACTGCGAGTGATTTCTCGGCGTCCTTCTCTTCTCCATTTCCTCATCATCGTGGTGCTCGATTATTTCGCTTTCATCATTTTCTCCCATGGCAGCAGTGGTGTGTGATGTCAGTGGACGGTGCAGACATGCAGACACGGGAGTTTTGTTTGAAAACACTGACGACACATTATCAGCTGACCGGAAATCACTGGTCAAATAAATGAAACTAAAAACAGTCAAACGCGAAACCACACACTTAAATACAGTTTTCTTCTTCTTCTTCTTCTGTTTATATATATATATATATATATAAACCTTTAAAAAATTATATAAATAAAAAGTTTGGATAATTGATTTTCCTTGCATAACCATCAGATTATTACTTGGTTACTCTGTGTAAAAGCGAAATTACGAATAATAAAAAGAGAGAGAGAGAGAGAGAGAGAAAGGCTTTTTTTCAAATAAAAAAATCTAATTAAAAATACTTATTTGTTAAATGTGAGTATTAAACATTAATCCATTTATTTATTTATATTTTCAGTATGAAACAACTCAAGTTTTGGTCTAATTTATAGCCTATTCTCTTTTAGTTAAGCCACCCCGAAATTGCCCAACCCTTTAATTTAAAAGATATTATCTGCTACTATAGCAACACTTCCAACAATTATACCAACTATTCATTTGAATATATTGTTATCTATTTTATTTTGTATGGGACATTTTTCATGCATAAGCAAAGGTTTTCTAACTCGCAGCCTAATCTCTCGCATTTTTGTGATTGAAATTGATTTTGAATTGAATTGAATTGAAAAAATTTGTGACAGATTCCTGAAACACTATGAGATATGTTTTGGTTATACCACTGATGTTGTATAATCTGCTTTCCTCTGAATGTACTGTATATGTATATTATTTATTTGTTTTGTGTATGTGAGAATTATCACAACAGAGGGAATATATGTGAGAAGTAAGAAATAAAACAAACAAAAAAAATGTACATTGTAAATACAGTACGATCATTTAGATTCACACTCTACAATATCAGGAAGATAAGGCCCTTCCTCTCTGCACATGCCACACAACTTCTTGTCCAGTCACTTGTCATAACTAGACTGGACTACTGTAACGCTCTCATTGCAGGCCTCCCTGCATGTGCAATTAGACCCCTGCAAATGACCCAGAATGCAGTTGCACGTCTGATCTTTAATGAACCAAAGAGAGCGCATGTTAAACCGCTCCTTGTCTCTCTCCACTGGCTGCCGGTTGATGCACATATCAAATTCAAGGCTCTGATGCTGGCATACAGAACAGTCACTGGGTCTGCTCCAGCATACCTAAAATCATTTCTGCAGAGCTATGCACCCACTAGAAGCCTGCGGTCAGCTAAGGAACGGCGCCTTGTTGTACCAACACAAAGAGGCACCAAAACACTTTCCCGGACTTTCGGTTTCATTGTACCACATTGGTGGAATGACCTTCCCAACTCTATCCGTGAAGCTGACTCACTTTCTGTCTTCAAAAAATGACTAAAAACACATCTTTTCCAAGAGCACTTAACCAGTCACTAAATAAAATATGTTGCACTTGTTGCACTTTAATCTGTCTTGAATACTACTATTCTGATGCTAGTGAAACTTTGTAATAAGGCACTTTCCGTACCATTGCCTCCTTAAGATGATTCACAGTGTATTCCTCTTTTGTAAGTCGCTTTAGATAAAAGCGTCTGCCAAATGAATAAATGTAGATGTAAATGTAAATACTTCATTCATAAGAACACGTTTCTTGATACTTTGCCCAGATTTGAATTAAATATCCCATACCATAAAATATCTCAAACTCATAAATAATATAACTGATACAACAAATTTCTTGAGTCGTGATTAGAAGTAATTTAGTTGAAATACTAAATGCTATGTAGCCTATTAAATGGCAATAATAAATAATCTTATTAACTTATTAATTTTTTCCTGTGTTTCTTAAATGCAGTGCTCACTGTTCATGGGAGACAACTGGAAACGGATTGGTTTCAGTATCGACACAGGAGGCTCAGCCACCGAAATTAATGGTAAGGCATCAACATCCAATATAGCAAAAACCTTGCTGGTAATGCAAACTTCATTGGCTCATTACAGAACTTCCAAGTCTGCTTCTCTACTAATAAAAAGCTGGACACTAATTTCCTAAGGTTAAATCTCAGCTTGGGTAGCTCGCTGAACTATATTGTAATGTAAAGCAGCTCTGATGTAATTTCAAAAGTTTGGTTGCAAACTTCGCTTGAGAAATACAAGTGAATAGCAGAAATTTCTGGTGCCACTAGATGGAGACAAAACTGAATGTTTGAAAACGTATTCTGCCTAAGGACCCAAACTGATGGAGCCGGTGGCCTTTGCTTAAATACTGAGAACTTACTGCCAACGCATTTGCGGTTTATATAGATAGTCTTATGGTGTTAGCAATTCATCATTACAACAGAGGCAGCAGAAGTTACCCTTACTGACTTGCATAGCCTACCGACACTGCACTTAAATGATACATATGACAAATGTAGGCCTATGCAGAAGACGGTTGTGTCACAGCAAGTATTCAGTGGCATCCAAATCATGAAGCATATCTCAGAAAGACTACATGGTCCTGAAATTTGTTGTGTTTAACAGGGAAAGTTAAAGAGAGAAGATACAGAGAGTCTGTTTTCACTGTGCCTTTTCAGTCTCTGCAAATCAAACCATCCCCAAACAAAATGTTGCGAGGCTGCAACACAAGGGCTCCTTTTGTTTTAATGGAATTTCAATCAAAGTGCACAGTTACAGAATGGAACAGTAACCTAGCAACTAACAGCCAGTCATACTCATTATCAAATGACTGCAAAATTTGCCAAATATAACATTTGACATGTTCATGCACAAAACATTTGCATGTGAAAACACATTTATTTATTTTTATTTAAAAGTCAATAAAAGTCAATTAATCATTGCACAAAGTTTCTTTCTCTTTTGGCCTGTCTTGAGAAGGAACCATTAATTATAGCTTTGCCCCAAAAGTTAAGAATATGAAAATTATTTCAAAAATTCCAAAAATGTAAGAATGAACAGATCAAAATGTAATTCTCTGATTAAAATAAATATATAAAAAATACACCCCTCAATTTACTCGTAATTTTCGTAAACATTATATATTTTATATTTTTTTCATATTTCCTGTTCCATTAAGTCTGTTTTAATGCAGTTAGGTATTTTCTATAGTCTGAATGAGACATTTTCATATGCCATTTAAGTAATAGCATTTAATGCTAAATCATTATTCAAACTTGTGATACACCCAAAACCAGTGGAGTTGGATCTTGCGTTCCCCAGTCGGGCACGCATGGGGGGCCTTGGTCGTTTTTCATTACCCCTCGGGCCCGTTGTCACTTTTTTTCTTTTTTTTTTTTTTGGTCGACTGTAGTGGGTCTCTCTTACCCCGGGCTCTAGGGTGGCTGCCCACTCTGCCCTCCCTCTAGTTACAACCCTGCCCAAAACACATTAGGTGTTCCAGTGCTTTTGGTGTTGTCGTAATTTGTATTATTTATGTGATTTGTATTTGTATTTGTATTATTTCACCTAAATAATACAAATTACGACAACACCAAAAGCACTGGAACACCTAATGTGTTTTGGGCAGGGTTGAAACTAGAGGGAGGGCAGAGTGGGCAGCCACCCTAGAGCCTGGCCACTGAGTATCATAAGACACAAACAGGGAATACCAATGTCACATCACATATCTAAAAAAATATGAACATACTGTATATGGCAGTGGTATATTGAAGCAAATTACTGTACTGTATCAAAATTCGCATACTGTGTATTTGGCAGAGAATAATGTATTGCTCTAGAAAGAAAACTCTCCATGTCTATTATTTTTCTCCTTTTTTGTACCGTTCCACCAGTTACATTTGAAGGACACAATTTATTTTTACTCAACATTATTTTTACAAAATTCCCATAGGCTTTTCCAGGCATAAAGATTAATTAAGTAAAGATTAACTCATTAATTCCTTTACAGTTCATTGTTTTCAGCTAGCATTTTGTGTTTACTTGACATAACTTGTTCATCTATCAACAGTGTAGCACATGTAGTTACACAAACTAAATAGTGAAAAGCTAAACTTTCCATGTGATTGATTAGAAAATCATAACATTTTAAATCAAAATTTTTGATGGGCTTTGACGCCATGCGAGGATCGGACGTGTGAACGGCAAGCTCTGCACACTTTGCTAGTTTTAACACTTTTAATGACATAAACCGGTGAGATTCGATACACTCTGTTCCATAACTGTTCTAGGAGGACAATATGTCAAAGAATTCAAAATCCTCGGGCTCTGGACACATTAAAAGACACTTACGTGCTCAAGCTGACGCCCCTGAGCAGGCCGCGAGCCTGGCATTCGACTTAGTCGGGGAAGTGCGGGAAATGTGGCGAGAGATGCTGAACATGTCGGCAATGCTGACGAAGGTCATTACTGACTTGGAGGATCTTGCTGTGATATGTCAATCGATCACTGCCATGGAGGCAAAGTTCACTGAGATGGTTACAAGAATGGGGGATGTCGAGAAACGGATCGATTATCTGGAGTAATCAGAGAGGGAATTACCTGCTAATCCGCTAGCGACCAAGGTGGATTTGGAGCATGTCTGGGAGAAGTTGGAGGACATGGAGAACCATAGCCAGCGGAATAATGTCCATATTGATGGAATTCCTGAGGGCGAAGAGGGACAGGATATGGTGAAATTCCTGGATGGGCTCCTTCTGAATCTGCTCAACATAGCAGGCCATCGAAGCTGGAAATCGAACGAGCTCACAGGGTGATCCGCGGAGGGAGGCAGGCCCCGATTCAAATTTCTGAGATCATCCAATAAAGATCATGTGTTATGCGAGGCGAGGAGTAAAGGAAGGCTTTCTTGGAAAAACTACAGCATTTTCTTTTTCCCAGAATTTGCGAATTCGACGAGAGAAATGTGATTGATTCAAGGAATGCAAGAAACATTTACATCAACGGAAGGTCGCTTTTGCACTGATATTCCAAATTGAGAATAGATGCTAAGGATGGCCGTAAAACATTCACATGCCCACAGCAAGCAATATCCTTCATAAAGTCAATGGAGTGAACATGTCATCTTGTGGTACTTACGTTGCAGCCAAGTGGACCTGCGCACTTTTTTGTGCTGGTTCCACCTAGTGGCTGGAGTTTATTTTATAGAGTAACACACCTTCAGGACAGTTTTATGGATGAATCTACAAGCTCTTTGTGTTTATTCTGCCTATTGGCTGAAGTTTGTTTTATAGATTATCTTTTGCCGCGTAATTCTGTCTCACAAAATTTGTATAGAAACACCAGACTTGAGCAATCTGACTGCAAAGTTGTCGTGGGGGTTCTTGTAGGCGTGCATGGACTGTTTAAGTTTAGAGGGTCAGACTCCAGTTGGCACTGTCATGCGTGGGGTTAATGTGCACGTTTTTCTTTTTTCTGTTTGGTTCTGAGGGATTTTCGGGGTTTGATGGTTGCACTAATGTTGGAATGTGGTCTTTATAATCTTGTTTTTGGCACACAATCTATTTTTTCTTATATGTCAAAATGTCAAATGTTAATATGAGTGGATTGTCTCTCTCCACATGGAATGTGAATGGCTTGGGGCACCCCATAAAAGAAGGAAGGTTATTTCTCTTCTTAAGCGTAAGAAATATGATATTGTGTTTCTTCAAGAAATGCATCTTTCCAAGCAGGAAGCTGAAAAATTGGGAGGATATGGGGTGGGCATGTTTTCTTTAGTGCTGGCTCGAGTAAGAGCAGTGGAGTCATTACACTGATAAGTAAACATCTACAATTAAAATTTCTCAAACAGATTAAAAATAAATTAGGAAGAGTCATTATTGTTTTAGCTGAAATTCAGGAGCAAAGTCTTATTTTGGCTAATATTTATGCACCTAATGTTGATGATCAGGGCTTTTTTATAGATCTTGAAGGGATTTTGCAAGCCGCTGGCACCCCTCATGATATAATATTGGGAGGAGACTTTAATCTTTTGATGGATTCAATCCTTGATCTTAGTGAAGCAAAAGTGTGCAAGCCCCCAAGAGCAACACTGACACTTCACAGGATGTGTAAATATCTTGGTCTTACAGATATTTGGAGACTTTTGAACCCATCTGGCAGGAACTATAATTTTTTTTTTCATCAGTCCATAAGATTTACTCTAGAATAGATTTTTTTATATATCTAAGTCCTTCATATCATCAGTTGCTGATTGCTCAGTTGGAAACATTTTAGTCTCAAATCATGTCCTGGTGTGTTTAGAGGTGTTGCCACATCATATAAAAAGAATCATATAGTTGGCACTTTAATGTATCTCTTTTGCAAAAATGAATTCCAACAAATGTTAAAGGCTGAAATCAATGTCTATATGGAGACCAACAGGTCCTCAGTATCCTCTGTGGGCGTGGCTTGGGAGGCACTTAAGGCGGTTCTTAGGGGCCAGATAATAAAGTATGCCGCATTCACCAAAAAATTCAAAGCACAAGAACTAGTGGAATTGAAAGGGAATATTAAAAGTGCCGAGGCAGAGCTGAAGCACCGAATGTTTTCTAATGGCCTCAGAGAATTGACCCGATTGAAATACAGATATAATACTATTTTGTCGCAGAAGGTGGAGTTTTGGCTATTCAGGGCAAAACAGTCATACTTTGAGTCGGGGGACAAGGCAGGAAAACATCTGGCTAGATATATAAAACAGAGAGAGTCTTTTTCTACCATTCCCTCAGTGAAATCTGTTGGTCGTGAAATATTTACCTCGGCCTTTGATATTAACCATGCTTTTAAAGAATTCTATCTTGATCTGATCTGAAGAGGATATTAGAAACTTTGTGGAACCATTAGAACTTCCTAAACTGACGGCTGAGCAAAAAAATTCTCTTGATTCTGAGATAACCTTGAAGGAGCTTGGCGAGGTAATTAAGGCCTTGCCTACAGGCAAGGCTCCGGGGCCAGACGGCTTTGCCGCTGAATTTTTTAGATCTTATGCTACAGAACTGGCTCCACTTTTGCTAGAAGTTTATACGGATTCATTAAAGAATGGAAAGCTTCCGCCAACCATGACAGAAGCCCGGATCAGTCTGATTCTTAAAAAGGACAAAGATCCAAGTGAGTGTAAAAGTTACCGTTCAATTTCCCTGATCCGAAAAGGCATTTGATATTGTAGAATGGGATTATCTTTTTAGGATTTTGGAAATGTAAATGTTCGGGAATACTTTTATTGGTTGGATTAAGTTATATAGACACCTGGAATTGTCTCTAACCCTACTTGATCTATGCCTTGCCTCCACAGAATTATTAATTCCTTTTCTAAGTTCTCAGGATACAGAGTGAACTGGTCTAAATCCAAAGCTTTGGCTCTGACAGTATACTGCCCGGTAACGGCTTTTCAGCCGGGTGCCTTCCAGTGGCCCAAACAGGACATTAAGTATTTGGTTGTTTTATTCCCAGCAAATTTGTGTGATTTATTTAGAATTCATTTTGACCCTTTAATAAAAAATGTTTTCGAGCGATGTGAGCAGGTGGGCTTCATTACATTTATCTATGACTGGGAAGGTTAATGTTATTAAAATGAATTGTATTCCAAAATTCAACTACCTGCTACAATCTTTCCCTATAGATGTCCTTTCTTATTTCAAGCTATTTGATAGCATAGTGAAGTCTTTAATTTGGAATGGTAAACATCCCAGATTATACTTCAATAAGTTACATAGGCCAATTGACAAAGGTGGGCTAGGTCTACCCAAGAATTTGTTTTATTATTATGCATTCAATCTCAGACATTTGGCTCATTGGTCGCTTTCGCCTGAGAGAGCCCCTCCCTGGTTTTGTATTGAACAGGAAGTTATTGCCCCTATTTCGCCACTGCAAAGCCTTTCTATCAAACTAACCGGAGAAGTTAAATTACAACCTGTTATCTCACATTTGCACGCGATATGGACAAAAGTGTCCAGAGTGTTTAATTCAGACATTTATTTAAATGTTGTTTCAAGCATATGGCTGAACCCCAAATTTTATATTAATAAGTCCCCTTTCTGCTGGACAGCGTGGATTGTGGGGGAGGTTAATACGCTCAGTGACCTATATGAGAGTGGAGTGTTGAGATCCTTTGAAAATATGGTTCAACTTTTTGGGATTCCCAGGTCTCAATTCTTCAGGTAATTGCAGCTGTGCCACATGCTTTGTTCTATTTTTGGGAGTAGCATACACCCCCCTAGAGCGACTTACTGCTGGTGATTACTGCTTTTGGAAAAGGTTGTGAGGCATCAGTGTATTACTCCCTGCTAATTCAGAGTCTGGGGGACGGAGCTTCGGCTTCTCTCAAGAGATTATGGGAGAAAGATTTACATTTGGGATTGGAGGAGGGAGTGTGGGCTAGGATTATAAAAAAGTCAAGTCTACATCTAGAGATGCAAGGGTGGGCCTTATGCAATTTAAGATTTTACATTGATTCTATTGGACCCCCTCTTGATTGTATGGGCTTGGTCTTAAAGACACACCCACCTGCTGGCGATAACAATCAGAAGATGGGGACACAACCCATGTTTTTTGGTGGTGTGTTAAGATCCAAGAATTTTGGTTGACGTATTAGGTACTCAAATTTCATTTTGCCCCAGACTCTGTATTTTAGGTGACAGGGTGGTCATTAATATAGGGGATAAATGCATAAAAAATTGTGTCCTAGCCAGTGTTATGATCGGCAGACAGATCATTCTTAGGGGATGGAAGTCGGCTGGAGTGCCCTCATTTCAAGAGTGGTGCACAGAGGTGGGCAGGGTAGCGGCATTCGAGGATATGTCATGTAGAAGGCTAGGCAACTTAGATTCATTTTTTAAAAAATGGGGCTGCTATTTGGCCTTTTTGGAGGGCTCTCGGGGAGGGGCAGTGGAGAGAAATGTGCAATTATATATATATATTATTTTATCTTTTATCTATTATCTTTTTTTGTGTAACACAATATTTGATATTTGTTGAGGGTCAGGGTGGGGTTGGGGATTGGGAGGGGGAAAGGGAACAATGAGGGTCATATTTGATTCTATGAATATTTGTTTTGCTTTTCTGTTTCAAGTGTGTGAATCAATGAAAAGTGTTAATCGAAAAAAATAAAAACATTTGATGGGATTAACAGTAGGGATGATCTCCTTAACAGTTGGGATGATCTCCTCAGACCTTAAAATCATACATTTCATAAATGATCATCATTGAAGGTGACATACAGTATGTACAACCACATGTCAAAATAGCTTTAATAAGTAATTTATGACAGTGTTGTAAAGACACTGTACATGTAGTACTAACTTAAATCCCAGCTCTACAGAATATGTTGACCTTTCTTACTGACAGAGCACTCTCCTGCACTACATAACATATTATTGATCAGCTTGTTTGCAGTAGTGCTCTATGAGTGAATCACAACGAAATTCAATTTAATTGCACCAAGTATGTTTTGTGTCAACACAGCTTATGCCTTGGCTGCTGTGGCTTGAGACCAATAATCCCTCTGCCACCTTCTGGAAGCATAGGTCAGCAATTTCTTATCCTTGCTGGATAACACAAACAAACTGATGCAGTGTCATATACTGTAAATGGGAGATGAAAAGAAGGGGTCAGGATGGAAGGAAGATGCTTAGCTCACAAATTCATGGTCACATAGTTAAAATTATGCAGACTTTTCTAGAAACAGGGGTTGGTTTAATTTAGGTTCAACATACCCACTGGCACATCTTACCCTACTCTTTGATGCATTTACATTTAAAGGAACATTCTGGGTTCAATACAAGCTAAGCTCAATCGACAGCAGTTGTGGCATAATATTGATTACCACAAAAAAGTATTCCTGCCTTGCTAATAGTGTCCCTACCTTTTCTTAAAAAAAAAAAACTTTACACATTACAGTGAGGCACTTACAATGGAAGTGAACACGGCCAATCTGTAGACGATAAAATGCTCAGTTTCTAAAGTATAACCACAAGATGAAAACAATGTGTGTTAACACAATTTTAGTGTGATAAATCGCACTGTGTAAAGTTATAGCCAACTTTACAACTTTTTTGCCATGTATGCAACACTGTAACTGTAACACAGACTCCGGAGAACAGAGGTTAAGATCCATATGCGGTTTAATAGTAAATGTGCAACTCATCTACTCAGCAGTCATTGAGTCTGTCCTCTGCACTTCAATAACTGTCTGGTTTGGTTCAGCTAGGAAATCAGACATCAGAAGACTACAAAGGACAGTTCGGACTGCTGGGAGGATTATTGGTTGCCCCCTGCCCCCCCTTCAAGAACTATACACTTCCAGAGTGAGGAAAAAGGCTGTAAAAATCACTCTGGACCCCACTCACCCTGCCCACTACCTTTTTGAACTGTTGCCTTCTGGCTGACGCTTCAGAGCTCTCAGCACCAGAACTGTCAGGCACAGGAACAGTTTTTTCCCTCAGGCTATCCATCTCATGAAGAGTTAAATTGGCCCATTGAGCAATAACTATGTGCAATACACAGTTTAGTCTTTCTTATATTTATCCAACACATCCAACCTCTTCTGCCATTTCATTCCTCTGAAAAAAAAAAACATTTGCACAGTACATAACAGATTTGTACTTGCACTGTACATAACAGATTGTATTAGATTTGCACTACCCATGTGTATGTGTGTATGTATGTATGTGTGTGTCTGTACGTAAATGTGTATAATTAGTTTTATTTTTTATTTTCTATTATTATCTATGTCTTGCTGCCTGTGCCTTATATAAGACCCATCCCATATTCCATGTTCATGTGAAAGTCTGTGTAAAGATGACATTAGATAAAGTTTGCTATTGAGATTTGATTTTCTTTATCACTTTTATTATGAATCATCTAACATGTCATGTGTAACAATACTCACATACAGTAACTAACTCAGACTTTTCCCACGCTATTTTTAAAGGCTTTATTAAATATGGCGCTATGCTGTGACATAGAAAAGTTGATAAAAGGTGATAATATTAACATTACATTTGCTTGCAGATGTCTTTAGTTATGAACCCAAGAGCATCATAGACATATTGGTGCATTATATGTCTACAGCGCCTATATTGTAGGCTTTCTTTTATCATAAGATATCACTTACAGAGCAATACAATTTAATTACAGTATACGCCTATAGCACCAAAATACATACGCTCAAAAGTAAAAAATAATAATGTTCTTGACAAATTGAGAGCGTAGTGGGAGAGAGAAAATAATAGACTTACAAAATTAAACATTACATCATCATTTGTGTATTTCTATATATACTTATATTTTCTATTCGCTTTTTATTTTTATTATATTTTATTTTTTTTGTTTTTTATCTCCGTCTTGTTGTTGTATTGTTTGTGCACTGGAAGCTTCTATCACCAAGAAAAATTCCTTGAATGTGTAAGCGTTCTTAGTAATAAAACTCATTCTGATTCTGATCATTTTCTAAATGTATGAATCCAAGAACATGATATAAAAAAGGTCAAGTATATTGCCTATCCAATATCGGTATATCCCAAGCCCATAACTGTAAAATACAATTAAAATATGATCAAAACAAGATGGTGGTGGGTTTGAGTAAATTATGGATTAATGAAATTAAACATTACATCATGCTTCATCATCGAGATATGAACCTCAGTACGCAGTGATACACAGGTACAGTGTATGCCAGTGCCTATTTTATTTCAAATAATCAAAAAAATCTGAGAACATTGTGCCATGGAGGGACTCGTACACTAAAGAAGTGAGCAAAACCACCATATTCTGATGTGTTATATTTGAAATATGATCCCCGGAACACCGTCATCCACAGGTACAGTATATGCCAATTGCGCCAATCTGCAGAGTCCATAACAATTTTTTTTCAAATATTCTAAAAAAACCAGACCATAGTGGGTTAGATAAATACATTCACTAACAAAATCATGCATTATGTCATATTCTGATGTCACATTATTCAAAAATTATCACCAGAACACAGCCATCAGTGCCAAACTACATAGCCCTGTTGGGCCTCATGTATTCAGATAGAAGACAAAGGCAGGCCTAACACAGTCGTAAAACCTAACTCAGGCCCCCTCATAAATCTTACTGATAAAAACCACGCCAAAATCAAACAAAGGGAGTCCAAAACAGACTACAAATCCCATGAAGCCTTGCTCACTAAAGGATCGAACTCTCAACTCCTATTGGATGAGGCACACAACAGAACGTCCCTCAAACCATGACATCATCAAGAGTAGAAATACCTCTGAAATGCTTCCGGGATTTGCTTCCAGCAACTTTGTTCACCGTGTATAGACGTAGCTCATCGCTGCTCTCAGGTGCAACTTCGTGGCACAAGGAAGTAACGTCCGACTTGAAATTGTGGCCATACAATCTCCATCTCGCTGGACGAGTTGAGATTACCTGTGTTCAACCGAACACTCTAACAGATCCGAAGGAGACCGCAGAGCAATCCGCATCCTCATCTGTTTGCCTGCAGAAGTGAAGAGATTAAAGATTTCTCTTCCATCTTCAATCAAGTCGACATTTCTGAGTTCTCTGACAGCCCCCCAAGAATCAGCAGCCGTGCCCGCCAACAGAGCGAGGAAACGGCCTCCCGTCATCACCCGAGCCTCAAGGAACCGGGTCGGAGTTAAAGGACGGATGAACACACTTTCTACGTCCTCATACGATTCAAGCAAGAGGTTTATGTCTGGGCAGAGATAGAATATTATAGTGTGTTATTCTTGTGTTTCAAGGTTTTTGCTTGTACAGTTTACAGACCGCCATGTCTGCTCATTATTAATACTCAGGGTATTAATTATCACAAATTTGTTTTCTGTATTGTGGTCCAACCAAACTGGACTGTTGTGCATTTTCGCCATCGCGGGTTAGACCGGCAAACTGAGTTTATCCATTAAAGAGTCAAAGAACACGGAACGGTTTACGAGCCGTCCACCGTGTCGCTGAGTGATAAACTAACAGCTGCTTTCTCTCCCACAATCGCAAAATCGGCTTTGGGGCCGTCACTTAATTCTCTCTCTCTCTCTCTCTCTCTCTCTCTCTCTCTCTCATACTAACCACACACACACACACACACACACACACACACACACACACACACGCACACACACGACCCCTCACAAACACACACACCCTCATGTGTTATAGGATTATTTTGATTTCCATATCTAATCATATCACTGTTTAGTTTGTAGTTGTAAGTCGGAAGTTCATTGACTGCATTGTATTAATTATTAATTTATATTACTGCATAAATAAACTTTGTTATATTACAAAGAGAAGTGTTTTGGTTTGTTTTGCATATGCCTGTGTCATGCTGACGGGATGTCAGTGCTCGGATTCAAGCCTTCATTCATTGTTTTTTTCCCCGAAAATCGATATTCTTCGGATGTCGATTTTCCTAAGAAAACAATCTAATATTGAGACAGTTATACTATCTGGTTATTAGTCCCTGATTCCAGGGTGGTGCCCCGTCAATGTTAATCCTTATTAATATTCTGGTGATTTTGATAATTGATAATTATCTTTGATGATTGTTGAATGTGAATGATCAATAAGCTAGTGTTAATTTTAATTAATGTTTCATCGATGTTAACAATTAATGATTATCTTTGATAATTGTTGATTTAAAGGATTAAAAAAAGCTAACATTGATTCTCATCAATGTTCTATTGATTTTAATAATTAATAATTTTCTTTGATAATTATTAATTATTGCTAATAACCAAACTTGCTCCTAAATGTAGCGCACTACATTTACTGGAGCCCCATATGAGGTTTTAATGAGTTAGATTCAATTAATTAATTTAAATATTAATTAATAACTAAAGAAATAATTATTAATTATTTCTGATAGTAACACTGATCTAAACAACCAATAAAGCCCTACACCCATAACTAATTTTTTCAAATGTTCTCAAAAATCCGAGACCGTAGTGGCCTAGATAAATACATTCACTAACGAAATCATGCATTACGTTATGTTCTGATGTGTTATGTTTGAAATATGATCCTCGGAACACCGCCATCCACAGGTACAGTATATGTCGATTGCGCCAATCTACACAGCATATAACAAAAACTGGCATACACTGTACCTGTGTATTGCTGTGTACTGAGTTTCATATCTCGATGATGAAGCATGATGTAATGTTTAATTTCGTTAGTCCATAATTTACTCAAATCCACCACCATCTTGTCTTGATCATATTTTAATTGTATTTTACAGTTATGGGCATTGGATATACGATACTGGATAGGCAATATACTTTACCTATTTTATATTATGTTCTTGGATTATGATAAAAGAAAGCATACAATATAGGCGCTGTAGACATATACTGCACCAATATGTCTATGATGCTCTTGGGTTCATAACTAAAGACATCTACAAGCAAGTGTAATGTTAATATTATCACCTTTTATCAGAGGTGTAAAGTAACGAATTACAAATACTCACGTTACTGTAATTAAGTAGTTTTTCCCAGTTTAAAGTTTTTATTCTTTTACTTCTACTTGAGTACATTTTAAGTGCTGTAACTGTACTTTTAATGCGCTATTTTCCCACCGTCTGTGTTCTACTTCCCTGTTCTGATTTTATTTTTATCTATCAACATGATTGGCTAGAGAGAGTCTCGTGACTCCCGTCAAATCAAATCACATGTAAAAACTTGAATGGCAGCTGTAGATCGGGCGCAAACTGTTATGGATGTGGAGGATGCCTCAAATAGCAGTTCAACACCTGAACATCCACGGCCACACCTGGAAGGGATTTTCGTAGTGAAAAAGGCCAATTGCATGATTGGGTCATGTGAGTTTAACTTGCTCAAGACAGATATCAGCATTAATCCTGCCTCTAATTTGAAGAAACATATCAAGGTAAATTTCATATTTCTGCTTACTAGATTCTGTGTCTATAATGTAGCCTGTAATTTAGCTATCTATCACTGAGATTATTTGGTTGATGTGAGAGATTAAGGCAATGTTATCAATAGGGCTGGGCGATAAAACAATCTTGATGTTTATCTGAAAAAAACAAAAAAAAAACAAAAACAAAAGAGAGATGTCCTTGATATCGGTGATAAACTTTTGAGTAATTTTCTATACTTAGCCTATGTTCTACATCTAGAACAGGGGTGTTCATTACATCGATTGCGATAACAAGACAACCACTGGTTGGTTGATCTAGATAAAATATAAAGATTGACTTTTTATAGTAGCTGCGCACTATTTGATTGACAGGCGGCTAATGTTTGTGCGCTATTGCGGGTACATGCCTAAATGGTCAAATACACTTTATAATTCCGCCAGTGCTCGTCTTGGTGAGGCATTAAACGCAGTCGGTTTGGTCTAAAGTGAACATAAACAGTGGGACAAAAAGCATATTTGCATCAAAATGTCGGACTTGAAGTGTACATGTAACCGAGCACTGTCTAGTAGGCTATGTCATAAAAAGGCTATTAATCAAACAATAACAAGGAAACAAGAAAACCACTCACTACTTTTGGCTGAATAACTTGAGTAGCTTTAAAAGTATTATAAACATTTTTAATAATACAGTTTTTTTAATAATATTGTTTTTATAATACCGACCCCTGATGTAAATTTGTATAATAATATATTACAGGAAAGTAGAGATAATAAAATAATTTATAATTATGCTTAGACCTTATCAAGATTTTTCTAATGCCTGATAGAAAAGTATCAAACTTCGTAGAGCAATACTTCAGGCAGAATAGTCCCATCAGTCACAAACTTCAGAAAATTGTGCATCATGCATGAGAATGAGAACACAAGTGTTGCTGGGCTTAAAAGATACAAGAACTAAACATTGTACATTGTATCTCAAAAGGAGTACAATGTGGCCCCTCATGTGCTACTTAAAGAAATAATTCACTCAAAAATGAAAATTCTCTTATCATTTACTCATCCTCATGCCATCCCAGATGAGTATGACTTACTCTCATCTGCAGAACACAAATGAAGATTTTTAGAATATCTCAGCTCTGTAGGTCCATACAATGCAAGTGAATATTTAAGTCCATTTTTGCTAGAAATTCTTCTCCCTGCCCAGTAGATGGCGATATGCATGAAGAATGTGAATCACCAAAAACAAAAGAAGAAGAAAGTTAAAGTTAAAGTGGCAATTGACTGAGCAGGGAGGAGAATTTATAGTAAAAATGTATTTAAATATTGATCTGTTTCTCATGCAACCTATCATATCTCTTCTAAAGACATGGATTTAACCACTGGAGTCACATGGATTAGGCTACTTTTATGCTGACTTGTGTGATTTTTGGAGCTTCAAAATTTTGGCACCCATTCACTTGCACTGTATGGACCAAAAGAGCTGAGATATTCTTCTAAAAATCTTATTTTGTATTCTGCTGAAGAAAGAAAGTCATACACATCTGGGATGGCATAAGGGTGACTAAATGATGAGAGAATTTTCATTTTTGTGTGACTTATTCCTTTAAAGCCTGATGTGGCCCCTGTACCAAACAACTGCTCTACCGTCTCTATTGTGCTAGACATGACATGCCAAGTGACCCTGCTTTTTTAGTGTTTTGTTTTTTGTTTTTAGTTTTTTTGCATTCCTTGCATTGTTTTGAACATGTTTTATGCACAACAATAACTCTCTTAGTCAGAATTAAGAGAAATTTAGACCCTACACATAAACTGATTTTAATGTAATTGTTTCATACATTATGATATTGAAAATAACTTTTTCATCTTTTCATTTCTGTAATCATGTCGCCCTTTTATTTATTTTTTAAATCAGATTCATGTAGTGTTTACAGTATCATAGATAAGTGATGTGTTTTAAAAGTTGTCAATCACAAACACCTATAAAATACCTATATTTTTTATTCTTTCTGGCAAACAGCCATAAAAGGGAATGTAAATTACGGTATGTGTTCTACATTTTTAAACTGCAGCATAGAGTTTTTATTATAAAGGGGCATAGCTTTCACAATTCAGTACTCAATACTCACTATTCATGAGTACTTTTTAATGCAGTAGCGGATTTAGGCATGGGTGACATGTGCAGTTGCCCAGGGGGGCACGAGGCACCCACACAGAACCCCCACGTCAACAACTTTTATACAATCCCCTTTGGGGGCATATTGAAGCGGGTTTCGCACAGGGCGCCATACAAGCTAGAACCGCCACTGTTTAAATGAGCTACTCTTTTACTCTTACTTGAGTACTTTTTAGGACAGATACTTTTACTCTACTCAAACTACATTTTTTAGGACGTAACAGTACTTTTACTTGAGTATTATTTTTCAGTACTCTTTCCACCCCTGCCTTTTATCAACTTTTCTATGTCATAGCATGGCACCATATTTAATAAAGCCTTTAAAAATAGCATGGGAAAGTCGGAGTTAGTTACTTTATGTGAGTATTGTTACACATGACATGTTAGATGATTCATAGTAAAAGTGATAAAGAAAATCAAATCTCAATAGCAAACTTTATCTAATGTCATCTTTACACAGACTTTCACATGAAGATACAGTATATAAGGCACAGTCTTCCTTAGCTTAAACATGGTCACAGGTGCCTTTTATAGAAACGTTCAATTAAAAATGACACTGTGAAAATAAATTTACTAATGTATGTCAACAGTCTATTCAAATACCTGCTGATGCAGCCTCAGATTTTCAGTGAAGCTGTACCTTTAAAAAATAAAGCCAATGAAAATAAGTGGGAGGTCCTATATGCCACCCACCATTTTAAGGTGGAATGGTTATTTCGGTGAATAAGGCTGCGTTCCATTTCAAATTTTTATCCCCTTCCCTTGCAGACTTCACTCCGTCTCATGGACTCGGATGTACGTCACTGCTTACGTTGCGCGAGTGTTCACTACTGGTGGAAGATGTGCAATGGGTTTAACTGTAACACCGTTAATCCTTGATCACTTGGAGCATGTTGAAGGCTGATGTCAATTTGTGAATTATTTAGTGATTTTTGCACCTAAGAAAACAATGTTTTTGGAGATTGATTTCAGAGGCTTAGGCCTATGTATAAATCGCTTATGTTTATTTTCATTAGAATGATTTGTTAGAAAGGATTAATCAAGATTTACACAAATGAAAACAACATAACATAACATAGGCTATAACTGTGTGATAAACAGTTTAAGGTAGCTACAAGTATTATGCTGTTAAATCTCAGTATAACTTTTCTAAACTGCTTTTGACCTAACTTCACTTCCATCATACATTAGAGTTGTGTGGGGGTGGGGTTTATAAAGTGCAATCTGCTGTCACATCATAATCGAGTTGCATTGTGGGATATGGAGCTGCCTGAAGCGTACATCAGAGTAGACTCGCTCCCTCGGTCAAAATCGAGGGGTTGAGGGTCTGTCTACAGAAACTTCCCTCGCTCACTGAACTAAGTGAAACAGACTTCCAAAATGGCGGCGGGGATTCCCCCGAGGGGAAGTGCTTAGGGGAGTTAGAGAGTGGATGTTAAAAGTGAAGTGCAACGCAGCCCAAGGAGCTGTGGCACAATCAGTGTTCCCATGGAAACGCCGATCATGCATGCCGGCTGCGCCTGCAAGACATTTATTTATTTATTTATTTATTTAATAAAATATAAGACAGATACATATATGTTGCCAGGGTAACAAAAAGGAAACTTAAATTTACACCTTATGAGGGCACAAAAGATGAATATAAAAATACAGTTTTCGTTGCTTTAGGATTAACAGAGCTTTGGATAGTTTCCATATACATGTCTAGATCAACTTTGAATAAAGAAAAGAGAGGTTTAGAGCTAGTACATTTTTGTTTATGTGTGTGAAATTTAGCTAGTAGGAAGCATAAATTAACTATGTAATATTTTCCTGTATTCTCTTTTGAGTATTCAAACAATCCAAAGAAAACATCTTTAAAACGGAAAGAAAAGTCACTTACAAAATTAAGTTGGATAAACAGTAAAAATATCTGACCAAAATTTCTGTGTGTGGGTACATAGCCAAAACAAGTGAATAAAAGTTTCTCCAGAAGAGTGACAGAAAGAACAATTTATATCAAAATCGGACTTAATTCTCCTAAGAAAGGCTTTAGTTGGGTAAACTTTATGAATCAATTTAAATGTTATTTCCTTTACTTTATTGGTAAGCAGATACTTATGAGGCAAGGACCATACTTTTTCCCAAGGAATACTCTCTACAATATTATTCCAATATGGTATTATGTAAGGAATTGTTACTATCTCTATCTGGAAGAGAGCTCTGATTTTACAGTTATTTTTTTGTTGCAAAAGCATATTCTTCCAATCATAGTGTCAGTTAAGTTTAAAGAAAAGGTACATGGCCATGGAAATGTAGAACCATGCATCAATAGAGACATTCCAGAGGGAATGGCATTGAAAACAACAGCATATTCATTAGCTGTTATGGGAATTTTATATTTCTGTAAAAAATCTAAATAGTTATAAAGTCTGCCCTGTGGGTTAAAAAGCTTTCCAACTAAAATAAGATTGTTTTCGAACCAGCTGTAAAAGAAAAGTGATTTATTTTTGTAGAGAATATCTTTATTGTTCCATAAGTAATATCTATGTGGGGAAAAGTTGTGTTTATTTATTAGAGACCAAGCCAATAGCATCTGCAACATTATAACTACAAAATATGAGAAAATCCAGCCCACCAACTTTAGAAAAAATATAATTTGGGATAATATTCCAAAGTGAAGAGGGATTATTAAGGAAATTCCTAAAACAGTTCATTTTAAAAGTGTTGTTTAAGGTAGTAAAATCCAAGTAATCCAGACCCCCCTGTTTTATTGGATTCATTAGTACTGATTTTTTAATAAAGTGGGTTTTATTTTTCCAAACAAAATTATTTAACATGCTATCAATTTTTTTAAAAGTTCCTTTATCAACCTCCAAGGAGAGAGCTGCATAAGTGAGACAGCCCTTCAGCTTTAGAGAGTAAGATTCTTCCTCTTATTGATAAGTCTCTTTGCAGCCAAGAATTCAGTTTCTTTTGGGTTTTTATTATTAGAGGATCGAAATTCAGTTTACATCTTGTTTTTTGGTCTTTATTGATTATAATTCCTAAGTATGTAATTTGATCTTTCACAGTGATGTTGCACATAGAGGGAACGTCACAGTTTTTAATAGCCATTAATTCACATTTGTTGATATTTAAATAGAGACCCGAAGCTCTGGAAAAGGAATCAATCAAACTTAAAGCTAAAGGGATTTGAGAGGCATCATTCAAAAACAAAGTGGTGTCGTCAGCCAGCTGGCTAATAATAATATTTTGTTTATTGTCAATTGTGATACCTTGTAAATTACTACTGGAAATATACAGAGCTAAAAACTGAGAGGCGATCAAGAATAAATATGGAGATATAGGACAGCCTTGTCTTACCCCACGTGACAAAGCGAATCTCGGTGAGGTTCTGAATTTTAATTTAATAACACTATTATTATTTCTGTATAATGTCCTGATGGCTCTACAAAAATAATCTCCAAATCCAAGTTTGACAAGAGTTTGAAATATAAAATTATGTTCGAGTGAATCAAAGGCTTTGTAGAAGTCTAAAAAAAGCAAGTAACTGTCATCAGGGGTGAGGTTCTCGTAATCTAATAGATCTAAGACTAATCTAATGTTATTAGTAATGTGACGTTTTTTCATAAAGCCTGATTGTGATTCGTATCTGCAAGACATGAGGAATAGTGACGGGAAGTCCGATTCTTTTCCGCGAACCGGTTCTTTCGGACGGTTCGTTTCAATGAACTGGTTCAAAAAACCGATTCACCAGTTCATGTACGTCATCACGTAATGACGTCATTATATATAATGCTGATACGCCGGCGTCGTAGAATACATGCACAAACACATTCAATAAAGCCATATGTAAGGTCATATTGCTGATTATAACATTGTATTTAATTAAGTTATAATAAAAAGAATGTTTATTGTAATCAGTGTTTAATTCAGTGATCTTACAATACATCCTACATTAAAGTTTTGCACTTAAAGCACCCAATACTGACACTGATATACAAACATGGATGTTCTACACATGTTTGAAGCATAAAAAGTGATTAAACTAGTCTTCAGATTACTTAAGATATAATCTGCATGCACAATACTCAATAGTAAAATTTGTTTACACCTCTCGACTGAAACGTTTCGCCCCCCATTCAAGTCCTCAGTTCACACATGCTCATCAGCTGCTCCCTGTCAGCAGTTCACAGTATTATGTCGGAAAGAGGCGATTCAGTTCAGTGTACTGGTGACTCGCAAACTTCTGTGAACGACTCAATGTACTATTTTGACTCGAGAGCTGCTGTCCTCGGATCAGTGTACTGTTGACTCAAGAACTGCTGTGATCGACTCAATGTACTGTTGACTCAAGAGCTGCTGTCCTCAGATCAGTGTACTGTTGACTCAAGAACTACTATGATCGACTCAATGTACAGTTGACTCAAGAGCTGCTGTCCTCGGATCAGTGTACTGTTGACTTGAGAACTGCTGCGGACGACTCAATTTACTGTTGACTCAAGAGCTGCTGTCCTCAGATCAGTGTACTGTTGACTCAAGAACTGCTGTGATCGACTCAATGTACTGTTGACTCAAGAGCTGCTGTCCTCAGATCAGTGTTGACTCAAGAACTGCTGTGATCAACTCAATGTACTGTTGACTCAAGAGCTGCTGTCCTCAGATCAGTGTACTGTTGACTCAAGAACTGCTGTGATTGACTCAGTGTACTGTTGACTCAAGAGCTGCTGTCCTCGGATCAGTGTACTGTTGACTCAAAAACTGCTGCGAACGACTCAGTTTACTGTTGACTTGAGAGCTGTAGACTGGATCATCTTCATACGTTGATAAAACGGTAATACAATCAAGTCAAAAACATATTTCCAGTATGTTTTATTTGTTACACTCTCTGTTGTTCAGCAAAATACACCAGAAACATACATTTCACCCCTTAATCACGCACATGCTCAGTGTCAGCAGCTCATCAGTTCTCAGTATGTCGGACACCTCCGAAAGAGGTGATTCTTAGTTCAGTGTACGGTTCACTCGAGAACTGTTGCGACCTGAACGTTCAGTCCGATTTGTGAACTAGTTGGAGCGGTTCATTGCAAAGAAGTGTTGGCAAAAGCAGATATCACCAGTTCTAGGATCATATTACTCCTGGTTATCGGCTCATTTCGATTTGGAGTGTCAGGCACATCTGAGAGACATGTTAAGATAGAGTAACTTGTGGATCAGTGTTGACTCGAGACGCGAACTGTTTCAAATGATTCAGTCCGATTTGTTGAACTAGTTCAACTCTTTCACTAAAAAGAAGCGGTTCAAAAGAACGATCGTTCACGAACTGGACATCACTAATGAGGAAGAGAAAATGACAAAACATACAAAATAAACCGACAAACTCACTGGAGCCGTAACAACATCAGAATCGCTGCTAAAAATAACTGTTGTACCATTTATATAGGCTGGGTCAAAAAAGATAATGATTGTTGTCATTCACACCCTTCATTCTGTTGATGTGAACGTTGCTTATTCATCACTGAAAGGGAGAACCCTAAAACAATTTACAGCACACTAACTACAGTCTACTAAGTCTATTGTCTATATTACCTACTGCTGGCCCAATCTGTCCAAATAGTAGTTAAAAGAATAGTATTTTTATAGTCGATAACAGTCAAACAAGTTATATTCCATTATTTTGTTGCCAGCATTTCAAGCCAGTGTATAGTTCTAATAATCATCCCTATAGTGTTACTTAACATCAAAGTGCATCTAGTGCATGTTTTTGATTTCCTGAGAGAGTAATCCCTAATGTAAAGTTAAACTGAAATACATTGTAATAACTTAGAGTCATCTTCGTTGAGAGCAACAGATTAAATCTATGTAATCCCTCCCTGGTAAATCAAGGTCAAGTGTTCCAGTTTAACACAGGCTACACCTCATTATACACAAGTTCAAGTTAGTTCATTTTCTTAATTTTACTATCCATAGAGACTAAATGTGGAGCTTTACAGGATTAACATCGTCACCAGGTCATGTCAAAATCGAGCCATTGCTTTAAGTCAAGTCAAGTCAAGTCATATTTATTTGTATAGCGCTTTTCACAACACACATCGTTTCAAAACAGCTTTACAGAAAATTATACAATAAAAAAAAATCATGCTATTAAAGTCCTCATTGTAGGATTATAATGAATTATAATGAAATTTTAAAATAAAATGACGATATTAAAATCATGCCTTAAAAATTATAGTCTTTAGGCCCCCGTTGGGCAAGCCGAAGGTGACTGTCAACTCCATTAGTTGTATAAAATGGAGAAAAATAACCTTGGGAGAAATGAGACTCACAGGTGGAGTCGGTTTCCTTCTGGCTAAACAACGCCAATATTCTTAAGACAATAAGTCTTGTTTTAAGTAAGCAAACTGAGGATATGGTGGTGGCCACTGCCTGTGTTAAAACTAAAGTATTTTGTACAAACTTTGTCAAGTCAAGTCAGATTATTTTTTTTGTATAGTGCTTTTCACAACAGACGTTGTTTCAAAGCAGCTGTACAGGAAATTGTGCTTTAACAGAAAATAAAGCCAATAATGTCTTAGTCATCATTGTAATTTTTTTTAATGAAAATATGATTGTTGATTGTGCCTAAATTAAATAATATTTATATTTAGACCCCCAGTGAGCCAACCAAAGGCGACTTTGGCATGGAACACAAAACTCCATAAGATGTTGGTTAATGGTGAAAAATAACCTTGGGAGGATTAAGGCTAACTTTGGATACGTTCTGACTGAACAGCATCAGAATCAGAATCAGAATCAAAATCAGCTTTTTTGCCAAGTATGCTTACACATACAAGGAATTTGTCTTGGTGACAGGAGCTTCCAGTGTACAACAATACAAAAACAATACAAAAACAATACAGCATGAATATAACATCAATATCAATTATGATTAGACCTAGTTATGGTTTAAATTAGTAAACTAAGTATGTGTTGGGGGGTCAATGTTTAAACAAAATTAATTTGTATGAACTTTAAGTTTGGTGATAAATACTTGAAGTCATCCCGTAATAACTGTGGAAATACATGTTGATGCATTGTCCTTTGATATATGGCCGATGAAGGCTTTTCTTAGTGGTTAATTCATTTTCTATGCAGTTCATTATTTTTTAAAAGGGAGTTGTCCCTCCTTTGACCAAGTTGATATAGGTATCATTCAGTGAGGAGCATCGCAGTCCGGCTGGAAGCTTATGGCAGGTAATTTTGTTGAACTTCATCCTGAGCCCAAGCTTCAGACAGTAACTCATGAAGAATCCCACGTCTTGGAGTTTGCATCAATTAATCCACTGTGAAGTCCGTCATAGTAGACTGAAGTGGTCATCATCACTCAGCGACACCGACACATAGCAACGGGAGTCGGACATCAGACAGGACCTGAGCTGGATCTGGTGGGCTTTAGAAACCTCAGGATATACTGTATATCCCGGGGTTGAGACAGGGAAAGAAACAGAATAAAACTTAGAATGATTACTTGTCTATGAATTCCATCCCAAATTGTTTGCAGAAGTGCACGTAGATGCTGTGTCCATTTATCTGGCTTATGAAGGCTTTAGTTGGAATGAATTTATCATCTATGAATTCTATTATAAGAGAGTCCAGTCCATCCTATGACAAAGATGTTGTGGCGGAGGTCAGCCAAGTGTGCCTCGTGGTCACTTGACTTGACTTGACATCTTGCCCCAATAAAATTGTGATAGTTGACCCTTGTATGAATGTTTATTAGTGTTGATTTTGAACTAGGCGTTTGAAACCAACAAACAGGCCCCAAATGCTAGAGAAAACACACATTTGTATTTGGACATTTGACTCAAAACCTTATAGTGATTGAGATATATCCCTTGTGACAACCTCTCCATGTGACAATTAGCCTGGTCACCTCTATATCAAGACAGACCAAATTCTCCATCACTGTCACATGATTATTTGACTCACACAGCACAGATCTCATAGCAGTGGACAACCCTGTTATCTCTTCGACAGGTTCTAAGTTTGGTTCTGCCTCATTCACATTTAACTGACTGCCTTCTTGACTGAGAAAAGGAAATGTGCAGCACATAGCCCTAAATCACATGGCCAGACAAGAATGTCCATCACTTTCAAACATTAGAAAACCACTTGCTGTCCCTCATCAAAAGTCATTCTGTTCCGAGCCAGAGATGAGACAGAAGTAGGTCAGCATCACATCTACATCCCCTCCTTGTAATCGGTAATTCGTAGAGTGGCTCTTAATTGCTCTTTAATCTTTAGATGTCAAGAGTGGCTGCAGAGGGAGGGGCTTCTGCAATGGTCTTTAAGGAACATGGGCTGCATTAGCTGGCTAGGCAAATCCCTTTCTGTCTAAGTGGGCAGCAGAGATGGAATAGATCTGATCAGAGAGAGACCAGCAGTGCCTAAATGAAGCACTGGCAAAACTCAGGCCATAAAAGAGGACCACAGTGCTAGAGAGGCAGGAAATATAATAGTATGACTCATACTATTTATCTTATTAAAGATTTTTGAGTGACATTACATAAGGCAGAAACAAAGAATGGTGAAGTAAAATCTACAAAATATTGCAGCATGGTCTCATAGAATCATGTTACTATACCTACATTTTTACAAAATAATTTTTACGTTGCTTGTTGTACATACAAAAGCGCTGCAGTTTCCCTATTGAAATGAACACTAGAGGCACTAAAACAACGACTTTTATTCCTTTTCACACAAATCACGTGTAAAAGGGCAGATTATCAGTTCATAAACATACTTTTCTCCCTGTTCCTCACACAATGCTATATTATGACATCCAAACACTTTTACTGTAGTGCATGAGTTTAAAGTGGTACATTTTAACGTGTGGATTACATAGCCAGATACATTTATAAACTTGTGCTTTCGCAATCAAATTGCAATGTAGCTCAACTAAGCGTTGCACTTGTGATGCTAAGGACCGGGGTGGTTATAAGTCCTGAAGAGCATGTGAGTCGGCACAAGACTGGAAAGTATCATGGAACCATGCATATCTCACCTTTGTTTTTATGACACTATTGGTTAGGTTTAGGTTTAGGGTAGGGTGGTAGGTTTTGTTGATTTAAAACTTGATAGACCATTAACCTTAAAAACAACTACTTGGTGGACATTTCACCTCCGAGCCACGTAATATCATTTTGCAAAAATATCGCCCACATTCACATAATTTTCATGAGATTAATATCGAAAAATTACAATTGTGTTGTTATTTACTCACCGTTCAAAACCTTTATGACTTTCTTTCGTCTGTGGAACACAAAAGGAGAAATTTTTAAGATCACTTTGATCGCTCTTTTTCATCCAGTTACAATGAATGGGGATATTTCAAGTATACTGAAGCCATTCTATAACTTTAGGCCAGCTATTCTTTTAAGATGGTAGTGAATGTATCTTCTAGAATAAAGAATAAAGAGAAAATACTAAAGTTTCACAGAATAGCAGAAAGAGTTAAATTAAGCTTCTGAATCAAAACTGAAATTTTCATTTTTCTTAAATAGTTTAGTGATAATTGTACACACCCCTCTGTAGGGAATTCACATTTCTAGATGTGGCATGGCTACTTCCTTGAATCTTAAAAACATTTAATCTAATACAATCAGCAGCTATGTTTTATAGTTATAAAGAAGAACAAATTTTAATACTGAAGGGATTTTCTACAGCAGGTTACTCACATTTATTATTATACCTCTGTGTAAGATTAAATCAAATTGGGATCTGGGAGAATCCCCTCAGTTCTTTGGTCTTTTTAAACTGTCTTTGTGCTTGAGTGTTCCAGTGCTGTATTTTATGATTGATGATGCTATAGCTGAGGAGAAACCAGATGCCTTAGTGCAGTGTTGACTTTTATTCAGCCAGTCTGTTGGAGGTTTTCTGACTATATAATTCTACCTCAGTTAGAGCCATTAAAGCCAAACTAAGTCAAATAAGCATTCTGATATTTTATGTTATCTGTATGTAACTGACCTATATAGATTGTATAGCACATACTGTAGGTATTTGCCCTCTGTTTACAATCAGCATAATACTCTAGAAATACATATATAGCCTCTACATAGCTTTTTTGTTTCAAATTCACTAATGCACACACTCTATGACATTCTCTATGATGGCAGAAGCAGAACCAGTATGTAATAATCACTAGGATGCCACTATCTCCAGTGGATACGGCTCAGTACGGTTCCATATAACAGCCATGAAATCACCTAAAACCTGACCAGAGCAGCAGAGTTCTCTATTTCCTCAGTTGTTTGAAGCTGTCAAGGCCTAGAGCTTCTAGATCAATCGAACAAAGAGGTAGTGAGTGTGAGAAAGGGAGGGATAATCATTCTCTGCAGGGATAGTGTACTTGAAATTCCATCTGTTGAGGAGACGGTGACAAATTGGAATGGTCTCTCCATTGTCTTGAATGGGGAAGGTTTTGGATTAATACATTTACCACCACAGTAATTAAATGGAAACATTCACTCCATCAAAAAATTAAATGCTGTCTATAGTTTCAGAGTGACTGTTTCGCTTACACCACTATCATTTCTGCTGTGGTTCAGATCATGTCTTTATTCCTTTTGGCATTCGTGTTCAGATCTACATCTACATCCACACAAAGTTGCCAGATGTTCCTGAATTAGTCTCACTAAGATCATGTCTGTATCTACAGTAATTTGCTACCTATTCTCAACCAATTAAATGTCTATTCAAATCCAAAAAAGGTCTAAACAAAATCACTGTCCACAGTTTTCAGGCCTTGGTGATGATGTATGTTTTTCATTATCATGACCAATTGTTTACTTTGATCTATCCCTGATTCCCTGGCAAGCATGCCTTTGACATTATTCATTAATGCATTGGAAGTAACCTTGCAGATGATGTGGATTCTGAGTCTCTAAATTATTGAAATAAATTGAGATGCAGCACAGATGTGTATGCATGTTTATCTTAGTGTGAGGACTGGCATGTGGGTATTTGGCTACATAAATATTAATACTGTTTTTCCCTTTCTAGCATATCCCCTCTGTTTTTCACGAACACATACACACACACCCTACATATCAGCTCACACTTTGCTTATCTGCATGAAAAAAAGGATGTGAAAACGTAGCTGCCAAAAGTTAGAGATAAAAAGATCAAAGCCAAAATATTCATATGACAGCTGACAGTGACCACAAAACATCAAAGACCTCAAAGAAGGTCCTGACTCACCACCCATTGGAATTTGGAAATAACAGATTAGTGCACAGTGTCTCCATTTGCCCCTAACATTCAGTCATATACAGTATGTGTAACATTAAAGCTTATGTGTGTAAAAAATAAATCTAATCTGTCCGTCCGTCCCTTCCTGTCTGTCAGTCTAAACTTTCAGACAAGGCTTTCATCTAGTCAGTTTTGCAATTTCGTTTGGTAAAAATTGATATACAGAAATTACACACTTCAGCTATAAAGACCCCCCTATAAAGTTTCTTTACTTGCTGGGCAAGTGCAGCCTTTGAGCATCTCTATAGTGCTTCCTGACAGAGCAAGTGAAAAGAAGGAGAGAGGCATAGCAGTTTGAGGGGGGTGAACTGCCTGTGTGAATTAAAGCTCATTTGCTAATGGCACTGCCCTCACCCTGAGAGCAGCTGCAAGTGGTAAATCAGGTGGTGCTGCAGTGCAGCCTCGTCGCTCAGGGACTCTGCTGTAGTTTCCATTGCTTTATAGGCCAAACTGAATGCCAGCTTGGCACACAGCATATCCGCAGTTGTGACTGAGACGGAGATAGAGTCAAAGAAAGAGACCGAACTGCCGTTTTAAGTGTTAGTCACTTTGCAGCAGCATTGAGCTTCTCAGAGGGGAGTGAGGGATGAGAAAATGAGTGAGAAGTGAAAAGAAAGCCGGAAAGAGAAGGATGTCTGAGATTATCTCTACAATCTCCCTCATGACTAGCTTTTACTGCAACATGCAGATGCAAGATCATCCTCATGCACCAATATATCAAAACCTTATAAAGGTTTCAATCCTTCCTTTCATCTTTTTTCTCCAACTCCTCCCTACAGAGATTGTATTGCAGGGTCACTCTTCGTGTTGTGAAACATGATATCCTGCACCTTACAGCTGTGAGACCATATGGAACATCTTCAGGGCACAACATGGAATCTGTCTAAAACCTCTTTATTACAATCGCTAAACACTGTATGACATTCCGCATGTTTTGGAATTCACATACACCAAATATATTTCTTTTCAACTGAATATTTGGAATTCTGGATGACCATATCAGTCACCTGAAATAGCTTAAAGAATAGTTTACCAAAACATTTAAATTCTGTCATCATTTACTTACCCTCATGCTGTTCCAATCCTGTATGACACAAGACATCACGATATTTGGTCACAAGATGCACAAAAACAATGATGTGTGTGATTTTGTTGTTGTTGCTGACATATTTGATTCAGTGCTCACTGTAAAAAAAAATTGACATCTAGTTGTATCAAGGTGCTTTTTTGAGTTGACACAAATAAATTGTTCAGTCAAGTTAACATCATAAAGGTGCACTCAGTAACTTTCGCTTGTGTCATGTTGGACTTACAGTGACACCTAGTGGTGTGGATGCAGCATCATTCAAAATCAATAGTATTCACTTACAGATGCCATTGTAGAAATTACAGCTCCCAGCATACGTTGTAGCATGAATAAATAATGAGATTATATTTTTGCTATTTGCCGATTGTATTTGCGTTGCTGTTGTTGTTTTTGTCATTACTGCTGAGTAGTAGTTGTGTGGTGATGTTAAGATCTCATCTTTTACTTAATGATGTTTGTTAAGTATTACCATTACTGAGGTTTGTGTGTCAAGTGTTGACATTTATGTACCTTTTAAAAAACTTCTGACATGTAGGCTATAACCTGTTTCTGTCAAAAGAGGCTGTTCTGCAGTGTAGAACTTACAGGGTGTACTTGACAGGTTTTTACAACAACATACGGTCAGTTCAGATTACTTTTTAATTGGTGAGAAAAACTTATTCAATTAAACTAAAAAAACAAAAACAAAAAAAAAAAAATGCAAAGAAGGCACTAAATATGAGTTCAATCAACAAAATATTAACAGTGTTGTGTACTGTTTATATGGTTTATCAGTGATTTGTTTTGAGTGAAAAACAGTGATTGCATGATTCAGAAGACTGGGAAAATGATCCATGGACTACTTTTATAACACTTTTGGGTGCTTTGATTAACTGTTAAAGTGAGTCCCTGTGTTCTGCCATTGTCCAAAATCCAACCAAAAAGACTTTAATAAACAAAACACAACATAAAACTGCTTTTCAGCGTAACCAAAACATAAACGTGCACACGAACACTGCTGCGTGCCTCTCTCTCTCTCTCTCTCTCTCTGGCGTCTCTGGCCCCTCCTTATCTCTCTCTCCCGCTGATTAGGGCAACTCAGTGCCAGGCATGCCTCCTCACGACCTGGCTACGCCCTCCTCCTCGTCACATACCCCCAACGCCCCATTCAGGCTGGGGAATCAACCGGCCTTCCTGGAGGGGAGGAGTTGCCCCTTCAACTGTTCCACCGCCGGCTGGTCTTCCCAGCCTCCTGGGAATCTAAGTAGGACAAGGGGAGGGAGAGGGGAGAGAGAAAGAGAGAAAGAGAGCGGGAGAGCCCGAGAGACAGAGAGTGGGGAAAGAGAGAGAAAAAAACCGCTCCGGTTCGCTGGCCCACAAACACGCTGTCACATGGTCCTCAGCAAGCTGCACTGCCTCCAGGCAGATGGCAGAGGGTTCCTCCGCACCAGTGTAACAAGGTTCGTAGCTCTTCAACAAATGAGGAAACGGGAGATGGCGAAATCCAAACAAAAAGACTTTCATAAACAAAACACAACATAAAACTGCTTTTCAGCATAACCAAATCATAAACGTCCACACACAAACACTGCTGCGTGCCTCTCTCTCTCTGCCATCTCCGGCCCCTCCTTATCTCTCTCTCCTGCTGATTGGGGCAACTCAGCACCAGGCGTGCCTCCTCACGGCCTGGCCACGCCCTCCTCCTCGTCACACAGTCATTGATAGGATCCGGCATACCGGAATGGAGCCAGATGTGAATGCAAGTAAAACAATGCCTAAATAGTTTTTTGGCAATTGGTTAACATTATTCAATAGCCTGTGCAGCTACATTTGAGGATTCTGAATTTTGAATTTGAAATAATTGTTCACAATAAGACCAAGAACATGCATTAAGTAAAAAGAATACATTTTGTTTTCATTTTAACTTTAAAATGCTAAGAGGTTTAGTCAATGTGTGTGCATATGTGTTTGTTTAATTAGTAAGTGGCAGCTGGTAGAACAGCAGGCCACCTGCACATGAAAAGCAGAGGCACACCTCTACAGTGTCCGTTCACTTAAATGAGACCCGCTAGCGCACAAAGTCAAACCCCGCTCTGGAGACCCCGCAGACAGGACACATACTGACAAAAACAAAACAGAATTCATTTTTAAAATGTTCTTTATTGTTTTTTTTTCTTTTTTTTTTTTCTTTCGTTTGATGTTTTTAGTTTGTTACAGTAATGTTAAATATTACACAAAATTTCTCTATAAATCACAGTGCAATTGTATGATCAGATCTGAGACACTGTGTTTGTTTCTGAGGAACTGTGCGTTCTTGGTGCTGTATTATCACAGTCAATGCCACAACAAACCAAATGTAGTATTATCATGGAGACCTCTTGTCAGCTGCTTGGATACCAGAGAACTTAATGCTGGTTATATGACAAAGCTATCTGGGCTGAGAGTTGCATGTCTACCTCTGGCACCACACATCCACAAAATAAAGATGACAGGTTCATAAATACATACACATTGGTTAAATCCAACAGTATTGAAAAAATACTGTATTTCTGAGTAGCTTTAACATTTATGTAAACATTTGATTGACTGACTGTATCTGAACATCAGAATATTGACAAGAAAATTAAGCTGTAGTAATCCCTAAAAGTAGTGGGATGTAGTGGGATACTTAGATAAGAGGGATAGTAGTGGGGCACTTTATTTGATTTAATTACAATAGCTTATGGAAACCAAGATTTTAAAACTGAATTACAAAAGTTTTCAAGGTCTTCCGTTGGATATCTTGTATTTTTGGTGGAGTGAAGGCAATTGCATTGGGATCATTCAGGCTTTTATATAAAATAAAAACACAAAAGAGAGAAATCTGTCCAGGGAGCTGTGAAAACAGAGATAGGTGAACCTGCATCTAAGTAGCCCGCATAGTGCATATGCAGGGCAAACTGGCCTTAGAATACACGTGATGCTGGATTTATGACAGCGATGATGAGACACAGTCAATTAGCATTAGAAATGCCTAATCACACACTGCCAGCAGTGTTCTGCTGTCACGACCCTTCTTTTGGCCACCCATTCCTCACTGGAGCTTGGACCTGGGCGACTATGATTTGATTTGTGATTCTCAGTCACATTTGATAAACACGAGAGCGTGATTTGTGATTTATTGCCAGGGGCAGGCTGTTTGTGAGCTTGCTCCTCTTTACCTTGTCATTCTGTATGCATTATGTATGTTCACGCTCACACCTAAATTAGTCTATGCTTAAAAAAAGTTCTGAGCACATTTGGGGACACATTTGATTGTAGTCTATCTATGCTTGAGTTCTAAATGTCTTTTTATAAGTCAAGGGAAATCAAGAACCCTTCTAAAAAAGAGCAAAAACTGCTTTTAGAGATTTTCTTTTTTTTTTTTTTTTCACTAGTAAGTGAAAAAAAGGATTCAGGTGTAACTTTATTCTTTATTAAATCTGATTGTGATTTCACAACCTTTCGTAAAGCTTTCATCTACTGCTCTGAAGAGTTGCTTTTCACCTTGCTATACACAAATTAAAGGGCACAGGTGCATGTGTCCTGCTCTATTTCACCAGACATATTGGAGACACCAAAAGTAAGACTAGATAGCAATAAAGACAAAGCAAGAAATTATATTAACATCATAGTTGTAAAGTTGAAGAAAGATGGGATTATTCATAGATGTACTGTAGATGTCCCACTAGTTTCAGGTGCTAGTTAGCTCTTCCTTGTTAATAGGCAGGTTTTGTTCTTTACATTTACATATACTGAACTGAAGGGGTTCCTCATCAATGTGTTATATAGACTTAGAACAAAAGTTGAAGGTTATGCTGGCATCAAAATGGCTGGGATTTGTAGCACCTTTCCTTGTTTCTCTTGTTCCTTCTTCTTTATTCTGATTTTTGCTGGATTGTTAAAATGACTTTTGATCAAGAGGTCAAGACTTCCACTGTATTCAAATTAGAAATGCAATATTAATATCCATTTAAAAGTCCTTAAATGTAGTTACAGTTCCTCCGGTTTTATCCTGTGTTGTTGATATCACTTGCCTATCAAAATCATATCATTTTGGGCTCAATTGCAATTTTAATTTTGGGCTCAGTGCCTCCCTGTCCTCCAACATTTGACACCAAACAGATTTTGAAGTCTCTTTATACACTCAATAAAACATTTTTGAAGATTTATGTGTTTCATGTTCATAACAAAATTCCATCAAATTGAATTAATCTTAAAATAAAATAAATAAAATAAAAATTGCCTTGATAGCAAATGTACATCACCTAAACGTCCAAAAAAAACTACCGTTCTTTGAATATCAAATGTTTGGAATGACTCCTGCCAGCGCACTGAGCACAGAATTGTGACGAATGTCGATGTAGAGTGACGTAAAAGTTGCATGAATTCCAATATGACTGTTCAGACTGAGGTCGCATTGCAAATAAAATCAGACCTGTATCAGATTTAGGACCACATATGGAATCGTGGCCCAAATCAGAATTGAAAAGATCAGATTCTATGTGGTTTGTGCTGTTCACACTGTTATGAAAAAATCCGAGTCACATATTAGCAAAAAAATCAGATTTGGGCCACTTTTGCCTGCAGTCTGAACGTAGCCATTCAGCAGATGTCTTTGAGACATTTATGATTTAAAATGTTGGTAAATCTGATCTTTTTAAGATGTTTAGCAGACGTTAATTAGACTGTGATGTTTCTGTACATCTGCTATCTGGGAAAGTTTTATTAATTTAATTTTGTTAAACATTATACAATTCAATTTGATCGAATTTTGTTATGAAATTGAAATGAATAATTCTTAAAAATAGGCTAAAATGTTTATTTTTATTTATTTATTTATTTTTTTATGTAACTACAACTAATTTGTATTAGTCATCTAGCCTGACAATCTTAAAATTATTTGTGTATCATTCTCATTAGGCAAAGGCCATTGTCTCATATTCACATGTCAGTTGCAAGGATGCTCTTTGTAATTGATGCTGAAGCCTCAAAGTTAGAGTTAACTCTTGCACCATATCATAGTATGACCGCACTGATGCTAATGTCATATCGATGTGATGATAAGACAGGACGGGAAACTTTGTTTAATTCCTCAAATAGATAGGCTACCTGTCAGAGCATAAAGGATCTGCCTGTCTGGCGTCCCCGTCACCGATCCCTCCCTCTAGGATTACAAGCACCGTTCAATGAGACTGACTCGAACAGCGGCGTTGCACTCTCCAAACACGCTGAAAACGGACACGCGCCTTTGACGAGACAAAGACAGAGAGAGGTCACACATTCCAAATAAACGTCTGCATCCTACGAATTCATTGTGAAAGAAATGCTGACAGGAAAATCCAAGGAGCGAAAAATCTGTTTGCTGTACTGTAGGAAACCGGTGCTGAAACGCGACTACCTGTCGGCACCGTGAAGTAGCAACACCCAGCAGCGTTTCAATCTACTGGGGAAACACAACACATTTATATGGCAAAGTTCCTCGCCGAACTAATGGGATGTACTTTGCCTGAGAAAGGCGCATCTACAATGTTCGAGGTAAGATTAGAGCTGTCTGTCTGTTACAAGTGTCATCGTGCTGTTAGACCAAGCACTGCATTTCATTAACCACAAGTAATTAGTTATCACTACAATATTTATAATGAGCTGTGTTGCAGACTTGGAAGATTGCCTACCGTTTTATGAAGAACAATCCATTGTAGTCATCTCATTGTTAAAACTATTAAAGCTAAAGCAATGCTCAGTTTAGTAGTGGCAGATTGCTTGCTGCCATCAACAGTCTGTTGATGCTGCTGTCAACACACTCACAGTGGTGGGTGGCTGTGATTATTCTCTTCATCAATGCATGGCAATAATATTTACAGGTTTTATATTCTTACATATGAAGGTGAGGGCGTTCTTGATGTAAAACAGTTGGTTCTACTGGAAATTAATCCTTAATCTTAATGTTTTTGTTGAGAAGCAGCCAGGATTGTGGTCCCTAAGAAGCTCTTGGTGTGAATTTGGGTCAGTTTGTCAGGGGAAATTGCACCTGTTCTGAAAACAGAATATCTGGAGGCTTTTCCAAGAGCACCGAAGCACACATGGCTCACACAAATAAAGATAAGGAGATGTATGTCATGAAATGTAGTTCAAAAGGTTCCATTTAATGCGTTCAGTCAAATCAAAGCCAACCAATATAATCACATTCCATGCAAATGGCCCTAATTGGGCTATTGGGAGTATTCATGGATCAGTCTTGAGTCATTTCAATTACAGGTATGCTCTGTATTATAATTGTTGTTTTTCTTTTCCAGCTGTCCAATCAATGGATTATAAATAAGCACTTGCACTCTTTTTGTTAAACCTTCACATACAGTATGTCATAAATGCATGATGCATGTGAGAGTGACACATTTTCTGTCTCATTAAAATAAGTTTGTTTGGATGATCAGTTTATCATGTCAACTCTACTGCTGCTTAGCTCAATTTGCTTTATAATCCCCCAGATAAAGCTATTTTAAATCAGTGTGTGAGCATCAGATGAATGCACGCTTTTTAATTACCTCTTGAAATGTGTTTCTGATGGTCATAATCAGTCTATAATGGCAGCTACAGTACAGTGAATGAAGAATAACAGCACCACATTGGTGCCCAGGCTGTTATATAAGAGAGTATTTTGTTTGGATCTGCATAAAGCCATCAGATCAGCTGTTGCCTCTAATCCCACCATGCCTCTTTCTCGTTATTTATATTTGAAACACTGTATGTCTTTTGTCCCCTTGTTATCCATTTTTTTTCAAATTAAGTCACAGTTTTTATAAAAACATGATCAGGGAAGTTACAAAAGTAGTAGGCCTACTATTATTAATTATTCACTGTTTAGGTATGTTGTGTTCGGTCAGATTTAGGTTTAGGACTGTTGGGTGGGGGTTGGTTTGTTTGTCTTGTGTTTTTTTTTTTTTTTTTTTGGGGGGGGGGGGGTTGGGCTGAGTTTAAATTGGTGGTTAGATTATGTTTGAGCTTGTTGGATGTTTTGAGTTTGGGTTCTGCTTAGGAAATAATAAAAGTGTTGAAATTATATGAGAATTTCAGACTAATGAATGTTCAGAGAGCTGTGTGGAGGGATGAAGCACTGAATGCTGAGTTGGCTCAGATCTGCTTCTCATTAGTGTCCTGCGGTCACTTGTTTGGCACCCAGCAGGAGATTGCCCTGTCAGGCAAGGTGAACATGCACACAAACACAAACATAACACTCACACACACAAACACATTCTAACTCCCCCCTCACACATTGCTGATTGATTTTTTTTTTTCTTGAAAAGAGGAAAGAAACATTACATGATTTAAGGTCGAACAAGTTGGTATTTTGCATTCTTTTGGTCAGTCAGAGGCATATGATAGTTATTTATTTATTAATTTTTTTTTCAGTAAAATTATAAAAGGGTAACACAACAATATGTTTGTATTCATTAACATTAGTTAACTACATTAGTTACCATGAGCTAACAATGAAAAATACATTTAAAGCACTTATTAAACTTGGATATGTTAATTGCAACATATAGTAATACATTTTTTTTAATTAAATGTTGTGAATGTTAAAATTAATATGTTAGGAACTAACACAAGCTGTAGTATTTTCATAAATTTACATTAACCAAGATTCATAAATGCCTTTAAAATATATTGATAATTGTTATGATACCTAATGCATTTCCTTATGTTAACAAATAGAGCTTTATTGTAAAGCATTACCATAAGCAGGGCCGTAACCACAATATACATTGAGGGGGAAGTCCCCCCCAGTAATCAGATATGACCAGATTGTCCCTCCCAATAATTGATATTCTTATTGCTGTTCTGCTGCAGTTCATTAAGCACCGCTGTCTAATTGTCATTAAGTTGTTACAGGAATAACATAATGGTTTAAAAAAAGTTTACTTTTTAGCGTGCACAGTAATATAACACCGCTCGTCAATGTCATATGAGAGAGCCAATCAGATCGATGAAGGCGGGAATCAAATTTAAGAAGCTGAGCGGGAAACTCGTGGATTATTCAAGCTCCATGCAGCATGCTTGCGTGTTTTAGTGTTATGTAAGATGTCAGTATATAATTAAACATGCAATATTTGCCCACTATTTTATGATTGAAATGTTATACAGACCAACAGTCATTTCCAATGGTGCAAACTATTCACCATTTGGCGAAATTTGCTGTTTTGAATAAAAAATATGTCATGTAAAGTACGTGATTCGTATGTCATTCATAATTTTGAATGTGAAAACATTAATGGAGCCATTTTCAGCATATCAGGCTCAAGACAAAGAGTGAATGTGTGTATATTGTAAAGGAATTGAATGAATGTGGTAATCTGGAAGGCTTTTGAAGCAGCTTTTTAGAAAATTCAATTGATATTGTCATAGAAAATGATCTATAACACAAAGTAGAGTGTTTTAACCCTCAGCTTAAAACTAGAACATGGTAAGACCTGTGACTTCAACTGAGTTTTTAGGTTGTGACAAGGACAGTGTCATATATTTTTAATGCAAATATTATTAGGTAATAATTTAAAATCAATTTAAGATGCCTTTAATCCTGTATTTTGTACAGCATCTCCTAAGAGTCTTCTTTTTAGAAACCGTTTTATTTTGAGGTCTGTGCTCAAAAAATGAGCCACCAGTTAAAGTAGTTCACCGGAAAATGTATTTTTACTCACTCATTTACTCACCCTTATGTTGTTCAAAACCCATATGCTGTTACTTTTTCTTGGAACATAAAAATAGATATTTTAAGCAGTTCTATTCCATAGAATAACAGTTATAGTGAGCAGGAGCTGCCAAGCTTCGTGAAGGACAAATACTATAAGTCATTATTAAAGGTTCAGTACAAAGACATCATAACAGTAGTCCATATAACAAGTGCACTATATTCCAAGCTTTCTGGGGCCACACAACAGCTTTGTGTTGTATGGACAACTTTTATGGTATGGAATAATAATTTATTTTTCTTTGGACCTTTGGAGCAGTGCACAATATGAACTTGCCTTCCACCCCGTCTGCCGGCAGGTCAGCCCCGTCTACCTGGATCAGGGAGGGGACAAGGGGAGGGAAATAATAATAAAAACAAAAAACGTGGTACCTACACACTGTAACAGTGCTGGTCCCAACTAAAAACACAATAATAATATTTAAAAGAGAGGGAAAAGTCAAAGCGGAGTGGCAGCAGGAGAGAGAGAGAAAAAAAAAATTACTCACCGGTTTTCCGATACGCCGTAGCCTGGTCCTCGGCCACTCCTCCACCCTCTAGCGAATGACAGCCGCACCTCCCCGGGCGGATCGGAGGCAGTCCTCCAGCCTGTGGTGGACGGAACGCCCTGCCGCGTTCCAGTGGATGGAAGGGGTCTCCCCCCGCCCCTGGCAGTGGTCCTCCCTCTCCAGGCGGTCGGCCAGGAGCCCCTCCAGCTCGCGGCCGCCGGTCTCAGACCCCGGCATGTTTCGGCGGCTGGTAGGGGTCTCCTCCGCCCCTGGCAGTGGCCCTGACCGCTCCAGGCGGTCGGTTAGGAGCCCCTCCTCCCCTCGAGGTCGGCGGCCATTCCTCCGCTCTCAGGCGGCCGGGCTCCTCCGTCCCCCGGCGGATGGCCGTGGCTGCTCCACTGTGGTGGATGGTAGTGGCGAGGACTCTACTTCGGCGCATCCCTCCTCCTTCCCAGGATTCGGCACCAGTGTAAGGGTAAAAGGGAAAGGAGGAGGCAAGAACCGGCTTGATAATATAAATAATATTTTAATAATAAACTGAACCAAAAAGACAAACACACACAGGTGTCGGGCAGCTGCCCGTAACTCTCTGCCCTGTCACACACAGTTAACTTGGTGTATGTAAACTTCTGACCCACTTGAATTGTGATATAGTCAATTAAATGTGAAACAATCTGTCTGTAAACAAAAGTAGATGTCTTAAATGAATTTCCAAACTGTAGTTTACTAATATTAAATCTGTGGAGTGGGTAAAAAAATTTGTTTTAATGGAGAGTCGTGTGGCGCCATGCGAGGGTCAGATGTGTGAATGGCGAGCTCTGCGCACTTTGCTGGTTTTAATACTTTTTATGTCATAAACCGGTGAGATTCGATACGCTCAGATTCTTGACTGTTCTGGGAAGACAATATGTCAAAGAATTCAAAATTCTCGGGCTCTGGAGACATTAAAAGACACTTACGTGCTCAAGCTGAAGCCCCTGAGATTTAGAGAATCGTAGCTGGCGAAACAATGTCTGAATTGTTGGAATTCCTGAAGATGTAGAGATATGGTGAAATTTCTGGATGGGCTCTTCCAGAGTCTGCTTGACATAACAGGTCAAAGCTGGAAATCGAGCGAGCTCACAGAGTTCCGGCTTGGAGATCCGCTGAGGGAGACAGGCCTTGATCAATTCTGGCCAAATTTCTGAGATCATCCGATAAAGATCTTTTGTTATGTGAGGCGAGGAGTATAGGAAGGCTTTCTTGGAAGAACCACAACATTTTCTTGTTCCCAGACTTTGCGAATTCGACGAGAGAGATGTGATCAATTCAAGGAATGCAAGAAACGTTTACATCAATGGAAGGTCGCTTTTGCACTGATGTTCCTGGACAAATTGAGAATAGTAAATAATTTTTGATGTCATGTCATTTTACAGATACATCAGTGATGAAAAGAAATTCAAATTATATTTGTCTTTTCTTTGAGACAGCACAAAAAAGAAAGAAAAGTTGACTAAAACTGGCAAATTGCTAGCAATGCAGACAGTGGTAATCTTGTACTGTGTGAACTTAAAAAAAAAAAAAAAAAAAAAATGGATCTTTTAAAACCAAAAATTATAAAATGTTAGGCCTTTATCGCATTTAAAGCATTTATTCAGAAATGTTTTGCATTCAGAGCCTTTAATATTTTAAAGGACCAAAGAGGACAATTATATTTTGACCTCAACATCCGCGACCCCATACCCAAAATGATTTGGTTCCCCCCAGTGTTCAAGACATGGTTACGGCACATTTGAGGTCTACTTGAATCAAGCATTAATGAATGTTACACACAGAACACATTTTCTCTGTAAATCATACTATAATTTAAAAAATCAAAATCAAAAAATCAAATCCCTTTATTGGCACTCAACCATATACACAAGTGCAACAGTGGGTGAAAGTCTAGGGTGTGGTTCCAAGCAACATAGCAGTATGACAATTACAATAAACATCTGATTTACACAACACAGTTTACACATCTGTTACACAACACAATATACACCTAATAATATACAATATACAGTATACACAAAATAAGACTATATACAATGAAATAAACTGTATCACCCCCCCATGTAATCAGTGAAAATAAATATGAAGTGTTGTGTGGTGTTGATATTCATCTGTCGGTTGATAGTCAGTTGCCAGTGTGTTATTAAGAGAAGTTTAAAATGTCCAGTCTGAGGCTAATAAACTGCGGTGCTGATATATGTATTGTGATCGATCAAGAGTTCAAAAGTCTGATTGCTTGGAGGAAGGAGCTGTCATGAATTATGCTGGTGTGGGTACTGATGCTGCGATAACGCCTGCCTGATGGTAGCAGTGAGAGCAGCCCATGGCTTGGGTGGCTGGAGACTCTGATCCTCCGAGCTTTTTTCACACACCGCCTGGTATAGATTTCCTGGAGGGAGGGAAGCTCACCTCTGATAATGTGTCTGGCAGTTTGCACCACCCATCTCAGGAAGAAGAGGCGCTGGTGAGTCTTCTTCACAATGGCCTCAGTGTGGACGGACCATGTGAGTTCCTCAGTGATGTGGACACCAAGGAACTTGAAGCTGCTGACTCTCACAACTGGTGCTCCATTGATGGTGATGGGGCTGTGTTTTCTGTCAATTCTCCTGAAGTCCACCACAAGCTCCTTGGTCTTAATTAATTCTTTACATTTATATAGCGCTTTACATAGTATAGGGGGAATCTCCTCAAACACCACCAGTGTGCAGCATCCACCTGGATGATGCAACAGCAGCCATAGTGCACCAGAACGCCCACCACACACTAGCTATTGGTGGAGAAGAGAGTAGAGTGATATAGCCAATTCAGGGATGAAGATTATTAGGAGGCCATGATAGATAGGGGCCAATTTGGCCAGGACACCAGGGTTATATCCCTACTCTTTACAAGAAGTGCCCTGGGATTTTTAATGACCACAGATGGTCAAGACCTCGGTTTAACATATCATCTGATAGACGGTGCTTTTTATTTTACAGTATAGTGTCCCTGTCACTATACTGGGGCATTAGGACCCACACAGACCACAGGGTGAGCACCCCCTGCTGGTCTCCCTAATACCACTTCCAGCAGCAACCTTGGTTTTCCCCAGGAGGTCTCCCATCCAGGTACTGGCCAGGCTCAACCCTGCTTAGCTTTAGTGGGCAACCAGGCGAGAGCTGCAGGATGATATGGCTGCTGACACCTTGATATCTTACTGACGATGAGGGAGAGGTTGTGCTCCTGACACCAGCATGTCAGAGTGTGCACCTCCTCTCTGTAGGCTGTTTCATCATTGTCAGTGATCAGACCTACCACCGTCCTATCAGCAAACTTGATGGCATTGGAGCTATGTGTTGCCACACAGTCATGTGTGTACAGGGAATACAGGAGTGGGCTGAGAACACAACCCTGCAGGGCTCCAGTGTCAGGGTCAGTGATGAGGAGATGTTGCTGCCCATTCTAACCACCTGGTGTCTGCTTGACAGGAAGTCCAGGATCCAGCTGCACAGTGAGCTGTTTAAGCCCAGAGCCTGGAGTTTCTCATCAAGCTTGGAGTGCACTATGGTGTTGAATGCTGAGCTGTAGTCTACAAACAGCATTCTCACATATGTGTTCCTTTTTTCCAGGTGGGAGAGAGCAGCATGTAATGTAGATGCAATGGCATCATCAGCGGAGTGGTTGTTGCGGTATGCAAACTGCAGCGAGTCCAGTGAGGCAGGCAGCACAGAGCAAATATAATCTCTGATTAGCCTCTCAAAGCATTTGGTGATGATGGGGTCAGAGCAACAGGACGCCAGTCATTTAAGCAAGTGATTTTGGATTGCTTTGGTACAGGCACAATTGTGGACGTTTTAAAGCATGTGGGGACCACAGACAAGGAGAGGGAAAGGTTGAAAATATCCATAAAAGCACCATCCAGTTGGTTCGTGCATGCTCTGATGACGCAGCCCGGAATGCCGTCTGGACCCATGGCTTTACGGATAGTCACCCGTCGGAAGGATCGGGTTACATCCGCTACAGAGACGGAGAGTGAACTTACCTCTGTAGCTTCGACCACGAGAGCTCTCGCCGCGAGGGCGGTGTTATTTCCCTCGAAATGAGCATAAAAAGTATTAAAGGAATAGTTCACCCAAAAATGAAAATTTGCTGATAATTTACTCACCCTCAGGCCATCCAAAATGTATCTGAGTTTCTTTCTTCATCAAAACAGAATTTAAGACTTTTAAGATTTTATTTCAGGCCTCCTCCTCTAAACAATGCAAGTGAATGTACTCCATTTTTTGACAGTCCAAAATTCATATTTAGGGTGCATCAAAATAATCCACACGACTCCAGTCGATAAAGTTCTTCTGAATGCAAACGATTGATTATTTTGAGAAACAACAATACTTATATATTTTTTAACTTCAAATGTTCGCTTCCGTACATCTGTGACGTGCGCTCATGAGAGGAATGACGTAAGCTCGTTGGTAAGGTCACGCGTCACGTGGAGGAGGAGTCAGGAAGCGCGTCATTGTTTACATTTTTTTTTTTTTATTATTATTTGGAAATTATTTGATTTTATATTGTTTTGAAATTGTTTTGGTTTGTGAATGGCACTTGGTCTGTGCTCTGTGCAAGTTTCTATTGTAAACAATGACGTGCTTCCTGCCTCCTCCTCCATGTGACGCGTGACCTTACCAACGAGCTTGTGACATCCCTCTAATGAGCGCACGTCACAGAGATGTACGGAAGTGAACATTTGTAGTTAAAAAGTATATAAGTATTGTTTTGTTATCGTAGACAATAAGGCAGACAACATCCAAGACAAAAAAACATAAGAATTGAAAACAAACAAAAAACTGCAACATTGGGTCAGAGCTCTCAACGCAGCAGCCATACTTGGCGCCATCTTGAACAACAAGATGCAAGACTATAGCAAAAATATGTTTCTAAATTGTCTTATTTACAATTAAAGAACTGTGTAACTCTCAAAAACATATTGTTTTCAACAACATACTTTAGAAACATACATTTTGAGCCATTATAGCATTAAATCAGCTAGCATACCAACTGGGTGTAACGAGATCTCATGCCACGAGATCTCGCGATATTAAGTGTTGAGGTGAAAAGCTGTCTCAGGATATCGGCATGACGGAGTGTGAGGGTGAAATTAGCATAGAAGATGGCCCCCGCCACATTTAAATCGTTTGTATGGCAGCATTTTAGGTACCCGGTAGAAACAATAAACGGCGACAGAGTGACGGACAAGACACGAACAAAGGCTGTGTCTCGTTTGGAAGGTTGCGTCCTCCGGAGGTCGCATTTATCAGCCGCATACGTCATCGAGGCTGTCTCGTTTAATTTTTTTGGTCTTTTTTTTGTTATTTTGTATCTATTGTCAATGTCTTTTATGTATATGCACTTACATTTATACAATTGTTAAACTTTTTTGCATTCCCAATAAAAAAAAAAAAAAATATATATATATATAAATGAAACGAGGCAGCCTCGATGACGTATGCGGCCGACAAATGCGACTTCCGGAGGACACAGCCTTCCAAACGAGACACAGCCAATATGTAAGCACTGTAAGAAAATAGTGCCATACACCGCGGCTAACACAAGCACTATGCAAAGACTCCTACAGAACCACCGCAGCTCTCAACTAAAACCAACCAGGTCTGAAGATACTCATGTGAAATCATACAGGAGAGAAGCCAGTCAGTTGAGTTTGTGGCAAAACCTTTTACAGTGCTTGCATATTGTTCTGTCTTTTACTGCATATGATAATTCATACTTCGAAAGCAGAACTGAAGTGACATTCATTACAAGATGATTAATTAAAACATTTCAAAATGCACCTGTATCGTTTTGCATTTTGTGACTTTCAGTCGAATAAAAGACTATTTTTCCAGTCATATGCACTACCGGTCAAAAGTTTTGAAACACTTGACCGAAATGTTTCTCATGATCTTAAAAATCATTTGATCTGAAGGCTTATGCTTAAATGTTTGAAATTAGTTTTGTAGACAAAAATATAATTGTGCCAACATATTAATTTATTTTGTAACAAAACTAAAATGTATTTAAAAAAAAAGTTTTTGAAATTGATAACTTGGACCAAATAATAAAGAAAAGCAGCCAATAAGTGCCCAGCATATAGATGGGAACTCCTTCAGTACTGTTTAAAAAGCATCCCAGGGTGATACCTCAAGAAGTTGGTTGAGAAAATGTCAAGAGTACATGTCTGCAAATTCTAGGCAAAGGGTGACTACTTTGAAGATGCTAAAATAGTTTTTATTTATTTTGGATTTTGTTTAGTCACAACATAATTCCCTTAGTTCCATTTATGTTATTCCATAGTTTTGATGACTTTACTATTATTCTAAAATGTGAAGAAAAAAAATTATAATAAAGAATGAGTGTTTCAAAACTTTTGACCGGTAGTGTATATAGTGTTAAAATATTGTCTCGTCTCGTCTCGTGAGCTAAGTGTATCGTCACACCCCTACAACTGACACATGCTGATGATAAGACTAATAATGTCAAAAGGAGATATCAAATAAATGGTCTCATTTCATGTAAGGAGATTGAATGCCGTTGGATCGCTTTATATATTGCAGTTACAAAATTTTATAATTCACTACTGTATATTGTCATTGGCGTGGCAGTGGGCATGACAGCCTAGACAAATATGTGAACTTCATATACAGACTTTTAGAAATGGAGGGACGAGAGAGAAAAAAAAAGTCAAATTCTGAGAAGATTTTTCATTTAGATCTTCTCTCTAGGGCTGCATGATTATAGCAAAAATCATAATTGTCGATTATTGCCCTTGATATTGTAATCGCGATTATTAATGTACATTAAAATATTAAATTACCGTGACGTCACAAAGCAAGCAAAATAGCAGATTCAATATGAGCTACGCTCCAGTTTCTTTTAAGCATTAAATATTGTAATAATGTTTGTTAATGTTAGGCCAAATACAATTTATTTTAAATGGATATCTATGTATAGAATAAATTCAATAATGATATGACATATTCAATATTCAAACTTATTAACAGCTGATTTAAACTGACCAAATTACTTACTGCTTTCAGTAAGAGACAGGGGACCATTCATCCTATTAGATCTTCAATGGTGATCTTGTTCATGTAAGATCATCGTTAGATCATTTTTGGCCTCAGTGGTTGCACTTTGGAAATTTAAAAGTCATTTGCAATCGGAGTTTGTGCGATTCAATGTTAAATCTACTAACACCAGCTGCGTGGCAAATGGGTCTTATTAGAGCAGACACGATAACAATGATGGTGATTCCTGAAATATGCTATTCATGCCATATTCTTTATGTTGGCTACACCTCCAAAACAAACTTAGAACAGTTAAGCTGAATTACTTTATTGCTATTTTGTACAAATCAGATTCATATTGGCCTACATATTAACATGACAAAACAAAACTTTACAAAAAATTACATGAATAATTTGTACACAGAAATCGAGCAACGTGACAAACTCTCCCATTACAATGACTGCTGTCACTCACTGCAGGTTTACACTGTTTGAGACCTGCATTTTCACACGAGCTCAAAGACGCTCCGCACAAAGTTCTGCACTATCGCGAATGCTCTCATTAAAAACAAAGCTGTCTAATCAGCATAATAAATCAATTATTTACACCGCGTCTGTGCCTTGATTAGAACGGGAGTGTTTTAGTTTTGTCGTGTTGCTCATTTGCAGTGTTTTTAACATCTACGTTCAAAGCGAGTGGTGCAATATGCAATTAATCCAAAAGTGCTTTTCGCTCTTGTTCTACAGTTTCTTTTCAAGTCTCAGGTGATGTTTCTTCAGTATGAATTTTTGTGTGCCACCATGAACAGAGGTGGAACATAAAGTAAACATCTGGGCATTCAGACGGTTTAAAACTTGCGCTTTAGGATCAGTTGTCATTACTGATAGAATGGAGGACTAGTTTAAGCGGCTCTGATTGGCCATTGCCATTTCATTGCTCAACGGACATGTTAGTGATTGGTTAGAATACTTAACCGCTGCAAAAACACGGTGTAAATAGAAACCATTGAAGCAACACGAGCAGACTTAAATTGAATGCTGTAATCGTCAATTTTCACAATTACATAATCGAGGCAGCCGTAATCTCGATTAGTTTTTCGATTAATTTTGCAGCCCTAATTCTCTCTCAGCTTCACTCTGTGCTCCTCATCAGATCCACATCAGGAAGTCAATGTTCCCCACAGGCCAATTTTATTGTCAAGACTGAAATGCAGCCAGTCAAAACTGAGTCCATTTCTTCTCTTAAACTCACAATTGCTGGTAAATGGAAGGCCTATATTGTTCCATTCATTTAAACGAGGCTCAAAAGACAACTTTATTGAAGGGGGTTTAGTTGTTTTGTTTTTTGTTTGATGTTTTGTTTAGTGGAATAACTCTAGTATTCATAGTCATTCATTAGATGCAAAGTGAATATTGTTATTTCAACTGTAGTGCACAAATTAACTAAAATTAAGAATGGCTTTTTAAAATGTTTTTATTTTGGGTGTGGTTTTATTTGATCTCAGCATTAAGAAAGATAACCTCAGACCTTGAAATGTCTTAGTTAAATGTCTTTTGTGAAAGATTTTCTATCACCAGCAAGAAAAGTGCAAACCTCTTCACAATACAGAAATATTTATTTTTCTGTGAAACTTTGGGGCTTTCCAAAACATCACAAAAAATGTTTGTGCTATTTGTATTTTGACACCTCAAAACAGATTAATATACTGGTTTCATGCAGAAGAATTTAGTTCATGAATAACAAAAACATTTGTTAATTGCACAGTTTTGTTTACATCCATCTCATCAAGACTTAAAATGATTTGAAGTTGTACATCCATAGATGCAGAGATCAGTGTGATCAGTGATGCTTTTAGATGTGAATTTTCAGACAAAACCTTCCCAGCATAAGCAAGAAGGGAAGCCTTTTCTTGGCCGGTCCTGATCAGCATATTCCACTTCTGCTTATACTGTAATTAGGGATAACCTCCAAAAACTGCAAGCCAACAAGATTTCCAGACAGTGGAAGTGACCTTTAAGTTATGAAACAGTTCACAAAACATCATAAATATTGGTAGTATTTTCAGATTAGGTTAAAAGAAATCATACTTTCTGTCTTTGAGGGTTGGGTCATTTGATGATTGAATGATTAACAGAATATTTTGCTTAGTACTTTTACAGTGTTTTTTGAATAAACAGCTCAGAAGGTTTTGAAAGTTTTTCAATTTCTTGTATACACCTTTTACTCGTGAATGCTTCAATGAAGAACATCTTTTAGACTGATGTCAGTTTTCACATCTGTTTAGACATAGGACAAACATTTATGCTTGTTCACAAGTGTGTTTGTGAAATGCAAATTTACAGACCAGTAATCCTTCAGTTTTGAATGTGCTTACTAGCGGAGATGCTGCCGGCTGTTCTCTATGGTAAAAGAAGAACCTAATTGAAACCAGTTTGCTTTAGCTTTAAGCATGATTGACCTCACTGAAAATAACTACTTGTTTGTCTTCCATATAAACTCAGAAGAAAAAAAAGAAACGTCCTCTCACTTTCAACTGTTTTTATTTTCAGCAAACTTAACGTGTAAATATTTGTATGAACATAAAAAGATACAATAACTAAGACATAAACTGAACAAATTTCACAGACATGTGAGTAACAGAAATGGAATAATGTGTCCCTGAACAAAGGGGGGGTCAAAAATAACAGTCAGTATCTGGAGTGGCCACCAGCCAGGGCCGGAGTGGCAATCGGGAGATCCCGCTGGGCCGATCAAAAATTGGGTCGGTTAGGTCCCCATGTTGATTGACAAACTTTCATCATATGTCGCATAACAATTGCCAACAGCTAACATCTGGTATTTAAAGGATCAGAATTGTGTTCCGTATTATAGCGGACGCAGTCTGTATTTTATCATCTCACACCCAAACAAATGAGAGAGTAGCCTGTGAGAGACGAAACTGATGTTGCGCCGCATCACTTTACAGCGCGGGAAGGATCACGGAAGATCCATCGAGAACAGATAGGCTACTAATAGCTGAATGGATGAACGTGCCTCAGGTACAAGATCATCACAAGTTTAATACTGACTGCAGTCTCACAATCTCAATTAATTAATCTCTGAAATCCTCCTCCCTAGCAGTGCAGAATGATAATAGCTAAATTATTTTTTGTCACAAAATAACAGAATACTTAAAGTAAATGAATACAGATGCAACAGCACGACACGGTACGAAAACAATGGGACTTTACAGCTCTCAAAAGATTAAACTCAATGAAACAAACTGCACAGAGTGCCTTCAGTGTTGTATAATGCGATAAAACCCTCTTAAAGAGACAGTAACCATTTTGCCTTTGTCCTGAACATTTACATTCCAAGTAAAAGAAAAGTACAAATGTGTTATTTTTAGTCTTTTATTTCACTCTTATCATTGTAAAATGGCACGTTTTTGAATGGCATGTAACAAAGTAAAAACAATCACTCAAACTTAATTGTTTCACTGGATCTGTTGCTGTTTTAATTATCTAAAATACAAAGCACTGACCATTTAAAGTGTGAGCCTGTACATCTTGAAAGAGTTATAAACATTTACAGTTCTATAGTGTTATGTGCCTAGATAGTCTTTAAAATAAACTTAGTTTACCCAAAAATGAAATTTCTCTCATCATTTACTCACCCTCATGCCATCCCAGATGTGTATGACTTTCTGTCTTCTGCTGAACACAAATGAAGCTTTTTAGAAGAATTTCTCAGTTCTGTTGGTCCTTTCAATGCAAGTGAATGGTGATCAGAACTCAGAAGGTACAAAAATCACATAAATGCAATCCATACAACTCCAGTGGTTTAATCTATGTCTTCAGCCGCGATATGATAGGGGTGGGTGAGAAACAGATCAATATTTAAGTTTTTTTTTTTACTATAAATTCTCCTCCCTGCCCAGTAGGGGGCAATATGCTTATGTAAATCACCAAAAACAGAAGAAGAACTCTTAAGAGAGAGGAGTGCTTATGAAAGTGAAAGTGGAGATTTATAGTAAAAAATGACTTAATTATTTATCTGTTTCTCACTGCTTCTCATTTACTTGCATTGAATAGACCAACAGTTCTTCTAAACATCTTCATTCATGTTCTGCAAAAGAAAGTCATACACATCTGGGATGGCATGAGGGTGAGGAAATGATCAAATATCCCTTTAACATTCACTTGCAAGTTCCCGGACATTTCTGGGGGGAATGGCCCTAGCCCTCACCCTCCGATCCAACAGGTCCCAGACGTGCTCAATGGGATTGAGATCCGGGCTCTTCGCTGGCCATGGCAGAGCACTGACATCCTTGTCTTGCAGGAAATCACACACAGAACAAGCAGTATGGCTGGTGGCATTGTCATGCTGGAGTGTTATGTCAGGATGAGCCTGCAGGAATGGTACCACATGAGGGAAGAGGATGTCTTCCCTGTAACGCACAGCATTGAGATTGCCTTCAGTGACAACAAGCTCAGTCCGATGATGCTGTGACACACCGCCCCAGACCATGACGGACCCTCCACGTCCAAATCGATCCCGCTCCAGAGTACAGGCCTTGGTGCAATGTTCATTCCTTCGACGATAAACGCAAGTCCGACCATCACCCCTGGTGAGACAAAACTGTGACTCGTCAGTGAAGAGCACTTTTTGCCAGTCATGTCTGGTCCAGCGAAGGTGGGTTTGTGCCCATAGGCGACGTTGTTGCCGGTGATGTCAGGTAAAGACCTGCCTTACAACAGGCCTACAAGCCCTCAGTCCAGCCTCTCTCAGCCTAGTGCGGACAGTCTGAGCACTGATAGAGGGATTGTGCGTTCCTGGTGTAACTCCTGCAGTTGTTGTTGCCATCCTGTACCTGTCCCACAGGTGTGATATTCGGATGTACCGATCCTGTGCAGGTGTTGTTACACGTGGTCTGCCAATGCAAGGATGATCAGCTGCCTTCCTGTCCCCCTGTAGCGCTGTCTTAGGCGTCTCACCGTATGGACATTGCAATTTATTGCCCTGGCCACATCTGCAGTCCTCTTGCCTCCATGAAGCATGCCTAAGGCACGTTCATGCAGATGATCAGGGACCCTGGGCATCTTTCTTTTGGTGTTTTTCAGAGTCAGTAGAAAGGTCTCTTTAGTGTCCTAAGTTTTTATAACTGTGACCTAAATTGCCTACTGTCTGTAAGCTGTTAGGGTCTTAACGACCGTTCCACAGGTGCATGTTCATTAATTGTTTATGTGGTTATGTGTAAAGGGTTTAAACATTGTTTAAACCCTTTACAATAAAGATCTGTAAAGTTATTTGGATTTTTACAAAATTATCTTTAAAATAGTGTTCTGAAAAGGGACGTTTCTTTTGTTGCTGAGTTGAGTACAGTTTACCTGAGGTCACACCAGTACAAATCTGATTGGAGATTGAAAATGTGCACAATAATGGTTTTTACTTGCCACAACCAGTCATGAGGGAACCACAAAACCTATTGTTGTCTCAGAAGAAGGGGAAAGAGTTTATGCTGAATAGTACAGAGTTGTGTTTCATTGTGTGCCTTTCTAAAGTCCAAGTGTTGTTTTGATCGTCATTCAGTTTTGTTCCATAGGTGGTTCAGTTCTGGCAGTCTGTTTCAATATCAGTACATTTTTACCAAGAGTACCTCTGCATAAACCGCATGTCTATGTTAGAGTTTCATTTTACACTGCTTCTGTTTTTTACTTTCTGTGTCAACTGGTTTTTGCTGAATTATCCATTTTGATCATCAAAGGCTACTTTCTTTATACTGCTAAGGGATAGTTCATCCTCATGTTCCACACCCGTATACATTTTTTTATTCAGTGGAACACAAAAGGAGATGTTATGCAGAATGAAAGGGCCTGAAAGCTTCAGTCACCATTCACTTTCATTATATCAAGTGAATGTTGAATGAGCTGTCAGTCCTTAACATTCTGCCTAACATCTTTTTTTTGTGTTCCACAGAAGAGAGAGTCATATGAGTTTGGAACAACATGAATAAATGACAAGATTAAATTTTTTGGGTGAACTATTACTTTAATTCCTGTAGCTGTAGTGTTCCTGTAGCTCAACAGGTAGAGCAACAGCAAGATCATGGGTTTGAATCCCAGGGAACGTATATACGGATAAAATGTGTTGCTTAAGTGGGCTGTTGCAAGTCATTCTGGATAAAACATAACCATTTTCAAAGTGTGTATAAAGGAAAGGGCAGTCCATTAACCAAAGTTTAGCACAAGAACTGGAGCAAAATGTTAGACATATGTATTACCAATCATGATAAATAACACTCTTTCTGCTAAATTTTGATCATTACGGCTGCTATGCTTTGTGTTCTTAACAATTTGTGGTTTCATGTACATAATCAGCTTTCTAAATAACATTTGTTCGAAGCCTTTTTTTGTATGTAAATTATTCATCGCTGGTTTAAACCATTTAGGATTATAAAATCATATTAATTACTATTTCTAAAAAATATGAAAATCTGTTCTGAAGATAAAATGGTTTATAAAAATTATGATCTTGGCAATAGCTAATATAATGGTGTGAATTACATTTGACTTTGCAACATTTACATTGTTATAGTCTTTTATGTACTTAGGAATGATTGCATTTTCATAAATGTATTCTCTGAGGTCTGGATTTGTCATACAGTATCTGCAGTTATTTTCTGGTGAAAGGACTTCGAAAGTTTTATCTCTTTTATGCCTATTAGACCTTCATTGACTGGTATCTGAGGCAATTTCCATTTTAATTACAGATTTTTGACTTGGGGGTAACAAATCTCTCTTTCTTGGGTATATTGTGCTGGTGTGGCATTTCACATAAAACATTTTAATACTGAAAAGAAAAAGTATATGATATGTTGGGGTTGGTTTTTATTTATACCTAACCATACTGATAAATTGTGTTTTAAAAATCATTATGTAAGGAATAATTGACGATGGACCATTAAATTATTGAAAAATAATGCACACCCAAGGTAGTAATGCAGTCATGATGTGCAACGGAGGGTGTGCGTTATTTTTCAATAATTCAATGGGCCAGAGTCTTCAGCTTATACCATGGTTACCAAACCTTAAGACATCGTTCAGGGTTTTATTTCAAGAAATTTTCTGGTTTTCGTCCCTAAAACACTCTTGTGAGAGGAACTAATTTCTTCAGCCATGGATTCAGCATCTTGCTTTTATTCAGTCTGAGCCTTCGTTGCTAGTTTGAAAATGTCACTTCAGAACTAGCAACGGAGGATTGAGAGGCTTGCACTGCTTTACTGGAGCACTTACTGGAGTAATAAGGTAGTGCATTTGTGTATGTTTGTGAGTTTATTTTTGAGTGATCGAAAGAGAGAAACTCAGAAACAGAGAGAGAGCTTCTGGGATTACCTTTTTTGTAAAAAAAAAAAAAAAGGTAGATTATTACAATATTTCTAGTTATAACAAATTTTTTGGAGAAATAAGTGCCATTTTATTTATGTACAATAACTTGCATGAAAACTAGTAATCACAGTAATCACTTCAGAGACCCAGTATCTGAGCAGAAGCAGTGGGTGGCATTGTTGCACTTCAACTGGCACGTTTTGCACCGCTTCTCGTGTGAATGGAAAATGCCTATACAAACGAGAAGTAGCAAGATCGCAAGCAAAGCCTGCCGCCCATTGTGTCCCATGTAAAACTGCCTTAATGTGTATAATGTATGTGTGTCCATGTGTGTGAGAGATTAAGAGAGGAGGAGGTATATCAACAGACCCGTGGTATAAATATACTTTAATACTGATTACCTTTAAGAATTAAAGGAATAGTTCACCCAAAACTCTCTTATTCTGTAATTATTGACACACCCTTATATTGTTCCAAATCCCTATGCATTTCTTCCATGGAACAAAAAAGGGGATGTTAGGCACTATTCACTTTCATTGCATATTTTTTCTCCATACAAAGAAAGTTAATGGTAACTGAGTCTGTCATTCTGCGTAACATCCCCTTTTGTGTTCTACATTTGATCAATCATCAGCTTTGAGCATTATTATTTCGAAAACTACACAGATGTGATTGTCTTCAGATGCTCTGACACACATTCAGTGCTCTATTTATATAACAAATTTCCCCTTTCCTCTCACCACAAATTCATTTGAAGATTTTTTTCCAGGGGAAGCCTTGGTTTTGTTTCCAGAGCCTAATCTCATCAAACAACGCATTCCCTCTGAGACCTTTTCCTCCCAATGCCATGTGTCAATCTTCTTTGTGTCTCGTTAGTCATGAACAAAGGCCCAGCACAATCCACCTGCTGTTTGAAATGGGAAATCATCAGACTCAAGGTCTCAAAAGAGAGACATGTCACTCACACATAAGCTAATCAGCACAAATCTTGACGCTGAATTACGTGAGGTGACTTGCGATGGAAAAGGTGTTGCCAATATGTTTTTTTAATGAATGTCTTCAACGTCTCTTGCGCTTTCGTACGCAGCTATGTTTCTAAATCATGTGATGCTCCCTCAACCTAAATAATAAGAGGAGGCTAATTTGCACAATTGTTTGTTAATTTGTATAAACTCAGTTTCAGTTCTCTCAAATACTACTTTGAGAAAAGCCGCAGGGGGTCTGTACATTTCTAAACACTTTCAAAAGACCCTTGACTAATGAAACAGAGAGAAAACAGTCTTCTAAAGCAAGTGCCTACTTCTTTTAGTTCAATCCATGAAGGTCTAAAATACCTTAAAGCTGTCCATTTAACTTGCAAAATGTTTTATTTGATCAGAATACACTGCTAATTTTGATTGGCCGTCAGTGGGAAAGGATGCTTTTTGCCCCTGAATGTGGAATTACTGCATCTACCAGCAAGGGCTAACAAGACCACGCTAACCAGACAAACTTTGACCCCTTGGCTAAATCAAATGTGATAATGTTTTAGCAATGTTTAGTCTTTTATTCTAGAAAATATGTATATTGAATTCATAGGTATATTGGTGACAGGACTTTGCCACTCTTAGTTGTACAAATCTAATTTTGTAATCTAAAGTTGTACAAATTTCTTGCGAATATTTTTTATTTTTATATTTTTTTTTAGAACATGCCATAAACATGCTTTGAGGATAGCTTTTTGTAATAACCTGAATATTCCTAAAACTTTATATTGCTTTTCCCTCAAGACCTTTCTCAAGATGTCATGGTAATTTATCCTGAACTGTAAAAAAAAAATAAATAAATAAAAAAGACCATCTACGTCATTCACTACTTTTGTTTTATGAGGCATGTTCTGTGCATTAGCTGCCACTGACTCTACCCCGTCACATACTGAGAGAGAGCACTCACAGCTGGGCAGGCCAGGGGTGAGCAGACACTGTCAGGACATCAGATTTTAGTGTGCTGATGGGACTGCAGTCTGCCATATCTCATCTGTCTGACAGCCATGCACTCTGTCACCCTGATGCTGATAAAATGGATGCCCACTAGATGGAGGGGCTGCCTCTGTGCTGCTTTGAAGACTTTCAGCAGGCTTGGCAGGTTGTGTTAGCCATAGTAAGCTATTCGTAAGAGCTGGTGCTCATCTGCTTGAAAAGAAAGGAAACAAAAGAATAGTGTGTGTTAAATTTCACACAGAAATGGAAATTCTGTCATCGTTTATTCACCCTCATGTTGTTTTTAAAACCCATATGAATTTCTTTCTTCTGTGGAACACAAGATGTTAGGCAGAATGTTAGCCTCAGTCACCATTCATTTCACTTTTCTTTTTTTTTTTTTTTTTTTTCATATAATGAAAGTGAATGGTGATTGAGCCATTTGTCATTTTGTGTCCCACACAAGAAAGAAAGTCATACTGGGTTGGAATCCCTTGAAGTATTCCAAATAGCTTTGTTTGACCCTGATGAAGGTGTAGTTTGGTATTTGATTGCCTAAAAGTGTCTCCAAAACAATTGCTGCTAAGGAGTTGATTGATATGAAAGCAACAGTTTCATTCCTTTTTTTTTTTTATAAACATCCCTTACATTTTAGACCCCATGAAATCACTTAATGATGAGTCCCTTTTCTCCTGTGTTGATATATCCTAGTGGAACAGGAAGCTTGGTCTGTATCCTCAGAAAGGAAAGACTGCACTTTAAATATGCATATCTGCTAAAATATTATTTTGTCAGCTTTGAAAAGTAAACTATATGGCCTCAAAGCTAATAGACATGCACTAAAAGTCATAAAATTTTGATTTCATGGGGTCAAAACACTGGCTGTAAGGACAGGCAAATCACCTTAAAGTTGAGTTACATGTAGATTTCGATGACAGCTGTGCTCACTTTGTAGAATATCTCTAATAATGAAAAGAGTGTGTGAGTCTTTGGCCCATAAGAAAGAACTCAAGCCAATTAATAAAGCAGCCCACTACACTTAATTGGTATGCATTCACAAAGAGTCTGATTAATGTAAACTGCTTTCGTGGACAATTTATTGTAAGCATATGCATGTTTATTTACTTTTTTTATTGGGAGGTAACCCCACAATAATCAAAATAAGTAAGGACAAGCCCCCCATTATTTATACCATGATCAGTGGAAACCTGTAAATGCTTCACGCTGCAACCCCCCTTGGTGAAGCATATAATTTTCTGATAGCCCTTACATAAATTCTTGTGTTAAAACTGGTGTATTATTTGAGCTGTAAAGTTGTTTAAATCGTTTTTATGGTTATATACAGCCTAACATTGTCATGGCAACGAAGTTGTAAAATTGGATATAACTTTACATAGAAAGGGTTAGTAAGCAATTTTGTCATACGCATATTGTTTACGTCTTGTGGCTATACTTTTGAAACAGTGAGTATTTTATCTTTTATGTATTGGATTTATTCACTTCCATTATGAGTGCCTCACTTTTAACCCAGATTTTTTCATTTTATAAAGAAAAGGAGGGACAAGCCAAAATGAATATTTGTGGTGATCAACAATATTCCACAAATGCTGTCGATTTAGCTTAGCTTAGCTTAACCCAACCCAAACTATTATTTTAAGATATTTATAGTGTCTACCATAGGCCAATTAGAAAGTATTCCATAATGAATTGTACAGTACATTGACATTGGTTTCAGTGTCTTGAGAAATATTGTAGTGACTTTATGGGATTACATTCGTGCCAGTTGTTTTGAATGTAACTTTAAGAAACAAATAAAAATATAAACTGAGAATGAATAAAAGCAAACTGAAATAAAAAAAATTCAAAGGCAAAATTTACACTTACTCTTCAAATAAACTGCACACACTGTTAACGAAATTCTCTGCTTGCGTTCGCTGATCAGGACTTACGAATGCGCTGCTCACATTTTCAGTCACAATTCCAAAGTTTTCATTTCCAAAGCTCCCGGAGTTTTCATTCGCAGTTCTGGCAAAATACTTTCATGTGGGTGGGGCTTTTCATCAGCTTGTGAGATTTTGAGTGACAGTTCTTTGACCTGGAAGTAGAGTTAACCTAGAAGGGGCTCTGGTTCAGGTTTTGTGTGTGAAAGTGTGAGAATCTGTTAGCGGCTTCATAATTAATTAGTGTTTAGTGATATATTTAGCAGCTTGTTTTTGTACGTTATCTGTATTTTTCCCCACAATTATTTTGAGGGATTAAGGGATTGGAAGTATTATATTATCGTGAGATAAGCTTTCAGGAGCAGCATGGATGAATGCCATCGTCATGACTACCCCTTTGTTAGTGCATGCCATGCAGGTTTTTTTTCTTTTTTTTTTTTTTTTCTGAAGAATTTAAACAGATTATGAAAATCTTTTCACAGGTTGTAGACATTCAGTGGCATTGCATTGCATGGGTATTCAATCCAAAGGATGTTTTTGTTGATAATGTTTTTTAACGCTGCTTCAAATGTTGCTTCTACAAAACCAGCTGAATGATTGATTTTAAATTTTGAATGAATTTAACGTGATTAAAATTGTTGTGGAAATCAAATCACTTTATTAGTGCAGTTTCACCAACACTGCATATCATAGTTACAAGATAATATACAAGATAGACAGAATACACAACACTCACTGAACAATATGTACACATAATACACACTATCCATATTACATAATGCACTTTGTACACAATATACAGACAACAGAACACAATGTACATAAAATGATACACATATTGCTTTTTTTATGCGTTACACCATTTAAAATTTTATGTTCAAGAGGACACCAACGCATTAGAGGCTTGTTTCTTTTCATTTATTCAGTGTTCCTGTACTGTACATTTCACTGTCCAGTGCAATTTAATTAATTGGGACTAACCATATATAATTTGAAATGTCTTAACCTCAATCATCAGCAATAGACTAGTGTTTTACAACTGAAATCATATAGCTAAAAAAGTGCAAAGTCAAGCTAGAGAATTATCATTCATGTTAATTTTCAGACATCAGTTGACAATCATAATTTATCATCCAGAAAAATTACCTGGTAAAACCATGGTTAGTTATATCTATATCATATATATATATAATATACATATACACTGGTGGCCAAAAGTTTGGAATAATGTACAGATTTTGCTCTTATGGAAATAAATGTGTACTTTTATTCACCAAAGTGGCATTCAACTGATCACAATGTATAATCAGGACATTAATAACATGAAAAATTACTATTACAATTTGAAAAAATGTTCAGAACTTCTCAAACTACTTCAAAGAGTTCTCATCTAAAAATCCTCCACGTGCAGCAATGACAGCTTTGCAGATCCTTGGCATTCTAGCTGTCAGTTTGTCCAGATACTCAGGTGACATTTCACCCCACACTTCCTGTAGCACTTGCCATAGATGTGGCTGTCTTGTCGGGCACTTCTCACACACCTTACGGTCTAGTGGATCCCACAAAAGCTCAATAGGGTTAAGATCCATAACACACTTTTTCAATTATCTGTTGTCCATTGTCTGTTTCTTTGCTTACGCTAACCTTTTCTTTTTGTTTTTCTGTTTCAAAAGTGGCTTTTTCTTTGCGATTCTTCCCACAAGGCCTGCACACCTGAGTCTTCTCTTTACTGTTGTACATGAAACTGATGTTGAGCGGGTAGAATTCAATGAAGCTGTCAGCTAAGGACATGTGAGGCATCTATTTCTCAAACTAGAGACTCTGATGTACTTATCCTCTTGTTTAGTTGTCCTTTGTCTTTGAAGACTGTAGTGTACACCTTTGTATGAAATCTTCAGTTTTATGGCAATTTCAAGCATTGTATAGCCTTCATTCCTCAAAACAATGATCAACTGACGAGTTTCTAGAGAAAGCTGTTTCTTTTTTGCCATTTTTTTACCTAATATTGACCTTCAGACATGCCAGTCTATTGCATACTGTGACAACTCAAAAACAAACACAAAGACAATGTTAAGCTTCATTTAACGAACTAAATATCTTTCAGCTGTGTTTGATATAATGGTAAGTGATTTTCTAGTACCAAATTAGCAATTTAGCATGATTACTCAAGGATAAGGTGTTGGAGTTATGGCTGCTGGAAATGGGGCCTGTCTAGATTTGATCAAAAATTACATTTTTCAAATAGTGATGGTGCTGTTTGTTACATCGGTAATGTCCTGACTATACTTTGTGATCAGTTGAATGCAACTTTGGTGAATTAAAGTACAAAATTTCCTTTCGAAACAGCAAAATCTTTACATTACTCCAAACTTTTGGCTGCCAGTGTATATGAAAAAAAAACAAAAAAACAAAACAAAACATGGTTACTAAAGTCTACGTATTACTATAGTCATCTAAGTGACTCAGACTAACTCTCAGTCTGAATTGCAATAACTTATTTATTTATTTATTAGCTTGTCTTAATTATACAGACTTGCCTCAGGCTGCCTCCATTGTCCTGCTGCTGATGATTAAGGCATTCGTTCGTGTTGCTCCTCAAAACTTATTATGACAAAATAGTTGTATGAAAAAATACTGATAAAATACAAAACCAAAAGCCTAAATATATCACTAAACACTAATTAATTCATTATGAAGCTGCTAACAGATTCTCGCACTTTTACATGCAAAACCTGAACCAGAGCCCCTTCCAGGTTAACTCTACTTCCAGGTCAAAGAACTGTCACTCACAATCTCAGAAGCCAATGAGAACTGCTCTTTGTTAGCCCCAACCACATAAGAGCTTTATGTCAGAACTGGGAATGAAAACTTTGGAAACGTGACTGAAAACGGGAGAAGCGCATTCATAAGTCCTGATCAGCGAACACAAGCAGAGAATTTCGTTAACAAATTATGCAGTTTATTTGAGGACTAAATGTAAATTTTGCCTTTTTGAATTTAGTTTTTTCAGTTTCAGATTGTTTTTATTCATTCTCAGTTTAGATTTTTATTTGCTTCTACGTTCGAAACAGTTGGCACAAAAGTATTCCTTTATGACTTGAGACTAGTCAAAAGCCACTAGATTATGTGTCGTGATGCATATGATTTTAAAAGGAATTTTAATGCATTAATTGTAATGCATCATTTAAATTTGTTTGCTATTTACTGTAATGATTTCCTCAGACCTACTTTATATTATGTGGCCTTAACTTCTATGTAATTAACCATTTGATACAATGTACTTATGTACATTTCATGTAGTTGCATTGTAATTACATTTGTAGTTACACTGTTAACTTTACCCCTAACCCAACCTTTACCCCTTATCCTAACCCTAACCCTACCCTTACTCCTAAATCTACCTGTACCTCAACCTCAGTAGCAGAAAATGTGGGAATTTTGCAGAACAACATGTAGTTATACAGTAAATACATAGTCTTGTATGTATTAACTATTAGTACAAGGTAGTTAAGGCCACCTAACATAAAGTGTGACCACTTCCTCTAATATATATGGCCATTTGAACCTCTATCTCCTTGACATTTGTATCCTGCATATGGATCATTTCACTCCATGATATCTCCTCAGTCTGGGGTATAATATGATTGGCATTTGACATTAAAAGTGTTCAAGATGCCATATACTTTATATGATTTGTCCCACCATATGACAGTTTCAACATTTGACCAAGACAATGTGACAAACATTAGGTTAAAACACAAAAATATAATTATATATGTAATGGATAATCCCTGGCTAGTTGTGCACATACACAACACATTAATCGTCTTGCATCAATTTGTCAGACAGCGAAAGACACATTTAATTGGTCCTGATTTCCTACTCTCACCCTCTGTACAAAACAAGCTGAATTCCATTATATTAGCTATGCTGATGAAACTGGTTAGGAAATGTTTTCAATTGCTATTGCTCACTCTGCTTGCACTGTAATGTTATGTTGCTGTGGTTACAAACAGCGCATTAATATCGAATGGTGATTAAAACTGACCGGAACTACCTGTGCATTCAACAGTTTGAAATGCACGCATTCTAGCCAATCAGAATAGAGTATTAGAATGGACAATGGTATACTTTATGTAACCATAAATGTGTACAGGGCTCCAGACTAAAAAAATGACTAAGGAGCCATTGGCTCCTAAACTGAAACATTTAGGTTTCAGTTGTCACATCACAAAATTACTCGATTTAGATTGTTGTTAAAAAACAAGATATAAAGCCAAAGAATAGACAGCTGATAGCTCATTAATTGTGTTTATAATGTATACTGTATAGTGTAAAACAAATACTGTATGGCATGTCTTGGTCATTAACCTTTATCATAACTTCCCTGTGTTGAAAAGCCTTTACAAGCGTCCCAAGCATTTTGAATACAACCTTTAGCTAAGAACTCCACTGCTCTGTTTTTCAGAATGACACCAATCAAACATTCATTGCCAGAGGGCTTATATACTCTGCTCATAGATTCACCACCATCCTTCATCTCCTCTCATTTCTTTTACACAGAAATCTTAGATCAGAGACTAGCTGTCATCCCTTCACCATGTCCTTGAGATAGGCTGCTACTCACAAGTTATCAACTGTTTTATGAATACTTAATAGAGCAAAACTTCAGTTAAATGGTGTAGTGTGTACAGTGACGCTCTGCAACATTGATAAACCACTTTAGTATTTCCATTTTAAAAAGTAAACGCCTTTCCCCCAGTTTTAGAAAATCTATGCTTCTTTATGCAGCTTTAGTTGATTTTGTCCAGCATTTCAATGTTTGGCTTTGTTTACCTAGTTGAGTCAATGTAGTGTGAGTGATTGTTTTATTATGAACTATTATAAAAAAACTGGAAAAGACTGGTCTTTACAAACTAATTTAATGGACCATTATGTCAATTAGCAGTAAACTAATGCCACTCTAAACATGTGGATGAATATTTTATTCATAACAAACTAGACTAAATGTTTAAAGATGCTCTGTTCCAAAATCACATTGGAATCTATGGCAGCATCCTAACTGAAATTGAACCTTATAAGTGGCCAATTTGGAATGTTCTACATAGGCAGAAACTCTGTGTGTCGAACAAATAGTGCTCTTCACACAAAGTGTCTTGACTCGCAATTGATTTCAGTAGACATTGGTGTTAGCATGTTGCTATAGTCTGTTTTAATTCAATTTATTAGACACAATTTTTAATTGATTCTTTTTGTTATGGAATTAATTTATCAAAATTTCTCTTCCTTCACCTGCCATATTGGATGTTTTTTTTTCACTGAGCTTGTTACAATGTATTCTGTGATTTTCCTTCTATGTGAAGGATACATGTAGAGGTGTCTTGGAATTTGGCTGAATGAAGTATTTTAGAAGGCTGCATAATTAGGCCTTACCCTATCGTGCCTTCAAATTCTGCCTAGGGTCATGTCTTCTTGCCTTTGGTCCCCTGCATGCAGATATCAGTTGCCCACTGAATTAGTATACTATCACCCACATTGCCCAAAGACCTGGTCAACTGTAGAGCTGGAAAAAGCTCTGTGTCTTGCGTCATAACCCTCACCAACAGCCCATTTACCTCTCACACACAAACACACATATTTGCGTTACCTAGAGGAGGCCTCTCGGGCAACAGTTTTCTAGGCCTGCCCAAACACAGTACATACACGTAGCAGGCTGTTGTGGTAACTCGGCAACCGGGCTCCCATATAATGAAAGATCCTTGTGACGAGGCCCCTTGTTTCTATTAGCAATTGTCTGCCCTCACGTATTGAGTTCAATATTGAGTTTACTGATGAGTTTACAGGGGTGACAGCATTGTTGGTGTTTCTTTCTAATAGTATAATTAGTGTGGATAGCAATGTTGTAGTACACGAGTCCGACTCGAGTTGTGATATTGACTTGTGACTCTTCTCAGACTTGAACACTAATGACTCTGACTTGGACTCAAGCATTGGGTGCATTCTGACTTGGAGGAGAGGACTCATTACAACCGTTAACTTTTGCATTCTGCCCTTTTATGGCATGAGATCACATGCATGTCATGCCATGTATCGGTTGTGCTAGCGCGAATCTCTGCGCTCGCATGTGGATTTCCTTTGCTTTCACTCAAAACTTGACACGCACTCTCAAGTCTTCCTGCTCTTGTTCAGAGAGTGCGTGTGCCACTCAAAACATGTAAGGTGTACTCGCAAATCTATTAAAAAGCAAAATAACTCTGCCTCTGTTTATTCATACAAATATTCTGCCTCTGTAGACGTGGTGTAGCGAGGGAGAATACCGAAGTTTGAGGAATCAGCTTGCCATTTGGTCGGTGGTGCATAATACATGGTTAAAGTCGCACTGTAAGAATTATATTCTGATTCGCACTGACAATGTAAGAGACATGAGCAAATCAAATGACAGAAACCATTAACAAATAACACATGGCGACTTAAGACCTCTCAAAACTTTTACCTCAGTAGAAAACATACAAGTTTGTCTAGAACACATGAAGGATTTTTCAGAATCTATGTGGTGGCACATATATAGAAAATGTGAAATATGTGGAACAAAATCACAAATCATTATTATGAGTTATAATTATAACAGGAACATAAGATCATTTTGACTTGTGTTCATGCGTTTTTCATCACAGTTTTACATAGAGATGGAGTTTGGCTTGTGTGATGCAAATTTATCACAAATGTAGGCTAAAACAGTTAAGTAATCCCATTGTTAAAAGGACATCCATCCAAAATTCTAATCATTCAAAATCATTAGAATTGCTCCAACACCTGAATTATAATGAATTTTGATAATATAACACTAGAGGACAATAACAAAAAAAATAAATAAATACACTTCAAATAAGTGGCAAGAAGGCACTGTTGTTTACAGTGGAAAGTTATTTTTCTGACATTTCTGACATGATTTTTTTATGTCATTGATTATTTTATAGGCTTATATACAACATTGTGATAGACAGACAGACAGACAGACAGACAGATCTTCTCAAGTAATTATTCAAGACAAAGAAACAGTTAGTACTAAAATAAGAACAAAGAAACAAATGAAGAAAGCTGTGCTTAAAGATTCTAAAAGCAAAATCAAACATTCAAGTAACATTAAGAAAAAAAACTACAGAGACTGTATTGTTATTGTGTGTATGGTTTCTTGTACAATACACTTTGAAAGGCTGAATGTGTGTGTGTACGCGTGTGCGTGTGTGTGTGGGCGGGTTTGGTTGGTTTATGAGGAAATTTTTTTTAGGTTACAAACTGATTATTACAAAGGTATTATGCTATAAATGTGGTTTATGAGGACATTTCTAGTGTCGCCATTATTCAAATCGCTTAAACATACTAAACAATGTTTTTTGAAAATGTAAAAATGCAGGAAGTTTTTTGTGAGGGTTAGGTTTAGGGGTTAGAATCTATAGTTTGTACAGTATAAAATTCATTGTCTATGGAGAGTCCTCATAAGGATAGCTGCACCAACGTGTGTGTGTGTGTGTGTGTGTGTGTGTGTGTGTGTGTGTGTGTGTGTGTGTGTGCCAATTAACTTGAACAGAATTTTTTTTTTTTTGTGTGCTTATTTTATGACATAGACAATGACATGTAACTCAGACTTGTATGCAGTTAATGGCAACTCTGACACAATATTGTTGACTCGAGATCTAGTGACTTGACTACAACATTGGTGGATAGCAGTAGTTTATTTTTCATTATGTTTTGGTCTTTTAGCTAAGGAAAATTTCATCTCTCAAGCAAAGGTCCATCATTTTGATGGGTTGGGTCAAGTGTTGTTACTCCAGGCTCATGTTTAGTCTGCATCAGCTGAATAAATTCACTTTAGAATGTACATGTCTTCTCAGCTGTCACCCATTTCCCAGGTAATTACTTTTTCCACCAATAAAGAGAGTGGTGGTCTGTGGTTCAGATCAGTGTGCTCAAAATCAAATCTTAGCTTCAGACATGAATTGAGTGTGGTAGTCAAACTGGTTTGTTGTTTGTGTGTGTGTGTCTGTGTTTACTTATGCTTTGGGGACAAAATTGTTACCTAAATCATTTGGAACATCCCTTTAGGGACGTCTATGAAAAATTATGAATTAATATACAGTATAAGTATATAATGATTTTTTTAAAATAATAATAATAATAATTATTATTATTTTATTTTTAGTTAAAATGCAAAGAAAAATGTTTTATTTAAGGGATACGATTTGGGTTTTGGTTACAGTTAGTCTGTAGTAATGATAATTTGCTTTATTTAAAAACAATACAGTTGAATTCAACAGTGTTTTTGTCTGTGTGATAGGCGTGTACTTACTGTAGCTTTAGTTTTGAGACAAATTTGTCCCCAGAAGTTAGCTAAATCTGACAAAACCTTCTTTTGGGGGCATTTGGAAAAGAAAGATTGATAAATAAAATATTTTTTAATAAGTTTTCTTTCAGTGGTTGGGTTAGAGATAGACATTTGTATTTATAATTAGCTTATATATATATATATATATATATATGAGAGAGAGAGAGAGAGAGAGAGAGAGAGAGAGTGTGGGATAGGTGTTCTTTGTTCTGAGGAGTCAGTTTGAGTCTTTTTGTGTATGTGTTTATGCAGCTGGGGGACTATGAACAGTAATAGAATCTGCTGCAGACTCTTAACTCTCTATATAAGAGCCTCTTCTCAGGAAAGCACAAGCTTGTTTGCTTTCACACACCATGTTTGAAATGTGACATACAGGTATCAAAAACAGTAACAAACACACACACACTCACCAACAGAAAACCTAAACCACAAACCCAAAAGTTCAGCTAAAGAAGCAGCTGACACAAACAATTTAGTGTTCGTGTTAGTGTTTGTGTATGTGTCTCTGTTATTTCTTTATCCCTTTAAATCCCTGTCCACTGACCATACTATGGAATACTCACCAATGCATTGCTAGATTTAATTCTTCATGAATAAACAGTGCTTTTTAATGTTTTGTTTTCAGATAACCTTTGAGTTGTTGCCATGTTTGATTTGTGTTCACAACTGTCATGTATTTTATGGTTTTACAAACGCCACTCCAGACAACATTCTCTGTCATGAGATCCAATGAACCTTCACCTCACAATTTTCCATCTAAATTGGATTGCAGAAATTCAATAATATATGATTTACAATTTAGAGCTGAATTAAAACATATTTTCGATATCTAAACAGTAACTTAAGCCTTTACCTAATTTGTTGACCAAGTTCAGAATATTAGCAGGTACTGCAAGATGTTAAATTTCTTTGAAAGAGAGACTACATGTCTGCATCATCCAGAGAGAACTAACACACTTCAAAATACAAAACCTATTAGCCTGCCTCCTTAGGTAGCATTTTATAACATCATAGATGCACTCCTGACATGAAGGCTGTTGCAGACGGTTGGCAGCATAATTATACTGCCTTCTAAAATACTTTGTTTCGGTCAAATTTGCTCAAGAAGGCTTTATGTTTTAGTATTGTGCTGTTAGCTTAGCAATATGCTAACATGCAAACCAATTGCTAATTAAAACTCATTTGTGGAGCGCTATATGTAAGTTGCTGCCTTTTTGTATAGTGACTCAAATTAGTCACTTTTTAGGTTCCATGATGGTTTGGATACTTCCTTAGAAGGCAGCTGCCTATGTAGGCTGTACACAGCTCACTGGATTTGGGAAAATAACTATTCTCTCAGAGTCAGTTACATTCTCTTCAAGCTTTAGAGTGTATACTAGAACAATAAATTAATTCTGTCTTTTTTTATCTCCACAGTGCAGGAGTCAGCCGCATATTGGACTGAGGCATGTCACCAAACAACGGGTATGTACTTCTAATTCTCTCCTCTTTTTGCCTGTGTCATGTCCTATAGGGAGCATAATGTATTGATTTTTGGAGTGGGGGCTTCAGTCACCCGCATTGAGGCAGGAAACATCAATGATATTTCCCACCACTGTATTTGCACATTAAACTGGGATAGGAGAAAGTATTTTAACCACAAAATGTACACACTTCAGCTTATACTCATCTGTCCAATAGTTTCATATGAAAGAAATGTATAATCTCTTCTCACTATCAATCAGTTTGTCAAATGACATCACCTGTCTAACGAGGAGTTGAAGAAGCTCTTTCTTACACCTTTGTGAACAGCATGACACCCCGGCACTCAGTATTACATGACTGTAGCCTGATCCACTGTCCCTGCCCTTCAGACAATGCAGCAGTGACGAAGAGGGATCAGGCACAAGCTCTCCATCAAAGCACACAGCTCTCCCCTGTCCCCATTAACACAGGGAACTTGGCGGCCCTCACAAACTATGCCATCAGCCCTGAACTGGAAGCAAGACTTTGATCCTAGCACACATTCTGAAGAGAGCGTCACAGAATGCTTAAACATGACTTTCATCTTTACAAATTCAGCTTCTTTTTCTGTCAGCATGTGCTCCACTTGCTCTTAAGGCAGTTGTTCCCTGGCTCAACCACAGTCTGGGTTGACTGGGTTTATCTGACGCTTTGATAATATGAATTTTGATGCCAGTTCTTTGAGGCTAGCAGATGAGTTTAAAAAAGACAGATTGAGAATATGGCAGATTGTGTTGCTAGTGCTTTAGATGAGATCCATCTAACTTGGCTCAGAGGGCCAAACTGTAATATAAGCACATCATTAAAAAGTGACATAAAGGAGCATTTATGCAGTCAGAACAGCAATTAGCCTTGTGAAAATTGCCTCCAAACCTGAATTACTCAGAAGATTATATAAAAAACTGTGGTGCTGTTCTCACAGTAGATAAATAAGGACTATAGCCCTGAGATGGGTGTAGGATACTAGCAGTATGGGTTTGTCTCATGTTTCATTGTGTGTGGTTTTGTTTGACATCAAAGGGCTCTTAGTGACTCCTTGAACTGGGCTTGTGTTTTTGGTAGCACCCTTTCCTCTAGCTGTCTTAAAAAAAAATTGTTTATTTTTTTTTTAAACAAAAAAAATTACAGAATTAGATTGGCTCCAAAAAGAACTCGAACATTTTTGGACACTGAAGCCACACTTAAAATGTATACATTTCAGTGTATTTAATTACAAATTATCAAGCAAATTGTCATCTGTGAACAAATGATGCTAGAGCTTTGCTGGAACTACGTCATATTTCTTAGCCAGTTTTGCAATTACTTTTAACCAACTGGCCTCCGGGTCATTTTTAGTGGTTGTATTAAATCAGGATGTATGAAGCAGAGGAACCACAGGTAGTAGTTCATCACATTAACTATGGATATGTTCCACTAAGTTTGACAACCAGAAAGTGTCCTAATACTTTGGTCATAATTTTAAACAATGTAAATGTTCTTATGCTAGCTTTCTTAAAAATAAATGCCACTTGGTTTGATATTTTGTGAAATATTTTTTACGGCAGTAATTAAATACCTTGATGTTCCAACCATTATTCGGTTACCTTACATAATCAACACATGATCAAAATAAATTTCAGCTGTAAACACTAATAGCACTTAACGCAACATATAATGCAGTATCCAAGCCACGAACACAAGGATAACATAAGAGGAAGTGTTTTTTATGCAGGCAAACCTTTTAGTGGGCCGAAGGCAGCAGTTCTCCTAAATGCTTTTCCCGCATCCGTCTGTCCCTGCTCTGACAGCTTTAGCACTCAACAATGTCCTCATTCCCATTTTTCACTTTCTTTGTATTGCTAGAGAAAAGGCTGCTTGGTGTGAGTGCATGATTCTGCATATTTCATAAAATTGCTTCAGGAAAGGGCACTATATTGCATTAAATTGCCTATAATATGTAGACTCAGAATGGGCTTTCACTGCTTTTACATACTGACTTCCCTGCTCAAAAGACCTGGTTAGGCCAGCTGTGCATAAGGTCTCACACACTAATGGCTTAGTAACTAGTTAGTTTGTAACTAAGTCGGTACTTAATTTGGTTGTACCACCTGTTCCTAAGGCAAGACTTAGTTAGTAGGTTATTAGCTCTCCATAAAAGTAATGCATAATATGGCCCGTGCATTTTAAAGTCTTGGCCTTCAGTGCGATTCATGCCATTTAAGTAAACACTGTTTCACAATGATTAAGTCACCCTATACCTATGGACATCATACATTACATCGTAGCCAACTTATATCACCAAATTACATTCAAAAAACTCTTCCACGAACGAAAACCAAAACTCGAAATGACACTGAATGTTCAAGGTAGCCTAATCTTAACTGCAGCATGATTGTTTTGTGAAATATCTTATTAAATAAAGAGTTGGATATGTCTCTCGAATGGACATTCAAAAATTATAATTTTTCATATGAATCTACCAGGAAGGTCTATAATACGTGAAAAAAGTTATCTGATAATATTTGCGATTTAAATGTTGCTTGCTATACATTTCACTGAATGCTCAAGACATCCTAATTTACACTTTGAAAACTCCTGATGTTGCTATAATAATGCAAAAAGTACTTACCAATTTAATTGAAGTCAAAATCAGTCCTCCTTTCCTGTTTAATAAATTAAGCGATCACACGGTCATGAAAAACGTCTCGGGTTTATAAATCCATAAGGATCTCTTTCTCAGTGGCGATAATGGCAGTGATGACAGCAGTCTCTTGTGCCCTTCAAATGGACTCGGAAATATCGTAATTACGAGTTCCGAGCACGTGAATGACACGGCGATGTCGTACTAATGAGTGGGAAACTCGGAATTCTAGATGATACCCGAGTTGGGACTTTGGAAGGGGCGTGTCGACAGGAAAGATGGAAATGAATGATTTTGCAAAATTATTTCAACTTATGTACTTTATTTCAAAATAATATTTTGTTATGACTAGTAGTTATGACAACTAGTGGTAAAACAACCCTTCGCGGTTAGTTTTAAGCAAATTAACTAATTATTTGTTAGATACCATGCATTAACAAAAAGTTGTGTATGAGTTATACATGTAATTCACTTATGTTTATTCACTGGTACAACAGAAAACAAGCTTTTTCTGTCGTTCATTGTGTATTTGTTGAGTTTGGCTTCTTCCATATTTTGTTTCTCACTTGAATGCATGACATGTCATAGTAACGAATGCACAACTCAGAGGTACGAGCATCCCAGGTCCACTTGAAGGCAGGATCTGTCTTGATCTCACGCTCTTCACTTTCAAATTACATCCATCACTCAATGCGTGATTGCGACACTCAAGGTCTAAAAGACTACACCCACCAAGAACAAATAAATCAATCTGACTGGCTGATGAATCTGACAGTTTGACTTTAGATGCCCATTCATTTGCACTGTTGAAGGATTCAGTGTAAATTCTGAAGGCTTAAGGGGGTGGAGCTCAGACTCACATGCTGCTTCAGCCAACGAGCTCTGCTTCGGCATACAATGTGAAACAGGCTTCACGCTTCACTTGTAAGCATCGAGGAATAAATTCTGATTGGATAAACGTTTAGTTTTTCCCTATTCGTTTGTAGATGAATTAATCAGAATCAGAATGAGCTTTATTGCCAAGTAAGCTTACACATACTAGGAATTTGTCTTGGTAACAGAAGCTTCCAGTGCACAGACAATACAACAACAAGACAGAGATAATGGAAAAAAAAATAGAATAAATATAAAAAGTGAATAGATCGAAATATATAGAAATACACATTAAGATCCAAAGTCCAAACTGTCCTTTGTAGTTTTCTGTTGTCCGATTTGTAGCTGAACCAAACCAGACAGTTATTGAAGTGCAGAGGACAGACTCGATGGCTGCTGAGTAGAACTGTATCAGCAGTGCCTGTGACAGGTTGATCTACCTCAACTGGCGAAGGAAGTACAACCTCTGCTGGGCCATTTTTACAATGGAGTCAATGTGGGTCTCGCACTTCAGGTCCTGTGAGATGGTAGAGCCCAGGAATCTGAATGACTCCACTGCTGCCACAGTGCTGTTCAGAATGGTCCTCTTAATGTCCACTATCATCTCCACTGTTTTGAGCGTGTTCAACTCCAGGTTGTTTTGACTGCACCAGACAGCCAGCTGTTCAGCCTCCCTTCTGTATGCAGACTCATTGTCATCCTGGATGAGGCCGATGTCAGTTGTGTCGTCTGCAAACGTCAGGAGCTTGACAGAGGTGTCCTTGGCAGTGCAGTCATTTGTGTACAGGGAGAAGAGTAGTGGGGAGAGCACACATACCTGGGGGGCAACAGTGCTGATCATGCAGGTGCTGGAAGTGAATTTCCTCAGTCTCACTAACTGCTGCCTATCTGTCAGAAAGCTGGTGATCCACTGACAGATAGAGGTGGGAACAGAGAGCTGGTTTAATTTAGTCTGGAGAATAGCTGGGATGATGGTGTTGAAAGCTGAACTGAAGTCCACAAAAAGGATCATTGCATATGTTCCTGGTTGTCCAGATTTTGCAGGATATGATGCAATCCCATGTTGACTGAATCATCCACAGACCTGTTTGCTCGTTAAGCAAATTCAAGGGGATCCACAAAGGGTCCAGTGATGTCCTTCAGGTGGGCCAACACCAGTCTTTCAAATGACTTCATGACCACAGACATCAGAGCGACTGGTCTGTAGTCATTAAGTCCTGTGATTTTGGGTTTCTTTGGGACAGGGATGATGGTGAAGCATTTGAAGCAGCAGGGAACTTCACACTGCTCCAGTGATCTGTTGAAGATCTGTGTGATAGCATAGATCTGTGTGTGGTCAGCATAGGATTTTAGACAAGTGGGTGAAACACCATCTGGGCCCTGTGCTTTCCTTGTCTTTTGCTTCTGGAAGACTCGCACACATCCTCTTCACAGATCTTAAGTGCAGGTTGAGTAGCAGGAGGGGGGAGGAGGGTGGTTGCAGGAGGTGTTGATGTTTGTGTGAAGTGAAGGTCAGAACGGGTGTGGGGTGTGAGACTGGGCTTTTCAAATCTACAGTAAAACTCATTCAGGTCATCAGCCAGTTGTTGATTCCCTACTGTGTTGGAGGATGGTGTCTTGTAGTTAGTAATGCCTTTCAGGCCTCTCCACACTGATGCAGGGTCGTTAGCAGAAAACTTGTTTGTCAGAGTAGCTTCTTTTAGCCACTGTAATCTCTTTTGTCAGTGTGTTTCTGGCCTGATTGAACAAGATTTTATCCCCACTTCTGTAAGCATCCTCTTTGGCCTGACAAAGCTGCCTGAGTTTTGCTGTAAACCATGGTTTGTCATTAAATAAGTCCCAGTAGGAATGCATATATCCTCACAGAAATTGATATATGATGTCACAGTATCTGTGAGCTCATCCAGATTGGTGTCTGCAGCTTCAAAAACACTCCAATCAGTGCAGTCATAGCAGGCTTATAGTTCCAGCTGTGCTTCATTGGTCCATCTCTTTACAGTCCTAACTACAGGTTTAGCTGATTTTAGTTTCTGCCTGTAGGTCGGAAGAAGATGAATCAGACAGTGATCAGAGAGTCCCAAAACTGCTCTAGGGACAGTGCATCCTTTAATGTTGTGTAGCAGTGATCCAGTATATTTCTGTCTCTGGTGGGGCTTGTAATGTGCTGTCTGTATTTTGGCAGTTCACGGGTGAGGTTGGATCTGTTAAAATCGCAGAGAATGATAATAAGTGAGGGAATTGTTGTTCCATGTCTGTGAGCTGATCAGCCAGCTGTTGCAGTGTTGCGCTCACACATGCTTGTGGAGGAATATAAACACTCACCAGAATAAAGAGGAAAACTCCCGCAGCGAGTAGAAAGGCTTACAGTTGATAGAGTGCTTCCAAATTAGTACGGCACATCTTCTTTAACATCTGTACACCAACTTTCATTGATGTAAAAGCATGTCCCACCGCCTCTCGTTTTCCCATTTAACTCAGCAAGTAGTTTGAAAAGTCCTTGTTTGTATGGGTGAGGAGATGTAGTTTGTCCGTTTTGTTAGGAAGAGAGTGGAGATTTGCTAAATGAATACTCTGCAGCGCTGTTTGAAAGCCCCGCTGTCAGAGCTTGACCAGCGCACTGGCTCGCCCTGGCTTGCGTCTCATAGCGCACTTGAACAACACAGCTGTGCCTCCTACTAAAATGTCAAGCAAAACATCCGAATAGTCAAAAACTGGGAAAATATTGTCTGGAATGTGCTTCTGAATGTTCAGCAGTTCATCCCTAGTAAAACTGATTGGAAAAAAATTACTAAAGACAGGACAAACAAACAAAAGAATTGGAGAGCTCCACACCGAGGCTGCCATCCGCGGCACCATCTTGTATCATCTTGTAATTGTGGAAAGCGATTAAAATTACATAGGCAAAAAGGTGAATGAGAGTGACAGGATGAAATAAATCTATTTGTTAGGCATGTTAGGCCAGCAGAGAAGGCTTTGCTGGCCCTGAGAATTTGCCACTGCGTTTATTTGTATTGATCCAATAAGCAGTCTTCAAATTTGTACATAGAATTGTTAAAAAGCTGTGAATTTCAGTTTGTAAATAACAATATTCAGGAACTTTATCTAAAATTAATAAGGGCTAATAAATAAATACTAATACAACAGGCTGGAAAAACAGACATTTATTCATTTGAATATTCTATATATTTTGTATGTATTGAAACTTAAAACCAGTCAATGCTGAAGAGCTGCTAAGAAGCAAGCTTTTTTTTACATAATGTTCTCTCTCAATAAAATATATAAATATTTAGTTTATAGGATTATGTTCTACCTAAGTTTAATGGTGCAACACTCAAATATTTAGTAGTGCGTAAATTGGGACTTAGTGCCACAACTAGGCTAAGTTGTAACTTAGGTGCAACCGGCCCCCTGTTAGACCAGCATGAATTTCCATGCCGGTCCAAGCTGGTTCATTCAGGTTATGATCTGGTCTACTACCAGGGTCTTTCTGATGAAACTAGTTGACCAAGAGAGGCTTGCTGGTGCTTGTTTTTTGTGTATTTTATTAATTTAATTTCAGTTGAAACCAAAATGCACAATATTTTGGTAATATTTTAGTAAGAATTGCTGAAGATTGAACACAGTCAAGAGATAATGCTGAATACAACAATGTATTTTACATGTACTTTGAATAGCTCAAAATCAGTTCAGTTTACATTCAATATGCAAAGACACAATTGGTCAGTAAGAAAAAGAGGCCATCTATTGTACAGTGTGATTAGGGATCAACTTTTGTTTCTTGTAATACAGATTATAGCGTATATATATATTTTGAAAGCTGAACAACGAGTCCGTTTTGATTTGTGATGTGTAGTGTAGCTGGTGTACTCCCATAAAACAACTAAATATTTAGACCAGCAAAAATAAGCATTTGTAAAATTTAAAAAGGATTTGCAGCTGAGAGGATGAAGGGATGAAATAAATGCCCCCAATCTCTGGGATTTGATTGACTGATTAAATATCTTTCCTTTGTGTTAATGTAAATGTATAGTGGATTGCCTATAGGTCAAGCCAGACGCGGTCAGTTCAAATCTAAGTGATGACACATTGCACTCAACACCAAACTAATAAAAGAGGTCAGAGGCCACATACTGATATATTAACATGTTTTACTCCTGTTAAAATAACAGCATGCACAAAAGCGTTACATCACTACCAGAGAAGGCTGAACACATAATAAATGCATTGACGCGTCACTGTAATTTGATTGGCCTTAAAAAATCAGCATGTGTGCTAGGCTGCATTATTCAGGTACGAGTGTGCTACCCTGAGATGCTAAAAACAGGCAAACAATTGATTTTCCCCTTTTTCATGTCACAAGGGTACTAGAGTTTAACGGACCCTCATTATGCCAATGCATGCAGTTGTGGTGTTTCACACACTGTTCTCTGCCAAGACTCTACTCCAGCTGAGTAAGAATGGGATGGCTGGCTTTATTAGATGTCTGTAAGCTCCCGCTGAGGTCTGTTCGTTGTTTGCTACTGTGGCAGTAGCTAAGATTATCTACAGCAACCTGTTTGTTTACAGGTTGGTTCTTTACTTGTGGTAAAGAACCAACGTTATATGTTCCATGCCAGGGTGAAATTGTTTCCTGACCAGTACACTATTAGATTTGTTTGGCTGGCATAGCCCGGCTGATACAGGGAACAACAGCACAATTGCTTTTGTGATATTGCTTTTATACAACGGTTCAACAAACAAGTAAATAATATTAAATAACTTATGTTTCAGACAAAAATTGGCCAGTTACTTTCTTCTCCGCCTGTGAAAAGAGCTAAAAAATGCCAGATCATCAAGCACAACTTTCTACACTGCTCTCACACTAGTGGAGTTTCGTTCATAAACGAATCAGTGTTTTTGGATGAATCTTTTAAGTGAACAAAATGTTTTTTAATAAATCAGTTAGGTCATTGATTAATGACACACTCGAAACATAAAACAGTGGTTTTCAAATTTATGATGCTGAGGACCCCCAAATGTAAACAATCCCCTTGCAAGGAACCCCCTTCCTAAAATATAACGCAAGCTATAAACATTAAATTTTCATGTATAAAGACCCAGAGAAAAAATGTAAGCATGATTATAAAGGCAACATGTTGCTTGCAAAAATTAAACAATTAGCTTTTACATTGCCATTGTCCTAAAATAAAAACATTTTAAAAATATTATCTGAAAATATTTAGTTTATGCTTTCCCCCCACTATTAGAGTAACAATGGATATATAAACCTGAGGAGTAACATGTATTTATTTATTTATTTATTTACATTTTCTTCTCTGAAATTTTCATGGACCCCAGTTTCAAAGCCCCTGGCATAAAAGACACTCATTTGTTGCCACCTACTGGCGTACATGTGCAACCTCCAGAAATGATCACTGAACGAATCAGGAAATGAAATCAAAATGCATAATAAATCAAAATCCTTACCACTATTTGGAAACTCACAAACAAGGACAAGTGGAGTCATACAAATATTAAAGCATCCCAGTTCCGTTGTACTGTATATCAGCACTCATGGAACGCAGCTCGTCTAATCAGATTCGAGGACCAGAACTAAATGTTGTATATCACAATATTAATACGTTACGTTTGGGGTGATCAGTTAAAAGTGAATGAACTGTGTGTGTTCTATGCTTGTAGAAGATGTAGGAAAGATTTCAAAACTATGCTCTGTATCTGTGGCTTTTTTTTTTTTCCTGTTTGTTTTCCTTTGCAAATTTGGATGAGGGCAGATGGGGTCTACATAAAGGGAATAGTCTTAATCACAATCTAAACTACTGCTGGAGTACACACACACACCTTTTATTTTTTCAGTAGCAGCTGCTCTCCACTAATGTGGGAGGTTGCGTTCACCAATGACACAACATAAACATGGCCAATGTTACCACAGTGGGTAATACTGAGTTACCATAGGCCAGCTTAATCCTATGCCTATCCTATATTTATTTTACTTCAAAAACACCACTGTTAAGAAGAAACTCCACTGTAATTTTTAGCAGCACTTATGCCGGAGTGTTATTTGCAGGTGTTGGGGACATTTTAAAGAGCTTTTCTTTTAAGACACTTTCATTGTAATGCTTGTTGTTTTACATTTGACTGAATCATAAAATAACATCATTATATTCCTCAATAATTAGGCGCCTTGATGTTGCCAACCAATGGTCATTCAATCAAAAACATAAGTGTTCATTATTTTGTAAAACAACAATATATTTACATTTATCCTTGCTTAATTGATCAAAATACATTTCCACTAAACAGTTATTAATCTAGCATTTAAATGATAGAAATAACCAGGTCACAATCACAAAGTTTTTTCTCTAAAAGCCTGGGCTTTAGCACTAAGCTATAGACCAGTTCAAGGATGTAAACAATAACAAAGAAATTAGAATGCTACTGTGCATGTCTTGCCCTGAATCATTTCTGGTAAGCTGCATTTTTATAACCCAGAACTGTCAAAGTAAAATGACTAGCGTGTACTTTTAGAGTTTAGCTAAAACAGAACAAACAAGAAATGTGCAAAAATGAAAAAAAATAAATAAATAAATAAAAAAAACAATGAGGTGTCATTACTGGATCCTTTAACACTCTGAGTCAACAAATTTTCTCAAAGAACATCAAATGTTTACCTGAAGTAACTTATACAGACGTGTTGTTTATACTGAGCGTGTCTATGCGAGAGAGGTGATAAAAGTGTATCGTAGTTTAGATGCTCACAATTATTTCCTCAGCGGCTAGGTCGGGAATATTGGATCACTCCTATTTTAATCAATTAAGCTGTTAATGCTGTAAGCACGTGACTTGCAGTCAAGGTAAGTTTTTTTTGTTTTGTTTTTTAGTTATAAAAAAATGTTCCTTGTGTGTCTCTTTCTTCTGTGATAGCTTTAATACTACTCCAGCTACTCTCAGATCTTGACAGTGCAATACTGCAGACATTATTGACTTTTGTGTGACAAACTGCTTATGTTGCTCATTGGTAAGTCGCTTTGGATAAAAGCATCTGCTAAATTACTAAATGTAAATGACTTGCGTAGCTTCATTCATTATAATGGGAGCGATCTATAGTCACTTTTAGAACCCGTAAAGAAATTCTCTGACTTAAATTTTCAGTTAAAATCTAACATTCAAACTTACTATTAGTTGGCAAAAATGTCATTCACCAGATAAGATGTTTGCTACAGAGTCACATGACGTCATGCGAGAAGCAGACGTGTGAGCGACTAGCCCTGCACACTTTGCTAGTGTTTTAATTATTTCCATGTTATAATCCGGTGAGATTCGATACACCCAGTTACATATTTGCTCTTTGAGGTAAACATGGCAAAGAAGTCAAAATCCTCAGACTCTGGAAACCTCTGACGGCCCTGCAAGCCAGGGACTCAAGTTGGAAGGCGTGACGGGAGAAGACATCCAGCATCAACTGTCCAAAATCTTGGTGATGCTGATGAAGTTTGTTGCTGACTTGGAGGATCTCGCTGTAAAATCGATCAATTATGGCAATGGAAACAAAATTCTCTGAATTGGTCACAAGAGTGGCAGATGTTGAGAAACGGATCAATTATCTGGAGTCATCGGAAATGGAATTATCCGCTAATCCGCCCGCGTCCAACTTGGAACACATATTGGAAAAATTGGAAGATCTCAAAAATAGGAATCGAAGGAACAATATTCGGATTGTTGGAATTCCTGAGCATAAAGAGGGCAGAGATATGGTGAAATTCCTGGACAAGCTCTTCCCGAGTCTGCTCAAAATAACAGGCCATAAACTGGAAATCGAATGAGCTCACAGAGTCCCTGCTCATAGATCTGCTGAGGGAGAAAGGCCCGATCAATTCTGGCCAGATTTCTGAGATCATCCGATAAAGATCTCGTGTTGCGCCAGATGAGGAGCAAAGGAAAACTTTCTTGGAAGAATCACAATATTTTCTTGTTTCCAGACTTTGCAAATTCGATGAGAGAAGCGCGATCAGTTCAAGGAATGTAAGAAACTCTTACATCAACGAAGATCACTTTTGCATTGATGTTTCTGGCCAAACTGAGAATAGACACCAAGGACGGTCACAAAGTATTTCTATCTCCCAAGCAGGCACTGGCTTTTATAGAATCTATGGGTGAGTAAACCATTGCGTGTTTCTCTTGTAAGTGGACTGACTCGCTGTTCAGTGACTTGACTGTCTAAGGAAGCTGGGCACCATTTTTGTTTCTTTTTGCGTTGGCTCTGCCTAGCGGCTGGAGTTTGTTTTGTGGCATGACACTTCTCCTTCAAGAAACTTTTGCATTGATGGAAGATCGCTTTTACACTGAAGTTCCCGGCCAGATAGAGAATGGACACTATAGATGACGGCAAAATATCAACATGCTCACAAAGAGGATGTCTTTTATAGAGTTGACGGACTGAGTAAGTCATGGTGTGTTTTTATTTTATTTTTTTTTACGCGGCCTCCGAGTGAATTTGACTCACTCAATACACACTTGATCAACTGAGGAACCGGGATGCCTGTTTTGTTTCTTTTTGTGCTTGCTCCGCCTAGCGGCTGGAGCTTGTTTTGTGGAATAACTCTGCTTCGGGACAGTTGTGGATGAATCTGTTCGTTCTTTGTGCTTATGCCTCCTGTTGGCTGGAGTTTGTTTTTGTGGAGTATATTTAAGGGACATTAGAATGATTACGTCATCTGCCATACTCATTAACAGCCAGCTCACTGAACACTTGGTTGTCTGTCCGAGGAAACTGAACGGCTTTTATATCGGCTGGAATTTGTTTTGTGGAGGAACACACCTTCGATACAATTCTGTGAATCTACATGTTCTTTGTGTTTATTCTGCCTGTTGGCTGGGGTCTGTTTTACAAAGTATTTTCTGTTATGTCATTTTGCCTCACAAAATTTGTGCAGAAGCACCGGACTTGAGCAATCCGATAGCAAAGTTGTCACGGGGGTTCTCTTAGGCATACATAGACCTTTTGAGTTTAGAGGGATGGACGCCGGTTGGCGCTGTCGTGCGTGGGGTTAATGCGCACGTTTTTCTTTTTTCTGTTTGTTTGGTTCGGGGTTTGATTGTTGCACTAATGGGGAATGTGGTCTGTATAATCTTGTTTTTGACACACAGATTATTTTTTATTATATCAATATGTCAAATGTTAATATAAGTAGGTTATCTCTCTCCACATGGAAGTCCCTCATTTCATCTGTTGTGGGTTGCTCAATTGGAAACATTTTAGTCTCCGATCACGCCCTGGTGAGTTTAGAGATGTTGCCACATACAGAGAAAAATAAATCATATAGTTGGTGCTTTAATGTATCCCTTTTGCAAAATCCTGATTTCCAACAAATGTTAAAGACTGAAATCAATGTTTATATGGAGACCAACTGGTCCTCAGTATCCTCTGTGGGTGTGGCTTGGGAGGCACTTAAGGTGGTTCTTAGGGGTCAGATCATACAGTAAGCCTCATTCACCAAAAAATCCAAAGCACGTGAACTCGTGAAGTTGGAAGGGAATATTAAAAGTTGATGACTGAGCATAAAAATTCTCTTGATTCTGAGATAACCTTGGAGGAGCTAGGTGAGGTAGTTAAGGCCCTGCCTACTGGCAAGTCTCCTGGGCCAGACGGTTTTGCCGCTGAAATTTTTAGATCTTACGCTATAGAATTGGACCCACTTTTATTAGAAGTTTATACAGAATCATTAAAGAATGGAAAGCTTCCTCCAACCATGACACAAGCCCGGATCAGTCTGATTCTTAAAAAGGACAAAGATCCAAGCAAGTGTAAGAGTTACCGTCCAATTTCCCTGATCCAGCTAGATGTAAAAATGTTGCCAAAAATTTTGGCTAACCGATAAAGTTATGACATCTCTTATACATATAGATCAGGTGGGGTTTATTCGGGGCCATAGCTCTTCTGATAACATTAGGCATTTCATCAATATCATGTGGTTAGTGGCGAATGATCGGACTCCGGTCGCTGCCATCTCACTTGACGCTGAAAAGGCATTTGATATGGTAGAATGGGATTATCTTTTTTAAGATTTTGGAAATATACGGGTTCGGGAGTACATTTATTGGTTGGATTAAGTTACTTTATAGACACCTGGTAGCGTCGGGTTAATAATTTCAGATTATTTTACTTTGAATAGGGGCACTCGGCAAGGTTGCCCTCTTTCCCCATTATTGTTCTGTCTTGCCCTGGAACCATTAGCAGCCGCGATAAGAAAGGAGGATGATTTTCCAGGGGTGGTGGTGGGAGGCATGCCGCATAAATTTTTGCTTTACGCAGATGATATTTTATTATTCGTCTCTGACCCTTCTAGATCTATGCCTTGCCTCCACAGAATTATTAATTCTTTTTCTAAGTTTTCTGGATATAGAGTCAATTGGTCTAAATCCGAAGCTTTGGCTCTGACAGCATACTGCCCAGTAACAGCTTTCCAGCCAGGTGCTTTCCAGTGGCCCAAACAGGGCATTAAGTATTTGGGCATTTTATTCCCAGCAAAATTGTGTGATTTATTTAGTTAATTTTGACCCCTTAATAAAATGGTTTTCAAGCAATGTGGACAGGTGGGCTTCATTACATTTATCTATGATTGGGAAAGTTAATGTTATTCAAATGAATTGTATTCCAAAATTAAATTACTTGCTGCAGTCTCTCCCTGTAGATGTCCCCCTCTCTTATTTCAAGCAATTTGATAGCATAGCAAAGTCCTTCATTTGGAATGGTAAGCATCCCAAATTACATTTAATAAGTTACATAGGCTGATTGACAAAGGTGGGCTAGGCCTACCCAAGATTTTTATTTTATTATTATGCATTCGGTCTTAGACATTTGGCTCATTGGTCGCTTCCACCTGAGAGAGCCCCTCCCTGGTTCTGTCTAGAACAGGAAGTTCTTGCCCCTATTTCGCCATTGCAGAGCCTTTCTATCAAATTAATCGGAGAGGTTAAGTTACATCCCATTATCCCGCATTTGCACTCGGTATGGACAAAAGTGTCCAGGCTGTTTAATTCGGACATTTTTTTTAAATGTTGCCTCGAGCATGTGGCTGAACCCCAAATTATGCATCAACAAGTCCCCTTTTTGCTGGTCAGAGTGGATTGGGAGGGGGGTTCTACACCTGGTGACCTATATGAGAATGTAGTGTTGAGATCCTTTCAAAATTTGGTTTAACTTTTTGGGATTCCTAGATCTCACTTCTGTAAGTATTTACAGTACAGCTGCGCCACCTGCTCTGTACTGTTTTTGGGAGTGGTTTACACCCCCCTAAAGCGGCAGATACTGTGGGAGTGGTGATTACTGCTTTTGGAAAAGGTCATGAGGCATCAGTGTATTACTCCCTGCTAATTCAGTGTCTGGGGGAACGGAACTTCAACTTCTCTTAAGAGATAATGGGAGAAAGATCTAAACTTGGCATTGGAGGAGGGAGTGTGGGTTAGGATTCTAAAAAATGTCAAATCTGCATCTAGAGATGCAAGGGTTCGCCTTATGCAATTTAAGATTTTACATAGAGTCTATTGGACCCCCTCTAGATTGCATAGGCTTGGTCTTAAAAATACACCCACCTGCTGGCGATGTCAATCAGAAGATGGAGACATAACCATTGTCTTTTGGGGATGTGTTAAGATTCAAGAGATTTGGTTGAGGATTCAGAGTTTTATGTGCAAGGTTTTGGCCTCTCAAATTTTATTTTGCCCCAGACTCTGTATCTTAGGAGATGGGGCAGTCATTAATTTGGAAAATAATCACGTGAAAAACTGGGTCCTAACTAGTATTTTGATTGCCAGACAGATCATTTTAAGGAGTTGGAAGTTGGCTGGAGCGCCCCCATTTCAGGAGTGGTGTTCAGAGATGGCCAGAGTGGCAGCTCTTGAGGAGGGGGTATCCAGAAGACTGGGGAGGCTAGACCTGTTTGTGAAGAATTGGGGCAGATATCTGTGTTTTTTGGAGGGCTCTCGGGGAGGGACAGTGGAGAGAGAGGTTTAGGGGATGTGTGTGATTTAGTTTATTATTTATTTTATTTTTTTAATTTAATTTAATTTATTTATTTATTTATTTTTGTTGTGTGTTTATAATTATGTGACCACTGGGGTGTTGTTGGGGGTCGGGTGGGGGTAGTGAGGGTTAAATATTGATTCTGTATGTATGTTCTGCTGTTCATATTTAATAGATGAATCAATAAAAATGTTAATCACAAAGATGTTTGCTACAGTTGTTAATAATGCACGTATCCAGCCATCTCACTTCATTGCAGTGGTTCATCCATCCACATGTGGTTGCTTTTTCAGAAATCTAAACACTTTAATTTCCATTCCAGGCATACAGGGAGCATTCAGCCACCGAACAACATGGTCCAAATTTTAATAATGACATTCTGTTACAATCGTATTAACGTTAATAATGTTAATAACATGAATCGTTTTAAAGGTCACTATGAATGAAGCATCTCCTGCTGTTGTTTTGAATGAGTTTGACAACTAGCCAGAAATGCTCAAGGGATAAAGATGTCACTTCCTTAAACTGACGAACAGTCCTTGAAATGGTCTATATTCTTAAATTATGATTTCTGAAAAACAGAACACTCCAGGAAGACTGATCAACAATTTCAAACAGCCAGACACCCTTCAGATGTCTGAAGATTCATTTAGATGTTTGCCCTCAGACAGAGATTTTGAAGTCAGTGCTTAGCATCGATTCCGACCTGTCTGTCCATGAGGGAAAGTCTAAATATGGAAAAATAATCTCATCTAATCAGAATTTATAGTCTGAACTATCTGTTTTATAATCTCTTTTCACTTTCCCCGTCATACTCATTGTATGAATTTCAGTTCAGACAGCCAAGTTTGTTCCATGTTTACATTGCCAAATAAGCAATCACATTATTTATTTATTTTAAACCCACATAAAGGTGTATCAGCTGTTTCATATATTGGTTCTTACCCTGCAGTGTGACCTGATAAACTCATAATCAGCATGATTAGTTGAATTTGTTAAGCTTACCACTTTGAAGTTTAGGTGGCAGTTGAATGGGGGTGTGTGACAAAGTCTCTAACTTTCTTGAGTTCTTTCTGAAGGAGGAAGCGGGAGCCGGGTAAACAATCCAACGTGAGATTTATTTCTACACTTTTCAGCATCAATCAACAAACTGCTTTTCAGCACAACATAAAATGCATGAGCACACAGTCAGTGTTGTGCGTCTCTCTCTCTCTCTCTCTCTCTCTCTTCTCCGGCAGTCTGGACACCATTTTTATCCCCCTCTAATTCTCACTGAAACACCGAACAGCTGTTAGAGACAATTTCCCACAGGTGTCAATCCTTACCGTTCTCCTCCTGGCCTCGCTCTTCACAGACGTCGCTAGGCCATGGCCATATCACCACAGGATGATTTCAAAGGATTTAATTGTGCTTGTCTTTGTTTGTCACCATGTTTGAAGACTTTTTAGTTGAATCTTAAATTGTGTGAAATTCTATTTGCTTAGATAATATGTAGGCGAGTGGTGTACATCTGTTTTTCACTATGGCAGAAGAGGAAATCATCTGAATGATTAGAGGGGGCTGGTGCACCTGTGACAACAGCATGGATTCCCCCAGTGTTTGGAATTAAAGCAAAAAGCCTTCCAGACACTGCTGGTTCCTTCATTGCCAGAGTCTGATGTTACTATGAGCAAACAGTGTGTCTGGTTCCTGGCTCCTGTGGATGAAGGGTTCTCTTTCTGCCCTTTAAACTGTTCTTTTTCTTTTTTTTATTTTTTTTATTTGGAATGCCCAATTCCCACTACTTAGTAGGTCCTTGTGGTGGTGCACTTACCTCAATCCGGGTGGCGGAGGACAAGTCTCAGCTGCCTCCACTTCTGAGACAGTCAATCCGCGCATCTTATCACGTAGCTCATTGTGCATGACACCGCAGAGACTCACAGCACAGGAGGCTCATGCTTCTCTCCGCGGTCCATGCGCAACTTACCCCGCGCCCCATTGAGAGCGAGAACCCCTAATCGTGACCACGAGGAAGTTATCCCATGTGACTCTACCCTCCCTAGCAACTGGGCCAATTTGGCTGCTTAGGAGACCTGGCTGGAGTCACTCAGCACACCCTGGATTCAAACTCGTGACTCCAGGGGTGGCAGTCAGCATCAATACTCGCTGAGCTACCCAGGCCGCCGTTTAGACTGTGTTCTTTGCATTGCTGAAGATTATGAAGATTATCAGAAAACTTGAATCTTGCCTTCGGACATACACAGTATTGTTGTAGCAAACATAATTTGTTAAACTCAAGTTCACTAACTGTAAATCTACAAGTATCAAAGGGTTAGCTCACCCAAAAAATAAAATTCTGTTGTCATTTACTCACATTCTTGTCATTCCAAACCTTTATGACTTTAATTCTCCAGTGTCACAGGAAGATACATTTTGAAAAATGTTAATGATACTCTTTTACCCATACAATGCAAGTGAATGGGGACTGAGGCTATCCATCCAACATTATGCTTAAGTCTCCTTTTTCACTTGGTTGAAAGAAAGTCATATTGTACAACATGAGGGTAAGCAAATAATGACATAATGTTAATTTTTGGGTGAACTGTGCCTTTAAGAACCTAGTCTACACAAGACTGATTAGCATAAATATAGTATATAAATGTTTATAGCCTGCTGTAGCACTCCAGTACCACTTGTACTGAATACTCCACTTGGAACTTCTAAAGGGGACCTTGCAACAATAACATTTAATTTGTTGTACGTGTACTGTATGTTACATGTGCTTTGTATATTGAAAACATTCTTCAACTGCTACTACTACATAACTGTTCAATACTTGTACATTTTTATATGTATATATCTATAGTATACAGTGTATTCATAAAGTATTCAGACCCCTTCATTTTTTTCCACATTTTGTTATGTTGCAGCCTCATGCTAAAATGCTTTAAATTATTATTTTTTTCACATCAATCTACACTTCATACCTCATAATGACAAAAGCAAAAAACAGATTTTTGATAACTTTGCAAATGTATTAAAAAGAAAAATCACATTGATGTAAGTATTCAGACCCTTAACTCAGTATTTAGTGTAAACACCTTTGGCAGCGATTACAGCCTCAATTCTTTTTGGGTATGATGCGTCAAGCTTTGCACACCTAGATTTGGAAATTTTCTGCCATTCTTCTCTGCAGATCCTCTTAAGCTCTGTCAGGTTGGATGGGGATCGTCGATGGACAGCCATTTTCAGGTCTCTCCAGAGATGTTCGATTGTGTTCAAGTCTGTGCTCTGGCTGGGCCACTCAAGTACATTCACAGAGTTGTCCCTAAGCCACTCTTGTTTTGTCTTGGCTGTGTGCTTAGGGTCAATGTCCTGTTGGAAGGTGAACATTTGGACCAGCACTCTGGACCAGGTTTTCATTAAGGATATCTCCGCTACTACCACCGTGCTTCAATGTTGGGATGGCATTGCACAGGTGATGAGCAGTGCCTGGTTTTCTCCAGACATGACGCTTGGAATTGAGGCCAAACAGTTCAATCTTCATTTCATTAGACCAGAGAATCTTGTTTCTTGCAGTCTGAGAGCTTCCGTCTGGCCACTCTGCCATAAAGCCTATAACGGTGGAGTGTTGCAGTGATGGTTGTCCATCTGCAAGTTTCTCCCATCTCCACACATGATATCTGGTACTCAACCAGAGTGACCATGGGGTTCTTGGTCACCTCTCTTACCAAGACCCTACTCCCCGATTGCTCAGTGTGGCTGGGTGGCCAGCTCTAGAAAGAGTCCTGGTTGTTCCAAACTTCTTCCATTTAAGTATTATGGAGGCCACTGTGCTCTTGGGAACCTTCAATGCAGTTAAAATGGTTTGTATCTTTCCCCAGATCTGTGCCTTGACACAATCCCGTCTCTGAGCTCCTCAGGCAGTTCCTTTGACCTCATGGCTTGGTTTTTGCTCTGATATGCATTTTCAGCTGTGAGACCTTAGACTGGTGTGTGCCTTTCCAAATCATGTCCAATCAATTGAATTGGCCACAGGTGGACTCCAATCAAAGTGTACAATCATCTCAAAGATGATCCAGAGAAATGGGATGCACTTGAGCTAAATTTCAAGTGTCATAGCAAAAAGTCTGAATACTTATGTCAATGTGATATTTCAGTTTTTTTCTTTTTAATAAATTTGCAAAGTTATCAAAAGTCTGGTTTCAGATTTTTTTTTTTTTTTTTTTTTTTTGGGGGGGGGACAGCAGCTGGTGGAGTATCTGGCCGGTGGAGTGGTGGCTCAGCAGTTAAGGCTCTGGGTTAGACCAGAAGGTTGGGGGTTCAAGCCCCAGCACCACCAAGGTGCCACTGTTGTGCCCTTGAGGGGCGCCATATCATGGCTGACCCTGCGCTCTGACCCCAGCTTAGTTGGGATATGTGAAAAAAAGAATTTCACTGTATATATGCAAATAAAATGTATAATGTGTGACAAAATAAAGGTTTCTTGGTGGACAAAATTTTTCAAATAATAATCATATTTTAAAATAAAATTGTTTCAGTGCTTATTATTTTTAGGAAATAATAATAAAAGATTATTATGCACTACTTGTGCCAAAAAAAAAAAATATATATATATATATATATATATATATATATATATATATATATATATATATATATATATATTTTTAATAATTTCAACTTTTAATGAGACTTTTATTTTTATTTTTTTCACTGCTAAACGGTTACACCACATGACATTATTTTTAAGCCCCAGAAGAAAACAAATATATCAAAATGACTTTGAACTCAGTAATTGAAAACATGTTTATCACAGAAGATGTATTCAAATAATTGTATTCTGTGAATTGCATTTGCAATGTGTTTTTTGAAAAACGTAACAAATCTGCACAAAAAATTAGTGTCATTGACCCTTATTTAGTTTACGCTGTCTCTAAACATATTCTGAGCTTGAGAATTAAGGATTTAAAACAGGATGCGGAACTAAAAACAGATTATAATCAATAAACCGATGAATGATTTAGCTCAGATTATACATTGGGATCACATATATTCCAGCAATGCCAAACTTTTGATTTAGTCCACATGGATTACTCTGACCAAGCCAACCACAATAAATGCAAGATAGGACTTGCAACTGAAGTATTTTGCAGGGCTGTGGGGATTGTTAGTGTAGCCCATTGTGATTCCAGCCATTGTATTAGTGAAATTGTTTTACTGTAATTACATGCCTGACTTGTTTTGCTTGCCTGTTCTATCATTTTCTCGTTCTGTGCCGTGGCTACCGGGCTATGTTGTTTTGATAATTGCTTTAGATCACTCACCAATGGACTTGCAGGGTGAGGCCTTTTCTGCTGTTTTGTCTCAATTGTTATTTAAAGGTCTAGACTTTAATTAGCCAAACAAGCTCCTTTTCTGCTTTGCCTACATTACAGTCATATGATTTCCATTCATTCAATTCCGCTCTTTTATTATGGTCATTATTCATCGGCCACAGTCATTAAATATCAGAGGTGTTGTTATAATCGTAGCATCCTGTGTTCTGCATAACAGCCTCTGGAAATGTGTTGTGCTAGGGAATATGCCCTGAAATCCTTTCAAGTTAACCTGATTTAATCATTTTTCACTCTTATAGACTGAAGATAATGATTGCTTAATTTTTTTTTCTGGAATTATGCTTTGTGTTTGAGTACAAAATGTTCATTAAACAGTGCCTTAAATTATTCTCTGCATTCTCATGAGTCCTCAGCATCTGTCTTGCAGTGTTATTATTGAAATCATGTCACTTTTGCAATATCTTGGCAATATCATCAATATAATAGACATGACACATTCCAGGAACTCATTTGGATGCTAGAATAAGGTCCATAATACTGTTTGCATAGCAGTATAGGCAGTTGCACATTAAAATACTTCTGTATTATGCAAAACATGATAAATAATTCATCACGCAAAGTGCAGTGAAAAGAAAATGATGCAACAGTCAACAACTTTTAAAAAAGCTTTAATATTATGAAAATTTCATATAAAATTCACATTTAGAAGAAAAAAAAAATAAATAGCATTTGCCAGTATTTTTAACTCAGTAAACAAACATTACATGAGTGAAGGGAAATCTGAGCTTGAGATCTCTGCATTCAGTAACTAACTTTGTTTAATGGCTTTGTATCAGCTTCTAATCTGGTTTGTATGCATCTTCTCTGCTTATTTGTGATCTTCTGAACCTTGATCGTGACAACAATCATGTGATCTTTTCATTTAATTAGAAATCAGTTAACTTAATCATTTTAGATGTTGCTCATGACCTCTCTGTCAACTATGGATTGTGCTGACATTTCCTCTGTTGATTGATTTCAACCTTCTTTTGCAGCCCACCATATTTGGGACACTGATTGAAAAACCGCTGGGGGATCACAACTCAGTAAGCAAACAATACATTCTCTGTTCTGTGGATATTAATGTTTGAAGATTCTAAAATATCAGAACATTATATGATGATATATGATCTAGCCTTCATGTAGTTTCCTTATTGTGTGGTATTCTTGCATCCTCAGTTACTTCACCAAACATCTGGACATTTGCAACAAAACTAACTGACTGATTTTACTGTCACTGAAAATGTTTCTTTCAGTTAACCAACATATTGTTGCTGTAAATCCTGGGATTGTGTTTGATTTTTTAAATTGAGACAAACTTTTGCTAGAAAAGGGGTGCTCAACAGGTGTGTTGCGACTCAAAAATCAGTTGCGGGTCTGTTCTGTTAGGGTCACAAACAACAGGATAGAAACATCTCTATATTCAAATAATGAAATGCATCTAAGCATAGTGAGGATAGAAAAATAAATATACTCATCATTTTTTTAAAGGGAAGAGAAACAGCTTCACATCCCTTTAGTTGTTGATGTCAAAGGCCGTGCATTCAGTAAAACTTTATGGTATTTTGGGGTAAAACCATGTATGCATTTACAAAATTGTCATCCCAGATGTGTATGACTTTCTTCAGCAGAAGAATAGAAGAATATCTCAAATCTGTAGGTCCATACAATGCATGTGAATGGTGACCAGACCTTTTATAGCTTCAAAAGTCACATAAAAGAAACATAGAGGTAATCCATAAGACTTCAGTGGTTAAATTAATATCTTCAGAAGCGAGATAATGTGTGGGTGAGAAAAGCCTTAAGTCCTTTTTTTTTACTCAAAATTTCCACTTTCACATTTACATCTGAAAGTCACATGTCGTGCCTGTTTAGTTTCACTTTCACATCTGAAAGTTAAAGTGGCGATTTAGAGTAAAAAAAAAAAAAAAAAAGGACTTAAATGTTGTTCTGTTTCTCTCCCACATTATATTGCTTCTGAAGATATGGATTTAAACACTGGATTCATATGGATTACTTTTATGTTTCCTTTTTGTGATTTTTGGAGCTACAAAGGTCTGATCACCATTCACTTGCATTGTATGGACCTATAGAGCTGCGATATTCTTCTAAAAATCTTAATTTGTGTTCTGCTGAAAAAAAAATAAAAACGTCATACACATCTGGGATGGCATGAGGGTGAGTAAATAAGACAATTTTCATTTTTGGGTGAACTATTTCTTTAATACAGTCTATGTTTGATTTTATGGACATTTTTCTTACTTTTGTACGATAAACAATTGATACTGTGTTGAGTCGCCAAATCTTTCCTGAAGCAAAACCAGTTGAGAAACACTAGATAAGACAAAAGTAACCTATTCACCTTAGTATTAGTCAGCCAGAGCTGAAAAATAATTCCACAACAGCTCAAATATTTCAGTAGTGTTAATTAAATGTTCTTCTGCTTGACAAATCAACCACATCACACAGAGCTGGTACAGAATCAGGAGGAGGCATGCAAAGTTTGCCAAGTATCAAATAACTTATTTAGTTTCTTATTGAGCCAAGTGCATGAGCAAACAGACAGCTCCATGCACATCGCAAATAATCAAATTGTAATTATGGTTTGTCATGTTGCCATGTCCTTGTCCTAAGATGGATTATGATAAGACCAACTCTTTGAGAAATAAATTCCACTTAGTTTTATACAATATTCCCTCTATGCTCCATTTTCTTTTATTTATTAACCTCATACCTCATTCCATACATAAATTAGTTTTTTAAAAAACAATTTTAAATATTAAACTAGTTTTTGAGCCATTCAGAAATTAATTGAGAATGCCTTCAATTCCTTAAAGAGATAGTTCAACCAAAGATGAAAATTCTCTCATCATTTACTCTCCCTCATGCCATCCCAGATGTGTATGACTTTCTTTCTTGAGTAGAACACACAGTTTTTTAGAAGAATATCTCAGCTCTGTAGGTCCGCACAATGCAAGTGAATGGTGATCAGACCTTTGTAGCTCCAAAAATCACAAAGAAAACATAAGTAATCCATATGAATCCAGTGTTTAAATCCATATCTTCAGAAGTGATATAATAGGTGTGGGGGAGAAACAGAACAATATTTAAGTCCCATTTTTTACTCTAAATCTCCACTTTCACTTTTACATCTGAAAGTGACAGGTAAAGTGGAGATTTAGTGTAGAAAAGGAGTTAAATATTGTTCTGTTTTCCACCCACACATATTGTTCTGAAGAAATGGATTTAAACACTGCAGTCAAATGGATTACTTTACTTTAATTTCCTTTATGTGATATTTTTTTTTTTTTTTCCAATGCACATTCTAATACAACGTCCTGTGGGGTGTGTCCAATTCAATTTAAATTCCAACTCATTAATGGGAGCCAATTCTTAAATTCTAAATGCCGCCCAACCCAGGTAATTTGGGATGTGTTTTAGGTTACAGGCCCATAGCTCTTTGAAGTTTGTCATAGTTCTGACTGAGAATGCTCACAGTAGGAGATCATATTCGACTCTGTTGTTTGGGGCACCAGGCTTGCGTTCTCTGCCTAATGAAACCTGGGACAATCCAGCTTGCTCACAGACACACATGAGGATCAAGGCCTAATATTATGCTAACATATGCATGTGGAACGATGGCTTTCTCCACAGGACTGTGCTCCTGAGGCAGTCAACACATGAGATCAGTGCAGAAAGCTTAACTCCAATGAGATGAGCTTTAAGGATTAATGCAACTACAATGTGTCAAAGCCAAATAGAGTTTTTTGCAGAGCTTTGTTCTCCGCAAACTTACAGTTGTCAAATCTTATGTCAACCTTTTCTGTTGTAACGCATGATCTATTTGTTATATGGGCGAAGGCAGTTCTTGGGAGGTTTATTTAAAAAAAAAAAAAGATGCTTGTCTTAAAGGAACATTATGTAATATATTTACTGTACTAAAGCATAAAATGTCATAATACGTTATCAGAGATTTAGGAAACATGCTAAGTTGAAATACTGGCTTTTCCGAAAACAATGCTACAGCCAGTATATTTTACTTTGAAATGACCATTCCGGGCTGGAATTTCTGTTTGTTTTTTGGCCTGTGTGCGCCTGCCCACTGCCCATTTCCCAATAGTATTTTGACACCCCGGGTTGCCAGATTTGAAACAAGTTAGCAGGCGCGCTGCAGTCATGGAAGCCAACAATACATCTAGCTAATATTGACAGAGTTATAAAAAATCCACATGATCTGGTTTATAATGTGCAAACATAAACATTGCAAACATATACTTTAGCTGATCAACTTACAATGTAAGGCTTGTTGCTTGCCATTGTCAGTTTGCTCGTCCTGTTCCGTGTCCTCAACCTGGCAACCCGCATGAGCTTCGAGTCTGGGGAGGAGGGGGCGGGGGAGACATCTCTCTCCAATATTTTGAATTTGGACTGCAGTACCCATTTTAAATGCTTGATGTCAATGGTAATTATTGCTCCTTTAAAAATTATTCTTTGGCTTTTGTAGTTTAATTTGTGCAGTGTTACAGGGTGACCTTGTATTCACCTTATGAGCATACAGTATAAGCACAGGATTTTAAGATGATGTGTGTAAATTTTGGGATGTTAGAATACTTTCTCCCATCCCATATTAAAATGCAGAGACAACTATAAACGAACCATGGGTTGATTTCCCTGAAAAGTGTAAACACTGTGTCTTTCAGCCTGTATCGCTTTTCATCCATTGCTTGATTTGTTTGAGCGGCCCATCCAGCCTGACACAGCAACACTGGTTTAATAAACAGTGTGAGTTTGGAGCGGGACTATCTGTTTTGTATCTGTTTTCTGATCAATGGAAGACAGAGGGTGGTTTGAAAATACAATGCATTCATAAAATATTCAGACCTCTTCATTTTTTTCACATTTTGTTATGTTGCAGCCTTATGCTAAAATGATTTAAATTATTTTATTGTTTTCACATCAATCTACACTCCATACCCCATAATGACAAAGCAAAAAACAGATTTTTGATAACTTTGCAAATTTATTAAAAAGAAAAAACTGAAATATCATATTGACATAAATATTCAGACCCTTAACTCAGTACTTAGTTGAAGCATCTTTGGCAGCGATTACAGCCACAAGTAGTTTTGGGTATGATCCGACAAGCTTTGCACACCTGGATTTGAGGACTTTCTTCCATTCTTCTCCACAATGGGGACCATCGATGGACAGCCATTTTCAGGTCTCTCCAGAGATGTTCGATTGGGTTCAAGTCCGGGCTCTGGCTGGGCCACTCAATGACATTTACAGAGTTGTCCCTAAGCCACTCTTGTGTTGTCTTGGCTGTGTGCTTAGGTCAATGTACTGTTGGAAGGTGAACCTTCGGCCCAGTCTGAGGTCCTGAGTGCTCTGGGCCAGGTTTTCATTAAGGACATCTCTGCATTTTGCTGCATTCAGCTTTCCTTCAACCCTGACCAGTCCCTCAGTCCCTGCCACTGAAAAACACCCCCACAGCATGATACTACCACCACCATGCTTCAACGTTGGGATGGTATTGCACAGGTGATGAGCGGTGTCTGGTTTCCTCCAGACATGACGCTTGGAATTGAGGCCAAACAGTTCAATCTTCCTTTCATCAGACCAGAGAATCTTGTTTCTCACAGTCTGAGAGTTCTTTAGGTGCTTTTTTTTTTTGCAAATTCCAAGTGGGCTTTCATGTGTCTTGCACTGATGAGAGGCTTCTGTCTGGCCACTCTGCCATAAAGCCCAGATCAGTGGAGTGTTCCAGTGATTGTTGTCCTTCTGCAAGTTTCTCCCATCTCCACACATGATATCTGGAGCTCTTGGTCACCTCTGGGGTTCCAAGAATGGGGTTCTTGGTCACCTCTCTTACCAAGGCCCTTCTCCCACGATTGCTCAGTTTGGCCGGGCGGCCAGCTCTAGTAAGAGTCCTGGTTGTTCCAAACTTCTTCCATTTAAAAATTATGGAGGCCACTGTGCTCTTGGGAACCTTCAATGCAATTTCAAGTGTCATAGCAAAGGGTCTGAATACTTATGTCAATGTGATATTTCAGTTTTTGCTTTTTAATAAATTTGCAAAGTTATCAAAAATCTGGTTTTTGCTTTGTCATTACGGGGTATGGAGTGTAGATTGATGTGAAAAAAAAAAAAGCTATTTAAAGCATTTTAACATAAGGCTACAACATAACAAAATGTGAAAAAAATGAAGGGGTCTGAATACTTTATGAATGCACTGTATGCTTGAAAGCAATGTTTATTTTTGCAATTCCATTTGGTGAGGCTAGTGTCACAGAAATTACACACTTTTAAATGATCTCTATAAAATGACATAGAAAAAAATGTCTTTAAATGTTGATTATTTACGTATTTAATTTGTTGTTGTTTAAAATGTAACACCGTGGTGTAAGAATAGACAGTCTGTAGTGTGCAAAGCCCTTTTGAAATGTAATATTTTCATATACTTCAAAATAATATGTCTGCTGGCACAGAATGTATAAAAGACCAATCAGTTTTCTTTTTATATTAAATGTCTGTTGTTAGCCCACCATGCATTTTCATATTTCTAAAGTGATTTTTTAAGAGGATGACATGCACAGTGGCCACAGCCAATGCCTAATAAGTGATGGACAATATATGTGCCATTAGTGTTTTATCAGCATGTGATTTAATGATTGACTAGCTGCCAGAGATTGTTAATGTAGGTTGGTGTCCCATGAAAATATAAGGGCAGCTCAGCTTGGGCTGGGAGGCTGGAGTACTGGAATTTTAATCAGTGGTTGAGAGTTTTGAGGAGGAAAATTATTCCATGTACCAGTTAAGGACAAGCTTTATATTTAGGCTACATCCACTCACCTTCTGAATAATACAGTAGTAACCAGCAAAATGAAAGGACCAAACTCAGCAATAGGCTATTCACTGTGCAACACAGAACTGGAGAGTGTCTTACAAGTTCTACAAACAGTACTTTTATAAATGTTATCATTGGATGAGAACTTAATTATATTAAAGAGAGATCTTGTGCTTATGTGCATTTATATTCAAATACGTAAAGGGCAGATTTCCAGAGATTAGTTGCTAGTTGTCACATGGTGAAGTTGTCACAGAGTCACAGTAACTATGGTTTTGAGTAAAAAATCTTATTAGACAAATGTGTCTCCAGTAGTGGTTTTACATGTCAGTTTTAGACACTTTATTAAAAACCGTTTAAAAAATATTTTTGAATTTTATGCTAAACAAAAATTCCAATATCATATTTTTGCTAGAGGGTAAACAACAAGTGAACACTAAAATAACTCTAGGATACTTTTAGGAGAGGGTCAACTATGTAATGAAGGTCAATTTAAACCAGCCACTATTGGGGCATGTTGTCTCTCGGGTGGGCGATGTCCACCTTGGTGGTCCAGGAGCACCACCTTTGGCTCAACCTGGTCGAGATGGGAGAGGCCGACAAGGCACGATTCCTTGGCGCCCCCATTTCCCAGGTTGGCCTGTTTGGCGACACCGTCGAGGACTTTGCCCAGCTGTTCTCGGTGGTGAAGCAGCAGACGGAGGCTATCCGGCACATCCTGCCCCAGCGCGGATCAAGATCCCGCACCCCGTCTGCTCGTCACCAAGGGCGTCCCTCTGCGGTGGCTGCACCGGCTCCACCGCAGCCTGCCCCCGCGGCCCGGCCCCGGTGTGGAGCCCACCACAGGAAGCAGACACCACCCATCTCACGGCCGGCCGACAAGAACCCGCGAAAGTCTTCGAAGCACCCCTGAGATGGGCAACCCAGGGACGACGAAACCCGCTGCTCTGGAGCTGGTAAGCAGACCACTCCATCCCCCGGTGGAGGGCCGGGAGGAGAATCTTTTGTTACCTTTTCATTTAATTTCGCCGCATGCCCAAGTGGCTGCGGTACCCAAGAGTTCAGCAAAAGAGCGGTTTCCTTGTTCCCTGGGTCACATACCTGGTGCACACGGCCGTCATTACGATCACCATCCACCATTCCATTTTGGCAGGTTTGGCGCTCCAGCGGTGGTCTCCCTGCCCCTGTGCGCCCAGCTGTGGCACAAATCTGCCCCCGATGTGACAGTCTCCACAGGTCATGAGGACAGGCCTCTTCCTCCCCCGTCCCAGGCTGTTCCGGGGTGGTCACAAGGAGCCAGGTAAGTGCTTCTATGTCCCTGATCTCAGCACGGCCACGACACGGTGTGGCACCTCAGGCTCCGCCCCGCCGTGAGGCCCCACCCACCGGTACGTCCAATGAGATTGTCAATTTGGTCCCCCTCGCCCGGAGCTTGGACGCGTGGCTTGCTCTTTACAACCCGTCACGATGGCTGGTCCGGACTGTCCGACTCTGCTACGTGATTCAGTTCACCAGGCGTCCGCCCAGGTTCAGCGGCATCCACTTCTCCTCGGTGAAGGGCGAGAACGCCACTACCTTGCATGCGGAAATCGCTACCCTCCTATGGAAGGGTGCGATAGAGCCTGTCCCTCCGGCCGAGATGAAGAAGCGGTTTTACAGCCCCTACTTCATTGTACCGAAGAAAAGCGGTGGGTTGCGGCCAATCTTGGACTTGCGAGTACTGAACCAGGCTTTACACAGACTGCCGTTCAAGATGCTGATGCAAAAACGCATTCTAGCAAGTGTCCAGCATCAAGATTGGTTCGCAGCGGTAGACCTGAAGGAAGCGTACTTCCACGTCTCGATTCTACCTTGACACAGACCCATCCTGTGGTTTGCATTCGAGGGTCAGGCGTATCAGTACAAGGTCCTTCCTTTCGGTCTGTTCTTGTCCCCTCGCATCTTTACGATGGTCACAGAGGCAGCCCTTGCCCCGTTAAGGGAAGTGGGCATTCGCATCCTCAACTATCTCGACGATTGGCTAATCCTAGCTCACTCTCGGGATGTGTTTTGTGCACACAGGGACCTGGTGCTCTCGCACCTCAGCCGACTAGGGCTTCGGGTCAATTGGGGAGAGCATCTCTTTTCTTGGCTTGGAGTTGGACTCCGTCTCGATGACGGCGCGCCTCACAAACGAACGCGTGCAGTCGGTGATGTTTGAAGGCGTTCAGACAGAAGACAGCGGTTCCACTGAAACAGTTTCAGAGGCTCCTGGTGCATATGGTATCCTCAGCGGTGGCCACTCCGCTTGGGTTGATGCATATGAGACCGCTTCAGCACTGGCTCCAGATTCGAGTCCCGAAATGGGCGTGGTGCCGCGGGACACATCGCATGGTCATAACGCCGGTCTGTCACCGCCTCTTCAGCCCTTGGACTGACCTCACATTTCTACGGGCAGGCGTTCCCCTAGAACAGGTCTCCAGGCGCGTCGTGGTTACGAAAGACGCCTCCAAAACGGGCTGGGGCGCTGTATGCAACGGGCTCCTGGACGGGCCCGTGGCTGCATTGGCACATCAACTGCCTCGAGATGTTGGCAATTCTGCTCACCCTGCGGAGGATTCGGCCGTTGATCCAGGGCAAGCATGTGTTAGTTCGGACAGACAACACGGCAACGGTGGCATACATTAACCGTCAAGGCGGTTTACGCTCCCGTTGTATGTCACAACTCGCCTGCTGTCTCCTCCTCTGGAGTCAGCAGCACCTCAAGTCGCTGCAAGCCACTCACATCCCGGGTGACCTCAACACTGCAGCGGACGCGCTGTCACGACAGGTTACCCTCAGGGGAGAGTGGAGACTCCACCCTCAGGTGGTTCAGCTGATTTGGAGTCGATTCGGGCAGGCACAGGTAGACCTGTTCGCTTCCCAAGAATCCTCCCACTGCCCGCTCTGGTATGCTCTGACCGAGGCACCTCTCAGTATAGATGTGCTTGCACACAGCTGGCCCCCTGGACTACGCAAATATGCGTTTCCCCCAGTGAGCCTACTTGCACAGACCCTGTGCAAGGTCAGGGAGGACAAGGAACAGGTCATCCTGGTAGCACCCTACTGGCCCATCCAGACGTGGTTCTCGGACCTCATGCTCCTCGCGACAGCCCCCCGGCGAATTCCGCTGAGGAAGGACCTTCTTTCTCAGGGGCGGGGCACCATCTGGCACCCGCGACCAGACCTCTGGCTGCGCCCCTGGACTTAAGTGGCCTACCACCCATGGTGGTAGACACAATCACTCAGGCTAGGGCACCCTCTACGAGGCGCCTGTATGCCTTGAAGTGGCATCTGTTCGCTAAGTGGTGTTCTTCCCGACGTGAAGACCCCCAGAGATGTGCAGTCGGATCGGTGCTTTCCTTCCTGCAGGAGAGGTTGGAAGAGCGGCTGTCCCCCTCCACCTTGAAGGTGTATGTAGCCGCTATAGTGGCACACCACGACACAGTGGACAGTAAGTCCTTAGGGAAGCATGACCTGATCATCAGGTTCCTGAGAGGTGCCAGGAGGTTGAATCCCTTCAGACTGCACCTCATTCCCTCATGGGACCTCTCTGTAGTTCTTCAGGGTCTACAGGGAGCCCCCTTTGAGCCCCTGCAGTCAGCTGAGCTTAAGGCACTCTCTTTAAAGACTGCCCTCTTGACTGCACTCACTTCTATCAAGAGGGTAGGAGAACTGCAAGTGTTCTCTATCAGCGAAACGTGCCTGGAGTTCGGTCCGGGCTACTCTCACGTGATCCTGAGACCCCAACCGGGCTATGTGCCCAAGGTTCCCACGACCCCTTTTAGGGATCAGGTGGTGAACCTGCAAGTGCTGCCCCAGGAGGAGGCAGACTCAGCCCTGACATTGTTGTGTCCGGTGCGTGCTTTACGCATCTATTTGGATCGCACGCAGAGCTTTAGAGTCTCTGATCAGCTCTTTGTCTGCTTTGGTGGACAGCGGAAAGGAAGCGCTGTCTCCAAGCAGAGGATCGTCCACTGGTTCATTGATGCCATAGCAATGGCATATCACGCTCAGGACGTGCTGCCCTCGGTAGGGCTACGAGCCCATTCTACCAGGAGTGTAGCGGCCTCCTGGGCTTTGACCAGTGGCGCCTCTCTAACAGATATTTGTAGAGCAGCAGGCTGGGCAACACCCAACACTTTTGCGAGGTTCTACACTCTCTGGGTGGAACCGGTTTCGTCCCGTGTAGTGGCAGGCACAAGCAGGTAAGTCTGGGACAGCTGGCCAGGTCTATCGCTTGCGCATAGCACTTTTCACCTCCCTTGAGCTGAAGACGTGCGCTGTTGACTCCCAGTAGTGTTCACAAACTGTGTTCCCTGGATGACTTCCTCCGAGCCCTGTGGCAGACGAGTTTGCGGAGAAACTTGCTGCCGGCTCAGTACATGTGCTAACTAAGCCCTGTACTGGGGTAGGTGCTCCGCATGTGTTGGTTCCCCATCCCCATGCGACGTATATCTTCCACTAATTCGTTTCCCTGTTGGTAAACTGCATCTTCCTTGGGCAGAGGCCCCTCTGCCCCAGTCACCATGTTTGTAGAAACTCCTCCCCCGTAGTGTAGGACCTACCATGTGACTTCTTCATATGACATACTTCCGACAAAGCTCGGCAAGACCATGTGACGTATTTCCACTCAAAATACCCCCCCGGGCTGGGTGTGGTCTCCACGGTGTCTTCCCCTTGGGAGTGACACCCGCCCGACATAAACCTGGTGGCCGCAGCCGGTTAACAAATTTCACTCTTTTTTTTGGGGGGGAGAGACAAAAAAGAGAGGATAAGAGGCCACGACTGGGCTAGCCTATCTTTATCTTTTGGGCAGTCGACTTGTCCCCGAAAGGCCGTTCGACACTCATAACAGTGTTAGGGGAGGTTACGTGTCGTCTGGTGCGCTGGCTACAAGGCAGACAGTGGTCTGCCCGTCACACACTGCCAGTTCACGTAACACAGTTCAGCCAGTTGTGGCATTTCGTATAGGGACCCCTAGTGTCACTACATCTAAACAACTTCGAGTGATTGACAGATAGGGAACGTCCTGGTTACTTGCGTAACCTCCGTTCCCTGATGGAGGGAATGAGATGTTGTGTCCCTCCTGCCACAACGCTGGACTACCCGCTGAAATGGCTGGGACCTTGTCTCGGCTCCTCAGCACAAAACCTGAATGAGTGGTTGCATACCAGCTCCTTTTATACCCGTATGTTCGGGGGAGTGGTATGCAAATACCACTCGCCAATATTCATTGGCCTTTTTTCAAAGACCAGAGGTGTTTTGGGCTCCTAAGAGTGACCCCTAGTGTCACTACATCGACACAACGTCTCGTTCCCTCCATCAGGGAATGGAGGTTACGCAAGTAACCAGGACGTTTTTCACAATTCCTGACATTTAATTGTAGAAAACATTCCTATCTTAGGTCAGTTTGGATCACTGCTTTATTTTAAGAATGTGAAATGTCAGAATAATAGTACAGAGAATTATTTATTTCAGCTTTTATTTCTTTCATCACATTCTCAGTAGGTCAGAATTTTACATACAATTTGTTAGTATTTGGCAGCATTGCCTTTAAATTGTTTAACTTGGGTCAAACATTTTGGGTAGCCTTCCACAAGCTTCTCACAAGGAATTTTGGCCCATTCCTCCAGACAGAACTAGTCTAACTGAATCAGGTTTGTTGGCCTCCTTGCTCACACACGCTTTTTCAGTTCCTACAAATTCAAATCAAGATTGAGGTCAGGGCTTTGTGATGGTCACTCCAATACCTTGACTTTGTTGTCCTTAAGCCATTTTGCCACAACTTTGGAGGTATGCTTGTGGTCATTGTCCATTTGGAAGACCCATTTGCGACCGAGCTTAACTTCCTCACTGATGTCTTGAGATGTTTCTTCAGTATATCTACATAATATTCCTTCCTCATGATGCCATCTGTTTTGTGAAGTATACCAGTCCCTCCTGCAGCAAAGCACCCCCACAACATGATGTGCTTCATGGTTGGGATGTTGTTCTTCGGCTTGCAAGCTTCACCCTTTTTTCCTCCAAACATTTTGATGGTCATTATGGCCAAACAGTTACATTTTTGTTTCATCAGACCAGAGGACATTTCTCCAACAAGTAAGATCTTTGTACCCATGTACACTTGCAAACTGTAGTCTGGCTTTTTTATGGTGGTTTTGGAGCAGTGGCTTCTTCATTGCTGAGCAGCCTTTCAGGTTATGTCGATATAGGACTCGTTTTACTGTGGATATAGATACTTGTCTACCTGTTTCCTCCAGCACTTGGAAACAAGGTCACAAGTTCCTTTGCTGTTGTTCTGGGATTGATTTGCATTTTTCGTACTAAACTACGTTCATCTCTAGGAGACAGAATGTGTCTCCTTCCTGAGCGGTATGATGGCTGCGTGGTCCCATGGTGTTTATACTTGCGTACTATTGTTTGTACAGATGAACGTGGTATCTTCAGGCGTTTGGAAATTGCTCCCAAGGATGAACCAGACTTCTGGAGGTCTACAATATTTTTCTGAGGTTTTGGCTAATTTCTTTTTATTTTCCCATGATGTGAAGCAAAGAGGCACTGAGTTTGAAGGTAGGCCTTAAAATATATCCACAGGTACACCTCCAATTCAGTACACCTCCTATCAGAAGCTAACTGGCTTATTGTCTAAAGGCTTGACATAATTTTCTGGAATTTTCCAAGCTACTTTAAGGCACAGTTAACTTGGTGTATGTAAACTTCTGACCCACTGGAATTGTGATATAGTCAATTAAAAGTGAAACAATCTGTCTTTAAGCAGTTGTTGGAAAGTTACTCGTGTCATGCACAAAGTAGATGTCCTAAACGACTTGCCAAAACTGTAGTTTGCTAATATTAAATCTGTGGAGTGGTTAAAATTAGTTTTAATGACTTAAACCTAAGTGTATGTAAACATCTGATTTCAACTGTACATGCACATTCTGGTTATTTGTTATTATCACTGGTCTGTTGCACAGGTTGTCTCTCATCTGTCTACGTAAGAATAAAAAAAATTACTTTGACAAATCTCAAGATTGTAATCAGCATTTATTAGAATATTGATGATTGTTTTTACTCTTCAATTGTTTGCGTGTGTGTGTTTTCTCATGGTGCCCTGTGGGTCCCCATATTTAGGTTTTCTAGGTCACCAGTAGCTAATGTCAAAGGCATTTATTTGATTTCATGCAACTGACTGCATTGCTATGGCAACTGGAAATGCTTTTATGCCCATATGCAGTCTTTTGAAACAGTGAGTCTTCAGAAGCAGAAGCAATCATTTTCAGGCAGTGTAGCATCACTGATAAGACCTCTGTATTTTTATAGGGATGTTTTAAATTAACCAGTAGTGTTTAACTCATCAAATCTCATGTGAAAAATTATCTCACCTGATTGATTATGTGTAAGCATTTGTTTTATAGTATTTTAAATTACCCTGGACAAAAGCCAGATGTGTATGTTTGTGTGAATGTTTTATGCCAGCAATGCCTTCATGTCTACTGTAGCATTGTGACACAAAGCCTTTAGCACTGATGCACAAGTATCTTTCATTACCAATGACATCCGCATCAGCAACTGTTTAAATGAAAAATTGAGTAATGAAAAATTCTCAGAATTCCAACCATGGATTTGTCTTAATGGAGCATCTGCCCATTTAATTAAAGAGGCTTGTTTTATAGAAAGCACATGTATGTTGTCAACTGTTGTCAGATCAGACGTGCTTTGGCTTGTTCAGAGTAATCCAGGATTATCGTGGTGTCTGCCGCATTTTGGGTTGATGCCAGTTGGTTCAACTCCAGTCAGTCAATCTTACAATTATTTATTTTGTAACAAGTCAGGACTCGTTATTAAACCCTTCATTTGGAGTTGCATCTCAACTCTCATCTAAACTCTCATCTTTACCCTCTGCTTCCTTCAGTTACCTAGGCCTCAGAGTGAAGATTCCTGGTGAGCTTCATGTAATGTGCATACAAAAATGGTGAAATTATGGATAAAGTGGAAAAGCGATGGTAAAGTGTATATTCAGAGTCATCATCAGGGCCCAACAATAATGATGGCCCACTAGCCAGTTAGCTTCTGATAGGAGGTGTACTGAATTTTAGGTGTACCTGTGGATGTATTTTAAGGCCTACCTTCAAACTCAGTGCCTCTTTGCTTGACATCATGGGAAAATCAAAAGAAATTAGCCAAGACCTCAGAAAAAAATTGTGGACCTCCACAGGTCTGGTTCATCCTTGGGAGCAATTTCCAAATGCCTGAAGGTACCACGTTCATCTGTACAAACAATAGTATGCAAGTATAAACACCATGGGACCACACAGCCATCATACCGCTCAGGAAGGAGTTGCATTCTGTCTCCTAGAGATGAACGTAGTTTGATGCGAAAAATGCAAATCAATCCCAGAACAACAGCAAAGGACCTTGTGAAGATGCTAACAGAAAATGGAAAACATCCAGTGAGCGCCAGTTCTGTGGATGGAAATGCCTTGTTGATGAAAGAGGTCAACAGAGAATGATCAGACTGGTTCAAACAGACAAAGTCGATGGTAACTCCAATAACCGCTCTGTACAATTGTGGTGAGAAGAATATCATCTCAGAATGCTATTTTGAGATGCGGGTTGGCGCTGTTTTGTTGGCACAAGGGGGACCTACACAATATTAGGCAGGTGGTTTTAATGTTGTGGCTGATCGGTGTATATAGTTCTCATCAAGCCGGACAACTTTCATAATTATAGTTGTTAGCTCCACCCATTAGGAAGTTGGACATTTAAGATTTTTTGAATATTGCAACCTCTTAACTTTTAAATAATACTCCTAGGGGAAACATGAGACTGTCACCACATTTAGACAATATTATGCCAAGACATTGAAGATGCTAAATTGTGAACAGATTTTTGATATATCGAACGGTTTTGCCATGGCGAGGCATTAAATTAATGGCGAAAATGGGAAACAGGAAGTGTCTCATATCTTCGGTGTGCAATGTGTGATTTAGATCAAAATTCAGATGTATGTTTAGTCTTGGGGGCTAATCACATGGATGTGACTATTTTGGGTTACTGTCATAGTGCCACCACCTGGCAGCAGGAAGTGTGGCTCTTACAACAGACTTAAAAATAGTCCTCTTATATTTATTCAAATTGCAACAAAATTGTTTAGAATAAAGTAAAATGCCAAATGCATGTGTCTACCTTGCATGTTTTCTGAAAGCCACCGGTTGGAAATTGACCCATGGTGCTTGGGTCCGTCATTGCTGCTTGCAGCTATATTTAACATTGTTTTTACAATGCAGTGTTCACTTTGGCCCTCTGGCCTTACACAATAAAGTCAATTTATCCTCTCATGAAAAAGATTTACACAGCTGTCTCTGACATCAAAGCTTTTGCATTACTTAGTGTTGGCACAAACACACTTTGCACCAAATCATGTCAACACAAAGATACATAAAAAGAAACCATTGATTGGTTCAATCCCACATCAGGGGGAAAAAACAAAATAGGAAAGCTTTAAATTCACACGGCAGTGACATTGTAAAACAAAGTGTTGGTCCTACGCACAAGCTGTTCTTCTCGTAAACACGGGACCAAGTGACCTTCCTCTTAGGATATTTGTCTTTCAAGGAAAGGCTGCTTTGAGTAACTGACTCAGCACTTTTGAATGGGCTATGACATGCTCATGTTTTGGATGGGCTACCACAGCCCTGACTCCCCCTAAAACTAATCTCTCCTGTTCAAACTGTAATAACAAACAACCTTTTGTACATAATGAACTAGAACAGTGTGATTCAGTGCATCTTCAAGAATTTAGATCTTTGTTCCAAACATTCAAACTGCATATGTGTTCTAAAATAACAATTGAGGTCAAATGATGGATGAAGGGGGGGGGGGGACTGTCTCCTGCCAGACACGGGTGTAACGTTCTTATGGACCATGCGCGACACGGACAGGTTAAGCCATTGCGCACCATCTCCGGGACGCGAACGGGGTCCGAGTTGGCGTGGTGAGTGGGGTGGCAAAGCAAATTTTTAGGGTGGAAGCTGCCACCCTGTGCCACCCTTCTGGCCCCGCCCCTGCTCCAATCCAAGTAAACTGTGATGTTTTGAGGACCAAATGCCTACATTTGGCAGACACTTTTATACAAAGCACTTTCATTAAGCTATATATTTTTATGAGTACAATTGTTCCCTGGGAATCGAACCCATGACCTTGGTGTTGCCAGTAGATACAGTCTGGACATATCTTCCTAATACAACCTAGCAGTCTGGAAACCAGCAAACCTACTGACCCCATTTAAAATTACCTTCACCAAAGAAACTTTTTTTGAGAATATCTCTCAGACAATTCACTGAATCTGTGTAGCATGATTCTGTCTGACATATATTAACTTTCAGCCATTTCGTCCAGGGCTACTCAGAATCACCCTCAGTAGTGTTCTTATTTGAATGCCTCCAACCCCTACCCATTTTAATCCAGTCATCCAAAAGGAAATTAATTTGGCTTAGAGATTTACCAACCTTGCTTAGAAATAACACTGGCCAAGACACTAGTGAGCAGTTTATAAGGATTAACTAACATCTAAAATTTTTATCTATTTACAGTGAATTGTAGTCATAAATGTAAGGCACGTAATTGTTTTAAATGCAAGAATGATCAAGAGGAATCTTTTCCAATCTAAAGGCCCCAGCACATTTACAGAGAAATTAGTCTTCATTCTTCGTTCAGAGCCAAAAATAAGTTCGGAACAGCTTAGCAGCGACATACTGTTTCCGAACATTCAGACACCCGCCACACCACTGTGGAAGGCGTTTAGAGGAACATTTAAATATGAGGACACTCAAGACTACATGTAAAGCATCAACTAATATGACATTAAAATGTGTTATCAATGACTTGACTTCATGACTCATTCTATGAGTTGAATTCACACGAGATTAGTGTTTTAACTACTCAATGAGAATTTAAAGTAATATACTGTATATGCAGTAGGAAATGTGTAAGTTGTCTTGTTTACATTCTGAATTCATGGAGCTAATGAGCTAACACGCTATACGCAGCCATAATGTGCGCCGATTAGACTCTGTTATTGTAATTTATGATTACACTGATACTACTGCAAAGGTGTGTGTATGAAAGAGTGTTAATGGGTAGAATACAGACAAAAGAATGATGATAAGAGAGGCATATTTTACTTTGGGCAGATGTGTGAATGGCTTTCACTGCAGAAGGTACGAGTGAAGCGGCATATAAAAAAAAAGCGTGAATGGGCACTTAAGAGTATTTGAGTAGATTTGATTGCTTTTGTAGGCTAATTAAACAAAAAAGTCACAAGACATGTTCTTGGAAAATGTGTCTACATGAACACATTTCACTACTTTATACAGATGTAGGTACATTTGCACCAGCTTACTAATAGCTCTCCACTCCCGTGTGTTCATGTTGGCTGATTTTAACTGACTGAACAAGAAATAGTTGTTAGCCTCAAAGTAGGTGGAGCTCCATGTCACACCTAGTGATGACGTTGACCAATGGCAATAAAAAGGTGTTTAGCAGCTGGGAAGAAGTTTTTCTGAAAATTCGCCCAGGTGAGCTGTTACGAACCACCGAAACAATCTAAAAAAACAGCCCTTTACATTGCGAGTAAATCACTTGCATATGCGACTAAATTATGCGCTATGCAACTAAAATATGTCTGTGACTTTTACTGAATAAGAAGCTGGCAATTAAGAAGCTGGATTCAGCCTCGTCTTTTACTGCATGTTGTGTCTCTTGAGCGAGCACCCTGAAGGAAATTGACCTTATTTGGCTGCAGTGGGTCCAGATCTGTCTTGATTGCATTGTCACCATCACTTTAGTTCAGCAATGAAATGGCATTGACATAGTATTTTAAGAAGTCAACTCTGACTTTGATTAAACTTTTCCAAGGATTGTTTTCACAACATTCTGTTTTACAGCATGGCTACAGAACAGTGATGTACCTGTTGGACATCTGTTAGAAGGTAAATGTGTTACAAAATGTGTTGTAGATTTGAATTTGAGTACTTGTACAATAAATATATGTACACCTAAGTCAATACACATTATGCAAGTAAAATTTTACTTTTGCTTCGTCCCGTGTATTGTGTGTCCAAAGACGAGAGCCACACACTCCATTTTATTATCCTTTATCCTTTTAAAAAGTAACAAAAAATAAATATTTATTCTAATCATATATTGCACAGATGAAGGAAAAACCACAGTGCAACTTCTCTCTCATTAATCCTTCTATCTCTTGTTAATGTGCTAATATACAGTACATTTGCCCGCGGAGCAGCCGTTCTCTTAAAGCGACAGTGCCATTTTAGTGCTTGTTATACATATAAATGTAAACTCAATGTAAATCACTCAAGTGCATATAAACAAACATGTAATTAAATGTAGTAAATGTAACAAATGTGTAAATACAGAAATATTTAAAGGCACAATCATACATTATGAAATATTTTTACTTCAGATCTTCACTGTTGTAATGTTCTGTAACGTCTGTAACGATGTTGCTGGCTCTGGCAAAGACGATGAAGACGAGATGATGTGAAGAACCCAAGTGCAAATTTATTCCAACCGTGATATCCAGAAACCCTAACTACAAATGTGAATAAAACAAACACATAAACTTGAGCTTGACTTTGACAACCAAAGTTACATTCACAAACAATACCTGACAATGGACCATGGAAAACATGAGGGTTAAATACATGGACATGGGAGAACACATGACAAAGATAACCAATAAACACAAAGAACTCTAAACAAGATAAGACAATCAACCAATGAAAACAAGACATATGAGCATGGAGGGAAACATGAAATCACATGACAAGGGAACCACATGACATGAAACAGGAACTAGAATTTCAAAATAAAAGACATGAAAAACATGAACCAACAAAATAAACGACAACTGTAAATATGAAAAAATTTAACAAATAGGCTTGTGCCACATCTATGCAAGTTTTTATTTTATTTTATTATATATATATATATATATATATATATATATATATATATTAGTAGTTTTGATTTAGTAGCACTTAAATAATTATTTTTATAATATCATTATTAAACAATTGTTATATTTGTAATGATATTTTTATTCTTAGGTTCCAACTTATTTTGTTAAAAATGTGTATGAAATTTCAGTGACAAGCTTCTATCGTTATTAAAAATGATACCATATAAATTTATAGAATGTGAAACACACAAGCTGAAATGTGATGCAAATGATAAAAATATGTAAATTCTGAAAGTAATATGTACATTATGCGAAATATGAAAATAAATGTACAATCTCACATACTATATTGCGTGAAGTCATATATATGAATACTATATACACTGGCGGCCAAATGTTTGGAATAATGTACAGATTTTGCTGTTTTAGAAGGAAATTTTGTATTTTAATTCACCAAAGTGGCATTCAACTGATCACAAAGTATAGTCAGGACATTACTGGTGTTAAAAAAAACAGCACCATCACTATTTGAAAAAAGTCATTTATGATCAAATCTAGACAGGCCCCATTTCCAGCAGCCATCACTCCAACACCTTATCCTTGAGTAATCATGCTAAATTGCTAATTTGGTACTAGAAAATCACTTGCCATTATATCAAACACGGTTGAAAGCTATTTGGTTCATTAAATGAAGCTTAACATTGTCTTTGTGTTTGAGTTGTCACTGTATGCAATAGACTGGCATGTCTTCAGGTCAATATTAGGTCAAAAATGGCAAAAAAGAAACAGCTTTCTCTAGAAACTCATCAGTCAATCATTGTTTTGAGGAAAGAAGGCTATACAATGCTTGAAATAGACAAAAAACTGAAGATTTCATACAAAGGTGTACACTACAGTCTTCAAAGACAAAGGACAGCTGGCTCTAACAAGGACAGAAAGAAATGTGGAAGGCCAGATGTACAACTAAACAAGATAATAAGTACATCAGAGTCTCTAGTTTGAGAAATAGATGCCTCACATGTCCTCAGCTGTCAGCTTCATTGAATTCTACCCACTCAACACCAGTTTCATGTACAACAGTAAAGAGAAGACTCAGTGGTGCAGGCCTTATGCTGCAAACATGACACTTCCAGGAGTGCCAACACAAATATCTTGTATCATGCACATCGACAAGTGCATGGAGAATGAATGGCCACTGTTTGTGATTAATTTAATCACGGTAGCCATCCATTTATTTTTTAATAAGATTTCCACACCATTCAAAATAATAGACGGCAGTCATGGAATTATCCCACAATACAAAAAAAAAAACAAAAAAACAACAACATATAAATTCTGTGCACAAAGATGTTTTAAATTAAAAATAAATACACAATACTAGGAGAAAAGCTTCAGTGTGCTTTTTTGGAACACTAACATCTAGCCCAATTCTGTAAAATTATTGTTTATACTTTTGAAAAAATGGCTGCAAAATTCCTTGTATTAAATTAGGCTAAATAAATTACCAAATGAATAAAGCATTAAATTAAAATTAATTACCAAACTAAAAAAATTTATATTTTTAGACCTATATATGCCTTTTCTTTACACAAAATTAAATTAGCCTTACCCTGTTCTGTAGACGAAAAAAGCCATCTGAATGACATTCTCAGAATGTCCTACACTTTTTTCAAGACTATAAACTATCAGAACTATTTGTCCAATGCTGAGCTCACTTTCAGAAAATGAGTTTTTGAACATTTTAAAACTTTTAAATATTTTAAATCTAACCCTCTTTACCTCGGATCACATTTGCTGAGCTTCTTCAGAAAATGTAAATTGCATTATGAAGCTAAAATTTATTTTAGATGACAATCAAGTTCAGTTGGTCATTAAAAGTTGCTGGACAAATATGTGGGACATAATGCAATTGTGATGGCAATGCTTTAGATTAGATGATTGTTCAAAATAGCCTATTGAATATCAGGAATGTATCATATGTAAACCCTGATATTACACTGCATCAATGTTTCTTTAATAGTTGTGCACACAGCATATACACATGGATGGATGGTCCTTATACTAAGACTGAAAGTTTCCCCCACTACTTGGTGCAGGTTGCCAGCTTGAACAGGGCCATGATGATTCGCTTTTGGGTCGGAACCAGTGGCAACCTGTGATTGGTGCAACATCAGGACCAATATTATAGTTCTGTCAGAAGGGCAACTGCTCCCTTTTGATTGCAATTCCTCGTCTTCTGATTGCATTTATTTGTGAAATTAAAATGACAGTAAGCTGGCTAATTTCAATGAATTGTCTCAATACTCTCCCCATTTTACCATAACTTCGGAGGAAAAAAAATTAGGGACATCTGGGAGGTGAAAGGTACACTATTAGCGATAAACACACATTTCTGTATGGAAACGGCTTAAGGGCAGATTTCTTTTGCGATAAACCAAAACTTATTTGACAAAGTGTTTTTGATGTCATCACACACGCCATTTTTATCGATAAAAGGCCATTTGAATGGAAACAAACTTTTTTTTACGCATTTTCACTTTGTTGATCACAAAATGGCATGAAAAGTGGATGGAAACTAGGCTTATGGCAAGTGCTACAGGAAGCATGGAAATTTCACCTGAGTATCTGGACAAACTGACAGCTAGAATACCAAGGATCTGCAAAGCTGTCATTGCTGCATGTGGAGGATTTTTTGATGAGAACTCTTTGAAGTAGTTTAAGACGTTCTGAACATTTTTCACGTTATTAATGTCCTGATTATAAATTGTGATCAGTTGAATGCCACTTTGGTGAATAAAAGTACCAATTTCTTTCCATAAGAGCAAAATCTGTACATTATTCCAAACTTTTGGCCACCAGTGTATATGTGAAGATGCCCCGTTCTGGGTTTGCTTAATATAATTTTTCAGTTTTCAGTTGCATGACGCTTACGTGTTGTCAAATGTCTGGTGAGTAAAACCAATAATTTACAACCCAATGGTGATTCTTTCTCCAACGTGTCCGTAGAAGGTTGAAAACACTTTAGACATATTTTGTTCTAAATGACGTCAATGACCTGTTCTTTCTTTGATTTCGTAGGAAGTATGCAGGGGCCTTAAGACTCAAAATAACACTACAACAAATTGCAATATCTTTAGTGGCTTTCAACTTAGTGGCTCCAAAACGCATTTGATCAATTAAGCCACATTTAAACATCTATAAATAACATTGCATTAGATATCAAAATATAAAACCAAATGGCAACTAGATTATTCTCTACCTTTTCATTTTTAGTAGATGTTTAAAGTCACTTCCCCTCAAGTTTACACAGGTGCCTTAGCAAAGTACAGTAACCACAGGTGTAGTTTATCACATTAACTATGGACATGTCACACTTTTTGACAACCAAAAAGCTTCCAGATACTTTTTTTGTTGTAATTCTGAACAAAATCACATTTTTTGAAATGTTTTGTATGAAAAGTGCAATTTTAATATATTCAGAATCAGGAGAAGGAATCCAGCGCCAGTTCTCCAACATGTCGGTGATGTTGACGAAGGAAATTGCGGACTTGGAGGATCTCACTGCAATACGTCGATCGATTACGGCAATGGAAAAAAAATTCTCTGAGCTAGTCACAAGAGTGACAGATGTTGAAAAAGGAATCTATTTTTTGGAGTCATCAGAGAGGGAATTAGCTACTAATCCGCCCGCGACCAAAGTTGATTTGGAACGTGTTCTTGAAAAGCTTGAAGATCTTGAGAATAGAAGCAGCAGGAATAACATTCGAATTTTGGAATTCCTGAGCATGAGGAGGGCAGAGATATGGTGAAATTCCTAGAGGAGCTTTTCCCGAGTCTGCTCGACAGAACAGGCCACAAGCTGGAAATCGAGCAAGCTCACAGATCTGCTGAGGGAGACAGGCCTCGATCGATTCTGACCAAATTTTTGAAATCATCCAATAAAGATCTCGTGTTGTGCCAGGCGAGGAGCAAAGGAAAGCTTTCTTGGAAGAATTACAATATTTTCTTGTTCACGGACTTTGCGAACTCGACAAGAGAGAAACGTGATCGGTTTAGGGAATGCAAGAAACTCTTACATCAGCGGAAGATCACTTTCGCTCTGATGTTTCCAGCCAGACTGAGAATAAACACCAAGGACGGCAGCAAAGTATTTACATGTCCCTATCAGGCAATGTCTTTTATTGAAACAATGAGTGAGTAACCATTGGGTGTTTTTCTTGTGAGTGGATTGACTCACTGTACATACTCCTGGCTTTCAGAGGAAGCTGGGCGCCATTTTTGTTTCCTTTTGCGTTGGAAAAGGCGAGTGGTTGGAGTTTTTGTTTTGTGGATCAACATTTTTCCTTAAAGAAATTTTTGCATTGACAGAAGATCACTTTTACAATGAACGGATGACCGCAAAATATCTACATGCCCACACAAAGGATGTCTTTTATAAAGTTGGCGGACTGTGTAAATCATGGGATATACTTTTATGCGGCCTCCGAGTGAATTGACTCTCGACCATCCGAGGAACCGGGATGCGTGTTTCTTTTCCTTTTGTGCTGGTTCCGCCTAGCGGTTGGAGTTTGTTTTGTTTTATAGCACTACTTCGGGACAGTTATGGATGAATCTGTCAGTTCCTTGTGCTTATGCCTCCTGTTGGCTGGAGTATGATTTGTGGAGTATTTTCGTGGGACATTGGAATGATTATGTCATCTGCTGCACTCATCAGCTGGCTCACTGAAGATTAGTTTGTCTAACCGAGGAAACTGAACAGCTTTATATCGGCTGGAATTTGTTTTGTGAAGGAACACACCTTTGAGACAGTTCTGTGAATGAGTCTACATGTTCTTTGTGTTTATTCTGCCTATTGGCTGGGGTTTGTTTTACAAAATATTTGATGATGTGTAATTTTGCCTTACAAATTTGTGAGGCAAAATTGAGCAATCCGATGGCAAAGTTGTCGTGGGGGCTCTCGTAGGCGTACATGGACTCCTTGAGTTTAAAGGGATTGACGGCGGTTGGCATTGTCGTGCGCGGGGTTAATGCGCACGTTTTTCTTTTTTCTGTTTGTTTTGTTCAGGGGGAAGTTTGGGGTTTTATTGTTGCATTAATGTTGAAATGTGGTCTTGATCATTTTATTTTTGGCACACAATTTATTTTTTCTATTATATCAAAATGTCAAATGTTAATATGAATGGATTGTCTTTCTCCACGTGGAATGTGAATGGGTTGGGGAACCCCATAAAAAGAAGGAAGGTTATTTCTTTTCTTAAACGTAAGAAATATGATATATTGTTTCTTCAAGAAACGCATCTTTCCCTGCAAGAAGCTGAAAAATTTGGGAAGATATGGGGTGGACATGTTTTCTTTAGTGTTGTCTCTAGTAAGAGCATGGGAGTCATTACATTGATAAGTAAACATCTACAATTCAAATGTCTCAAACAGTTTAATTATAAATTAGGAAGTGTCGTTATTGTTTTAGCAGAAATTCAGGGGCAAAGGTTGATTATGGCTAATATTTACGCACCTAACACTGATGATCAGGGCTTTTTTATAGATCTTGAAGGGATGTTGCAAGCCGCTGGCACCCCTCATGATATAATTTTGGGAGGAGACTTTAATCTTTTGATGGACTCAGTCCTTGATCATAGTGAAGCAAAAGTGTGCAAGCCCCCTAGAGCAACATTGACGCTTCACAGAATGTGTAAAAATCCTGGTCTTGCAGATATTTGGAGACTTTTGAACCCATCTGGTAGAGACTATATTTTTTTTTTCATCAGTCCATAAGATTTATTCTAGAATAGATTTTTTTTTAAATATCCAAATCCCTCATTTCATCTGTTGTTGATTGCTCAATTGGAAACATTTTAATCTCGGATCACGCCCTGGTGAGTTTAGAGGTGTTGCCACATATAGAGAAAAAGAAATCATATAGTTGGCGCCTTAATGTATCTCTTTTGCAAAATCCTGATTTCCAACAAATGTTAAAGACTGAAATCAGTGTTTATATGGAGACCAACTGGTCCTCGGTATCCTCTGTGGGCGTGGCTTGGGAGGCATTTAAGGCGGTTCTTAGGGGTCGGATCATACAGTATGCCTCATTCATCAAAAAATCCAAAGCATGAGAACTCGTGGAGTTGGAAGGAAATATTAAAAGTGCAGAGGCAGAGCTGAAGCGCCGTATGTCATCTGATGGCCTCAGAGAATTGACCCGATTGAAATATAGATATAATACTATTTTGTCGCAGAAAGTGGAGTTTTGGTTATTCAGGGCAAGACAGTCATACTTTGAGTCGGGGGACAAAGCAGGGAAGCTTTTGGCTAGATATATAAAGCAGAGAGAGTCTTTTTCTACAATTCCCTCAGTGAAATCTGCTGGTGGTGAAAATTTTACCTCAGCCATTGATATTAATAATGCTTTTAAAGAATTCTATCTTGATCTTTATAGTTTCACATCTTCGTCTACTGATGAAGACATTAGAAACTTTGTGGAACCATTAGATCTTCCTAAACTGAAGACTGAGCAAAAAAACGCTCTTGATTCTGAGATAACCTTGGAGGAGCTTGACAAGGTAATTAAGTCCCTACCTACTGGCAAGGCTCCGGGGCCAGATGGTTTTGCCACAGAATGTTTTAGATCCTGTGCTACAGAACTGGCTCCACTTTAGTTAGAAGTTTACACTGAATCATTAAGAATGGAAAGCTTCCCCCAACCATGACACAAGCCCAGATCAGTCTGATTCTTAAAAAGGACAAAGATCCAAGTGAGTGTAAAAGTTACCGTCCAATCCCCCTGATCCAACTAGATGTAAACATTTTGTCAAAAATTTTGGCTAACCGATTAAGTAAGGTTATGACATCTCTTATACATATAGATCTGGTGGGGTTTATTCAGGGCCGCAGCTCTTCTGATAACATCAGGCGTCTTATCAATATCATGTGGTCAGTAGCGAATGATCAGTCTCCGGTCGCTGCCATCTCACTTGACGCCAAAAAGGCGTTTGATATGGTAGTGGGTTAGGCCTACCCAAGATTTTGTTTTATTATTATGCATTCGGTCTCAGACATTTGGCTCACTGGTCGCTTCCACCTGAGAGAGCCCCTCCCTGGTTTCTTATTGAACAAGAATTCTTGCCCCTATTTCGCCATTGCAAAGCCTTTCGATCAAACTAACCGGAGAAGTTAAGTCACGCCCCGTTATTTCGCATTTGCACGTGGTTTGGACTAAAGTGTCCAGAGTGTTTAATTCGGACATTTATTTAAATGTTGCTTCAAGCATATGGCTGAACCCTAAATTACATATTAATAAATCCCCTTTCTGCTGGTCAGAGTGGATTGGGAGGGGGATTACTACACTCAGTGACCTATATGAGAGTGGAGTACTGAGATCTTTTAATAATTTGGTTCAACATTTTAAGATTCCTAGATCTCAGTTCTTTAGGTTTTTACAGCTGTGCCACCTGCTCTGTACTGTTTTTGGGAGTGGTGTGCACCCCCCTAAAGCAGCAGATACTTTGGTAATGGTGATTACTGATTATGGGAAAGGTCATGAAGTTTCTGTGTATTACTCCCTGTTAAATCAGAGTCTGGGGGATGGAGCTTCGTCTTCTCTCAAGAGATTATGGGAGAAAGATTTAAACTTGGTATTGGAGGAGGGAGAATGGGCTAGGATCCTAAAAAGCATCAGGTTATAAGTTGATTCCTAATGCATAATTTTGTGGTTAAATTTATTTTTGTCTGTCTTTGAATCAATGAAAAATGTTAATAACAAAAAATTTGCATTTTGTAAACATTTTTTTTTTTTCACCCAATTTGGCATGTCTAATTCCCAGTGCGCTTCTAAGTCCTCGTGGTCGTGTAGTGATTCGCCTCAATCCGGGTGGCGGAGGATGAATCCCATTTGCCGCCACGTCTGAGACCATCAACCTGCGCATCTTATCACGTGGCTTGTTTAGCGCGTTGCCACGGAGATATAGCGCATGTGGAGGCTTCACGCCATCCACCGCGGCATCCGCACTCAACTCTCCACACGCCCCACCGAGAACGAACCACATTATAGCGACCACGAGGAGGTTACCCCATGTGACTCTACACTCCCTAGCAACCAATTTGCTAGTGCCAATTTGGTTGCTTAGGAGACCTGGCTGGAGTCACTCAGCACGCCCTGGGATTCGAACTAGCGAACTCCAGGGGTGGTAGCCAGTGTCTTTTACCACTGAGCTACCCAGGCCCCCTTTTGTAAACATTTGTATTTTTTAATGTATATTATGCACATTTAACATTTGTATTATGTGGAATTCACTGCCTTTCGATGTTTAGTGGTACACCTGATGGCTGTCACATGCCTACCAGATTCACTTGTTGCACATCAGTCCTAGGAACTTATCAGAGTTCTGGAAAGCCCCTCACTCCCACTCACTTTAGATTCAGGCTCTCTGAATTAACTTCCACCTGATAGCTTTCATGTGTCTGACCACTTGCTTTCACAGCGATGTCTTGTAACTTTGGCATTTGTGAAATCCCCTTCTTCCCTTCTCTTTCATTTCCTTTTTCTCTTAATTCTACTAATGTTGTAGAGAATGAGGTCAACCAAATTTTAGTTGTAAATGTGGAAACCTGTGCCATGGAATTATTGCTTAAACTTCTTTGTTGTGGGAAGAAAATAACTTTCCGTGGCAGAATATACTGAATCAATCTGCATGTTTCTGTATCACGGGAATGCCCTTTTCTAACCAGGGAAGTTACATATTGCATACTGAGTCTAGTGGGTTTATTCATGAAATATTATTAATCTAATAGTTATTGTTTTCAACTATACAATATTTTGGAGAAGAGTAACTGAGGCATGGTAATATGAGATTTAGACCAAATATAAACCAGTATATTTAGTCAAGGAATTATTAAAGGTTTCTTTTCAGTTAAAAGATAACATTTTATTCATGGCTGTGGAAGGCTAAGGATTTCTGCTAGGTGAGATTAGATATGTTAAGTCATTTGTTAAATTGTTCAACAGGATAATAGGCTTTAAATTTGCATGCATGCATGATGTAGATTGCTCAATGTTTTCAACATTTTCAAAGACAAACTGTAAGTCTGCAGCAGCTAAATAATCACATTCTTGTCCTCTGGTTTTGACACTTTGCATACATTATTTGAATTGTCAGGCCATTTTAGGCCCTATATAGTGAAATGACAAAATGTAGCTGTCATTCTCGAACTTATTTAAAATAAATAATTTGCGTCAATGATGTGGCCTTTTAGATTTTATATGTAGAATGTCAAATGTGGCTCAGTTCATTTTAAAGTAATAGTTTACCCAAAAATGAAAATTCTTGCATCATTTACTCACCCCCATGCCATCCAAGATGTGTATGACTTTCTTTCTTCAGCAGAACACAAATTAAGATTTTTAGAAAAATATATCAGCTCTGTAGGTTCATACAATGCAAGTGAATGGTGAGCAAAATTGTGACGCTCCAAAAGCACATGAAGGCGATTAGCGCTAATATAATTTATTTTTTAATTTATTCACACTTATATTGTCCTAAACCCATCTGACTTTCTTTCTTATGTGGAAATACAAAAAGAAAAAAAAAGTACGAATATCCCTGTCTGTCTTCTCAATACAACAGTAGTTGTGTGTGACTCACATTAAAGCTTAAAAATATCATTGAAATAGTCCGTACGACACGTGTCATATTGCAAGTCTTCTGAATAGGTCTTTCTGATAGGTTTTGGTGAGAAACCACCCAAAATGTACAGTAAGTTATTTTCAGTGAAAATATTGATGTCCACTGCATGTTCACAAGCATTATGAGAGAATCTCATTAACAGTGCATCACGTGTTCATGCGAAAACTTGTTTTAGAACAAAAAAAAATGCAAGTTCTCACATGTCACTGTGAATGAGCATCTCAAAGCATTTATTAACATGCAGTTAATGCCAAGATTTTCTCTGAAAAATTACTTAAATTTCATGTTTCTCACCAATCATGTTGTTTCTCACCTATCATATGCTTTCAGAACTCTTGCAAAATGACACACAAGCTGTATGGACTGCTTTTATGATACTTTTCGGTGCTTTATGAGTGTGCCAGTGTTTGATCAAGGGATAAAGACAGAGCAGTCAAGCAGATAGCTCTTCCCAGGGTAATACTAGTTCCCCTGGGTATGTGAGCAAGAGTGGGACAGGACAGGGTCTAGGCCTGACTGCGCTTTCAGCACTGTGACTAATGGCACTGAGAGGCAGAGTCGGACAGAGAAACGATGAGAGGAGGATGACACTGTGGTTTAGGAAGGGGAGTTGAGTGACAGACTTGTGGGAGCATGTCTTTTACTGTACACACTACATGAAGTGGCTCTCACTGTCAAGTGATGGACAAATTACATACTCAAGGCATTCTTTAAATTAAATCTAGGAAAGTGTCTGTGGGTACTTCAACAGATTCTGTGGACTGTCTTTAATACCCAAGAGAATGCTATCTGTTAGCATTCTTGTTCATCTCAATGGCAGCTGCTCGGCTGGAGCATGATCCCTTAGTAGTATCCAATTTGAATTCTGCCATCTTTGCTCATGGGTGCTCGGTTTTAGAAAAATGTTTTTTCTTTCAGGCCAATCACTTGAACTGTTAATGCCATGTGACTTATCACTCAGGAGCCGCATGAAAATTACCTGACAACAGAGTCCCAAGGCCTTCGCTAGCGACTGTCCAGAGCTGTGACACACAAATAGTTCATTTCATGATTTTAAGAGACCTACAAATCAATCGATCACTACCAAAACATATGCTATAATAGTAGCATTTGTGATTAATATATTGCTTGCAAAACATTTATTTTTGTCATAATACATGGGTAATTTTGAATGACAGTCAATGGAGAAACATGCTTTTTGCCACAGATGGTGTAGTTAGGGCATCTGCCAGCATGGGCTAACTGGGCCATGCAAACCAGCCAAACCTTTTCCCTTTGATAGAGATAACCTTGATCCAGGTGACAGAGAACATTCTGGACAATTCATGTGACATGGTGTAATAACCCAAATACTGAACAGACATAGACAAATGAAACTGTATGAGCACCGCTGTGAGGCACATTAAACATTTCCGGTGGATTGAGCTGTTGTTTTTATTTCCCTTTGACTTCAGAGACTTCTCTCTAGAGGTCTCGCTGGGGACACTGGCACAGCTTTTACCGCTGTCTGAATAGCGATGGATGAGAGAAGGGTCAGACTCAAAAATGATTGCCGTCAAAATTCGTATGTGTGTGTGTAAGCACTTTGTCTTCAAGCCCACTGAAGCATAGAGATGCATCTCTTCTCAATCCTCTCTGTCTGTCTGACTCATAACAAGCTCATATCCAGTTACATCATAGCAAATAATTTAGCTTTGGAATCCAATAGGTAGCCGCTGGCTGAGAAACTAATTCACCCACCAACTGCTAAACTTGTGAGGGATTTCTTGGTTTTCTGATATGCGGAAATAATTCTCATAGGTCCCATACCACATTATATTGCTGTTTATTGTGTGGGTGGAAAAGCATTCCATCTCTTTTCTCCTCTTCTCTGTCAAGTCTGATTGACACGCTAAAGACTTTGAGCCAAGCGGCTATTGTCAAGCTAACCTTGTGATGTCTGTCTCTATAGATTTTGTGTTAGGATTTGGCGAACTGATGCAATTTGGGAAAGTTCAGCAGAAGGCCTCAGTTGTGGGTTTTAAGGCCTTCTTGAAAAGTTTCTTTGAAATATGAGGTTCTGTTTGCTACTTTATCTGAAATCTCTTTTTCTTTGTGATGATGTCCTATGGTTTCACATTTGTGGTAGATCAGGGGTTTTCAGCGGGGGCATTCAAAGGATACCCAGGGGCGCTGAAAGCAAATTAGTAGAGAGGGGGGCGTTAGGTTACAAATGGGGGGTGTTTATCAGTCAATTAAGTTCCTCTTTGCATAAAAAATATTTATCTTGACTTGGAATTTACCAGATCTCCATTATACGGGTTGGTGCACATTTGTACTGTGGTTCATCTGAAGTGTCTGGTTTAGCAGCATAAAATACACAGGCGGAGTCACAACCTCAGCTAATGCACGTGTCTGGCTCTGTAGTTGGATACAGCTCAATGTACAGAACAGAACAGGGGCGTTTTTACTCACAGACCGGTCTCAAACTCTTAAACCATCACCGTTTATCATTTCAGCGCTGCGAGAACCAGTGAGAAGCACGGCGCGAGATTCGGAAACCATTTGAATTCGGCACAGAATTCAACATCACCACCCTTGAATTTACTATAGTATCACTAACTGTACATTAGGAAGAAATAGATTGATAATAAATGTTATCATATCACTACTTCAGCTCTATTAAATTGGGAATGAAGTAGGGGGTGTTCATCTAAAAAAGGTTGAAGAACCACTGTGGTAGATGATCAAAGATTTTATTCCATGGACTGTCATACTACAGAGAATCGTTTCTGTAAAAATCGAACATTCTAGCAAAGATTGGACTTAAAAAAATAAAAAAAAGAGTTCTGCAGCCAATTGCAACAAACCCCTTAAATTAAGAAAAGCCTTAGAGATTAGAGCTGTTCAGTTTGTACTCCTGAAATCCAGAAGAGAATTAGCATTTTTGAGGCATGGACTCCTTCAGGAAATTCTAATGGGTTTTAGAATATCAGTTTTTGATATGAGTTAAATAAGGTCTGTGATTAACAATACCATAAGGACTACAATCTTTGTCCAATTAATTTACATGACATGTAATACATTAATTGTAGCCCTTATACTACAAATCTTTGTTTTGTTTACAGTTCTTATGTTTTTTGTCTTGGATGTTGTCTGCCTTATTGTATACGATAGACAAACACTTTTGGACATTGGTTCTGCAATTGTACACGAAAACCAGACTTCCAATTCCTCAGTGCCGACCCGCTGTTTACAAACACGCCAGCGGAGCCCTTTGTCTGGGCTGCCCAGCCGCGGAAATGCAGAAAGAAAAGAGGAAATAGAGCCGGCGTTCTCATCAGAGTAAGTCGTCGCTCAAATCGACCCCTGCAACCCAGCATTCTACTGGCAATTGTTCAGTCTCTGGACAACAAGCTCAGCAAGCTGAGAGCACAGATCTCTTTCCAACGAGAGACGAGGGACTGCTGCATTATCTGCCTTACAGAAACTTGGATTCCAGATTCAGCCATCGAACCCGCTGGGTTCTTTCCAGAGCGAAAGACCTCTCAGGTAAAAGCAGAGGTGGTGGTGTTTGTTTTATGATCAACAAATCCTGGTGTGATCAGAGGAACGTACATTCTATCGTCTTTCTGCTCTCCTGATCTGGAATTTCTCATGCTTCTGTGTCGACCATTCTGGCTACCGAGGGAATTCACAGCAGTCATTATCACTGCTGTGTACATCCCGTCACTAATCACACTTAATGCGTGGACCTCCGCTCAGCATTCAACACCATAGTGCCCTCCAAGCTTGATGAGAAACTCCGGGCTCTGGGCTTAAACAGCTCACTGTGCAGCTGGATCCTGGACTTCCTGTCAAGCAGACACCAGGTGGTTAGAATGGGCAGCAACATCTCCTCATCACTGACCCTCAACACTGGAGCCCCGCAGGGCTGTGTTCTCATCCCACTCCTGTATTCCCTGTACACACATGACTGTGTGGCAACACACAGCTCCAATGCCATCATTCAGTTTGCTGATGATACGACGGTGGTAGGTCTGATCACTGACAATGACGAAACAGCCTACAGAGAGGAGGTGCACACTCTGACACGCTGGTGTCAGGAGCACAACCTCTCCCTCAATGTCAGCAAGACCAAGGAGCTTGTGGTGGACTTCAGGAGAAAAGACAGAGAACACAGCCCCTTCACCATCAATGGAGCACCGGTGGAGAGAGTCAGCAGCTTCAAATTCCTCAGTGTCCACATCACAGAGGAACTCACATGGTCCATCCACACTGAGGCCGTTGTGAAGAAGGCTCATCAGTGCCTCTTCTTCCTGAGATGGCTGAGGAAGTTTAGAATGAACCACTACATCCTCACATGGTTCTACACCAGCACTGTAGAGAGCATCCTGACTGGCTGCATCACTGCCTAGTACGGCAATAGCACCGCCCACAACCGCAAAGCCCTGCAAAGGGTGGTGCGAACTGCCAGACACATCATCGGAGGTGAGCTTTCCTCCCTCCAGGACATCTATACCAGGCGGTGTGTGAAAAAAGCTCAGAGGATCATCAGAGACTCCAGCCACCCGAGCCATGGGCTGCTCTCACTGCTACCATCAGGCAGGCGGTATCGCAGCACCAGGACCCACCCCAGCCGACTTCATGGCAGCTTCTTCCCCCAAGCAATCAGACTTTTGAACTCTTGATCTCTCACAATCAACATACATCAGCACTGCAATCTTATTATCTCACTCCGGACTGTCATAAATTATATTCACTCTTAACAACACACTGGCAACTGACTATCAACTGACAGCCTGAATGTCAATACTGTACAATACAACCTACTGTATATTTTATATATATACTTTATATACTATTTTTATTCTTTGAACCTGTTATCTCTTGGCCAATTGGCTCACTCACATGTGACATGTGAGGCCAACTGGCTCACATGGTGTAAGCTAGTGATGGGAAGATCGGATAATTTTACTGATTTGGATCTTTGAGTCTTGTTCAGCAAAATGAACAAATCTTTATTCAAGTCATTTCAATCATTTGAGTAGAATTAAATTAAAATGTTACATTTTCAATAGCCAAATCCCCCCCAACATGTCTACTTACACAAACTTTGATTATAGTCCCAATAAGGAAAAAATTATAATGCAGCCAAGGACAAATTATGAGAAACAGAAAGATTAGTTAGTCTCTGGAATCTTCTTGTCTGAGTCGTTCGTTCTTTTGTCACGTGACAGCCATATATGCTATGCACACACACAGGAAAAGGAAATTATTAGTTCATCTCTCAAATCATCTGGTCCGAGTCGTTTGTTCTTTTGTCACGTGACCGCGTATATGGCTGTCACGTGACAAAAGGACGAACGATTTGGACAAGAAGGCTCGTGAGGTGAATTAATAATTTCTGTTTCCTATGTGAGCAGTGCATTGGGTATACGACTATCACGTGACAAAAGAACAAACGACTCAGACCAAAAGAGTTGAAAGGTGAACTAATCATTTCTGTTTCCTGTACAGCGCCTATGCAGTTTTCACGTAAGAAACGAACGGAGGTTGCGCAATGCGCATGCGCGGCCAAAACAAAATGAACAAATCACTCTCTGAGACTACTTGTTCTTCTGAGTCACATAAAAGATTTATTCAAAATGAATGTATCGTTCATGAACGACCCATCACTAGTGTAAGCTAGGGATGGGCATTTTTAGTAAATTTGTAGTCAAGTACTCTAACCCACAAAAAACGAGTACCCGAATACTTAAATTAAGTAAATTAAATTGCACATTACAAAATAACACGTATGACATGTACGTAAATCTTATATTTTGTTTTATTCACAAACGTTACTAAGAACGGCTTCACAATAAGATAACTTGAACAAACTGTGCTTTTCTTTTGGAAAAAAAATTATGAACTATATGCATTAATAAAAATTGAAAACAAAAAAAACATTTAAAAATAACAGTATAAAACATTTGCACTCACCCAGAGCTTAAAAACCAATACTGACAGCAGTAGGCTAATGCATATACATAAACTCTCAGTCTACATAAAGGCTATCACATTTTTATTATTTCACATGTTATTATTCAGAATAAAAAAGTGGTGAAATTTGGCTTTTTATAAAATGCCTTCTGCCAGTTTTCATATATTTAACACACACACATACACACACACACTGGTCTAATCAGCTTCTAAGTTTGCTTTTCATTTTCTTTCCACTAATAAAAGCAGATCCTCATCCATTGATTTGCATGACTCCAACAAGAACCAAATTCAAATAGAGCAAAATTCAATAAGGACCAAAACATAACAAGTATTGCCTCACTTGGCTTTGTTTGAAAACACAGACACCATTACATCTTCTCTCCCTCAACACCTCAACGATACACATCCACAGCGCCCCCCAATGGACTCAATTGTAACTGCAAGATTTGGTGAGATTCAGAGGCAACAGTGTAATTCAGCGCTGCTCATGGCAAGCAAATACAGAAAGGACAATTAATTTGCGATATTTGAGAAGTGTTTTGAATACTCGAGTAGCTGGTGCAGAATGAGTACTCTTACTCAATTACTTGTGCACATCCTAAGTATAAGCTGATTGGTCCTTTGACATGTAAACGGGTAGCCAATCAACTTGCATCTCTCTCTTTGTCTAACATTTAAATTGCTCAGTTTAGCAGATACAGTAAGCTGGTTTCACTGAACTCAATGGGTTTGTTGCGACTGGGAGCTATAAGTTCTAAAATGTTATCTAAATATATTAGATCAAACCTAGTTAGAGTTGCATAGATCTTTGTCATGGAACACAGTCTGAAACATTGCCACAACTCAGGGCTAAAACATTCTCAGGAAGTGAAAGTGCAGTGTCAGTGTTATGGACTGATATTTTTTGTTTTGTGCTTATAAAAACTGAAGATTGGCAATCATAAATAAGATATACACATTCAGCATCATAAGTCAGATATAGTCAGCCTTTATTTATTTTTGGTTATTTTTTACATTCGCCGTCATAAAAACGTTGCCTGTACTGGTGTTGGTTATTTTTGTATTTTATACATCTACCACTGAGATAATCTGGTACAATATGTGCATTCAACAGTCAACAATCATACAGATTCTGAATAATATTTTACGTAAACAAAAAATTTTTTTTTGTTCTGTGCAAGATAAAATACTACACATAAGGTTATGTAAGTCCTCTCCTATGAGCGTTGCCAAACTACCATTTAAACCTTCACCTCTGGCTTCAGATTTTTATGCAAGACTTGATATGTCACCCTTTAAGACTGATCTCAGATAATTTTTATCAGTTCTTTTCACATTGGTAAGAGTTGTATTATGGATGAGCATATAAGACCCAGAGTGTTGCTCTGTAAACATCTGTCATAGAAACATTACCCAACAGGAACTGTCTAAACAGAGGAGAGTGAAGTAACCATTGGAAACCGTTAATAAAACCACAGCTAGTTCCAAAACAAAGTCAAACAGACATATGGACAAAAGGAGAGCTATGTTAAGTCATCATACAAATATTAAGCGTTCAGTTGCCTTGTGTTGAAATTGTTCTGACTGCATCTTGGAGCATAGAAGCTCCACAGAAAGTCATGTTGATTTGCGTCATCACTAATGCATGAAAACTATTTTAGTCTTTTCAAGGTCATGTCTGAAAAAAGCTTTACCATCATGAAATAATTATTTTATTTATATACTTATTAAAGTTGTTCTGATGTTGCATAAGCACTATGGTGACTGATGCACAATAATGCAATCCTTTGAATGCAATAATTAGTCACTTCGGGGCCTTTTTTGCACTCTGATCCAAATTTTTCCAATATATTCAGGCATTTAATTGTATTTCTGGCCTCAGAAATCAATTAAAACATAAACATCAAGTTTGCTATACCAAAAAGTGAAATAAAGAGACTTCTTGGTAGCGGGTGATCCATATCCACTCAGTTAAGAGCCTGATTGCTCTGAATGCAAATATAATATACCCAATCCAATGACAGTCTTCTATGGCAGATCTCTTTAAATGCTCTTGAGTCTGAAATAGTATTACCGCTACACACATGGACAATGCTCGACAATAACATACATAATCTTGACAATAACATACATATTACGTAAATGCTTTATAAAGTAGTCCATCCCCGGATGAGATAATGAATTAACATTACAGAGAATTACTGTAAAATATTCTGTCATTTACTGTCATTACGTTTTAATACATCACATAATTAAGTGCATTAGTAAATCAAACATAAGTCAAACCACATAATAACATGACAGGTACCTTTTGGACACTGGTCACCGCAAAGATATTTAACATTTAAATCATATGAATGTGATCCCTGAACAAGCAGATAGCCCATTACCTAAAAACAACATTCTAATTGTGATAGTAACTATGTACAGGGAAATGAATGAAAATCAGTCAAAACAACTGCATGCAATCACCTGTTGCTTATAAACATTTCAATCCATATGTGCCATCCTCAACCAGATGTTACTAGCACCATCACACACCATTAGATTATACCCAGTATCTGCATGGCCAATACAATTTGGTGGTACAAAAAATGTAATACTTACCTAGAAATAATGGATGAGCATTACACAGCACTGGCTGATGCTTCATTGTATCATGTAATGTATGAAGTGGTTGGCATGCTCTCCTACCTTCTCACAGTTTATGTTACAACTAGAAATATCAGCAAGCTATCTCTTAGTTTTTTGAAGTGAAGCTTTGCAGACATGCATGCTGTGAAGAATGCTGAACACTAGCACAGGTAGCGCACGGTTTAGGACATCCAAAAACCATCCAGGTAATGGTTTCATATTCGGAATATTTGATAAATGTTCAGTATTACAAAATGATTTGAAACAATATGCCCCTCTCCCCCTGTATTTTGTGATGCTTTGGATAAAAGCACCTGCTAACTGTTGTCAACATTCTGTTGTCTTTATGTAACATAGTGTGTTACACTCTGTTCCATAAATCCAAACTGTATGTCATTAATCCTGATTCTGAGTTTGGAGCTTTTTTTTAATGTGCATTACATCATGACCCATTTCTAAATATATGATATGTGCTTTTAAATGAATTATACCTCTAGAAATACTAACAGTCCCCTGATGGAAGTTGTTTTATGTGTGTCAGATTCGCTTGAGAAAGGATGCTTTTCAGTATGGTCTCACAACTTTATTTTTAATTTATCCTTTATTTAACCAGGAAGATCCCATTGAGATACAATATCTCTTCTACCAGGGATTCCTGGTCAAGATGATCCTGTCAGCATCAAAATAATTTCACATAGAAATACAAAGAAGGACATAAAAACCACACAGTAAACAAACACAAAACATACCAGGATCGAGGACTAAAGAAAAGGAAAAAAAAGCAATGGAGATCATAAACTAATGTTAAAAGCATTGACATTGTTCTGTAAAAACGGACTTTAAAATGTTTTTAAACAGATCAAGAGATAGTACAGATTCCATGTTTAATGTGCCTTGGAGCTAATTCCATGCATACGGAGCATGATTGGGAAAGGCAGATCTACCTAGCTCTGTGTGGGTAGTTGGTGTCTTGAGTAAAATGTTTTCTGTTGATCTGGTGTTATACATGCTAGAACAGTATGTCAGCAAACTAGATATATACTGCGGTAATTTACCCAATAAAGCTTTTACAATATAATTTAACATATGGGGTTTTCTCCTTTTTTTATATAAGTTACAATGATGTGTACAGGCACTTGCACCACTTACAAATCGTGAAGCAGCATGATAGACTACATCCAGTGTTTTTAAAAGAGTCAAGTTTGCATGCATATAAACTACATCACCGTAGTCTAACACTGACAAAATGGTACTTTGGAATAATCATTTTCTTGCAGTAAAAAAAAAAAAAATAATATATATATATATATATATATATATATATATATATAATTTTATTTTTTATTTTTTATTTTTTTTAAGCGAAAATAAAAACCTAACTTTGGCCTGAGTTTTTTTAGGAGGCTATCAATATGAATACCAAAAGTCAACTTATCATCAAGCCAGATACCAAGGCATTTATAAGAGGCAACCCACTCAAGATGAGTGCCATCTTATGTTTTAACCATACAATCACTGAGCGCATTGAAATTTCATCGAAGTTCATCAGAATACATCCAACGTCACATGTCATCCATTAATAATGGACAGTTCATGTCAATGTCAGTATTCACATATTTCAAATGAATAATTGATGTGACTACCAAAACATTCTGTTAAGGCTTTGAATTTCCTTTGAACAGATGAGCATTTTAATAACACTATTATTGCTTCTAGGCATATCAGTGAAGTACCCAGTTAATATAAGCACTTTTTGAGCTATAATATCAGTCTGGTAAATGGTCTTTAAACTGGAAGATTATCTAAGTGGATTATCCTTCTCACTGTTGCCCTCTTTTCTCTTTTAGGCCCCTGTTCTGCACAAGAGGGGACGAGAACAGGATTTTGTATAACTGATATGGATTAGCCAAGCTTTTTAAAGAGATCCAGCCCATCTTGTGCTACATTGACTTAACAAGACAGCTGCAGTGTCACCAAAATGTATTTGGACACTTAAGACACATTTAAAATGTACAAATCTCTTTGCATTATAAAACAAAACATCAAACTATGTAGTTTGTTTGGGTTTAAATTATAAAAAAAAAAATATAAAAAAAAAATATATATATATATATAGTATATTGTTCAAAATAAAGACAAAAATTATTTGGACACTTGCTAGTTGTGAAACGTTAGTGGAACATGTTCACACTTAATGTGATGAACTACATCTGTGGTTACTTTGCTAGGACACCTGTGTAATCTTGAGGTGAACTAACTTAATACATCCAATAAAATTCACCTTGAGAGTGGTTGGTTACAAGTCATTGCAAAACTTGCTCAGAAAAGTAAATTTAGTCCACTAGCATCATTTCACGAGTTCACTGGTTCATATTGTCCTGAAATGCTTTAGGGTTAACAGATTTGGCATGCTTTTCATGAAGGAGGGGCTCAAACACGGGACTGTGCTTGAGCTCTGAGATCCCCCCTGGACAAACTGACTAGAGCAAGGAATAGAAAGGCAATTTTTGAAATAATAATTGGTGTAGACATTATGAAATATAAAGGTGGAGATGGTGAGGCTGTGGGATGTTGGAAGAATCATCACCAGAGAGGGGGAAGCAGCTGCTTATATATCCTTTGGATATGAGGCAGGCTTAAACAAACAAGCTCCTCCTGAACCATCATTTGCACTTAATTTGTTTGCAGATGCCTCCTGGTTTGATATTTTGTATCTAATGCAATGATGTCCAGAGATTTAATAGTCTGACTTAAGTATTCTAAAGTGTCCAAATACTTTTTGGAGCCACTGTATAGTGTTTAGGACCAAAATACTAAACATCCCTGTTGATTTAATTTGGGAATGTCTTTGTTGAGACTGTAAGACATATCAGTGAGAGGTGCTATACTGTCAATACACAATCATGTATGTTGTTAGAGGCAATGCTATAAATATCCACAGAACCAAGATAAAAGGTTTTTACAAAGCAGAGCAATTATGATAGGCAGGGTATGTGTGAGGGGGCTGTGCTTTGGTTGGGACAAGGTGTACAGCTTCCATGTCACTCCTCACATCACCAGGAAAATAGCATTAGCACACACAAGTGTTTGAACATGACCAGAATCACCAGATCTTCACTTACTCCACACAAAGTCAAAAGGGACCCTGAAACACCAATCAACATATTATTGCTGTCAAAGCTGCCATTATTATCATATGAGTTGTATTCATCACACAATATCACTTCTGTTAAAATAATAATATCCACTGAATCAATAGAGGTAGCATTTCTTGGCAGGAAATTAGCACTTTCTTTTCCTTACGTTTTAAAGTTAGCGATTTCACACTTATGTTATGCTAATCATCAATCAGCTGTTAGAGAAGTCTTCCTCAAGCTCTGTAATTTTATGAGAAATAATCAGTGGTCTTCTTTTACCCCATTCCACACTTTTCTAACATTTTAAACACTTGATATAAAAATATGACTAAATAAAATAATAATAAGATAATAAAAATAAATTACTAAATTAATGACTTACAGCTTACATCTTCCAGCGTTGGCACTCTTTCTCTTGTTCGGCAGCCTTCACAAAGATTTGAAACTGTACGTAACGACGTACGACGTATATGGTTTCTTTCACGTCCGCTTTCTCAACCCAGCAGTGCTGGGTTACAGGTTTAAAATCTTTACCAACCCAGATTGGGTCAAATCAACCCAACTTCTTCACTCAACAGCCTCAACCCAGTGTTTTGGTTGAAAACATAACCCAGCATTTTTAAGAGTGTATGTAGCCACTTGAGTGAGCAAGTATCTTCTGCATTGATGGAATAAACGAAAGAGTGCAAACGCACAAATAGGCCTGTTCAGCTGTTCAGCAGGGACAGTGGAAAAAGGCAACTACCCCCACACCCTTTACTGGGAACATCATTATGATTGTTTTGCTACCATATCTGTTCACTACAACATCTAGCCACTGAGCATTTTCTGAGACCTGTGGGTGGAATATCATGGTTATGTAGGTTCAGTGGAATGTATGTTCTGATTGGCTACCTCAAAATAATGTGACAATAACATTAGTTAGACTAACTACTGATGTTTGTGACATTTGTCCCATTACATAACATTGAGTTATCCTTCTCTATGACTACATAATCATCACAGCCCTTGTTGATGAAAGACAACACCCATACACATGCATGCAAAAGCAAGACAAAGCAAACAATCTTTTTCCAGCATGCTTCAATGCAATGCAATAGTGTCTTACACTCAAAAATGTATTTATTAATAGTACATATAGATCCCACGTAGGGTTGGGCAGAATGAAGTTTATACAGTGTTACAGTAAATATTTATCAACTGGTAGAGATTCTGCTATATCATTTATACTACAGCTTCGAATGTGGCTCATCCAGTGATATTTATAATCTACTACTGTTTCTTTGTTTCCTGCTTAAGTGTTATATATGAAGCTGTTTTTGTATTCATTTGAATAATCTTATCCTGGTGGTTGCATCCATCAAGTATAGTAAAAGAAAATCAAATTAGATACATTTAGTATGAGATACAAAAGTACATTTCATTTGTAAAGTACAGTGTAAAAAGTGGTAAACTGCAACTGTTACTTTAAAGAGCTGTTTCCACCTGATCGAACCCTTAAAATGGGTTTGGTGTAACCTAATGTATTCAGGTTGATTCAGACATGTTAAATAATATTTTTGTCTTGAAGCAGACTAGTTAATTAAGATGTTACCAAATACAACCCATTTTAGGTTAACATTTTGTATTTAATAACTGGATTATCAAAAATAGGCATAACTACATGGTTATGTAAGATATAAAACATTTTGGGATGAATTTCCAAAAATAACAATATCATGTTACCGTGATATAAAATTATCCATAACGTAATATGATTTTGACCATACTGCCTAGCCCTAACCTAAGCATATCTTGTACCCAAAGGTCTAAATAAAGTATAGAGGAATGTATGTATACTTACATAATATTACATACATAAGTATACTTACATTATAAGTATGCATACTTATAATGTGGGCCCCTGACTGGTTCAGAATAGACCCTTGAAAATGTGACAAAACAATAATTTTTCCTCAGGTGGTCTTCTTGTTTGTTTTGACAGAGGGGGGTGGGGATGGAATGTCAGCTCTCAAGCCATCTCTATCCAGAAGGTGGAGGGGTGACTGGGGAGGAAAAGGGAGGGTATATGTGGGTCAGAGGGAATTTGTCTGGGTGTTGTCTTCTAGTTTCCTCCATTTCCTAACCTTCCCCCCATCACTAATGCCACTCCACACACACATGAATTCACACACGCAATGTCTTCCAGCTGCTCTGTCTCATGCCTTAGGGCCCCTCCCTTAGCACAGAACATGATTCAGAACAGCTTTTCTCCAGGATGCTTGATGGGACTAGTGGTATTTAGTAGATTAAAGTCATTCTGCCATTTGTTATATCCAATGATACAACCAAATATTTAGGATTGGAGAAGACCAAATGTTTAAGTGTAACAATCAATCCCTGGTAAACTCATATTGATTGTCAACTCTTCTAAATTTTGGGGGTATACAAATATTTTTGATCTTAATTATATTGCTGAATTTGTAGCCAAATATCCCATAAATCCTAGATAATGCATCTAGAATGGTAAAATTGTGGATTTATTCCAGTTTATCAAATGTTGAGTAAAAGACAAAAATGGCTCTTTATATTTGTGGATTTTATTTATTTAAATAGTTAGTTTTAGTTAGGAATTTATTTTGTGAAAAAAAAAAAAAAAAAAAAAAAAAATTTCATTGTACATTTTCTTCACTGTTAGTTAAGTCATGTATATTTTTGCATGACCTCTGTATTTATTTAATAGGAGGATTCTTGTCTTGACATTTTGTTGGACATCATACATCTACATATATCATGTCATATGTCTCTCATTCAGACAGTTTTAAAACCCATCCGCTTTTGTAAGCACTTTTTTCCCAGACCGAATCCTTCAGTCTATTCCCTTATTCAAAGATAATTAAAATGTCAGCACTCCCTCTGACAGTAAAGCCACAGATGGACACAAGACAGTCCTTTGCTCCCTGAGTGACTTAAACCAGCAGCCCTTCCTACTCACTGTAGCATCCAGATGGGAACAAGAGAGACAATGGAGCCGATAAATAAATATGATGCTTTATATGTAGTTCAGGGCTATATGTCTAAATGTTGTTGGTAAGGTTATGGCTGGGAGTAGCTGGCGTTAATGTCATTATGTGTTGTAACTGACCAAAAAAAAGAACAAAAAAAAAAAAGAGTTGCATAATTCATGGCATATATCATATATCTGCTGGACTGTGGCCTTCCAGGAACCGAGTTTGACACCCCTGGTCTAGCTGATCCCACAAAAGCTCAATGGGGTTAAGATCCATAACACTCTTTTCCAATTATCTGTTGTCCAATGTCTGTGTTTCTTTGCCCACTCTAACCTTTTCTTTTGTTTTTCTGTTTCAAAAGTGGCTTTTTCTTTGCAATTCTTCCCATAAGGCCTGCACCCCTGAGTCTTTTCTTTACTGTTGTACATGAAACTGGTGTTGAGCGGGTAGAATTCAATGAAGCTGTCAGCTGAGGACATGTGAGGCATCTATTTCTCAAACTAGAGACTCTGATGTACTTATTCTCTTGTTTAGTTGTACATCTTGCCTTCCACATCTCTTTCACATTTTTTAGAGAAAGCAATGAAAATAAGCACTTTATAGATCAGACAAATAACATGTCTGATTTTTTTCCCAACATACAAATGTTTGGTTAAAATGTACATGAAAGTACAAGGGAAAGTGTGTATTTTAGGTGCTGTAACGTCAGCATTTCTTCAAATTTTTAAAGATCTTAATCACTTTTCAGCTTTTTTCTAGAAGTGCAAATAAACTTTTGTCTTAGTTAATATGAGGTTGTGGAAACAACAAGAATAATAAAATGTTTATTTAAAAAAATCAATGAAAACAAATTTGGCCAGAATATGTACATATACTGTATAAATATACAAATATAAAAAATAAATAAGCATACCTCTTAAACTGTAGATCTTTGCAGATATTTAGCAGATTATTTGCTCATATTTTCACTCTGTGAGTTTGTTGCATCTTTATATTTACAGTGTTTTAATTCCTTCCCCAGATTATTATTGAGGAAAAAGTGAAAAGACCAGTGCTTTGGCAAGCGCTGTTTCTGCTTTCCTTTAAACAAAGTAAGCCTCAAAGACTCAAATAGTCACAAAGTAATATTTTTCATGACTTATTTTCTGCATGTTTATCAGGCTTGAGCATTATTCGGCAAGCCATGCCTCAGCTCCCAGAAATGCTTTGCGTTATGAATAAATTATGCAAATGACTATGTACTGCTCATAGCTTTACTGTTTGCTGATTTTATTTACACTGCTGTTATACTTAATATGTTGTTTTTGGTTGTCACCATTATTGTGATTTGTATGACAAATAATGAGGTCCGCGAGGTACAGAGTTGATGTGCTCATATGTATATGAGCTCCGATGCGTAAGCAATTTCAAAATAAAAGCCATTACATTATTACAAAATAAAAGCCATTGGATTTGCTTGTCTTGTCTTGCAGAGTTTATTACATTTTTGCTTGTTATGAGGTCCGCGCGGGCATGTTGGAGCCTATATCGCCTGTAGGACGGGCCGGTAGTTGCACAGCAGCAGGCCGGCCCAAATTACCCAGCGTACCACTAGGAAAATACTCGGTAATCCGGATGGCCAGTCCGCCCCTGAAACAGTTAAAAGTTAGATGCGTTGGTTCTCTCAGAATAGAAGCCAAGTCTCTGTTCGCCGTTACACTTGTCCTTTGATTTTATCTCTCCATCTGTGACATGTTGTTTGTATCATATGGCATCTGTTGTTGTTGTAGAATGGGAGGAGAGAGGCAAGATCTGAGTGACCTTTGGGGCTGAGTGGGTTATTATCTGCCACTGTGATCCTAATGAAAAGTCTTCAGTGCCGAGGTCATCTCAGCAGAAAATGCAAATGATCTTGGTTGCTATTATTTCACTGTTGTCTTTGTTGTTGAGGGAGCGCTTTTTGGGGATTTACTGAATTGATTCAGATCAGGGCTTCAGTTCAAATCAGGGCTTTTCAGTCATGTCATGTGGTTAGAGATGCCCTATTTTTTCTTTTCTGGGATGTGAACCATTTTGTCCGGTAGAGACTTTCTCCTGAAACTCAAGCAAACAGTGAACCAGGCCAACTGTGAAAAAATTGTGCTTCAGAAAAATTACTCTTGAAACACTGTATATGGACCATATTCTTGGCAAATTAAATCCAGTCATATTTCCATATGGTTTTGATCGTATAGAGTTGCATTTGACTAACTGACTTCAGTGTATTTTGGGCCCACTTGTGTGGTTGGTATCAGTTTGTGGGGCACAATATAAAACTTGTCCGCATTAGGAGAAATTGAATTATAAAAGGGCTTCAAGCATTTTTTATTTGCCAATTGGGATTTCCTTGGTATGTTACTGGATAAGACTAAACAAACTTTTGAGTGAGCATGATATTACTGTGATATTCTTGTGTATCTCAGCCTGTTTTCAAATTGAATCAGGGTTACACATAAGAGGGGCTGGAATTCAGGGAAAAGTTGAAACCTTGGGGTTCATGGATTAATCTTTCAGAGGGAAATATTCATGGAAAATGCCAGCACCCTGAGTGGGATGCTACATATTTATGATGTAGATGGTGGCAGACACAAAGTCATAATAAATAACGGATTAAGATGACAAATTTTTGCTAGAATTAAGTAAAAGTAAAAGGGAATTAAATAATTTCTTCTTTAGCAGTTTAGAATCAAATTCAGGATGATTAAACATGAGCGAACAGAAACTGATCTATTAAGAAATACTGTGTGAAGAATAGAGAGTTAAGCTTGTGAGAGAGGTTAGGCTATCCTAATTCATCAGCTATTTAGAGTCATGTATTGCCAAGTATTATCATGTGTACATGAGGGATCTTTTGACATTTTTACAAACAGATTTTTAGGAACACTTTAAATATCAGGAAGCACTATATATATATCTCTTTCCTCATTTTGCAGCTAATTTTGAGCAGTGAGTCACATTGGTCTCCAGCTAGCATGCCTTGACATTTCCATGCATGTGATCTCATGATGTAACGTGAGTTGCTAATGAGGGTCTAAGAACAATGACCGGGTAAAGCAGCAGCTGACTGTACTGACCTGCTTTTGCCTTTGTGTGGAATTGTTTGTTACATTTTGCACCTGATTTTAGACGAGTTTGTATTTTTTTTTTTTTTTTTCAATGATACTGAAGTTAAAGATTAGGTCGGGGGAGGCTAGACTGGGATCATTGCAAAAGTGTAGCTTTTGCCTTGAATGTAGACTGGTGTAAATATGGTGCTTATATAACTGGAGCACTCACTTGATTTGTTGGACTGTAGTCTGTGTGCTTTGTTCTTCAGCTGGCCTACATGAGTTAGACGTGTTGGATGGACCATGTTGGTTTCCTTGTATACAGAATGTCTTCCTTTTCTAGTGTTATTTTTTATAATGGGAGAATATGGAGCATCATTGTGAAACACAAATTTTATAATGGATACAGTTGTGGAATGAAGGAGCCATAAAACACCAAGTTTGCGATCATGATTACAGAGTGACACCGGAGAACAAAAGACAATACTGGTTGAAACATCCTTGCCCCCAAGTTACAGTGATTTGACACAATTTATCAAAAGGTATTTTTAAGCTACTACAGTACATTACCATCTTGTTTAGTCTCCAGGCTACTTTGTAATTCTTTATTTCAGCACAGTGCCTGATCATCTCTCTCAGCATCTCTCTCATCTTGCTACTGTGCCTCAGTGCTGATCATTCTAAGGGATGCTATGGAATGTGATTTCCTCAGAATTAATGTACCATAAATTAATTTCTGTAGATAGATTTTCTGATTATGTGTGAATGTATGCCATACGTGATAGATTTTTGATGTCTTGTAAGACATCCTTTGTGAAATTGAGTGGTAAAATATGCCACATTTTGAATGACTTTCTAGCATTAAAAAAAAAAAAAAAACGCTTTATTTGGAAGCAAATTCAAGTTAACCTTCAGTAATGTAATTTATTGCATATTTTCAAAATACTGTATATCTTTCTGTTAGGGGCATTAATGCATTACCAAAAAAGATAAAACTGAAAACTGAACAACAGCCATCTTGCGTTCTTCACAAACATGTAAAGCATCCAGATAATTCAGGTTGTCTCTCACTTTTCGCATTCTTAATGCTCCACCAAGGACTACAAAACAGGGGTGTGAATACTTCTAGAGGAGAAGGGAAGCAAGGTCAGATAGTCTGTCCTGACCAACCTTTTAAATGTGTATTTAGCAAGGTTTATGAATGGACTTGAAGCTCTTTCTCATCAACAAAATGTGAAAATGTGTTGTTTACACCCCCACCCCCTTCCTGGCTCTTGTCTTTAGTTTAAACTATTGCAGAGAGCTCAAGAGTGTTAGCTCTTTTCTTTATGTACACCTCCACTCTTCAGTAATTCAATGAACAATGACTCTCAATGCGTCGAGGTTACATAACTGTGGGCCCATTATGGAGGTGTTACATCTAAGATTTGTGAACAGGCATTATGCCTCCCATATTCAGATGATTGACTATTGGCTGTGTTGTCAAAGGGATAAAGAACCATCTATAGTGTGCTATGAAAAAGTATTTGCCCCCTTCCTGATTTCTTCTATTTTTGTGTATTTTTCATACAAAATTGTTTTAGATCTTCAAACGAGATATAACATAAAACAAAGGCAACTGGAGTAAACACAAAATACAGCTTTCAAATATATATTTGTTTTATTGAAGCAAAAAAGTTATCCAACACCTATATCACCCATGTGAAAAACTAACTGCCACCTTTATCAGGAACAACTGCAACCAAAAGCTTCCTATAACTGGAGATCAGTCTTTCACAATGCTGTGGTGGTATTTTGGCCCACTCTTCTCTGTAGACCTGCTTTAGTTCAGCCACACTGGAGGGTTTTTGAGCATGAACTGCCCGTTTAAGACCCTGCCACAGCATCTCAATCGAGTTCAAGTCAGGACTTTGACTAGGTCACTCCAAAACTTAAATCTTTCTTTTGAGTCATTCAGAGGTGGACTTACTCCTATGCTTTGGATCATTGTATTGCTGCATAACCCAGTTGCGCTTGAGCTTAAACTCACGGACTGATGACCGGATATTCTCCTTTAGGATTTTCTGGTAGAGAGCAGAATTCATGATTCCCTCAATTATTGCAAGTCGCCCTAGCCCTGAAGCAGCAAAGCATCCTCACACCATCACACTACCACCACCATGCTTGACCGTAGGTATGATGTTCTTTTTGTGGAACTGTGTGTTTGATTTACACTCCCGTTCAAAAGTTTGGGGTCACTTGCCTGAAATGTTTCTCATGATCTTAAAAATCTTTTGATCTGAAGGCATATGCTTAAATGTTTGAAATTAGTTGTGTAGACAAAAATATAATTGTGCCAACATATTAATTACAAAACTAACATTTTATAAAAATAAAAAATGTTTTGAAATGGATGACTTGGACTGAATAATTAAAGCAGCCACTAAGTGCCCAACATAGATGGGAACTCCTTCAGTACAAAGCATCCCAGGGTGATACCTCAAGAAGTTGCTTGAGAAAATGTCAAGAGTACATTTCTGCAAAATCTAGGCAAAGTGTGGCCACTTTGAAGATGCCAAAATATAACACAGTTCTGATTTATTTTGGATTTTGTTTAGTCACAACAATTCTCATATTTCCATTTCTATTATTCCATAGTTGTGATGACTTTACTATTATTCTAAAATGTGAAAAAAATTACAATTAAAGAATGAATAAGTGACCCTAAACTTTTGAATGGTAGTGTATGCCAGATGTAATGGAACCCCTGTCTTCCAAATAGTCAAAGGATGAACTCAGTCAACAGAACATTCTCCCAAAAGCTTTGAGGATCATCAAGATGCATTTTGGCAAAATTCAGACGAGCCTTAATGTTCTTCTGGGTTAGCAGTGGTTTTCCCCTCGCAGCTCTTCCATGGGTGGCATTTTTGGCCAGTGTCTTTGATAGTGGGTCATGAACATTGACCTTTATTGATGCAAGAGAGGACTGCAGTTCCTTGGATGTTGTCCTTGGCTTTCTTGTGACTTCCTGGATGATTTATCACTGTGCTCTTGGAGGAATTTTGGAAGGTTGGCCACTTCTGGGAAGGTTCACTACTGTGCCAAGTTTTCTCCATTTGGTTCTTTGGAGTCCCAGTGCCTTTAGCCCTATTCGTACGGGACTAGTTTTCTAAACAACATTTGAGTTGCAATCAAACAACGTCTATGATTTCATGTACTGATTCAGACAGGACTAAAATCTGTGTTTAATTACAGAAGTGGGAGTGTCTGTTTCCTAAATGTGGGCGTTACAGAAGGTTTAACACATTGAATTAATTTGTGATAAAATTAACTTCTGTTAAACTTTAAGTTTAAAATTACATTTTAAATAACTAATCATTTAAATTTAATGTATTAAATTACACATTATAAATGACTTATTTTAAAAAGCCTATTAAAGTAAACTACATAAGAGTTTATAGAAGTGGCTGCTTATAATAAACCCGCTGAAATAAACAATACTTAAATATACTTATGCTAAATCTGTGAGTTATAAAGTTATAACATTACGTAATTGAACAGAGAAATTATGATGAATATCTTACCTGACACTGATAGAACAGTGGCCAGTCTGAACAGTTTCCATGATTTGGCTCTCCTTTATACATTTTATTTTCTTATTTTTCCTGTTAGATGGGAAAAAAAAAAAAAAAAAAAAAAAAAATACATCCAAATTGAAAGGCACACAGCAGGCATTCTAGACTAGTTCCAGTATGTCAAAATACATGAGAAGCATTGTGAAAATTCAGCAATCAGAGAAAAAAAAAAAAAAAAAAAAAAAAAAAAAAAGACATTTGCATTCGGACAGGGTTAGATTTCTCAGAGGACCCTTGAGTTAGCCGAAAAACAGTAGGTAATTTGCTCTGGAATTTTTCAGAGGTTGTGTGAGAAACACAGACTTGTCAGATTTGGACGGGATTAAAATCACAAAGTACGTCTGTGAAACATGAATTTCTCTGACCTCCTCGGGGAAAACTAGTCCCATCCGAACAGGGCTTTTGAAATAGCTTTGTAACCCTTCCCAGACTGATGTATTTCAATCACCTTTTTCCTCATCATTTTTGGAATTTATTTCAACCTTGGCATAGTGTGCTACTAGATGAGACCTTTTAGCCAACTTCATGCTGCTGAAAAAGTTCTATTTAGGTGTTGATTTGATTGAACAGGGCTGGCAGTAATCAGGCTTGGTTGTGTATAGTCCAGCTGAACCCCATTATGAATGCAGTTTCATAAATTTTGTAATTTAGGGGGCAAATCATTTTTCACAAAGGCCCAGTTGGTATTGGATAACCTTTTTGCTTCAATAAATAACATTATCATTTAAAAACTGTATTTTGTGTTTAATCAGATTGCCTTTGTTTTATATTAGATTTTGTTTGAATTTTTGAAACAATTTAGTATGACATATACACAAAAACAGAAGAAATCTTTTATTTCACAGCACTGTATTTTCAAACCATGTTTAAAGGGTCTTTTGTGATACAGATTTTGACAATGATTTTTACATGTGGTTTAAAGCTTTGCAAATGTTTTCTATTTTGCTAACAGTTTTACGTGATTGTGAAATATAGAACTTCATGTAAATATTTCTAAACACTATAATCACTATATATTTAATCTTGATAGAAAAATTCTTCAGTTAAGGTGGTGGTTTGAAAGCAGTTAGTGTCTTATCTCGTTAATGACAGATTGCATATATTGTGTTATATGGTATATTTAGTTAATTGCATTTGTAATGCTTACCTTCAAGTAAATAGGTCACCTCAATGAAAACAGGAGATATATGTGCAGTAGTATATCAGCTTTTTTTTTTTTTTTTTTTTTTGACAATTTGAAAAAGTTAACAATGTAGGTGTCATTTTAAATGACAATCAAATTGATATCCTTGCTGTTTTAAAACTTCTCAGTTTCACACCTCTTGGCCCACTGACCTGCAATGAGAGGGAAACCTCTCTGTGAACTGCTAGTATTCACTGTTGTCTCTGGGGTGGGAGTCCTCCAGTATCAGTGAAAATACAAGTCCATGAATCCTGAAAGTTTAGACATGTACTATCATGTGTAAATAGCACATTAGCAAAACACAAGGAAAGACAACTAGATACAATTTGTCAAGACAAACTTTGATGTTGGCTTGAAAAATCCTAGCGCTGAAGTTTAAGAAGTTTGAAGGTTTTACAGGACCAACAGTCGAACAGACGACAGAAATAAAGTCTGGATAGAATGGTTTGACAGTTGGAGTTTGAAATCATGAACATTTGAACATTCCATCAATGTAAGTCTATGGGTTTGTTTATTTTATTTTATTTTTTAACTTTTGATCATCCATTACAGGAAAATTGTAAGTCAGAACAGTTAGAAAAGTAATAGCAGAGTCAGAACAGTGTAAAGGTCTGTGCCAAATTTGCTGGATGTAGCTTGAAAGCTTTATGAGAATTTACAATTAGAAATTTTGGTGTTGGTTTAGGGATTTTGAAGAAAGAAGAAGAAGAAGAAAACCTAAACAGCTTAAAGTGTAAAATAGTATCTTGGCTTTTTCAATGAGACTAGATGGGCATATAAAGTCATAAACAATGCATTGTGTTTAACACAATTTGTTCAATAACCTGTTAAAAAAAAAAGATTTATATAGATTATATTAGAACTACAAAAACCTTGATTAAAAACAGGATATAACTAAAGATGTGTGGAAGTTTGTTCAATGATGTGTATTAGTTGATCTATCACCATTTTCAAAGCAAGATACGAGGGAAGTTCCCATTCACACGAGCCAACCAAGCTCACAATAATATATATATATAATTTTTTTTTTTTTTTTTTACAACAAATAAAAAAATTCCCAGTTCACCTGTGAATTAGGAGAAATTATAAATTCAGAATAGTTCGTAGTAATAGCAGGAAGTTTCGCTGGAGTAGGCGTTTAGTTCTTTTTTCAATTGTATTTTTCGTGGGAAATGTTCTTATTTCTGTTTTTCAGGTGCTGCAGACTGATGAGCGCACGCGAGTGACTGGTGCTCTCCACTGATTGGCTGTCTTACATTCTCCAGGCAGCCTACTGCTATCATTACTATTCGCGCGCACAGTCTCAGCACACTCGCTTGAGCTCGTGGGATGAGAGCACATCCAACACATACTGCATGGATATATTTATACGCCTCAAGCGCTTGCATGCCACAGTCTGTATCCGTATGACCTGGGAATACGCACGGTTTGGCAACGCGGTTTAAGACTCGTTTCAAGAAATAAACGGTTTTGAGATTTGTTTCTTTTGGAGAGTGTGCTTGCGTGTCCGGAGGTTCAGCTCGCGCTCCCATTCAAAGGCAAACTTCTGCAGGGCTGATCTACAGCGGAACCGCACTTCATTTCGAGGTGAGAAACTCAAGTAATGTTTGGGACGGCCGAGCAAGAGATGCACTCGATTGATGCGTTGTAGGTGATAGCTTATCACCGCGTGGTTTGCACATTAGGATCAGTTATGTATCCGTCAGTAATCATGAATAGATTATGTGCAAGTTTTAAAATCGATGTGTTGGAAAGTGACTTTCAGCCCTACCCGATAAATCAACAAAATGCACGACAACTAAATATTCCACACTGTATGAAATACAGTAGTCTTATTTCAACTTGTCTGGATATTGATGCACTATTCAAACGTATGGACGCAGATAGCCTACTCTACCCTGTTCTGGTAATTAACTTTTGAGGGTTTGTGTGCGAGTTCTCACAGTTGCTGGTGTGCTTCACAGTAGAAAACAAGTGCAAGCCTTTTCATTGCTTTAAGAGCATATAGGAGTAAAACGTACTATATAGCATGGTATGTTTAGTATGCATGATGGGAACTAAAGATAGTGTGTGCATCTACGTTTGTCTTCTGGGCTTTTATTTATTCCATTATCTTTAGAAAAATGAACATTGCAACTAAGATTTTTCAATGTTGCTGAGAGTATTCAATGGAAAATAGCGTTTAGATTGGGTGAATACAGGTAAAGTGGGACACTTGAGCTTATCTATCATTATGTATATACAGTACTATTACATTTATGAAAATAACATTTTAAGCTCATTTTAAAATGGTATGAGATGACATTAATGTAGCCATTTGGATTATAGTTTAAAACAAAGCCAATGACAAATTTTCGAAGTGTCCCACTTTACCTGTATTCACCCTGTATTTTAATGATTGTTGTTTAAATATTGTTCTTTTCACTAGTTTGTGTACACATCAGCTGCCTAACAGGTTAAATCATTTATTGTGACACAAGAACCTATGTAGCCTAGATGCCAGAATTTACTTAAGACTTTATCTGAAATGAGTGTTTGTGGATCAAGATTGTGTTGCTGGATCCTGTTTTGATCTGTATCAGGTCTCTGTGATTAGGCTGCACTTTGCCCTTTAGTGAGATTACTCCTTTGTAATACCAGACTTGCAGGTAGTTCAAAGTGCTTTTACAGTGAGGACAGCACAATTTCTTTCGCCAGCCAAGCCCTTTATTTATTCAGACACACTTGAGTAGTTTCAGTGAAGCTACAGCTCCCTTCCCCCACCTTCTTACACACATACACACCTGTTCATTTCCCAAGGCTAACATAACCCTCTTGGACAGAAACCGTAAGACACAATTTCTGAATACACAGAGAGAAGACATTGTCATGTCATATTGTCTATTCCTAAGAGCCTTGGACTGTGACGAGTTTATTTCCTCATTCCGTGATGTCTTGAACATAAAATTGTCTTTTTTTTTTTATTGTGAAATGTCATTTTCCTCTGAACTCTGTTTATTATGGTCTATACAACGGTTACACTTCTCTCAAAGTCATTTACAGTGAATACAGCAGAGACATGTTTGTTTGAATCTTTTTGAGTACTTTGACATGACTACTCTTGGAGGAGTGGGAATAGACCTACATTTCTTATCACAGCAGTTTTCATGCCTCCCTATTTATCAGGAACTTATTGTTAGGAAGACTTATGTTTTTATGTAACATGAAGCCAGCACACTTTGACGGGATAGCCTAGTTAAAATGTCTAAAATAAAATTGTCATAATTTACTAACTCATGTTTTTCCAAACTTGTATTAATTTCTTTTTGTGTAACACAAAAGCAGATGTAGAATGCTAGCCTCAGTCACCATTCATTTTCATAGCATTTTTTTTCCCATGTAATGAGAGTGAATGGTGACTGAGGCGCTCTGTCCCTAACATTTTGCCTAATGTTTCACAGAAGTGAGATGGGTTTGGAAGGACATAAGGGTGAGTAAATCACTATGTTTCCATCCAAGTTACGAATTTATTTTATGCGATAAACCATAATATCGCAAAACAATGTGTTCAAAAGAACAAAATCATCCAGATAAATTGTAGCCACTGACTTTTTCGGTAGTAAAATACTCTGTGTGACTCGATTTAGAGCACACAGACAATACACTTTAAAGAACTTGTCTCGTGTCTGGGAGTGACAGCACGTCACACGGTTCGGGAAGCACTGTGTGTGTTACTCCATCCTTTGGACTTTACTGTGCAGATTTCTAGGACATTTTTCAAATGTGTCAATAAACCTGCTCTCGGCACAGTTTAAGTTTGACTTATTTGCTCCGCAAACTCTTTGCAGGCTTTGGATTTTCAGGACACTGGTATTTCAGGATGACTAGAGCAATATTTCAGATGTGATCCGCTGGTTAGTCCAGTTATAAACAACTTTTCAGTCACATGCCTTTTTGATGCACATTTTAAATTCCTAAATTCAATAAGTTTATTCAGTAAATGTGTTTCCATTATAGATTGTGTGCTTTTCTTATTATCATATAAAATATTTATCCACCTCAACACACTAAGAATCCAGTTTCAAAACAGCCCAGAACTTCAGGGTTTTGTTGTTTCACCATCCATGTTCACATTAGAAGTTTATACAGTTAACTTATCTCACTGGATGTAGCATTTCTGTGCTTGAGGAAGTTAATTTTGATATTGAGATATCAACAGTACAGTCAACATATGGGCGGAAATGAATGTTTTCAGCTTTCTAAGTCACAACTATCTAAAAAGCAGACATGTATGCAAAATGCTCTCATTGTTACAATAAAAGCTGAAACCAAGACAGCGCAGTAATTCTGTGAGAGCATGGACATTTTTTTTGTTTGCTTACGCTTTACAGAACCTGTGGTGAAGTGTAATCTCTTAGCAAAGCGACAGTGTTTAAGCAAGAGAAGGGTGCGGACATGTGGCTGGCCATACTTGACACCTGCAACCAAAAAGTAAACAAATCCTGATTCCCTGCTACTGCTAATCAGCCTCAGTTTTGTTTTGTGCTTTCACCGAATTAGATTGAGCTGCAGCTGGTACATCGTCTAGCCCGATTCAAAAGCTTTTTGACAGCATTGCTTTTTCTGCTGCAGTTTTAGCAGATTTGCATTGTTGCCTGGGGGCTTTGCTATTAGGGTTGCACGGACAGATGTGCAGGTTTCTGGATATAAAATAAGAGAACTTGATAAGTCAACAGTGTTTTTTTTTTTTTTTTTTTTAAATCAGAAGTTTTGTCCAATATTGTCAGAGTTTCTCATTTTTTATAAGCCAGAGAATGAAACAGTATGTGGTTGTAGTGATTTTACAAAGCTAGACAAATTGTCAATTACTGGTGATGAGAGGAAAGTCACTTGTGACTATTTGGTCTTCCTCAGTTCATGTCATTGACATGTTCAGATGGTATAACACATGGTAAAGCAGATGCTTGGTGGGGTGGGGGGTGCAATTGCAAGTGCTGCTTTTTTGATGCTAATTCCTATGGTTTCATGAAGGACCTCTCCTTGGGGGTCGTTGGACTAAAGGATACACTGTCATACAGCTACCCCTCCCCCTGTACACTCCTGTCCGACCCTGACACTTTGATATCCATGACTAAATGCAGGCCTGAATAGGCGGGCAGCCATTGGTGCTGCACATTGTTTGGGGTGTCCATTGGCACCCGTGCCGAGGCTCTGAAAGCCTCCACTGAGAGGCCAATATGTGCTCTGGGGCTCACGACTGTCTCCTAGAATCTGCCTGCTCGCATGAAGTCAAAAACCAAACTTTGAAATGGCATCAAAGCTCGTGCTGGTACAGTAGAGTTGCCAGCCTGATCAGGTGATCCGTGCAAACATTTTTGTGGAGCCTTGAAGATACAGAAGTAGGAGGAGGGAGGAAATGTGAATCAGAACTGTTTGTGTGGGTAAAGACCTGTATTTGGCTGCTTTTCGCATCTAGCTAATACTGACTGGCTCATAGGACTCTCATCTGTGATGGTTCACATTTTGGGTTTTGAGGGAAAAACAAGAATTATTCTTTTCAGAGGCACCAGTTCTCATAGGTCATCATGTTTTTGTACCATATCCACAGTTAAAAGAAGCTCTGTTTTGTATGACCATGTGAGGTAAAGGCACCGTGTAGTTGGTATGTGTGAGACTTGCTGGCAGTAAGTTCAGCTTTTTTCTGCTATTATGGTGGATAAGAGCAAGTGTGAGTATGAGTAGGCATTCTCATTCTCTGAAAAACCCACTGAATGGAGATTAAGCATAACATTTCTCACAGGCTCAATCATGGTAGGTGTTTGCACATTGAGATTAATCGCGAAATATTCATCCTCACGAGTCGTCCATCCGAGGTAGAGTAATTTTCCACTCCGCTTCCTATAATGATACTGGGGACCTTGTGTTTTACACAAAGGTAAACAACATTTTCTGAATGAGAACCAAGGCTTGCCATTAACAAATCAGTTCATGCATCACTGTCTGTTTATGATTGTATTTGGGCTTATCTGTAGCTCCTCACACTAATGGGAATGTTTCTTTGTCTGTCAACAGGACAAAATGCCTCAAACACCACCGTTTCCAGTGGTGTATGGGTCGAATGGCTACAACAAGAATTTCTATAAAACCAAGGAAGAGGACTATGGGGGCCTGTATTATCATGAAAACAACCTGGTGTCAGGATCTTTGGAAGCTCTTATTGAGCACTTGGTCCCCACTGTGGCATACTATCCTGATGTGAGTTTTCTGACAAATGTTGCATTGAGAACTTGACCGAAATTAACGGTCTTAACAGTCATTAAAAACCAATATCGGTTGATCTCTAGACAAAATCTGTTCTCTACCTGTAAATCAGCACTATTGCTTGCAGATCTAACTTTCAGAACTACATTTTTATGTCACAGATTAAGACTATACAAATGTATATTTGTTCATTTCTTACCTACTAACTGTTGATCTCATTTTTACTGACTCACAGAGGACATACATCTTCACGTTCCTGCTTAGTTCCCGTCTCTTCATTCACCCATATGAGCTGATGTCTAAAGTGTGCCATTTGTGTGTGGACCAGCGGAGACTCAGTGATCCTCAGGCAGACAAGGTACAAACACAAATGGTGAGTGTATTATTCAGTTTCAGTTCATGGATTGTGTTTTCAGTTTCACGGATTGCTTTGTCAAATTCTGAGAGACAGACTTGAAGATGTTCTAACTTTAACAACAAACATAAACTCTGAGGCTGAGAATATGCCTTAAGACAAACAGTTTGTATTAACAATGTAATTTTTGTAAGAAAATAAATGTTTATGATCTTTATCTGCAGGCAAGTGTCAGGAAAATTGCTCCCAAGATCCTGCAGTTGGTGACTGAGTGGACTGAGACATTTCCCTATGACTTTAGAGATGAGAGAATGATGAAGAGTCTGAAAGAACTAACACATCGACTGAGTACTGGAGATGAAGTAAGTCTGCCTTTGCCAGTTACATCGAAAACAAAGTGATTTTCTTCCTTTTTTTTTTTTTTCAATTTGGAAAAACTGGAAGTCCTCATGGTGGCGTAGTGATTCGCCTCAATCCGGGTGGCAGAGGACAAATCTCAGTTGCCTCCGCGTCTGAGACCGTCAACTCGTGCATCTTATCACGTGGCTTGTTGAGCGCATTATCACAGAGACATAGCGCGTGTGGAGGTTTCACGCCATCTACTGCGGCATCCACGCACAACTCCCCACGTGCCCCACCGAGAGCGAACCACATTATAGCGACCACAAGGAGGTTACCCCATGTGACTCTACCCTCCCTAGCAATCGGGCCAATTTGGTTGCTTAGGAGACCTGGCTGGAGTCACTCAGCAAGCCCTGGGATTTGAACTCGCAAACTCCAGGGGTGGTAGTCAGCGTCTTTACTCGCTGAGCTACCCAGGCCCCAAAGTAATTTTATTCTTAAGGAAATAGGAACTAAAGTGTAAATGTATTTTTTTTTTACTGTGTTCTTAATTAAGAAAAGGTGAAAGGTGTGAATGCTCGTGTCAAAGACATTAGCATGTCTTTATGACTTCGGCACTACTGTTAGCATAGACAAAGTAAAAGGCATCCGTGTGGTGGGGGGGGGCTTTAGTCCCAAAGAAGATTGAAAAGAGGAGCAAGAAGAAAGCTCTTTTGTTCAGTTGCTTTTGTCTCCACTGGTGTTCTTCCACAGGATGCATTTAAATAGTTTCATTAGTGCTGACTTGTATGTTACTCTGTTACTGGCTTAGAAAATACCTCTGAGAAAAATTGCTTTCACCACATTTTGGTTCATAATTTATGGTATCAGGGTTCTTTTTTAAAACCTGCGTAGAGCACTTGCTGGGCACAAGGAACAAAACGGCACTCTTTGATTGTGTGTTGTGTTATTTAGTGCATCAGTTTGTGAAACTGATATATCGTACATCCTCTATGCTCATGTCCTTTTGACGACTATCAGCCACAGCTGAGGCTGTACTTCCTTTTGAATTTGGTTAAAGTTAGCAGCTCTCAAATCTTTGTACTCAAGCATCCCTCTGGGCTTTTTGCTCTTTAGTCCAGTCCTTTTCTATCGGGAACACTTGATTTTGTTAGTGTACAGCGAGACTGAATGAAAAGAGATTTGCTAAAGTTAGCTCTGTTTATTTCACATGGTTTGCGAGCATTAGCCTAATGATTAACAGCAGGGTGGTAGCTAGAATAGACCTTTTGAAGATGGAGGACACTGATCCATCAGGTTCAGACAAAGGTTCAGTAACCTGAAAAGACAACACTTGTCCTCTGGTGACTCGTGGAGTAAATGCATGTGTGATTATTGATCTGCTATATCCCGGCATAGAAGATCGATGACCTTCTGTGGCCCAGCTTAGCTCATAGAGGAAATGTGTACAGGGTTGTACTGCCGCCTCAGTCAAGTGAAAGGGGGCGATAAGCTAATAAGACCATATACATTCAAAAGACAACATAGAAAGCTCTAACTGAATAATGAGAGTCGAGTTTTCTTTGGGGTTTAACGTTGTACTGCTGGTGGGAATCAGCAGGGACCTGGTAATACAATAATATATTATTTGTATGTGTTGCAATACAACAAAATTGGTCATTCTTTGTTTAGTGTATTGCGATTTAAAATTGATTTTGTGATCTTTAACTCAGTTGTTTCTCATTTATCTTCATTGGGCTTCAGTGCTGCAAGTGCTGAAATGCTTGCTTTACTTCATCATAGAGCCACAGTAGTTACATATGTCAGTGTCGGTAAAATAAATAAATACAAATAAAAAAGCGTGAGGAATTGTAATATTAATATTTATGTTAAAGTTACTAACAATATTGATTCTTGCTGTTTGAATATTAATACAGTATTATGAAATATATTTCATATACCTCATGATACTGTATCACAATACTATATAAAAAAAAAAAAAAAAACCTTCCCCAACACCCTCTTATGTTGTACACAGTTCATGTCCTCTCGGTTCAAAATAAACTCAACAGTCTCTTTATGGTCTTTTTGTATATTTTTGTATGTAGATTTGTATCTATGCGTACACAAGAACTGTCTCCCAGCATGAAGAATATATTCGTTTAGACCATGAATCACTGTGCTGTCTGTATTATGTAATTCAGAAACTCACTGTTTTTTCCAACATGTGAATGGCATGTACTCGCAAGTGAATGGTATTAATGAGTGTCTATTACAGTAAAGCACAGACTCTACATCTGACTGGAGAGTCACAGCCACACAATGGATGTATTTATAGCCAGACATGAGCCCGTCTGAGAGGAGTGTGGCACATTTTCAAATGTCCTCTCCAGTGCTAGGAGCCCATCATACAAGGCTACTATGGATTGGAATCCAGTTAGGGCGTTATGTTTTGACCGCTGTTGCCCCTCATTTGTCTTGATGAGTTTGCCAGCAGTTGAGTGACCTGCCTTTTGCTGCCTTCTTGCTGGTAGTTACATCTCAGATCTCTGGCTTTTGGTGGAGGAGCTGAGAATAAATGCCGTAACATTGGTCTCCAGATCACAGTTTGATCCTTAGGCTTCTGGTCAGCTTAGATTGTTATTATGCATGTGGGCTGCTTTATAGAAAAGGCTGAGACTTGTGTAAATGTGCTCTGGTGCACAGTTGGATGCATTTTGTACAAATGCTTTTTGCCTCATTACTTCTGGAGAGTCTTCACCCTTGACCTGGGTGTGGTGTTTCCATGCCAGAGAGATCTGGACACAATCTGAGGCTGTGCCATAAGGCCGACTGTTGTACGCTTGTGCCAGGATTACAAATGTGGAGGCAGCACACAAGTGGCTTTCTTTTTAACCACAACAAGTGAGTAACCCCTTTGCTGCTTGAAAATGTCAGCTAGTTATCGCCAAGAACTCCTGCTAAAAATAATCTTTCTTTCCTATGTTTGTGTGGTGGCAGACATTTCAGCATATGATAGACCTTGAATAAGTTAAAATTATATTCTCCATGATCCTTATGGTTGCAAGTTCTTGCCACTTCAGTACTCTTGGCAAAAGTCTCTTGTCAAGGCATCAATACTTTAAGAATGCACAGAAACAAAATTTGTGTGCATATTTAGATTTTTTTCTAGTTAGTTTGGTGGTTCTGATTTGTGCTACCTTTGTTTCAAATCACTAATTACGCTACCTCGAAGCAAATATAAATAATAACTTTATTCTCTGTCTGTACATGTTTTTCATGTTTCAGAGTAACTCGTCTCAGTTATAAATGAAGCACTGAAGCGAAAAAGCACATTATTAACATGCTTTAACATTATATAACATTAACCACCCACAAGACAGGTTGATCGGCCAGTTTTTTTTATATTCTATGCTTCCAAGCAGTGTACAGCATCCTGAGAGAAACATTGAAATACCTGTTTATTGCTGGCTTTAAACATTCCAAACCCATCATGAAAGAAGTTTGAGTAGCAAACTATATATTTGCAGTATTGAAATGACATCAATATTCTACATTTCTGAAGCAAAGCATGCATGAGAAGAAATACCCCCTGCTCTCATTCCAGTCTTATCCAAATCCAAGGAAGCATTTATGGGACCTACTTAAGGCACACCGGCTGTTTACTGGCAGAAGATGTGAATGTTTTCTGCTGATTACCACGTTGAGCAATAAGGCATGACCGCTGCTCTCCTCTTATGCAACAGAAGTCCAGAACTGTGTCAAGCCCTTGTTATTAGGTAACACAAGATGATGGGGTCGAGTTACCATGGAAAGTGTGAAGCATGCAGAACTCTTGATACTATTTGCAAATCTTTGAAGGACGTGAATGGAGTGTGCTGCTCTTTCGTAATCCTGCATTAACTTTTAATGTAACACTCAACACCTTTTCTTGAAATGGTAAATCCTTTCAGCAGATGCGCCATCATAGTAGACCAGTCATGAGGAAAAGGCTTTTTTACACCATTATACACCTGAAAATCTAGAGCTTTGTGTGCTGCCACCTCTGTATGTTTGCAGTGACAACGTCATGTCATCGAATGTTTGCAGAGCAAATACTCCATGCATTCCCTTAGCTTTCTTGTTAGTGTGGGACATGTTTTGCTGTCCTTTGTTTAAACTAATGGTTATTTAGTAGCACTGTATAATAAAAGCATTGTTGTAAATCATTTCTTCTCTCCCTGTCTTTCTATCTTTGCAGCTCTATCGTAAGACAGTGCAACAGATGACACAAACACTGATCCGTAAGCTCACCACACTCGGCCAATATGAGGAGGCCCTGGCCAAGATCAACTCCTCTGTGACCGATAGATTAACACTGCTGAAGACCAAGCCTCAGTCCATCCAAAGAGACATTCTGACCATCTGCAGTGACCCCTTCACCCTGGCACAACAACTCACACACATAGAACTGGTGAGAGGAACTTACTCAGTTTGCATGACCTTACATTCCTCTCCGCTAACCTAACAGTGGGGTTCGGATTATTTATTTACTCAGTCAATTATAATGTTTGTTTTCAAGGTGACCATTTTGATTAACTTCAATGATTAAGTTGATATCAACTTTATATTGCAGGAAAGACTGAGCTACATCGGACCAGAGGAGTTTGTTCAGGCATTTGTTCAGAAAGGCCCTCTTGATAATGACAAGGTAACAGTCCCTTCCTGTTTGTGGTCAACAAGGTCATCTAAAAATACAAATGATTAGCCTTACCCTCTCAGACAAATCAATGCTCAAAATATTTATGCTAACCCCCAGGATCAACACAGTGTCCCCTTTTTCACACAGTGCTCACAGCACATTCCTTGCACCCACTTCCAGTATATCACCATCCAAGTTTCACTCCTGATGTTTAACACTGTGTCCTTTTGTGGCAAAAGCCTAGCAACTAGCTTTCTCACAGTAACCCGCCAAAAGTTTGCACAGCCCTGCCTCACTAGAGAAAACCCATTGCTATTCAGCTGCTAGGCAACAGCTTATGGGAGGGCTTTTTTTTTTTTTTTTTATGATTTCTCCTTTGTTCTGGTCGTCGTCGCTCCAGAGGGTCCTTGTGCATTGCTGTGGCTCTCTGATGTTGTCTGTCAAAGGTAGAGCAGGGTGGATTGGGCTTTTAAGTGACGGACAGTGCAGTCAGACCATTGGAATGCAAAGAATGAGAGGGTTAGAGTGACCCAAGCTTTCAGACGAGTGTCTGCACACATTCCAAAAACGGACAATAGGGCAAGGCCCACTGAGCGTGGTGGGTCTCCAGGGCAAACAAGCTCTTTGATTGAATGTGCATTGCTGGAGATCATCAGTCATCTTGGATGCCTTTGTTCTTGCGTTGGGAATGCACTGCTCAGTATGAAAGAATCACAGTATGTGACGTTCTTGGAGATCACTTAAGGAACAATATTCCAGTCCGACACAGTCAGTTCATGCCATACGTTTTTTTTTTTTATTGCTCGATTTTAAGATTAAAACCAATTAAATAGCAAAATGAAAATGTGAGAGGTGGCACATCATAAATTATGCTCTTGAACAAACCTAAACATGAATGCTACATGTCATCAAAATTATGTTGGTTGATCTATACATTTTTTTTTTTTTATTCTTACAGCGATGTTTTAGTGATCACAAGAAAGCAAGTAATCTGGAGGCCTACGTGGAGTGGTTCAACAGGCTCAGCTACCTGGTGGCGACAGAAATCTGCATGGTAATTATCTGTTTTGATTACCTGGACTCATGCAAAAACTTCAACTGCATGTAAAACAAGTTGTTGTACAGTTCATGTGATTTTACATAGCAGTTATAAAATACATATTTTGCATTTAGATTTTTATCATAAGGAAGTTTTAAGAACATATTTAATTTTTAATGAGCATTGAAATCATAAGTTATAAATTTGCCAGTAATTTGATGTTTATATATTTTTTGACTTTCATATAGCCTGTGAAGAAGAAACATCGAGCCCGAGTCATTGAGTTCTTCATTGACGTGGCACGAGAATGCTTCAACATTGGCAATTTCAACTCTCTCATGGCTATCATTAGTGAGTGCTTTGACGTCACTTGCAACACTTTGCTCCAGTTTCTTTAGCCACAGAAAACCCTTTTGTTCTCTACATATCTGTTTGGATAGGACAGTTTGCTGTTTTGGCAGCATTTGGTTTGCTTTTCTAATCCCTGCTCTTGTATGCTTGGCACACACCGCAATGTAAAACCTCTTACACACTCTGTGAGCATTTATTTTTACTGGATATTTATCATGCAGAGTATTCTGTTTTGCTGTGCCTCAAGTTTTACATTGATGAATCTGGGTCTTTAGTTAACTAAATATATCTATACATCCATTATTTGATCTGTCTGATAAAAGATCAAGTGATAATCATATATATATTCCCCCACATTGCATTAGTGTTAGCTTATTACAAATGAATAAGAATTTATTCAGTAATCAGTAGGGATGTACTGATACTCATACTTGTAAAAATGCTCCGATACCAAAAACTGATACAATCTGATGTATGAATGTCATTACGTATGCATTCAGCCCACAAATTAAAATCAAAAGCAAAAGCTGAGATTTAATTAGATAAATATGTAGTTTGCATGTAATTTAAATGTGAGTGCTTGTGAATGTGTGGAGATAGTGTTGTGCTGACGCCGACTGCTTATACCTTTTAAAGCTCCTCCTTGGCTCATACAGGGAAGGCCGCGTCATGAGCATCGCATACTCTGTTTGAAGCAGATAAACGTAAACAGAGTGCAAATTCATGTTGTAGCGTGAGGCACATACAGAGTCCATTCTTATTTAATTAAATGGCAGTCTTATGCGGTTTAATAATCACTTTGAGTCACGTAGTGACTGGCTTTTCCAGAGTGGGAAGCTACTGTCAAACATTAGAGCTCCTTGGTCAAAACAACACAGAAACACTTCAAAATAAATGCTCAGTCAAAATTAAAGGTAAATTTGTAGGAGGGAAAAGTATGACAAAAATATATCACCACTGTAAAGTTATGTAATATTCACTACAATACTACTACTAATAAATTGTATTAAACTTTAAAGGAATAGTTCACCCAAAAATGAAATTTTGCTGATAATATGATATATCCAAGATGTATCTGAGTTTCTTTCTTCATCAAAACAAATTAAGATTTTTAGGATTTAATTTCAGGCCTTCTCCTCTAAACAATGCAAGTGAATGTACTCCATTTTTTGACGGTCCAAAATGCATATTTAGGGTGCATCAAAATAATCCACACGACTCCAGTCGACAAATAAAGTTCTTCTGAACCCAAATGATTTATTTATTTTTAGAAACAAAACAATACTTGTATATTTTTAACTACAAATGTTCGCTTCCATACATCTCTGACGCATGCTCACGAGAGGGATGATGTAAGCTCGTTGGTAAGGCCACGTGTCACATGGAGGGGTCAGGAAGCGCGTCATTGTTTACAAGAGAAACTTACACAGACCAAGCACCGTTCACAAACCAAAACAGTCCAAAACAATATAAAATAAAGAATTTCCAAATAATAAAAAAACAAAACATTACTGCAGTAAATAACCATCCTTTATTTTGGAGCAATGCCGTTGCGTTATCTACTTGTGCTTTTTCTTTAGCAGAACTATGTAGGCTATATGACTGTCAGGAATTCAAGCCACACAAGTTGTAGTTAGTGAAACCAAGTGCGAGAGCGTTTACTGAGATTCACAGGATTTACACATTAAGATCAATGGTACAGGTGATATCACACAGTAGAGAAGCTTCACAAACGTATTTATGCAGGCAGTGATGAGCGGGTGAATTAGAAATCAGGTGATGAGGAGCGGAGCACTGAGGGAGGTGCAGAGCCCGAGGGAGGCGTGACAATGACAGTTTGCACACGTACAGGAGTTCGCTGGAAAAACAGCACGGGCACAGCCGATGAATTCAGATATCGACCCTTTGTTTATTTCGATGGTCTGAAATCCTCAGGGGTAACGTTCACTGCACACCCTCCAATATCTGAGAGAATGTAGGGGTGTACTGATATCCAGGTTCAGCGCGATAAGCCAGAGCTTCAATCGATCATGATCATGTATAGGCAATCGATGAAAAGTTAATATTTTTCCCGGCATGCATTATCTTATGGGTTTCTGAAGGTTGAAGCATCCAGGATACACATGCCAAACGACCATTTTGAACAATACATTTATACAAATACAAATCTACAGCAAAGACAATTAAACTTTTGTACAGCTCTGCTCCTCTTGTAAACAATGACGTGCTTCCTGCCTCCTCCTCCACATGACGCGTGACATTACCAACAACCTTACGTCATCCCTCTCATGAGCACGGGCCACAGAGATGTACGGAAGTGAACATTTTTAGTTAAAAAGTATATAAGTATTGCTTTGTTTCTAAAAAATAATTAATCAAACTTTTATTTGTCGACTGGAGTCATGTGGATTATTTTGATGCACCCTAAATGTGCATTTTGAACCGTCAAAAAATGGAGGACATTCACTTGCATTTGTTTAAAGGAGGAGGCCTGAAATTAAATCTTAAAAATCTTAAATTCTGTTTTGATGAAAAAAGAAACTGATACATCTTGGATGGCCTGAAGATGAGTAAATTATTAGCAAATTTTCATTTTTGGGTAAACTTCCTTTAAGCAGTATCTAACATCTGATGATCTGTTATGCAGCACTTTATTTGACAAAATATAACTCCAGTGTTGTATTTTGGATTGTGCTGTAATGTATTATTTTTGTAATACAGAACAATATTATGTTGAAAATTAATTATTTTTATTTGATTTAAAGTTTTGAGTTCATTTTATTTAAACGGCAAAATCAAAAAACAGGTATCGGCAAGTATTAAAAATGAAATATCGGTACTCCATACTCGTTCTCAAAAAAATGGTATCGGGACATCCCTAGTAATCAGTAATTAACAATAATATAAACATAAAATAAGAGGATGCACCTCATGAAACTTGCCAAGAACATGTACGGATTCATATTTCACCCCCAAATCAAAGGAAAGAAATAAGAAATTATATTTAACAAAGAAAATTACACTTTTTGTGACCATTATCATTGTTTTGCAGCACATTTTCCCCTTCGTTTATCATTACTGAAATGCAAAGATTAAATTTTCTTAACTGTAATATGAAAAAATAATATTCAAGTATTTATACATTGTGGTAGTATTTGTTGTTCTGCCTTTTAATGCTGATTTAAATAAAAATATAATTGTATTACTCTAATTTTGAAAAGTAATACAGTAAAAAAGCGTTAAAATAATTAAAATCTAATGATAATCGCCATTGAGAATTATTAGTAATTTCGGTAAAGATCGTAATGGTCCTAGGCTCAATTTTGTTTTTGCAAAAAAATAAAAAACAAATATATTTGAATTTTGGGTTGAAATATGATCCGGACATGTTTTCGTGAGATTAACCCCCTAGCTGTGTTAATCAGTCACTCATTTAGTGGACCGAGTCCTCCACTGTCGTAAGCCTACCCAGTCCCGCGCCTTAGGCATTGTGGTTAGAGGAACAGAGAGAGCAGGCAGCTGTTCAGCCTATGTGAGTGTGAGCTGGAATGAGGGAGTGGCAGCCCTCAGGCAGATGGTCAGTACTGACCAATCCAGTAGACTGAGCCAGGGAGAGACTCTGTGAGAGAGGGATAGTGGGAGGGAGGGAGGGAGTGAAACCAGCTGTCCTTTCCCTGGTCATTCCCTCGGGACAAGTTCACAGGCTGGGGCTCTTACACAAGCCTCTCTCCCTAGAGATGCAGGGCAGATATTAAAGTCACTGGAAGAGAACAAACAAGTCATGGGAAAGGTTGATCACTGCCTGCTCGTGTTTGTTTGGAGGCAACGTACATTGTGTGATGTGAATAAAGCTTCTGCATGTGACTAGCACTGAAAGATCATCCTCACTAGTATCATGTTATCGTGTGGTGCTTTAGCTCTGGGCCTGGCACCTGTTTGTACTAGAGCCCGACCGATATGGGATTTGAGACTAATACCGATTTAGAGGGGGAAAATTCACAGATTACCGATATGGTGGCCGATATAGCTAATAAAAAAATAAAAAAACGGACCTTTTCTATGTGGATTGTGCATCGATTTTGCACCGATGTGACATATGTGCAAAGGTACCCGAGGCTGCTTTCTTAAATATTTTTATCAAAGAATATTTGACATTATTATACATTATCAACCAGTTCTAGAAATGAACATTGAGAGAATAAATAAAAATACAATAAATAGCTAAATAAACATCAATACTGTATGTTCAGTATCAGTCAGTTGCTGACCATTTAAATAAAGAATAAATTAAAATAAATAGCTAAATAAACATCAGTACTGTTTAGTATCAGTCAAATGCTAACTATTTTAATACTGCCAGTCAGTTAGGGGTAGGTTGTAAAACGAGAAGCTTTACACCTGCCGAGTCGAGAGAAACAGCGGCAGCAGTGTTACACTGTATTCTGCTATACAAGTTCAGGGGAAACTTTCAATGTTGGAAAACCAGACTTTTAAATATTACATTTTGTAAATGCAATGACTGGAATTGTTTGGTTGAAGGGGGTACCAAACTGCGAATCCTGACCAAAACAGTTTGGTGAATACATGTTTACACATTAGCTTCCACTCAGCTGACAACAATGAAAGTAGCTACGTGGTTAGCTAGTTAGCTATAAGCTCGTCATCATGGAGAGTAAAAGATGGACTTTATTTACTTTCCAGCATTGCGTCTCACCAACTAGGTAACAACGTAGCGTGAAATCAACACTCAACAGACACAATCCACCACCGCACTGTTGTCTGTTGAGCTGTAAAAAGATGCTGTAATGCTTACCTTTCAATCTGCAATACTGACTGCACTGACAAACTATAGCTGGCTAACATAGCAAACAGGGAAAATTATGAGGTCATTGTTTAATAACTTTCCAGTATGTATTTTTACTAGTTAACTTACCGTGAAGACTCCACTTAACTCCGCACTGTCTGCAGAACCACCGTCAGCTCAGCTCTGTAAACAATGGAGTCGGAGTGCGCTCTGCTGGACAAACTACGTTATGACACCAACTCTAAATCACCCCAAGCATTGTTTTCTGCATTCTATGTTCTGAGAAAAAAAAAAAAAAAAATTCATATCTGCGCATATTGGAAAACATATACGCCGATACGATATATCTGTGGTAGGCTAATATCGGCTGACCGATAAATCAGTCGGGCACTAGTACAGACAGATTGTTAATGCTACCAAAGGCTTGGAGAATCAGATGGGTCTTTTGTAGATAGTGTTGCTGCTATTGTCCAGGCTTAATGTTGTTGTATTTGGTGAAGAAAAGAACTGAAATAATCTAGATCAAGTAAAGTGATAAAGGCAAATTAAATTTGCATGCATAAACTACAAACTAGTTTGCCTTGTCCATCAATTAATTCCAATGTTTCCTTAAAGGAACAGTTTACCCAAAACTGAAAGTTAGGTCCCTTGTCATTATTTACTCAGTTATACATTTTCGACAACGTCGACAATATAAAAAAATAAATAAAAAAAATAGTCGACAAAAATGTTCGTTGTCAAATAGTCGTTTGATCTCATTTAACGTAAAATTATGATGCGCGAGAGCAGCACTGCAGTTCACGCCTGACTGAGGAGAGGAAGAATTACACAGCTCACAGTCCAGATGCACACTATACTTTCCAAACAGCTTCAGGTGATGTAGACTGCAAAGTATGAGGCAAAAATACAAAATAATAAATATAGAAGCACACTCGTTGTGGAGTTGGAGCTGCCGCTCCGCTGAAGCAAAACTTGCGTGTCGAGCGTCTTTAAAGGAAACACCCCGGCATTACATCTTAAATGCAGTTATATTTAATGCGTTATAGCTTTATTAAAGTTCAAATAATACAGAAGCAGATCATGTAAATAACTACAAACTCTGAAACTGGCATTTCTCTGTGCGGTCAGTGCCTCTTCTATGATCGCGAATGTCCCGATCAAAGGGGAGAGATTGAAACTGCACCCGGCTGATGCGCACACCGTCATGGGGACACTCATCCCTCGAGTGCACGTTTAATATAGCTAGATTATAATGTGATGTCTCGCGACTTACTGAATCATAATATGTGTGTTACTGTGCATTTCTTATCGTGAAGAAAATTGGCAATACACAGCTTTATTAATGAGGTTTTTTTTTTTTTTTTTTTTTGTGTGAGTTAAAGATGGATTGAAGTGAACAGAAAGGTGAGAGAGGGAAGTCTTCGCCCCATTATATACACTGCAACAAAATGTTTTTGATTTGTTTTTTTGACTTGTTTTCCAATACAACTATCTAAAACTCCTTTTAAAACAACGTACATTCACTTTAGCAGCTATACTGCAGAAGTAAAAATTGTTATCTGAGAGTGTTGAATATAATATTAAAAATACAAATATTTTAAAATATCAAATCCTTTAAAAAAAAAATGCATTCACCTGAGAAGCAGCATATAAGATATTTAGACTTGCTTTTAGAGATCTTGAATATAAGTATATTTTGTCTTTACTGCACTCGCAGAAGTATAACCAAGTTAAAATACACTTATATACAAAATACACACATTTAAGCAAGTCTAAATATCTTGTATGTTGCTTCTCAAATAAATGTATCTTGTTAAGGATTTTTAGACAATTTTAAATGGAAAACAAGACAAAAACAATAGGATTGTTTGCAGTGAATTTCTTTACTGAAACAATTTTTTCCATTTAATTCAGTGAATGTCATTTAGAGGTATTTTTTTAAAAGATGATTTTGTCCTCTTTATTGTTAGTAAGCACGTTTAATACAACCTTTTGTGTCGGGGCACAAGCTGAATAATCTGTTAAGTGCTAATGGTTAATCGTTGCAATAATTGCTGAATGTTCTAATAATCGTTAGACTAATCAATTATCGAAATAATCGTTAGTTGTAGCCCTAATTTACTCATTATTAATCCTCATGTCATACCAACCCCACATGACTTTCTTTTGCAGAGCACAAAAGGATATATTTTAAAGACTATAGCAGTTGATAGGGACTCCCATTCAAGCTTTAAAGCACCCAAAAGTGTAGTAAAAGTAGTCCAAGTGACTCATGCGTTATATTCCAAGTCTTCTGAAAGCACGCGATCATTTTGTATGATGAACAGACCATAATTTAAGTCATTATTCACTACAAAATCAAATTATTGATGTCAAGTCATGTAAACTGCGTTGAATCCAATGTGGTGCCACACCAATAACATCAAACCTCATTGGTTATTGTGCGTCTTGTGACCAAATGTCAAACAATGTTCCTCCGCAAGTAACTTGCAGTTTTATGTTTCTTCCGCAGATATCAATAGAGAGCCCAGAATTCTGTAGTGTACCTTTTTAAAATTGGTGTTTCCAGACCTGTAGAAGCCATTGATATTATTAAAATCTTAAAAAAAAAAAAAAAATTGAGATCTCTATAGCAAATATACATTTTACCAGTTATGTTCAGATGAAGATTTTTTTTTAATTTTTTTTTGAGTCTCTGTCCTTATCCAATAATCACAAAAGACTGGAAACGTCATGATTAAATGTTGCTAATCTACTATTTTTCACCAATTCATTTTCAAGAATCAGTGAAAAATGCTCACTATCATCAGTACAGAGGAATCTGATTGGTTGATTTCACCATTAATGATTTTCAGTCAACACTATGACCTCATCTGGTCATTAGTGCTGAGCACACAAGACCACTGTGACCCTCGGCACTATAAGCCGACCTTATTGTTGGAGGGAAATGATGCCCCTACTAATGCTATTGTCCCTGTAGGCTCATGGGCCTAACTGCTCTATTGGCTATTGAGAAACTGCACCTCTTGCATGAAGCTGGCTGTCACAGTGTGCTGACCTATGTCTGTTTCTGTGTGTCTTACAGCTGGAATGAACATGAGTCCAGTGTCGCGGCTAAAGAAGACCTGGGGCAAAGTCAAAACCGCCAAGTTTGATATACTAGAGGTTTGTATTTCATTATCATCTCCATTAGGGATAGGTCCGGATTATTGACTAGTCATCCACCAAACAACTCTTGAATTTCTTGATTTAATTTTCAGATTTTTTATTTTTTTTGGTCTTTCCTTTAAAATGTTGTATTGTATTTTTTTTCTCCCCAATTTGGAATGCCCAATTCCCACTACTTAGTAGGTCCTCGTGGTGGCGCGGTTACTCGCCTCAATCCGGGTGGCGGAGGACAAATCTCAGTTGCCTCTGAGACCGTCAATCCGTGCATCTTATCACAGCTTGTTGTGCATGACACTGCGGAGACTCGCAGCACTGGAGGCTCATGCTACTCTCCGCGATCCACGCACAACTTACCACACGTCCCATTGAGAGCGAGAACCACTAATCGTGACCACGAGGAGGTTACCCCATGTGACTCTACCCTCCCTAGCAACCGGGCCAATTTGGTTGCTTAGGAGACCTGGCTAGAGTCACTCAGCACACCCTGGATTCGAACTCGCAACTCCAGGTGTGGGAGTCAGCGTCAGTACTCGTTGAGCTACCCAGGCCCCGTATTGTGTTCATTTAAAGGGGATGAACTTTTCAGAGGGTTCTAGCATGCAGCACTTTAGCTGCGGTCCGACTGTCACATCTCACCACAAGCGTTTTTAAGACACCATGTCATGTTTAAAAAAAAAAAAGCCCAAACAAAGCCCTTGTGTTCCATTCCGTTGTGGTCCGTTTGGCTGTTTTTGAACCAAAATTGCATCCTATGTGAACGCCCATTAGAAACACGCCCACAAGCATGGTGGACGTGACTCGTGAATCATTTAATTTACAGGGATTTCTTAAGACCATCTAGTCAACTAGTCATTCAGACAACTGACTGATTAGTTGATTACTAACATATGTAGTTTTGCATATCCCTAGTTGTCCTGTTTTGCTTCATCTCTGCAGAACATTGTATGACTCGCTGTATTAAATGTTTAGGGGCTAATGTGATGACATGAGTGGGAATTAATGGTGGTGAATACAGTGCTGACATTGCAGGAAACATGCAGTGTGGCATAACTCCAATGTTTTGAACTGATGCTGCTTTAAGTGACCAGCCCTGACTCATGCATGCATGTTGGCCAAACCCCAGACAATATGGAGGCCAGTTCTTGCCAATTTTAGTCTTCAGTGGGCAGGAATTGTTGCTTTTGTGTCAATACTTTTTCTAAAACACTGCATTTAAGTAGGTGTACAAATGTTTTCTAAAGTTTTTTAGGCAACATTTGAAAGGGGTTGAGACATTTAAGGCTTTAATTTTGAGTCAACTCAACTGTGTTTACTGTCTAGAGACTATTTTATTTAGGTCTTCTATTTAGACAGGCAAAAGCCTTAAACTTAATACATGACTTGTGTATGCTGTGCAGTGTGCACACACCTACACATGGTGCAGTCTAGTCCTGGGGCTTACAGCATTTTGATGTGTAAATAGGGACTGTATGCTTGGTCTTCAGGGAGGTTTAGCCTGTGAGCTCCGTACCCACTTAGATCACGACACAACTCTCTCACTCAGACGATGGAAGGAATGAAGGATAAAAGGCTTATAGGGCCTCTTGCCTTCCCTGTAGAATCAAAACCTTGAATGTCAAAACTGCTGATATCCACCTTCTAGTCCCCAATATGTTAACTTGCTCACCTGAGATAACTTCAGTTTTCATTCCCTTTTTTAGGGCTTGGTAAAAATACAGATTTTTCCTATGAATCAAGATCTTCATTAATGATCCGATATAGATTCTTAAAATCCCAAGATCATTCGATCTATGTTTACTTTAAAATTTTGATTGTGCTGATCTATTATATCTTTTAAATAATACCAATTGAACTGCATAGTTTGGGCCCTGATGTAATTTCATTTATTTAAATTGTTTTCATAATGCACCATGTTAAAATTTCCCAATATAATTTACAGCATTAGCTGAGAGAGAGTCTCTATCATATGTTAGTAAAATGGACATAACTGAAATATACCCAAATAAATGAGAATCTAATCGAGAGCTTGTGAATCGGAATCAGATCAAATCAGGAATCTGTGTACTGTTACCCAGCCCTACGCTTCTGGGCTTCTTGCACAACTAGAACGTGCAGTCTCACCCAAATAACACTACTGCTTCAAAACTGCTTTAAAATGACTGAACAATTGTGAATGTCTCACCTGCAGGCAGAAAGTTTCATGATGTTTAAAAGTACATGAAATGGGTCATCTTACTCTGTTCCCATGAAATGGAATGTCCAATGCTGAATAGTAGCAAGAGTGACTCATGCTGCCTTTGGTTAAATCAGTAGTTAACTGAAACAACCATGTTGAATAGCCTAGATTTTGTAATCATAAGAAACTTCAGTTCATTTAAATATTTACATGGTTCAAGCCTGTTTCAGGCCAAGTCCTGAAGTTGGTGCATAAACCTGTTGTTTTTTTGTTTTGTTTTTTTTTCCTCTTGTCTCTTCTCAGCACCAGATGGATCCTTCTAGCAATTTCTACAACTACAGAACAGCACTGCGAGGAGCCACGCAAAGATCCATAACTGCTCATAGTAGCAGAGAGAAGGTAAATTCACTTCATTTCTGATCTGAAATCTCTTAGCTTAGCAGTTTTCTCACGCAAATTGTAGAAACGTTGGTTTCGTAACACTGTTTGGGTATGAATGCATACCAAACACTTTTTGATGCGGACTGGCCACAAACTGGAAACTGATATAATAAGGACAATTATTGAAATGATCAAATCTGATTTGTTACATAAGTGAGAAGATGACAGAGATTAGCGATTTAAAGTAGCTGGAAAATTATGTGAACTGTGAGAGAGTTTCTAGACTATCTAAATGCTGCCTCTTGTGGACCATGTTATTGCCCCAGACCAGAAGCCTTGTATTTATTCTGACCTGAGGTAGCGTCTGGTCTCTTTGGCTCAAAGTTATGTAATTGCAAGATTAGAGGACAGCGCCGTATATGGGTTATACACCAAGGGCAATATGTCATACGGGACATTCTGTTTCCTCTGCATAATATGCTCTGTTCTCTTGTGCAAAAACGTGGCAGCTAGCCTGCTAACAAAATGTTCTGAATGCTCTTCAGTGTTTTATGTAAGCAAACTGACCCAACAAGAGCTCTGGATATTGAGACTGCCTAGGGAAATCTCAAAATTGTGGATGTCTTGGTAAATATGTACAACTGTTAGAAGTTTTGTTATTTTGGATGTGGTGTCTTAAGTTTCATTAGGTATGTTTTGCATCTTGGAAAGGTTAGGAACAGGAAGGAGATCTTTGTGTGCATTTGGGTGGTAAGATATTATGTTCCCTAGGCCTGTCACGATTATTACGGTTATTTGATCTAATCATGGTTATTTGAGACTACCGCGATTTATTGGGCATTCAAATTCCAATCACATTTTAATGCCCAAATAAGGGAATTTTAAGCAAATATACTGCATAAATGCCATGAACTGCGCGTTTGTGTGTCTTTCAGTTGAACTCCAGGTCTGAGCATCACTGAGCCACACCGTGGAGTTCAACAAGCTACTGTCCTGAAGAGCGCGTGAAGCGCTCTGATGCGCGCGCTGTCAGCAGAGGCTCTTGCCATACTCCTGCGAAAATATAAACGAACAAGTGTAAACTTTGATAGTAAGTGAAGTGCTCCAGGTTTCAAACGATCGTGTAATGGCAAATGTTCCTGGTTCATACACGCAGTATTAATGACACACAGTGACACAGAGGAGACGCACACTTACTCTGTTTCTATGTAGTGATTAAATGATGAAACTAAAAAATTTTGCTTCATGACAAATAATGGCTCGTGGGTTTAATCAGAGCATTAAAATAATGTGTGAAAGTGAAGAAAATAGGAAAGAAATGTTTTACAAAATATGCAAAATTTAATAAAAATATGATATAGATACAGTTGAAGTCAGTTTACATACACTTTAGCCAAATACATTTAAACTCAGTTTTTCACAATTCCTGACATTTCATCGTATCAAACATTCCCTGTCTTGGGTCATTTAGGATCACTACTTTATTTTAAGAATGTGAAATGTCAGAATAATATTAGAGAATTATTTCAGCTTTTATTTCTTTCATTACATTCCCAGTGAGTCAGAAGTTTACATACACTTTGTTAGTATTTGGTAGCATTGCCTTTAAATTGTTTAACTTGGGTCAAAGTATTGGGTAGCCTTCCACATGCCTCTCACAATAACTTGCTGGAATTTTGGCCCATTCCTCAAGACAGAAGTGGTGTAACTGAGTCAGGTTTGTAGGCCTCCTTGCTCGCACACACTTTTTCAGTTCTGCCCACAAATTTTCTGTCGGATTGAGGTCAGGGCTTTGTGATGGCCACTCCAATACCTTGACTTTGTTGTCCTTAAGCCATTTTGCCACAACTTTGGAGGTATGCTTGGGGTCATTGTCCATTTGGAAGACCCATTTGCGACCGAGCTTAACTTCCTGGCTGATGTCTTGATGTTGCTTCAATATATCCACATAATTTCCTTCCTCATGATACTATCTATTTTGTGAAGTGCACCAGTCCCTCCTGCAGCAAAGCACTCCCAAAACATGATGCTGCCACCCCCTTGCTTTATGGTTGGGATGGTGTTCTTCAGCTTGCAAGCCTCACCCTTTTTCCTTCAAACATAATGATGGTCATTATGGCCATTTTGTTTCATCAGACCAGAGGACATTTCTCCAAAAAGTAAGATCTTTGTCCCCATGTGCACTTGCAAACTGTAGTCTGGCTTTTTTATGGCTGTTTTAGAGCAGTGGATTCTTCCTTGCTGAGCAGCCTTTCAGGTTATGTCAATATAGGACTCGTTTTACTGTGGATATAGATACTTGTCTACCTGTTTGCTCCAGCATCTTCGCAAGGTCCTTTGCTGTTGTTCTGGGATTGATTTGCGCTTTTCGCACCAAAATGTTTTCATCTCTAGGAGACAGAATGCGTCTCCTTCCTGAGCAGTATGATGGCTGCGTGGTTCCATGGTGTTTATACTTGCGTAGTATTATTTGTACAGATGAACGTGGTTCCTTCAGGTGTTTGGAAATTGCTCCCAAGGATGAACCAGACTTGTGGAGTTCCACTTTTTTTTTTTTTTTTTTTTTTCTCTCTGAGGTCTTGGCTGATTTCTTTTGATTTTTCCCATGATTTCAAGCAAAGAGGCACAGAGTTTGAAGGTAGGCCTTAAAATACATCCACAGGTACACCTCCAATTCAGTACACCTATCAGAAGCTAATTGTCTAAAGGCTTGACATAATTTTCAGAAATTTTCCAAGCTGCTTTAAAGGCACAGTTAAATTTTGACCCACTGGAATTGTGATAGTTGATTTAAAAGTGAAACAATCTGTCTGTAAACAATTGTTGAAAAAATTACTTGTCATGCACAAAGTAGATGTCCTAAACGACTTGCCAAAACTATAGTTTGCTAATATTAAATCTGTGGCGTGGTTAAAAAATGAGTTTTAATGATTTCAACCTACGTGTATGTAAACTTCTGACTTCAACTGTATGTATAGAGCCACCTTTGTTTGTCAGCATTTCATGTTGTAGAACTTGCTTCTGCGTGTGTGTTTTCTGCCTCACGTAAATGCCAATAATTCCTCCCATCACGAATTATTGTCATTGCATTTCACTGTGGTAGATCCAGTTGTACTTTGTCCCGTAGGCTTTTAGAGGCCTAATGCTGTCTTGCTGTGATGGTAACCCTTTGATGGCCTCATGTGGCTACCTAAATGCAAAAGCATTCTACATTAGACTACAGAGCTTTTGCTATAGGTTTTTGGTTGGGTCTAACGGTTTTGTAATCGTATGTTTCTTTTTTTTTTTTTTTTGTCTTTCAGATTGTCATTCCTTTCTTTAGCCTCTTGATTAAAGACATTTACTTCCTCAATGAAGGATGTGCCAACAGGCTACCCAACGGACATGTCAATTTTGAGGTAATTTCTTCTGTTTAGCTTGGCATACAGGCAAGTTGAGATGATGCATGGAAACAACTGCTGTCACATCTACTGAATAACAATGGCTGGTTGAGAAAACACTGTTTCATAGCAACAGAAAGATCCTGTTTTAGTTCGTTGACGTATGCATCTCTTAAAATGAAGTTTCAAGGGCATCAGTTCAGTGAGTTTAATGTGATAAGTATTCATGTGCAAAGTTATTAAGAATGATTGCTAACAGAATGATCTTGACTGTGATGCAGAAATTCTGGGAGCTGGCCAAGCAAGTGACTGAGTTTATGACATGGAAGAAGGTGGAGTGTCCTTTCGAGAGAGACCGCAAGATTCTGCAGTATCTCCTCACTGCACCAATCTTCAGTGAAGATGGTACGAATGTTACAGTATGATGCACTCTGTGGTTATTAAACCAGATTATTAAAGGCATTGTTCACCCAAAAATGAAAGTTTTTAACATTTATTCACACGGATGATGTTCCAAAGCTCACAAATTACCCAGACTGGGAAGTCCATAGTATTTTAGTATCCCCTGTCACCTTGATTAATTGATCTATGACTTGACTTCAGGGCAGACTTCTTTCTACTGCTGATAAAACTTGAGTCTCATGTCCACATTCTCAACTTAAGACTTCCTGTCTGAATAAGAGGTTTTCTGCTTACTCATTTTCTGCCAAGCTTTGTTTTGCTCTCGTCATAAACCTGTTCTAAAGATAGTTGTGCAATAAGCATACAAGATGCCAGACACAAAGACAATCACAATTGTCATGATTAACTCAAGTGAAAAATGCTGTAATGCCAAATAGCCAAGTTAAATACATGAGTACATGACTTCTGAGCATTCCTCATGAAAGAAAACAGGTGTTTTTTGCATGCTGTCACACCCGTCTCATCTTGATCATCTCTCAACAGCTTTGTATCTGGCATCATATGAGAGTGAAGGACCAGAAAACAACATTGAGAAAGACAGATGGAAATCTCTCAGGTGTGTATGATATCATTCATCAGGGCCTTTCAGACAGACTGTTGACTGACAGCTCTCTTAGCAAGTGTTGAGACAGACTATTTTTGACCTTTCTTAAGAGTAGTGACACTGGTTGATAGAATGTGTCTGATACTGCCTGTAACTGAACCATAACCATGCAAGTTTTTAATTAGCTCCTCAACTTACCAGTTGAATTGCGAACTAAAACATTTAATTAGCACAAAGGATAGAACAAGGTTTCTTTTTTTTTAGGCTTTGAGTTTGGCAAAGCGGCACTAGTGTCACCAAACAGAATTGTACAGAAATGATCTGCTTTCAAACAGGTGTCCTGAACACAAGACACTAGTGCTGGAACAACTAATTTCATTATCGATTAGTTGGACTGGATTAGTTGGCAGCGTGCACGGAGAAGCACCATCAGTGAAATGCGTTTGCATGATAAAACTTGTTAAAAAAAACGGACACATGTTGAAGTGGAAAAAACACAGCCCACCAAGTTGTCCAGTGCACAAGTGCATTTTATAAACGCTTCAAAGAAGATCATAAAAGCATACCGTTTAATTTGGAGAGGTGGCTGCGCTTCATCAGGTACGTTTGACAGTGTTGGAGCTGTTTGATGCAGGTGGCATGGCGTGAGTTTCTCTCCAGAGCATCACTCACATTTTACTGTTGTTTTCTGTTTTATAATCTATACGTGTTATGAATTCAAGGCACTTATTTCCATTTCGAAAAACTGTTTGTCTTACCAAAAGCAAGTCTCCGTTAAACTTCACTGAATGAACGAATGAGCGCATCTGCATCAGTCAAACCGAAAGCAACAGATAAACGGTGCTCTCAATGATTTAGATTAAATTGTGCTTTGCTGTTCAGTGAACGTGCAACACGATTTAATGAATTCAAAGCGTGCATTTCAATTACACAAAACGTTTTGTCTTTGCCATAAGCAAGTCTCTGTTAAACTTCACTAAATGATCAAGCGCGCCCCTCCGCGTCACTCAATCAAACCAGTAACCGATAAAGGGAGCGTGCAATCAAATACATTAAACCCTGTCTACACCTGTCTGTTGATGTGACGCGACGCAGTGGCTTGAGGCTGTCTACACTGGATGAGTCGGAACGAACATTCTAAATCGTTTTGTCTTGTTGGTGTGCTGCGCAAAATGGAAAGGGGCATCGGTTTACTGTTGGCACTGTGACGCGACGCAACGTGCCGCAGCGCTACGCATCCAGTGTGGACATGTTAATTGATTATGATATTTTCTTTGCTTTTGATGCTCTCATCCGGTGTAGACAGGGTGTTAGACTTTGCTTTCCTGTTTAGTGATTGTGCAACATCCAACCACGATTTCAGTATCAAACCGATGTGTCAGAGGTAAAAATCTACAGGTTATAAAGCATTTTAGGTTTCTTATGTATAGGGTATGTTATCGGCATGAAATAACTAATTCATGTGTGAACCTGCACAGTGTGAGAGAAAAGTAAACCTTACAGATGATTGTACTATATTGAACTACTGTATATAATGCTGAATATAATGTAAAATAATGCTATATGGGTGAATACTTTATGATCCTGATGATAATACCTGATGTCTGATTTCACCAGTAAATTTACAGTATAGCAAACAATATTTTACTGGATAGCATACCCTTCCATTAAAAATTTATTTTTGAAAATATTTTTTTTTCTTTTAAAGAAGTAATTAAGTAATCAGTGACAAAATTATTAAAAAATGTACAATATTTAAAATATTTAAAATGTATGTAATCAGTGAAAGTGTGAAAGCATATGTATCAAACATAATTCTATATTTTCAGCTGATAGAAATATGAATATTTCTATTGGTGTTAGAATTCATGTGCTTGGCTGATTTTTAGTCTCACTCCATCCCTGATGGTGCATTTTGCACTTTAATGAAAAATACTTTTTATTACGTTTTATAATAAAGCAAATTTGTATATGTCTTGTACTTAAAACAATCATTTAAACTGAACTTTTCTTCATTCAGGCTTTGTAGTATTGTGAGAGTATCAAATTGTGACTTGAACCCTTAATCGTTTGTTTTTTTACTAAATACATTTTAATACAAGAAATAAAATGATTTTTTTTATTATTTTTTTTATCCGATTAATCAATTATCAAAATAATTATCATTGGTTGGTCAAACAGATAGTCCTGCACTAAACTCATGCCACTGGTTTAGCAAATGTTGTTGTATCAGGATGCTCAAACAAACAGCAATGTTTTTATAGAGCCTCAGAGCCAGAGTTTGAGGAACAGTTTAGTGGAATCAACCAACTACCAACAAGAAATGGTTTTCTGATAGTTGTCTGCATAATAAGCTGGGATAAGAGAATGAATTAAAAAAAAAAAAAATGTAATGCATCAACTATAATACATCAGTGTTTTAGTATTTAGTAGCACTGCTTAGACTTCCTACAGTATGAAGGAGCATATGTTGTGTTTTTGGTCTTACATTTATCTAAAATCATTAAAGGACAAAAACATCCAAGAATGCTCGCCAAAGATAACAGATTTACTGATAGATACACATGTGCTTGGAAAAGGGTGAGACCTCTTGGCTCTTGCTTAGTCACGGATTGCGGAGGCTTTCAGTGGTTTTTTTTTTTTTTTTTTTCCTCACTGCGACAGGATCTGTCACAGCACCAGATTCTGTCTGCATCAGCAGATCATGCTCTACCCAGCTCAGTGCTATCACAACTCTCAGCCAGAGGATAGTAAACCTCCATAAAACAAGGCAGACTTCCAGGAAAAGACAATTCCACTGTATAGGAAGAATATCCATAGGGAAAAGTTGCCTTTTTATTGCTCTTCTGAAACCAGTTTGGGCATGATTAATCAAGTGTACAATGCTGGAATAAGGATACATAGGTTGTAGGGATACACCCAGATTTCGGCCACTGAATTTTTTTTTGGGCCAAAAATGGAATAAAATGCATTTGTTGGGTCTGCAGAAAATTTATTCTATATTGAATGTTTTCCAATGCTTCGTTATTATGGTCATGGTTGTTACTGTTAAAGAAGCATAAAAGCACCATCAAAGTATTATCAATAATAAAAATAAAGTTTATTCCAAATTACAATACTATTTCAATTGGCTGAGCTTCATGTTTAGATTTTCACTGGAATTACTGTTAATTTTGCTTCTGCATTATCCAGAAGAGTTGTTATCAAAGTTTTATAGTCTACACATTTGTTTTTGTTTTTTTTAAAGTAATTATTCTCTGTCTGCTTTATTTAATATTGGAATGTGTAGTTATAGAAAAAGTTTTTCAGTGCATTCCTAATAATAACATTTAGAATTAGTTCAGTCATTCCAAACAAAGTCTAGTTTAAAATAATCTGTTTCTGTTTTCGGGCCAGTGTGTCCAGAATGTTTGGTTTCGGACAAGAATTTTCATTTCGGTGCGTCACTAATCGGTTGCGATGGTTGACTAGTCAATTAATGAGTTTGGTTGGTGTTAGATTTATTGTTCAGGGCTTTCTTAAGACATGTTAGTAGACTAGTCAACCCCAGTTGATTTTGAAGGTACATGGTTTTGCACATCCCTAGTCAAAGCAGTCCTCCCCCACTTTCTTTGTTTTTTGTTTTTTTTTTTATACATGAGGAGTCCAAAATACAAACTGCAATCAGAAGTAAAAGTCAATAGGCAGGCTTTTACATTTAAACTTGTAATAGAAAATAAGTACAAAACATAAGAGGAAAGATTATTTTTATATTTTATTTGCCTAATTTCTAATCATTTGACAACTCTTTCCATTTGCAGGTCAACTTTGCTGAACAGGACATAATCCTGTGAATCAAGTGAACCTTCTGACAAGCAGGCTATGTCCCCCTTTTGCCCCATCCAAAAGTGAGAAGTATCCCTGTTTTTCAAGGGAGATGACAATCCATATTTTGCTGAATGATGCATTTTATGTTGGAAAGAGCAGTATCTTTTTCAAGGCCCTTCTCTTTCTGTCTTTCATACTGGATATTTCAGGCTTTTTCATCACTGTGTAGAATTTTCTACTCCTTTTTCCCTCTTTAAAATGAAGAGTTGTTTTGAGCAGAAGAGGAAATGAATTGGGGATGTCCCTTGACTGCAAACCAATTCCAATCTATGCTGTTTGAAAGTAATCCAGATGTTGTTAATGCAAACAGTCCCCAGACATTTTTGTGTCATACTTCTCTATTGACTCTACGAGTATGCCGCTGGTTGGCAAACTCAATTGGAACAGGTTGAAAAAAATAAAATATAAACCAGCATTGTGTACTGGGTTCCAGTACTGTATATTTTTATTGTACCTAAAGCATTAATTTAAGTATATATTTATGTTGTCACTATTTTTTGATATTGTGTTTGTCAGTTTTTTTTATGCATATAAAATGGGAGTAATGCATTGCTCTAACCTCTGTGAGTGGCCGTTGACTTGTGCGTAATAAACCCGCCAAGGGTTCCTGAATGCACTGGATGCTTTTGTGAATAAAGATGTCTATTCCTTTATTGTGGAACCAGTTTTGTGAAAACTCGCCAGCATAAAACTCCCTTTTTTTTTTTTTTCATATTGTCATGGCTTTACTGTAGACGTTTGTTAACTGTTGAAGGAAAGACAGTGTCTCCATATTGTTTGATATCAGTGTTACAGTCATTATGCCATTTTCTACACAGTGAAGGAAATATATTTAGAAGGACAGCTCACTGTCAGACTGTGCATCACATACTTTTGTACCATAGATGACAATGGTGATGTCATGTCGTCCTCTGGTGGTGAAACCAATGTACACAATTCTGGTTGGGCATAGTGTTTTTGAATGAAGCTGTTTGTAAGCAGCTACATGAAGACTTATTTTACTGTACCTATGCTAGTTTTTATTACCGTTATTATATTACATTTTCTTTCACTTTATTTGTCTTTGTTGATATCTGTCTTTTTCATTAAGATATTTTAAAGATATTTACAGGCTTTATTGTATTGCTTTTTTGTACCACGTACATGACTTATAGGAATCAGATATTGCCGTAATATCTTATGTTTATAAAACTGAGAAAAAAACAAATATTTGAAGGTACTAGCACACAAAATGAAGTTAATTTATGGTGACAGATGTCGTCTAGACTTTCTTTTCTTACTACCTTTCCAAAAACACATGCTTATGGTTTTCTGTCATGTAAATATCATGTCTTTCCAACACTGTGTATATTGCTGTGTATTTTGACTGTTCAGGCAGATTATAGAACCCCATGAAAAGTTGTGGTATGGAGTGAACAAGAAAAAGAGGAATTAAATAAAAGAAAGCCAATCAATTTAAGATGTCTGGGTGTTTTCTGTGCTTTATGTAAGAAAACAGTTGTTGAAATTTAAGTGTTACTATAAAAAATTAAGGTGGAATGAGCTCTGAAAGAACCTGAAAAATGAGAATTAAAACACACCAACTAAAACCTCAGTAAACAGTCAAAGTAAGTTTTTAATACACATTTGAGTAATTTTGAGAACAAAGAGTTTTGTTTAATAAACTAATTCTCTCCACAAATGTCATGTCAAAAATATTCAACCCCCATAGTCAATCATTTGTGGAGCATTCTTTATCCTTAATAACAGCAAATAAATGTTTCAGGTAAGTGTACTCGGGCTTCGGACACCTCTATTGGAATTTGTACACATTTCTCATGAGCAAAAGCTTCCAGCTCATTGACATTCTTTGGTTTCTGTGCTGCCACTGCTTCCTTGAAATCCCAACAAAAGTTTGCAATGGGATTTTAATTATGGGATTAAAGGGCCATTCAAGGGCATTACACGACCCATCCCTGAACCAGATTTTGGACAACTTTGATGTATCCTTGGTGTTATTGTCTAGCTGGAAAATAGCAGAGCTTCAGTTTACACACTGAAGGCATCACCGTTTTGCCAGAATGGCCTGATACCTGAAAGAATTCATGGCGTCAGTCACATAGTCAGGATAGCCATTTCCTGCAGCCGCAAAACACCCCCATAACAGGACTGACCCACCTCCATGCTTGACTGTGGGGATGATGTCGTTCTTGTCATCACATTGCTTTTCTTGCTCCAGATGTACTGCTGACCCATGGGTCTAAATCTCACCTTCAGTTTAGTCATACATCCATAAAACTTTCTTCAAGGACTCCACAGGTCTTTCCAAATTTCTTCTTGAATATTCAAGTCAACATTTCCCTTGGTGAAGTTTTGCTTTCTTCCACACTCAAGAAGGTTGCTGTTGTACTATATTTTAAACATGTAAACAGCATCATCACTATTTGAAAAAAGTAATTTTTTGATCAAATCTAGACAGGCCCCATTTCCAGCAGCCAAAAAAGAAACAGCTTTCTCTAGAAACTCATCAGTCAATCATTGTTTTGAGGAATGAAGGCTATACAATGCTTGAAATTGCCAAAAAAAAAAAAAAAAATGAAGATTTCATACAAAGGTGTACACTACAGTCTCAAAGACAAAGGACAACTGGCTCTAACAAGGACAGACAGAGATGTGGAAGGCCATATGTACAACTAAACAAGAGGATAAGTACATCAGAGTCTCTAGTTTGAGAAATAAATGCCTCACATGTCCTCAGCTGACAGCTTCATTGAATTCTACCCGCTCAACACCAGTTTCATGTATAACAGTAAAGAGAAGACTCAGGGGTGCAGACCTTATGGGAAGAATTGCAAAGAAAAAGCCACTTTTGAAACAGAAAAACAAAAAGAAAAGGTTAGAGTGGGCAAAGAAACAGACATTGGACAACAGATAATTGGAAAAGAGTGTTATGGATCTTAACCCCACTGAGCTTTTGTGGGATCCACTAGACTGTAAGGTGCATGAGAAGTGCCCGACAAGACAGCCACATCTATGGCAAGTGCTACAGGAAGCGTGGGGTTAAATGTCACCTGAGTATCTGGACAATCTGACAGCTAGAATGCCATGGATCTGCAAAGCTGACATTGCTACACGTGGAGGATTTTTTGGTGAGAACTCTTTGAAGTAGTTTAAGAAGTTCTGAACATTTTTTTCAAATTGTAATAGTAATTTTTCACGTTATTAATGTCCTGACTATACATTGTGATCAGTTGAATGCCACTTTGGTGAATAAGAGTACCAATTTATTTCCATAAGAGCAAAATCTGTACATTATTACAAAATTTTGGCCGCCAGTGTGTGTGTATATATATATATATATATATATATACACACACACACACACACACACACACACACACACACACACACACACACACACAGTTGAAGTCAGAAGTTTACATACACCTTAGCCAAATACATTTAAACTCAGTTTTCACAATTCCTGACATTTAATCGTAAACATTCCCTGTCTTAGGTTGGTTAGGATCACTTCTTTATTTTAAGAATGTGAAATGTCAGAATAATAGTAGAGAGAATTATTTATTTCAGCTTTTATTCCTTTCATCACATTCTCAGTGGGTCAGAAGTTTACATACACTTTGTTAGTATTTGATAGCATTGCTTTTAAATTGTTTAACTTGGGTCAAACTTTTTGGGTAGCCTTCCACAAGCTTCTCCCAATAAGTTGCTGGAATTTTTGCCCATTCCTCCAGACAGAAGTGGTGTAAATGAGTCAGGTTTGTAGGCCTCCTTGCTCGCACACACTTTTTCAGTTCTGCCCTCAAATTTTCTGTCTGATTAAGGTCAGGGCTTTATGATGGCCACTCTAATACCTTGACTTTATTGTCCTTTAGCCATTTTGCCACAACTTTGGAGGCATGCTTGAGGTCTTTGTCCATTTGGAAGACCCATTTGTGACCAAGCTTGAACTTCATTGCTGATGTCTTGAGATGTTGCTTCAGTATATCCACATCATTTTCCTTCCTCATGATGCCATCTATTTTGTGAAGTGCACCAGTCCCTCCTGCAGCAAAGCACCACACAACATGATGCTGCCACCCCCATGCTTCACAATTGGGATGGTGTTCTTCGGCTTGCAAGCCTCACCCTTTTTCCTCCAAACATAACAATGGTCATTATGGCCAAACAGTTCAATTTTTGTTTCATTAGACCAGAGGGCATTTGTCCAGAAAGTAAGATCTTTGTCCCCATGTGCACTTGCAAACTGTAATCTGGCTTTTTTATAGCGGTTTTAGAGCAGTGGCTTCTTCCTTGCGAGGAGCATTTCAGGTTATGTCGATATAGTATTCATTTTACTGTGGATATAGATACTTGTCTACCTGTTTCCAGCATCTTCACAAGGTCTTTTGCTGTTGTTCTAGGATTGATTTGCACTTTTCGCACAAAACTACGTTCATCTCTAGGAGACAGAATGCGTCTCCTTCCTGAATGGTATGATGGCTGCGTGGTACCATGGTGTTTATATTTTGTGGTGTTTGTACAGATGAACGTGGTAACTTCAAGCATTTGGAAATTGCTCCCAAGGATGAATCAGACTTGTGGAGGTCCACAATTTTTTTCTGAGGTCTTAGCTGATTTCTTTTGATTTTCCCATGATATCAAGCAAAGAGGAACTGAGTTTGAATGTAGGCCTTAAAGTACATCCACTGCTACACCTCCAGTTCAGCACACTTCCTATCAGAAGCTAATTGTCTAAAGGCTTGACATAATTTTCTGGAATTTTCCAAGCTGCTTAAAGGCACAGTTAACTTAGTGTATGTAAACTTCTGACCCACTGGAATTGTGATATAGTCAATTAAAAGTGAAACAATCTGTCTGTAAACAATTGTTGGAAAAATTACTCGTGTCATGCACAAAATAGATGTTCTAAACCACTTGCCAAAATTATAGTTTGCTAATATTAAATGTGTTTTAATGACTTCAACCTAAGTGTATGTAAACTTCTGAGTTCAACAGTATACTCTATGTGTAGACTTATATATAAGTAGAGGGGGCTTCAGGATAAAAAGGTTGGGAACCACTGGTCTGGCGCATATTTTCATAGAAAAACTATATATATATATATATATATATATATATACAGGGTTGGTAGGGTTACTTTTGAAATGTATTCCACTACAGATTACAGAATACATGCTGTAAAATGTCATTTGTAACGCATTCCATTTGATTACTCAAGGTCAGTAACGTATTCTAAATACTTTGGATTACTTCTTCAGCACTGATAGATTTTTTCACTTGTTTTCACTATAAAAACTCTGTCAGTACAGTAAGACAAAATACACATGTGAAAAATACATTCTCTGAAAAACCTAAATATCTTATGCAGTGTTGTTTCTAAAACAAGATAAATCGAATTGATCTTGTTTTAAGGATTTTTAGATATTTTTACAGGAAAACAATAAAAAATTATTATCAAGAATAAGATTTTTGCCCTAATATCAAAGATCTTACTAGAAAAAAGAAATTATGATCCTACGTGAATTTTCTTGATAAAAATATGATCGTGCCTGGTAACATGCATGTAAAATGGCTAGAAATAGCATTTTAGCTAAGTGTAAAGCTGAAAATTTACACAAGGTTTATTTCTATTTCTTCTGCTCTAAACTTACTTCAAACTTACTTCTCTGTCTGCTCGTATGAATGTAACACATCATAAGAAAGTGTTTCACCGCTGTTCAAATGCACTTTGGATCGCATCATTTATATGTATAAATGTTTTCCATCTGAAAGGACTAAATATTAAATGAAACAAACGACAATAAAATGCTACGTAATCTCTTCAGTAATCAAAATACTTTTTGAATGTAACTGTATTCTACATACCAATGATTAAAACTGTAACTGTAGTGGAATACAGTTACTTATATTTTATATTTTAAATACGTAATCCCGTTACATGTATTCTGTTACTCCCCAACCCTGCATATATATATATATATATATATATATATATATATATATATATATATATATAAACAGCATATACAGATGCAGAATTGCTTCTTTGTGGTAGTTTATGTTATATAAAATCTATTAACATTTTAGAACTTTCATAAATAACCCATTACACATTATTGCATTATACTACACTTAATAGACAGTTAAAACTGAAAATATATTTATGTAGCTATGAATGTCATGAAAGTTTCAATTGATAGATTTAAATGTTGATAAACTAGCTACTAATCTGTTAAGAATTAGGCCTACCTGCAGTATATGTCTGTTAATGGCAAATGGAAGTATAAAGTGTCATCAATATATTATTAGTTTATTAGTGGCTTAAGGAGATCCATCAGGACTGATGTAGTTTGGTGCTGCCTGTAAGGTTAATTTAAAAAATAAAAATTTGAAAAAGGTTTATCAGAGGTGTCCTTTGTCATGTATGAATAACCTTTTGTTAAAGATGCTAGATGCAAACTTAAACAGAAATTCCGGCCTGGAATGGAAACCAAAGTAGAATATACTGGCTGTAGTTTTGTTATCGGAGAAGCCAGTATTTCAACTTAGCATGTTTCCTAATTCTCTAATGACATATTATGGTCATTTTATGATTTAGTACAGTAAAAATATTACATATAGCACCTTTCCATCAGAAGGAAAGTTTACATTTGAATGAAAATAACTAAAAAATAATGTGTTTAAGAGAGTTTTGATCTTACCATAAACGTTTGAGGTTTGCAATACTGAGTTTGCAGTTTTGATTTTGTGGTTTTGAAAAATGTGTAAGAGGTCTCAGGAAATATGTCTAAGCAATTGAGAAAAACTTAAATACATAAAAATAGAAATGGACCTGTCTCCATCTACTGGTTGTCCGGTGAAACCATCTAGAAATCCGGTGATTTATAATAATAATAATAATAATAATAATAATAATAATAATATATATATATATATATATATATATATATATATATATATATATATATATATATATATATATATATATATACACCTTACTGGCAGCACCAAACTATATATATTTTAATAGAGTTAGTAGAGTTCCTGATCACGTCAAATTTCGACACTGATGCTGTGGTTCAGCAGAGCACTCACTGTAATATTTGCTAAAAGTATGTGATGCACAGTGCATATGACTGAAAGCTTTGAAAGATATTGGTAATTTCCATATCCAGGGGCTAATCAGACTCTCTGATGTAACTCATTGGCTTGGATTCACGTAAATGCATTTAAATCAATTCAGCTGACTCTGGGATTACTGTAACAGCACTGTGAAAATCATTAGTGTAAATCAGGATCCAAGAATGTGGATAAAAATGTCCTATTACTTTCATACTGGCCAAGTACAACAGTCTATAGGACTTTGGCACTAATGCAAAAATGTGTGTTTAGGCTTGTTTTAAAGAGTGTAACCTTTTTGGCGAAAGAAAGAATTACTCATTAATTGCATAAGGACACAGATAATGACAGAGAAAGCGCGCGAGCGAGAGAGAGGAGAATACGACACACACACACACACACACAGAGAGAGAGAGAGAGAGAGAGACAGAGAGAGAGAGAGAGAGAGAGAGATTAACCCATCACGACTGCTAAAGGGATTGAGGTGTAGTTATTGTGGAGAAATGACACATGGTGAACAGAGTTTGTTTGTGTGTCGCGTGTGAACACTGTGTTGACAGGGACTTCTTGAGACCAAACAGAGCACTTCTTTCCATTCATTTCTTCTACTTTACTGAGTAACGTTGCAGAGGAGTACCTGCACAAGAAAACGGTAGGCTTTTCAAAACATTTAAACACCATTCAGAAACCCTGCTACTTGAAAATGTTTCAGTTAGATGACAGGTGTAACGTTTGTAGTACCCTTAAAACAACGCGATATTAATGTGGGCTACAGTTCAAAGTAGCCTTTCACTTTAATATTGATCTTGACATTTTTATTTCTTACTTTGTTAGAGCAAAATATCTTTATTCTTTCAAAATTTTCCTATTTTTGGCTATATTATATTGAGCTTAATTAGCAAGGGGGGTTATTGATTAGCCTATGTATTTCCAACTGTAAACTGTAAACATCCTCTCTAAATTAAATAACATGAATCTCTGTGAGGACATAAAGATAATCAAATTTCCTGTGAATTTAAAATCCAGATTGAATACAAACAAAATAACTTTCTAATTGAGTTTGCATACTTGGTGTTCCAACAAAGTTTATGGATGATGATGTGGGCGTCTGTATCTGGTTTGCTCTGAGGTCTTGCATTGTAAATACTGTGATTGTACTCTGACATTTTTTTCTCTGTGGTGGGAGTGTCCAGTGTCTATTGTATGTTTCTAACCCAAAGTGAATTACAAAACATCCTATTTCATTTTCTACATCAATGAATGCCCACAAAGAATGACATCACCAGTTCGTCCAGGAAAGAGCATATTGCATGCTCATGGGGTGCTGGTGCCATCCGGTATTACTGTGCCTCTAAATTATTGATTAGGTCTAAATCACTGGGGCCAACAGTCTCTCTCTCTCTCTCTCTCTCTCTCTTTCTTTCTTTCTATCATATTTGCTATTTGTATGACATGATATAGTTTTGCGTCAGTGTCTAAGCCCCTCATAATGAGATGCAGATCCATAATTGGTAGATGAAAAGCTTGGGAGGATCCCATAACCTTTACTATCAAAGGTGTATTCTCTAGGAGACAAATGCCAGCACCAAACCCGACAACAAGAGATCAGCACACACCCAGATGATCCAGCAGTATTATTTATATTATTTATAAAGAAATCTAATTTAATCAAATGATTACTGTCTGCACAATCAAATACGTCATTAAGTCTGAAATATTCAAATTTTGAGATAAAAATGTCGCACAGCTAACTTATCTTGACTGTCTTTATTGTAGTATTCTAGTTCCAAGATGGGAAATGGCTCGATGAAACTAAACCCTCTCAAGCAGGTCGGTGGCTCATCCAAGTCCAAAAACAATGGGGAATCAAGCTCGGCTCCTCAGGTCCTCAGAGTCAGGGTGGAGGAGCTGGAGAACCAGCTGAAGAAGAAAAATGAAGACCTGAATGCCAAGGAGCTTCAGATCAAACATCTCGAGGAGCAGCTGGCCCAGCAGAGACAGGCAATCTCAGAGATCTCTGATGCTTTGAGGAACAAGTGCTTCCAACTCAATAAGCTCCAGGATGCACTGAAGAATCAAGAGGAGTTGGGTCTTCTACCATCACCTATCAAGGAAAAGGTCAGTCAGTGTCTCACTGGCCTGTTCAGAGATACCCTCAACAGGAGGAAAGGAGCAAAAGCTGGGGTGTCTGCAGAGCCTTCATCAAGAACATTTGACTCTAGCGGTATACCTAAATTCTACTTTGAGAGTGCACGAGTCTGGAAAGAGCAAAGGTGAGCTGTTTGATAAATTCTCTACTTTTCTACCTAACAGGAGTTGAATCTATGCTAAGCTAGTTTGAAAGCCTGGTGGAGACACTAGCACACCAGCATCCAAAACACAACATAAGCTGGTGATTAGCAATGCTGGTTTTTTCAGCAGGTGAGTCTAATAGTACAATCGTGCATCCTCTTCTCAGTGGTAAACAGCTGGCTTTGTGCAAGGCATCTTGTGAATAAGGGTTTGATTAAATGTTGGCAGATATAATAAGGAGTTCAAATCCTCACTTGAGCAAGACATGTGACGTGTGTGTGTGTGTTTATGTTTTTGTAAATCAGTGCAACTGTACAGGAATATTCAGTATTGTATCTCAGCTAGTGTCAAGGATCCTCAAAGAGCTAAAATAGATCTGCCATTTTTTCATGTTGGTAATTAGTATGTGTTCTATTCATATGCTAAGCTTTCAAGAGACCATGTTGCGTAGATACTCATTATGTTGGGAAGCTTAAGTTGGTCTAATCTGTCAGCAGAACACCATATTTGAGATTCATTATATTGTCTCTATTCTAACATTGAAAATCAAACAACTGGTGCGCTTGATAGCTAAAAGAGACAGAGTGCAGAACTGTCCAATTAGTTCATCTTGAATCATTTGTTCTCGGTCATTCTTTATGACAGTCCATCAACCCCAGAGTAATGATATCTCAGCCTCCACAGTTTCTCTAGATTGGCCACCAAAATCAAGCGAACAACAGTATTTTCTCAGAAGTGACATTGCATTCATAAATGTATTATCTTTTTGACAATTGAGACAACACAGTTTTGCTTATAAATGTGCTTGTTTCTAACAGTGTAAAAAAGCTCCTCACAGATGCCTTGAATAAGAACCAATATCTGAGGAGACTGGAAGTGCAGCAATTGAAAGACATGGTGGAGTGTATGTACGAGAGGACGTACCAGCAGGGAGAACATGTCATTAAACAGGGAGAGCCGGGCAACCACCTGTTTGTGCTCGCAGGTATGAAAATAGTAAAAGTTGAAGAGAATTTTTAATTAATCATACTAATTTGGTGTTGATTTAAAGATGTGTAAATATGAGGAAAACCATCTCTGCGTACTGCTTCCAAAGTATTTATGGACATGTAAGTCACACTTCAAAATGTATGAATGCCTTTGCATTATATAACAAAATACCAAACCAAGTGGCATTTATTTTACAAAAATGTAGCACAAACACACTCTTCAAGCATTCTGTTCTTCAAACATTTGCTTGTTAAAAAAGTTTGATAGGTTTGAAATGATAAAACATATATTGTTTAAAATTAAGACAATTGAGATGTATTTGGGTACCTTCTTGTTATTAAAATTAATGGAACGTGTCCATAGTTAATGTGATAAAGTAGGACACCTGTGTAAACTTGAGGTGAATTGACTTTATGCTTCCTTTAAAAATCTAATTGACACCAGTTATTTGCAAGTAATTGCTAAAAATGTATTTCTGAAAAAAAAGTCTAGCATCATTTGTCTGCAGGTGCCATGTGGTTTTATATTTTCTATCTAAGCAATGACATTCAGACGATTTTAAGTGTAATATGTGTGCACAAATGTCCAAATACTTTTTGGGACCATTGAAGGTGTCAGAGTTACTGCCATGACTCTCACTCCTATGTCTGCACTAAAATCATGTTAAAAATATTTTATTTTGGGATAAGATTTAACCATTTAAAGTGAATAAAGGTGCAAATTCATTCAAAATGCAAGAAACAATTTAAATGAGTGAGAGTGAGAATTTTGTGTTTAAGCACTGTTTCCTTTGTACAGATGGCAAGCTGGATGTCTATCAGCACAGCAAACTGCTCACATCAATAGCAGTCTGGACCACATTTGGTGAATTAGCCATCTTATACAATTGCACAAGGACTGCATCGGTGAAAGGTGAAGTATTTCATATGTGCTGGTATCATTCTATGAATCTTTCATTTGATGTGATTATGAGAAGTACAATTCTACTGTATGTCTGATTTTGGTAATTTAGTCATATGTGCTAAAGATTGCTCAAAAAAATAAATAAAGAAATTATTTAGAATACACAGAATTCAAATTGTCCATAAATGACAGGTCTTTGTGTTTAAAAATGCTGTGACCATGGACTGGCCACATTGACAACAGGCTATCAAACAGAACTGAAGACAAAAAACAAACAAACAAACAAACAAACAAACAAAACCCTACAGCAATAGCTTGGACATCTTTTTGGTTTTGTAGTGTTAATCTCATTGACTTGTCAGTAATTTTGGTAATACTTTACAAAAAGGTTCTATTCGTTAACATTAGTTAATGAATTAGGTATCATGAACAAACAATGTACAATATATTTTTTACAGCACTTATTAATTATAATGTTAGTTAATAAAAATGCAATTGTTGATTGTTAGTTCATGTTAGTTCATAGTGCATTAAAGTTAACGAATGTTGAAATTAACATTAACCAAGATTAATAAATGCTGTAAAAGTGTTATTTATTGTTAGTTCATATTAAAGGAATGTTCAGTACAAGTTAAGCTTAGTCGAAAGCATTTGTGGCATAATGCTGATTACCACAAAAATTAATTTCGACTTGTCCCTCCTTTTCTTTTAAAAAGCAAGAATCTGTGTTACAGTAAGACTCAATGGAAGTGAATGGGGGCCAATTTTTTAACGTTAAAATACTCACTGTTTTAAAAAATACAGCCACAAGATGTAAAGGATATGCGTATAAACTTGATTTTAGTGTGATGAAATCACTTAACCTTTTCTGTGTAAAGTTAGCGCCAATTTTACCATGATGATGTAATGTCAACAAACCCTAAAACCCTAAAACAACAGTAAAAATGACAATTTATACAACTTTACAGCTCAAATAATACACAAGTTTCAACAGAAGAATTAATGCAAGTGCTTTTATAAAATTACAAGCTTCACATTTCTGTGTTTAATAATATTGACCACATTCACTTTTGTTATCCCCATTGACTTCCATTGTAAGAGCCTCACTGTAACCTTGATTTTTGATATTTTTTTTGAAGAAATTAATTTTTGTGGTACTCAACATTATGCCACAAATGCTGTCGATTGAGCTTAACTTGTACTGAACCCAGAACATTCCTTTAATTAATGTAGTTAACTTATGTTAACAAATGGAACCTTTTTGTAAAGTGTTACCGTTATTTTGAAAAGTGCTATACTAACTTTCTTACTCCTAAAAGGACCACTGATGCGCTGTAATGCATTACCCATAATATTAAATAATAAAACAGTGTGGTGGGACACTTCATAGTTCTTAGCCTCACCCTTAAGAGTCTTAAAGTCACATCAACCAAACCAAATCAAAATGAGAATGTTTTTTTCTTCTTCTTCAAAATCTGTATTGTTTTTTGATACTGTCAATCTAGTTGCCTTTTTTCTCAACTGAGTCACCGTGTTAAATGTAACCACTTCCTAATTGCGCTTTTGGAAGCAACTGTAGTTTCCTGGTCACTAAACCATTAAATGGACACCACTCAGTGAGGATGAGAATAAACCTGGAAGCTACTTGTATTTCTCTTACCTGCTGTTTTGCTATGATTGCAGCTGCCAGCAATGTGAAGACATGGGCCCTCGATCGAGAAGTCTTTCACAACATCATGCGTATGACCGCTGAGGCTCGGCATGAGCAGTACCGCAACTTCCTGAGGAGGTAATCCAAGCTGCTCATCCCTCCTGCTGTTTACTGTAGTGTCCTTCCACCACTGTTTGCATCAAAATATGTTTTTGCATGAAACACTGTGGAGATCAAAGAAACCAATAAAGCATAGCTAGGAATTTTTCTGTGACATTAGCCTAGCTATTTATAATTAAGGTCAATTTGGTTGCCTTCATGGTCTGGTTGAAGTGACCTCCGTGACCTCATAGCTTATATAACTATTAGTTTAAATAGAAAACATGAAAGGAACAAAATGAAATAATTTAATTTGAGGGCTCTTGAAGACATTCTAATAAGAAAATACAAATGAGAGATATTATCTTATGTAAGATGAAATATAAACACAACTGTTCTCCATAACCTTCAGCAAAAATAGAAATAACTTGCTTAAATAAAAACAACCATCAGTTCAATCAGATTTAAAGGGGCAGTCTTAAAATGCTTGCATTTTATAACTTAAAATGCTTGCTTATATAACTTAAGACAATTTACTGAGTTTAACAAATGCATACATTCCAAAAGCCAAAATCATGTTTAAAAAATCAAATGACTGATGCCTCTTGCAGCTGACCTGACTTTTTGTATTTTATTTTATTTTGTTTTAGTGTTTCACTTCTTGCCAATCTGCCTGGGGATAAACTAACCAAGATTGTTGACTGCTTAGAGGTGGTAAGTAAAAGATTTTGGTCTGGTGATTCAAAAGAAACTAGGCAGCCCCATCTGATTCAATATACTATAAAACATTTGCCAATTAAAACCTGTCCAAGCATCTGTAGTAAATACTTGCCTTCAGACGTCCAAACCGAAAGTGACAATTTTGGACAAAAAATGACGACATTGCATATGTCATCACTTGGCCTAGTATATTGTTACCATAGTTATTTGACTATGGCTGAGCGAAGTGTTCACTCCAATCAAGGGGACGAGTGATTTGTTAAAGATGTTTGTACCCAATGTAGGCTGCTGACTGATTTATTCCACGTCTCCACGAGGGGCCAAAGTGAGTTTTTCTAAAAGAGCGTGGGCTTTGTCAACTCAATGTCAAATAACCCTTCTTGTGTTCCTCTATGCTGAAAAAAACATCAAGGACATTCCTCTCGATTGTCGGCCCCTGGGGTCGAATGGGAGAATGTCGTTATTCAATCACTGCGATGGAGTTGATTATATTCTCCTCTCTAGGGGTTTAGGAAGCAATGTAACCCAATAGTGGCCCAGATGTTTCAGCCTGAAACATGCAGATAATGTGGAACTTTATCATTAAACAGTGGGGAATGGAATGCAGAGTGTAATGCTAGGAGCAGACAAATGTTTTTGAGACCCAGAGAAGAACGTGGCATGTCTAAAGAGCTTCTGTAATGAAACAGCAGAGCTCTGCCATAGTTGGGTATGGAAATCTGTTGAGAACATGGACCAGAGAAATGGAGCTCCTTCAGAGTGGGTTGTAACTGAGATTTCAGATAGTCAGCATGAAGAGATAGCATGGTTAGCAATGTTTCGAAAATGATCTGTTCTGAAAACCTTTAGATGAGTACAATTGGCAGACATTTTTGTCAGATACTTTTTAGCCCGAGCGGGAGCACTTGGATTAAAATGAATATGAGAGACTGGAACCCTATAAATGGCAGATGAAGAACAAGAAGTCATGCCTAACAGGTAAAAGATTCAATGACATTTAGATTCAAACATCGCCTGTCAGTCAACTCGAGATTGCGCATGCTCATAAGCTGGACCAGCCTGAAAAAAAGTGTTTTTTAAGCACAATTAATGATACCATTATCATCAGATTTTACTGCTGATTTGAAACATGTTCTTTGATCGTAATCTTGACCAACCATTTTGGAAATTTCGGTCTTTCCTCATTCAAGTAGACAGGAGCTGTACTTTCATGCCACTTGCATCCATAGAAAATAGCATTCCCAAAATGGCCGCCGAGTGGACTGACTTGCCTTGAAAGGGACTTTGGCTTGTTTTCAAAAGTGGCTTACAGTGAAATACAAGAAACAAGAATACAGTTCTGTTCAGCTGAATCGTGCAGCTTAGAGGGAACATTGGTGTCAACAGTCAGATGTAACTGCCTCTATTGAGGAAGCTGGCACTAAATACATCAGAACTTCATGTCCATCTTATAAAACATTGTATTAAATTAAATAAATAAGCAGTAATACTGTGCTTTCAATGCAGTGCATGAAGACATAACCTCATATAACACTATGGAGTCAAATATTGCAGCCTTCCTGTTGTCTCCCTCGGGCTCATCCCTCTGGGAACATGACAGCAGTGTCTTGATGCTAAATCAATAGCTAAATGAGTTTTGTCTTATGTTTCTTCGCCAGGAGTATTATAATAAAGGAGACTACATCATCAGGGAGGGAGAGGAAGGAAACACCTTCTACATAATTGCCAATGGGACGGTAATTTACAATACAATATCATCAATTTATTTTGGCAAAATGTTATATATTCACAGTTTTTAATGTATGATACAGTTCATCAACAGGGCACATAATAAAACATTTTGGGAACATTTCTAAAGCCTCTATTAATGCCTGGTATAGAGGTTTACCTGTGTACTCCAATACTTAAGCTAAAACATCAAGAACAAAACAAAAGTGATTTAACCCACTTGAGGCACCATTGCTTCACACCAGTAATCCTCATGGACTTCACTGGAGACACTGATGTGGGACTGTGGGAGGTCGAGTGTGTTGAGATAAATCAGTAATTTGACACTGAAGTGGTTAAGAGACAGGACTCTCCACTGGGAAGCAACATCCTTGGATCCCCTGTTGGTTCCTGCTGCACTGTAGTGTAGGGAAGAGGTTTTAGTGAGGGCAGGTGGGTTTGAATTTAATTACCGGAAATGATGGTTCACATCTGCCTGTCGCCACTGTGTCCGATTGCGTGTTGGGAATAAGGCCATTAGTCACCAAAAACTGACTAACAGAAAGGTCAAGAGTGTCAACACACTTTAGTGGATCATTTTACACAAGGATGAATCCAAGTCTATGAAATAATTCAATTTCAGCAAGATCATTATGATTGATTACATAGTTACCTTGCATTAAATTGCTCTATAGACTAGTGATAGATAAAAAAAATAAAAAAAAACATATTGGCCAGTCCTTATATAACAGGCTGATATTTGTCAATTTTGAGATTATCATCATTAGCCAATAACCGTGCCCGCTTAGTAGATTAATAGAAGCGTTAATTCTCATTAATTAACCAATAGCCTTGTCAATAGATAATGCAAGTCAAGTCATTTTTATTTGTATTGTGTTTTTCACAACATGCATGGTTTCAAAGCAGCTTTACAGAAGATTATGCTGTAACAATAAAAAAAAAAAAATTATGCTGTAATGTCTATGTATTAAAGTCCTCATTGAACAGTTTAAATAAAAAAAACATGATTGGAAATCATGCTTTAAAAATTATTTGTCTTTAGACCCCCAGTGAGCTAGCCAAAGGGGACTATGGCAAGGAACCCAAAACTACACAAGAATGGAGAGGGGAAAATAAACCCTTGGGAGAAACCAGTCTTCATTAAATAATTTCTATTTTCTATTCATATTTTTATTTTTCAAATATTTTTAGTGAATTGTATAAATGTTGCATAAGAGCTGTTTGTTTAATTTTAATGTAGTGTGTACATATCATTTGCTGTAATTAAAATGTATAAGTTAATATAACTGCATTATAGGGACCAAAGGTATCGGCATTGGTCTTTGAAAAATCCATATCAGTCAACCTCTGCCATATGCAATACAGTGAATTCCATATGTGATGTATTGTTCCAATATACATAAAGCATGAAATTAGTTTAAATCTATATTGTATATATAAAAAAAGGATTAGGTCAAAGAAGAAGAAGAAAAAAAATGTGCTACATTTTAAGGCTTTGTGATCAGATATGATCCATAAGCATTTGAAATATAACCTCTGTGTTTCTATGTTGCCCAGATTAAAGTAACTCAAAGCACACAGGATCATGAAGAGCCTCAGATCATCAACACCTTGGGGAAGGGGGATTATTTTGGAGAGAAGGCTCTCATCAGGTGCAGTCTTCCTTCAATCCCCAGCATCAATTCTCATTTTCTCAGTTTAATCCCACTTGTTATAACCTTTCAGTACAGGGTTATTGTAGTGTAACCAATAACAGAATGTCCAGAAACGGTCAATTTTCTGTTTACGTATAGGATATTAATACACAAAAATTCATAGTATGATGTATTCCATTCTTGCCTAAAACATATGTTATTTTAGGAACAAATTTATAGCTCAGTTCATGATTAATACACTTAATGAATTCCTCCCTTGTCATTTCACAGTGATGATGTCAGATCAGCAAATATAATCGCAGATGAGGATGGAGTGGAATGCCTTGTCATTGATCGAGAGTGAGTTCACACTTCAGCATCACATCATCATTCAAATGATTATGATTTTTGTTCTGACTGACAAAAAAAAATTCTCTTAGAACTTTCAGTCAAACTGTTGGAACCTTTGACGAGCTGAAGAAGTACCTCCAAAGCTATGTTGATAATTTAGCACGTGATGATATAAAAAGAAATGCAAAGTAAGTGCAAACTGTTAGCCTATTTACTTCTTGACTAGTTATCACTCTATTGTCTATTGTCTGAAACAGCCTAAATGTATATTAAAGGCACAATTTCACAATTTTTCCAATAATAAACAAAAAGATGTTCTCATTCACATAAATGTATATAGCCTAGAGTCTTAGATTTTTCAATTGACAGATATCATGATATCATGGATTGAACAATCACCCGTAATTTATAACGTACATATTTTGGATAACATACAGAATGTTACAGTACTTGTCAAGAGCTACTTTGAAAATGACAGATTGTACTTTTAATAGTTGAGCATTTGGATCCCCAATGCAGGCCTTATATATTTAATTAATGCAAGTCAGTTCTGTGCAAAAACAGACAAATTTGCCACCCGGCAGGAATGATTATTTTAGTATAATTGCAATTTTGGCCTCAATGACTATTTAAACCACAATGACCCAAATAGTGATATTTGCCCCTGTCTCATACAGTATGTAACAGTGATCAGTTTTCTGTAAATCCTCACTTATTTTTTAGGAGGTCAGGGAGCAGCACCCCACCCGGCCCACCATTGTCACATGACATGATAGAGTTGAAAGAGAGAGAAAGCAGCTTTGCTTCTGCTATACCTTTCAGCAGCCTAGAGGTTATTGCCACACTTGGAGTTGGAGGATTTGGAAGAGTTGAATTGGTTAGTATTATTCACCCTAATGACATTTCCTCTTTATGATATTATAAATCGCAAACATAAATCATGTCCACAAGATGATGGCCTTATATAAGCAATAATGATGCCAGCTTTCTTCTAGGTGAAAGTAAAGAATGAAAATGTGACATTTGCTCTGAAATGCATCAAGAAGCGCCACATCGTGGATAATAGACAGGAAGAGCACATTTACTCAGAGAGGAGGATTTTGCTTGAGACACACTCTCCTTTCATTGTTAAGTATGTTCAACTTTGTATTCAAAAGCCACATATATTGGACATATTTGAAACTTTATCTACCAAAGTACTCATTTTATACGCATTTATTTAAATCTATTCAGTTTAAGTATTTCTTAGTAAAAGTAGCCAGTAATGAGTGTACCTGTTTATCAATAGTGAATCCTGCAGACAAGCAAATGAGATTTATGTATATATCAAGACACCCCGACAAGAAAGTCTTTGCTTTCTGAAGAAGTTATCCATGAATCCCCTCAATGTTTACATGATTACATTAAAAATATACATTTCTGGTAACTAAACATTTAAGAGAACATCCAGACCAAAGTGAATGTGACATTGAGTATAGAAATTGTTTTCTAAACCCCTATTTCAAAACCTACCTTTTATTTTTGTTTCTGGCTGTATTTTCTTGCTCCTAGAATGTATCGTACCTTCAAAGACAACAAGTATGTGTACATGCTGTTGGAGGCGTGCCTCGGTGGAGAGATCTGGAGCCTTCTGCGAGACAGGTTAGCTTGCAGAACATGCGGCCAGTACAGCTTAAGTTTTTCTGCTTTTGATGCTTAAAAACATTTATTAAAATTGTTGGCTGTCTGCTTTACTGTTTGTTATGTACAGTTCTATACAAAACCATTGACAGCAGTAGATTATCTCATTCTCGGTAAGTGAATATTTAAATACAGGGGCAGTTTTGATGAGTACACAGCCAAGTTCTGTGTGGGCTGTGTCACAGAGGCCTTTGACTATCTCCACAACAGTGGAATCATATACAGGGACCTGAAGCCTGAGAATTTGATGCTAGATGCAGATGGATACGTCAAACTGGTGAGCTCCTCTGCAAAGTCAGCACACTTAAGGGAATTAACTTAGTAAACTCAAGTAGCCTGTGTATTTGGTTGTTGCATAGCAATACAATATCAATATTCTCAGGTGGATTTTGGCTTTGCTAAGAAGCTCAAATGTGGTCAGAGAACTTGGACGTTCTGCGGGACTCCAGAGTATGTCGCGCCAGAGATCATTCTCAATAGAGGCCATGGTCTCAGTGTGGACTTCTGGTCTCTTGGAATCCTGATCTTTGAACTCCTCACAGGAAGGTTTGTATCGATTCAGTTCTCATTTTAAACCATATGTTGCAGATTTCACTTATTTCTTAATAGACAAGCAAAGGTGCATAGATGCATTTGATATTCAGGTGAATGACTGACTCTGAGTATCTTATGAAAACCTATTTGATCTGATTGTTCCCCAAGCCCTCCTTTTATTGGCTCAGATCAGATGATTATATACACATTCATTCTGAAAGGAATTGAGAAGATGGACTTCCCTAAAAAGATCAGCAAAAGGCCAGGCGACCTTATTCGCAAGCTGTGCAGGTATGATCATCCATTGTTTTTATCTATGTATTAGACAAGAGAATGGTCAAGACTTCACTGAGTACCTTATGTCTTTTACCTTATTTCTCAAACTGTTCAAAACCCACTACCATTGATCATAATATGATAAAGTATTTTGCTGTCCACTTTGTATTATGAAGGCAAAACCCTTCAGAGCGACTGGGCAATCTGAAGAATGGAATAACAGATATTAAAAAACACAGGTGAGAAAACAACAAAATAACAGGTCTTGGTTGAACAGAATTTCCATTGTAGTTTCAAAGATGATGAAGTGTCATATTGGTGAGAGTCTTTGAGAGTAAGTGTTTTTAAAAACCTTAATCTGTTTGAATATTTTCTTTCATAATAATATTTCAAATCAGAGGCTGCTTTGCTAAAGAGCATCCTAAGTTATCAATAAATTTGACTGTCTAATTTGAAATAGTGATCCCATATCCATGGGAAAGTAAGAATTCATAACAAAAAATCATAAACAACTCTCACTTTATACACTATAAACTAAATGACAATGATGTTTTAAACTGCAATTCATTGCAGAAAGATTTTTAAACTTTCTATGTTTCAGCTCTGCTAACACAGTACGCTTGGTTATTGGGGTCAACTAAGTTAGAGGTTTCCTTCCTGGTTAATCTCTTTATTTATTGTTCCACCATAACACATGCCACTCTGAGGATGTCTAATCGAATTAATCAGTAAACTTGAGCAGATGGACAGATGCTAATGTTGACCTCCATTTATCTTCTGGGTTATTGTTGACATGCTTTTAGTTAGGTTCCAACCTGGTTTGGTTCATTAACAGGAGATAGGTGCTTTCATTCCTTTAAAGAAGCTCTCAGACAAATGTATTTGCAAAAAAAATAAATAAATAAAAAAAAAAACATTACATTTGTATATAGCACTTTAAGAGTGGGCATCCATAAATGCTAACTTTACACTCAAAGACTAAAATTCTATAAATTAAAAGTTGCACAATTCATGATGTTGTTCTTTGGCTTTTTATTTGTTTTGTAGATGGTTTACTGGTTTTAGCTGGGGTGGTTTGAAATCCAGAAGTCTGATATCACCACTTAAAAGAGAGGTAAGACAACAACAACAAAACAGCTATTTTCTTAAATTGAGCCTTATGGGATCATGTATCATAATACAACATGTTCTCAAAAATCTGATCTGATTGCCTTCAGTCTTTTCAATGTTCCTCTCTTTCTTTCTCTCTCTGCAGGTGAAGGGTCCCACTGACCACAGTTACTTTGACAGTTATCCTCCCGATGAAGAAATTCCTCCAGATGAAATGTCGGGTTGGGACACGGACTTCTAATTGACCCCTCTATGCACCCTTGTGTTTCAAACAGTGTGAGTCAAACAAAACTCTTCTGCCATTTCACATCTCCAACATGCCAGCCTTTCTTGCGAGGAACCTCAGATCATGAAGCCAACAGAATCAGTGTGTGTGCTGCAACAAAGGACTCCTTGACTGGAGGCTGCTATTGTGGTGGAGTCGTAGGCACAGCAGAGGAGGAGAGGCATAAGAAAGGAATGTTTTCATCACTATGTTTTTCACCCCCAAGAGGATTCAGTATGTGAGAATTATGTAGCTGGGGCATCATAGAGAATGGTGTGAAACCATTGGTAATATTTACCTTTAGACGAGCAGAACATTTTGTGGTCTGGCAAGAAGGTGAGATGTGCCTTGTTTTAGAAGTGTTGATGATGTAATGTATTTGAACTCTTGAGGCTAATAACCAACTGTGACTGTGAATGCCACTGATGAGGTTTCAAAGGTTAACCTCAGAGGGTGACTTGCACTGCAGTTTGTGTAATTCAAGCAGGTATGTGAAAGTGAGAAGTATTTTTAGTGACTTTTCCTAGAGCCTGTGAAGTGCTTTTTCAGGTTACCCTCACCTCTGCACCTGGGAAAAAAATGTTTTTGCTGATGTAATGTTCAGTGCTTGGTTATTTTTATTCTTCTTTTGAATAAAAATATGTTAATATTTCATGGAGAATAATATTTGTTTGAGTCAAGTTGAAATATTCTATCTATATTTTAGATAGTCGCATTACTTGTCTAGGAGAAAATATGTCTTAAACTTTTGTGTCAACATTGTAATTTTTTCAGCACTTATAATTTATTTAGTTTAGAGGTTTGTGCAGACTAGTGATTTGTAAATGAGAATATCTATTAAATAATGAACTCATATTTGGCTGTGGAGTGACTTTTTGACCCATTAAGAAAATGACATCATGTCCCATGATGCAACACAGTTTCAACATTATTTTTGATTACATAATGCAATCAATGTACAGCAATGTTTTGCTTTATGGCCAGAGGGCTGAGTGTTCAATCCTTTACCACATTAGCACATGGCAAATAAACACATGGCTATATCATTCTTCAAATTATCCAACTTTATTGAGTTTTCCTTGGTCTGTCAATAGGGAGTCCTGTAACTAGGGAGATCTGGTTAAAAAATAAGCATTCTAACTAATTTGACACAAGTCATGTGATTGCTTCCTTTTGTACACATGTCTAACCTTTCTGCAGCAAAGCTCTGAATCAATATTTAATGACGGACCCCTTGCCTCACAATATAACAAGATACAGAATGCATTATAAAGAAAATAAATAAATGCTTTTAAAGGTCATTTCCATATACAAATATATTTTCTTATAAAGCTTATCGTACAAGCACATCCTTTCACCTACAGCATAACATTTACAAAACACACAGTGTGATGGAAGCCTTCCAAAAATATATATATTACACAAATGCTAAAGGAGTGCTTTACATACTGTGTGTCTTTTTCGGAATTGATGTGTTATATATTAAGATAATAGCCCACTTTTACATATATGTATACATTTTTTCTATTGTTCATAGGTTTAATATACATTAAGAATAACAAGGAAAATCCAACTGGAACACACCCCATTTATGAACATGCAGCTTCATGATATGTCATTGCCTTAGCTCTATGCTAATTTCAAAGTAGAAGTAAAAACAGTACAAAATGTTTACACAAACATTGTTCTCAAAACAAAATATCACATTTATATCGAAATAAATCAATTCAGTAAAAAATAAAATAAAATAAAAATTCACCAAAAAAGACAATATGGCACTGCTATTTCATTCCCTTATGACATCATATGTAACACTCATCTTTGTGAAATGTAAATATTATAATGTTCATTTATCTTATTTAATGAATATACCTGCTTGTTTATGGAATACCTTTATTATCAAACAACTTTTTTTTTTTTTTATGTGGTAAGGTACTTTATAAAGGCACTGTTGTTTAAAGAGATAATGGCTAAATACAATTGACATAAAAAATCATCTTTCTTAACATGTTATTTGAAATGTTGCTCATAAGTTGACATTTCTTGTCTTAAGATTTTTGCATTTTTGATTTGCATATTTGCAAATGAGTATGACCTTGATGGTAAAAACCCAATTTTTTTTTTTTTTTTTATATCTCAAACAATAATCCAAATTCACATCCTATCCCTGCATTTATTTTCAAGGAATAACTAAAGTCTATCAGAATTTGCTTGATATTTATATTAAAAAACCTGAAACCTGGTTAAAATAGTGGTTTCTTAACAGCCATAGTTGCAGTCTGTAACATGTTGTGGATGAATGACAGGATATATTTCCACATGAAACACATTTGCGGCAGAATGCCAACATATACACCAATCAGCCACAACATTAAAACCATCTGTCTAATATCATGTAGGTTTCACTTGTGCCGCCATAACAGCTCTGACCCGTCAAGACATGGACTGCACAAGACCTCTGAAGGTGTCCTGTGGTATCTGGCACCAAGACGTTAGCAGCAGATCCTTTAAGTCCTGTATGTTGCAAGGTGGGGCCTCCATGGATTGGACTTGTTGGTCCAGCACATCCCATAGATGATCAATCGGATTGAGATCTGGGGAATTTGGAGGCCAAGTCAACACCTTGAACTCTTTGTCATGTTCCTCAAACCATTCCTGAACAATTTTTGCAGTGTGGCTGGGCGCATTGTCCTACTGAATGAGGCCACTGCCATCAGGGAATACCATTGCCATGAAGGGGTGTATGTGGTCTGCAACAATCTTTAGGTAGGTGGTACGTGTCAAAGTAACATCCACACAAATGCCAGGACCCAAGATTTCCCACCAGAACATTGCCCAGAGCATCACACTGCCTCCTCCGGCCTGCCTTCTTCCCATAGTGCATCCTGCTGCCATCTCTTCCCCAGGTAAATGATGCACACGCACCCGGTCGTCCACGTGATCTAAAAGAAAATGTGATTTATCAGGCTAGGTCACCTTCTTCTATTGCTCCATGGTCCAGTTCTGATGCTCACGTGCCCATTGTAGGCACTTTCGGCGGAGGACGGGGTCAGCATGGGCACTCCGACCAGTCTGAGGCTACCCAGCCCCATACGCAGCAAGCTGTAATGCACTGTGTGTTCTGACATCTTTCGATCATGGCCAGTATTAAGTTTTTCAGCAATTTGTGCTACAGTAGCTCTTCTGTGGGACCGGACCAGATGGGCTAGCCTTCGCTCCCCACACGCATAATTGAGCCTTGGGCGCCCATGACCCTGTCACCAGTTCACCGGTTGTCCTTCCTTGGACCACTTTTGGTAGGTACAAACCACTGCATACTGGGAACACCCCACAAGACCAGCAGTTTTGGAGATGCTCTGACCCAGTCGTCTTGCCATCACAATATGTCAAAGTCACTCAGATCCTTACGCTTGCCCATTTTTCCTGCTTCCAACACATGAATTCAAGAACTGACTGTTCACTTGCTGCCTAATATATCACACCCCTTGACAGGTGCCATTGTAACGAGATAATCAATGTTTAATGTTGTGGCTGATCAGTGTAGATCAGCTTTTATTATTATTTTTATTGCAACATTTATTAACAGGTCAGACGGAAACATAACTGCATAACTACATTGAAAATATATTTACAAATGCAAGGTATCTGTAAAAAAAAAAAAAAGAAGCCTGATTTAAAAACATTTTTATAAAATGTGATGTAACAGTATGAGATGCAGACTTACAATCTGCACATTCTTTGATTGAGAAAATAAATATTTTCTTGTTTTATGAAAGTTGAAGACATTCAAAACATGGTCACTCAGATATCAAACACCATTTTTAGCATAATGTGGAAAACTGAATATGTATTGTAGTTATATTATCATTTTAATATCATTTGAAATTTTGAAAACCGTAACTAAACTAGTTCCTTTTCTTTCTTTCCAGAAGTACACTTTTCACCACACCTGGGCTCTGGAGTAAAGTATACCTCTTTATAGCAGCCATTGAATATGGACATTGAGAGTCAATCAATGCCCCTGTAGCAAAAATATAGCTATTATAATGTCAGATTATACAAACTGTACAGAATCAGATTCATGATGGATGACAGCTAATGTTCGTCCCCTGGATGCTTAATTGCTGATTAAGCTTGAGGTTATCATTTGTGAGAACATCCTGATGAAGAAGCTGCTTGTTTGAGACTGTTAAAATGAAGCCTCCTGCTAAGAGTAATGAGTTCCTTCTGGAAAAGCACTTCGGTCTTCACAATCCTCAAAGCTAAAGATAGTTCTTCAAGGGTTATAAAATTAATATCTTCAGTCAGCTACTGGGATGTAGTCTTTCTTCCAGTGCAAAAATTGGGTTTAGGGGTGGGAGGCTGGTGGAAAAGACCGAAACTTTTTACCGGCAGGCGCAGGAGTCCACTGTCATATTGGGGTAGACCTTGAGGACCACGTTCTTGTCTTCATCAAAGAAGAGGATACTGAGGGAAGACATCTTCTCCGGTACACAGCAGGGCTCTGGGATGCCAGGGACAACACCGACCGCCCGCACAATGCTCTGAATGGTGGCATGGTTTGAAGGTTTCAAAGACTGTAAGAGGTGGAAAGATGAAGTGGTGGTTAACAACGTCTTCCAGAACAGTCTGGAACCAACTAAACTATTACTAGATACAGGTGGAGAATTCTCCAATTAGGACGGTACATCTACTGCATCCACATAAATGCGTAAATATGAAATGCACTGGAGGTCTCCGAGGCATTAAAAGATGAAACATTAGAAGACAAACTATTCACAAACATTTATAAAAACAAAGACAAGCATGATGTTACTGCAAAAACAAGACAAATTCCAAAGTCAGTTTAACTGGAGTGATTGGAAGGAGTCCACCGTAACAAATCCTAAAAAGAATATTAAACAAGTGGATCTTGGTTTTCTATGATTAACTTTACCACAGAGACCTTAAGTTTTCCTGAATCAGACTATATTTTTTAGACTGTCTTTATTACTTTGATTGCATTACAGCACAAAAATACCACAGAAGAAAATCCCTTGGTAGCAATAGTTCAACATATGTCACTTTATTTGTAATATTTTATGTGACAAAATATTTCAGTGGCATCTTTTTCAGGTGTTTTGGAGGAGTGACTAGCAGGTTTAATGATGAGCACTGCCAGTGTTCATGGATAGTTAATGGAACCTGAAGGAACTGCTGTGCAGTCCACATTGCAGAATGGAGTGCTTTACAGATTTACAGACCAATTTTTCTCTTGACTGACACTGGGTGGTGCTTACATTTCATGATTACTCTATACACCTGTCCTCCATTCTTTTACCCATTGCACTGGTTTGCAGCTTGGGTTGATTGCATCAAATCAAATCAGGCAAATGTTGTGAGAGTGCACAAAAATGGGTTTCATTTTTTAGACTTTTTTGCTAGTTAATAAAACCAGTCCAGCTTCCATATTTCCACAAAAAAAAAAAAGAAAAAAAAAGGTGGAGATGTAAAGACTTTCTGGAATTAGAGAAAAGCTTCTGTTTGTATCTAAAAATTTAAGTCACCAACCGTAAGTAAATAACATACCTTTGGCATGGGGAACTGACAAGACCCCGAGCAGTAGTATGCATCAAACGACTTGGGGGAGATAATCCACTCACTCCAGCCAATATCTGCAAAATCGACCTTCAAATATCTGCGAGCACAGTTCCTGGGCTCGTTCCATTGCTTCTTACGTGCTTTCTTTATGGTCTGCTCATCAAATTGCAGCAGTGGATTTTTATGCCGTGGGTTCTTGCGAGGCTTCTTACGAGGGCGCTTGACTGGCTTGCTCTCCGTTGGATCATAAAGGCTGGTTTCATCCCAAGTCCCAATCTCATAAGGGTACTCTGGGCCTGGAAGCTCATTGTTCTGCAGTGGCAGTAGGATGTTGGCTGACCGCCTGGGCCGATGTTGCGTGGAGGTACTGCGATTATGCATTTCAAGCAAATGAAGATTTGGCACCAGTCTACTCTTGTTTCTCTGCAGAGTGGATACAACACTCTCAGGTTCTGAGATAGCCGAGTCATTGGCGTAGACCAGAATATAAGGAGACCTATCTGACAAGAGCTTCTTCCAAGGTTGGCGTCCTTCAATGTCAATGCCTATAAGAAGCTGGTCATAATGCTTGGCTTGACTGACCACACGAGTAATGTCTTTCCACTGCCACGATATGAAGTCCTGGTACATTGTGGAAATGTTTATGGAGAAATGGCCAATTGTTCTGGTGATGTTCTCCACAAAGCTGAAGCTCCAGATATTCAGGTGTATGTGCCCTTGTCTTCTGAGGTTATGGTTAGCACAGCTCTTAAATCTCGTGCATCTGTTGCTGCTGTTCTGCAGGTCACCAATGTAGTAGTGCAGGGTCGCTGAGAGAACATCCTCTGACTTGGTGAGGGAAGTGAGGTTGAAGATTTGTAGCTGCTTATTGTTGACTTTGCCTAACAGGAGAAACACATATTCAAGAAAAACATAATAAATGAGCAAATTATTGGTTCTTTTCTAATTTCATATCACATTTTCAACTGAACACGACAGAACTCAAGCTCTGACAAATTGCTTTTTCTCATCGACATAATCAGTATACTCAATCTGGACCTTGCTGTGTTTTATTACACTGTAATAAAGCACAGTAAGGTCCAGATTGATCACAAGAGGGCGGTATAAGTGTATATCTATGGAAGTATGACTATCATCTGAACTTCTGAAAGCGGGCAAGAAGCGCATTTCTCAACGTAAGCGAAATCATTTGAGTTTTTTTTTTTTTTTTTTTTTTTTTTTTCAGACAGGCATTAAAGTTTATTAAACGAGTAGTTTACACACATAATCTAAAGAACTCATTTGGACATGAACGCGTATCGAGTAACGTTGAATCTTGCAAAATACTGAAGAACGTTCGGCAGCTTGAAAACAAACCAACAACACTTTTGTAAAAAATACAATTGGCAAAAAAATGTTGACAAAATAACGCATAAAAGGTCGCAGCGTTTATCTCGACCAGCTGTCTGAAGACAATTGACTACCGCGTGCGAATTCTTCAACAGGTGCACCAACTACCGCCAAAGCTAACGTAACAGAGTTATGAGCCGTTCACATTGTTTATCTATGTAAACATGCACTGCACGGACGTCTTTGACCGTCGCGCCACCTCCAGCTGTTTTCTCAGCGTCTCGCATGTTTTAGACGTCGTGTCAGGTAAAAAAGAACATCAATTGTCAAAAGCGCGTCTCGAGACACCTGCGTTTTGTATGAGTTGCGCTGCGTCTAGCTTTTCTAGCGTAAGAACGCGTTATGTCCTTTTGAGTAAAACAGTCTATATTAACGACATTTTGTCTCTTAGTACTCTCTTAAGTCTAGAGTGGACAAACGCATTTAACACCTACCCAATTGTCCTTTAAAGCTGCGCACAGTGTTTCCATCTTTGAGAAGGAATCCCGCGCTGTTGTATTTGGTGTAGAGCATCTGCATGTGCTCTGACAGTGTGTCCTGCTCGGTTTTCTTCACATGCTGCTTATCTTGCGCTCCCGCTTTTTGTCCAAATCCCACATCTTTTGAGAAAGCCATGAAGGGTGTTTTGAGCACAGCACTGTATCCACAGCACAGATAACCCCATCCCAACAGGAGGATAAATAGTCGTTGACAGCGATCCATGCTGGAGGTACAGGACTGGTAAAGGTGATCTAGGTGTAGTAGTATATTATCAGCGCTAAAAGCGTTTCCAAACTCTTGTCTCTTGAGAGGGATAGCATCACATGGACGCAGTTACCCTCCAAAAATTAAGCAGAGAGAACTCAAACAAGGTGCCAGTTTGGTGGTCCAAAATGCACGTTTCCAAAGATCGACGTTCATGCAGCAAATATCACTCCTTGAGGGGGATAAATGTTCCGCGGCTATAATGAGGGTCAGGCTTGATTCTCTGTTTTGTGTCTCGGCGATGATGTTCGCAGCCAATCGCTCCTCTTCTCTGCTTTCATTGAAGGTAAAGCTTGCTGCGCTAGTAATATATAGGGCTTATGGGAGCAGTCGGATACTCTTCACACGACAAGCGCAGCGGAGAGGAGGAGTGGAAGAGGAAAGCGTGCGTGCATGTGTTTGAGAAAGAGAGAGAGAGAGTGCGCGAGAGCTGGAGTACAAGTACTTTTCATGATATATATTGCAATTTTACTGCAATACACTACGCCTTACTATCGATTAATAGAACAGGGATAAAAAAATAAACCTAAGAAAATACAACACGACATTAAAAATCCGGTCTTCGTCGTTTAAAACGCACATTAAGGGTGTCATAACAAACACAACAAAGTTTTACGTCATCAGTGTACACTACACACACTGTCACTCTCAGCTGCCTCTGTGAGCGCGACTGTATGACTCATTTGGGTCTGTTTTGTATTGGTGGATAGTGAAAACAGTGTAACGTCTCTCAGCAAAGCTGTGTGTCTGGGATGGAGCACTGAATGACATGGCTTATGTGGAGCATTAAAAGCTCTCTGTCCCATTTAGTTGAGTTCAATGGCGATGAGCAAACACATCCTGCACAGCAGAGTCTGATCCGGATGCTGGACCTTGTCCCCTCCGTACATCAGACCCATGTGCACTGCTCAATATACTCTGTCACAGTCTCTCTTTCAGGATCATTGAGGAGGAAGTGATTGACCCCTCTCTCTCCACCCCCCAGACATCTGATGCCACTGGAGTTATTTTCAAGATACAGTATGTTTTTATTTTTCCTTTTTCTGTGAGATCTGTCCAAGGTTGGTCAGTTGCTTTAATGAGTGGCCTTCTCTCAATAGCCTATATTTATCATGTGTCATTTCCCTCACACTTAACTCTCTTAGCCCACTTTAGGATAGGAACCAATGTTTGTCTCCCTGCTTTATGCAAGCCCATCTGCTATTTTGGTTTGTAGGTGTTTGAATGAGCTGCAGCGTTGTTAGGGACTGGGAGTGGGCATTTTCATCACTGCCACTCCACCACATGGATGAGGACTGTGGTCTGTTAGGTTAAACAGTTATGAATGTGGGTGAATCGCCTGGTGATTAAACAGAAACTTCCTGTTGATATGTACACTGTAAATCCATTTGTTCTGTCAGATTGATTGCTTTGAGAATCTGAATCACAGGCATTAAAGCAACTTGAGTTCATTGGCCAGAACAAAGTCTGTTACTGTACTATACTGCCCTTCAAAGCCAAAACGCAGTACCTACACATTTTGTCAAAAGTGAGTCGTAACTGAAATCAGGTCTCCTATCTGCCCTGTGGCTGACGGGTTTGGCTCAACTATGCTCACATTCAGAGAAAACAGAGTAAGACTATTTTATAATCGACATTTGGCTGGACAATATAAAAAAAATGTAATGCAAATTTTCTCTGTCTCAGTGTTAGTGTAGTTACTGCTTTTTGATTTTTGGGGGGCAATATAACCTTTTATTTCCAATCTAGTCTCATAACAAGATGTAATAATTAATATGAAATGGTGAAATCTTAAGAAATCACATTATACATTTTGGCCCGTACAAAAAAGCTAGACTTTTACTCCCATCGAGAAAAACGAATGAACTAACGAAGTGTTCTAACAATTTTTCTTAAGTTTAACCCCTTACCCAAGCCCTAAACCTAACAATGATTTTATTAGTAAAAAAAACTTTTGCATACCACGGAAGGAAACGTTGTTGTTTAGAACGAGGTAAGTGTATTACAGATTATTGACATGCACTGGTAATTTGTCTTGCATAAATACATGGAATGAGTAACTAAATTTGTTCACAGACTTTTCCTTTCTTAAAATAAAGTGTTGGATTGAAGGCTAGGTAAAATTTGAGGCCTATATTGTATGCATTTGAAATTCTGTTTGTTGATTGGTTGGTCACTATGAGAATAGTGGCAATACAATATCATTTGATTTCACCATCTCATATGAATTACTACGAGTTGTCCAGAGACTGATGGATTTCTTTTCAGTCTACATATTGGATTATACGCTGTAGATTAAATTTACTAAAGACACTAGCATACAGAACATTTTTGTTAATGCAAAATCAATACAACAAATCTAAGCAGTACGTTTTCAAATTAGTCACTCATTGTTTCAGTTTACATTCTGTTATTGTGTTCATTCTAACATGGATTAAGGAAAAGAAGGCCTTACTTTTTGTTTGCTTTTCATAATGTGATGTCCCTATCTGTTAATCAACCTTGGGCAAACTTTGTCCAAAATGTAAGAAAACCAACTAGTACTGTTCAAACTATGGAACCAACAACAAGTACCATGAGACCCCAATATAGCAATTTCTTGCGGACTCCTATTTGTAAACTCCCAAACCTTCTCTAAGACAAAAGGCATTACTGACTGATGGATATCTAAATTCCGGCACTCTCTGCAGTAGCTTGAGATCTAAAATCACATGGAATGGGTAGGTCAAAATTAAGCTACAAAGGGGGGACATGAAAGAACCCCCATGCCTTAAATTACCTTTATCTTTGATCTGTTCAGACAAACAGAGAAGTTGTTTTAGATAAGAGTACAATACAAAGCTCAGGTTCCCATGTAAGTTGCTGTGTCATCAGACATTCTCAGAGCTGAAGAAATGGCTTAGCCAATAGCCTACAATATATGGACAATTAGAGATCAACAAAAGTCAGGCAAAATGTAAAAAATTAAGACAATGATTAATAAGAAATTAAAAGAACACATAAAAGAAATCAGGATATTCTCATCCAAACGTTACTAAATACTTTTAAACTTATAGAATGACTAAATAATTGTACCAATACAGCAACTTTCTCTTTTTAAATCTGCCTTGTATACCCTAAACACTACAAAGCAGTAGCTCTGCCAATCTACACATCCAGATTTTGTGCACAATATGAAGTTAAAAGGATATACCAAAAAAAAAAAAAAAAAAAAAAAAGTCTCTACTTAGATGAAATTAGAGGCTTCGTGTGCTTTTTAAAAAGTTTTTAAGAATTAATTAGTAAAACAGTTATTAGGCTGATTTATTAAATTGACTGTGAGCCAATATATTTATAAAATAATAGTTTTGTTTTTATCAAGATCATATCTATTGCAGTAGAAGAATGTTTTCTAACATTTTTCATAAGTGTAGTAGGTTTAAATGCATATCAAACCTGTGCCAGATGTTTTTCTAACTTCATTAACAATTGCCTCACGGATACAAATGTTCTCTTTTCCTATAGAAACAGACAATCAACCATGACATTTACACTTAGGAGACAAACGTTGTTCCAAAATACTGATAATACTGTCTTTTACTAGTATTTCCACAGTATTTACAGATATTGTGATACTTAGATATTTAATTAAATATAGTCCAGCAATACAGTTCATTTAGTTCAAAAAGCCAGTTTTTGGATGCATTTGATTGCACATACTAAAGTTACTATAGGAAAAAAATCTCTTGTAGTCTGAAGTGTGATTTGGTGATGAAACATCAGTCTGGGTGTGACTTTAAAATATGGACTCTATAGGGTGTCTCCACCAAGAATAAATAAGATCTTAAGCCAGCTGTGATCAATTATTAAAGGGTAACCGTGTCAAAAGATTTAGGTGGGCTGAAGTTAACTTGCCTTTTACATTCATATTATACATTTACAACTTGTCTGGGCATTTAAGTCATACATTCATATTTTTTTTAACAGTACAGCAAGGATAAAGACGTGTTGAACATCCCCGGAAATATGAAGTAAAGACAGCAGAAAGCATTAGCAGTTGATTTATATGGATTGGTTATCAAACTAAACCACCAACTGCTACTTTGGAGGGATAGCCAGCATATTTCCATCAAAGGGGAACAAAACCCCCAAATATTTGGGTTTATAATTTTTAAATGTTTCCAACTCTTTTTAAAAAAGGAGAAAAAGCAAACAAGAAAACAAATCAAACCCAGTGTTTAATATAACTGGCCATGATTTTGCCAGTTTATCTGAAGGAATGCATCCACATGGGCAATGAGGTCATGCCTGGTGGGGGCCTGAGGTTGGATTCTGGGTGCATGGGTGGTTTCAGTGTCTGGGTTCCTTAGCCTCCCCTTGTTTTTTAATAGCCGGGCTGGTCGGGGTGTGCTCGACCACAGGCAATACTCGCCTCTGCCATCTCGCCCTCAACGAGGCAGCCTGGGCGAGTTTGTGTTCAAAGAGTCCGATCTGCAGCGTTGCCTCTTTTCCAAAATAGCATGCACTCATAGCCCCTGGGCACACGGGTTCCAGCACTGAATTTGTGGTTCATTCTAACCCGCTCTGTTGGATATTTCGAGATACTGGGACACAATTGCTGCCCAGGTGCAACAAGAATACAAGAATCTCTCCTCTTCACATAGGGGATATTTGAAAATATTGCACATTATAGTATGTTTACAATGACTTTACAATGGGAATACTCTGTCTGCTAAAAGCTTGAACATTGCTTTTATGTTTTATGTCTGTAGTATGATTAATTGCCTTAACCTCATACACACCTCCAGAACTTAGCAATTATAACAGTACCATTAATGTATTTAATAGGAGTACAGGGACATTACAGTGTTCTAGTTTATTTAAAGTCTTGAAGCCCTAATGGATTGTAGTTGATTTTTTCCTTTTTCTTTTAACAAATACTCTTAACAAAGTTTTAAGGTGTTTATTTACTCATGGATGTTAAATGAGATCTAAAACGACATAAGCTGTAGAGGTCATCACTCTCTGTTTACCTGTGCCTTACCAGTCCTGTTCATATCAAACATGCTCACCTCTGGGTCAATATTCAAGATTTGTCCATTGTGATGTTTCTTGAAGCGCAAACCACTTTAATTCTCTGTGATCACCTCATAGTTTGAGCTGGCATTGTATTTTAGCCACCGGTGTTTCCCAGTTGTAGAAGCTGAATGGGGTTGAATAAGTTCATGAGTTCATAGAGAAATTAAAATGTTTCTCAAATAATAGTTCTGACTAATACAAGAATGCTTTATCAAAAACACTGCAGTTTAGATGGAATGTTTAAATAATTTACAAGTGCATAAGCTACAAAGTAAAACAAAAATGCACAGACAAAATGTCAAAGTGTTAAAAAAATTTTCAATCTAGATTTCAATCTATTCATTGTTTTGGATTCCAAAATAAATAGTCAAATACTCAATGGAACTCATTTTGTTTCTTGTTCTACTTATTGCTATTGACACAAGTGGAAGACAGGAAAACAATTCTGCTCTTGACATTCAAAAAAGCACTGTTGCATTTAGAGAGTCTTTAAATTCAATTCCATATGCTTCATATGTTCAATGTAATTCAGAAGAATGTACATCTGTACACATTTCATGTCAACAGAGCCTTTCAGCTGCACCATTTACACATTTTTGGAACATGTCTTGATTGTCTTATAACAATTGTTGTATACAGTAAACAGAGAGAAATTACAATGTTAAAGCAACTCAAAATTGCCAAAATAATGAAATAATGTTAGCTTAATGGCTGCTGGGCATCTTCAATTAAAAAACAAACAGTACCAGAAAAAACACAACATTAGTTTTAGGGTGTTTACACACTTGTAGTTCGGTCCTCTTGGTTCAGACCAAAAAAGAAAATGATACATTTAGTCCTGGTTTGCTTAGCGTTCACACTGGCATTTTTAACACCGAACCTAAAGATACGAGACAAAAGGCATCAAGAAAGTCACAACCTGATTGGACAGCTTTTATGACATATATTTTGCGACGGAACTTGCCGAACATCCAAAACAATGCTGGCTGCTGTGCGAAATGCGCTCGTTAGATTTATACATGTATATATTGTGGTATTTTTACTAGCTGAGAACAAACAAAGAGCTAATAAAATGTGTAAAGGAGTCAAAACAGTGCCAGTAACCATGACGTTCCCTATCTGTCACTCACTCGACGTTGGTGTCGATGTAGTGACACTAGGGGTCCCTATACAAAACGCCACAAGGCTGAACGGTGTTACGTGAACTGGCAGTGTGTGGTGGGCAGACTTGCTGTGTGCCTCATAGCCAGCACACCAGGTCGACACGTAACCTCCCCCAACACAGTTACGAGTGTCGAACGGCCCTTTTTGGGGACAAGTCGACTACCCAAAGATAGAGATAGGCTTAACCCAGTCGTGGCCTCTTTTCTCCTTCTCTTTTTCCACTCCCTAAAAAAGAAGGGGGATTATCCGACTGGGCCGCCAGGTCTAGTCGGGGGGTGTCCCTCCCAAGGGGAGGACACCACGGAGACCACACCTCGCCCCAAGAGAGGGGGGGGATATTTAAGTGGAAAAATACGTCACATGGTCTTTCCAACCATGTGGAGAGCCTTCAAGGTAGATCCTGCCCAATGGGGGAGGAGTTACTACAAACATGGAGACTGGGGCAGAGGGGCTCTGCCCAAGGAAGACGCAGTTTGCCAGCAGGGAAACGAACTAGCGGAAGATATAGATCGCATGGGGTTTAGCCTTACAGGGAACCACCACATGCGGAGCACCTACCCCAGAACAGGGCTCTTAGTTAGCGCGTGTACTGGGCCGGCAGTGAGTCTCTCCAAAAACTTGACTGCCACAGGGCTCGGAGGAAGTCAACCAGGGAACAAATTTTTTGAACACTACTGGGAATTAACGGCGCACATCTTCAGCTCAAAAGGAGGTGGAAGGCGCTATGTGCAAGCGATACACCCGGCCGGCTATCCCGGGCTTATCCGCTTGTGTTACGTGCCACTACCTGGGACGAAACCGGTTCCACCCGGAGGTTGTAGAACCTTGCAAATGAGTTGGATGTTGCCCAGCCCGCTGCTCTGCAAATGTCTGTTAGAGAGGCACCTCTGGCAGGGCCCAAGAAGCCACTACACCATGGGTAGAATGGGCTCGTAGCCCTACCAGGGGCGGCATGTTTTGGGCGAGATATGCCATGGTTATGGCGTCAACGAGCCAGTGGGCGATCCTCTGCTTGGAGACAGCGCTTCCTTTCCGCTGTGCACCAAAGCAGACAAAGAGCTGCTCAGAGACTCTAAAGCTCTGCGTGCGATCCAAATAGATGCGTAAAGCACGCACAGCACAGCACAGCACAGCACAGCAACGACAGGGCTGGGTCTGCCTTCTCCTGGGGCAGCGCTTGCAGGTTCACCACCTGGTCCCTAAAAGGGGTGGTGGGAACCTTGGGCACATAGCCCGGTTGGGGTCTCAGGATCATGTGAGAATAGCCCGGACCGAACTCCAGGCACGTTTCGCTGACATTGTGTACCAAATGGTATTATCCTTTGAACAATGAGGATTTGGGGGTGAATGGATTCTTGACTTCCTGGGGTTTAACCTTGTTAACATACAGGAGATAATTTCACTTGTAGGTCAAGGAGGGGGAGACACCTCCAGAATTATGCAGTATTTGGCAAAGACCTTATAACTTTGTTACCACTGGTTTTATCAACATGGGAAAGAGACCACTATACCAGTCGCACAGAGACCGTCCCCGAAGGGGGAAGCCCAGCTGAGGTTCTGCGTCTGACTGGACAAGCCCGCTCTCCGATGCTGCGCTCGAGACCTCATCATCTTCGCGGGCCCCGAATAAGAAGCCAGACTCGCTGTGCGATGAGCCGGCGAACTCACCCGGAAGCCCGATTGGGGCAGACGAGCGTGCCGGGGAATGGGAGGTCCGCGGGGGGATACCCGGCGGAGGCGATTCCATTGAGGTCCCCAAATCGCCCCCAGTGCTAGCCGCGCTGACCTCATACCCGTAGGTAGGAGGACCGAGGCGGGGAGCCGCTGGGGTGGCTTGCTTTCTTACGAAAGCAAGCCGCGACTGCAATGTTGCCATGGTCATGTTCTCGCAGTGAGAACATGAACCATTCATAAACGCTGCCTCCGTGTAGGTCACGCCCAGACACGAAAGACAGCGATCATGACCATCCGAAGTTGAGAGAAAACGACCGCAACCAGGAATAACACACGATCGGAAAGGCATCTTTAGAAAGACGCATCTTTAAAAAGACGTTCCGTGTGTGCGCTCTTTTAGAGAAATATACTCTTTTAGAGGGGAAAAACGCTCTTTCAGAAAATATACTCTCTAGTTTTTCTGCCGAAGCGCCCAGGGGCATTCTCTGCAGTGCACCAGTGCAGAGGAGGGAGAAGCCGCTGAAATGCCCGTCAGATCCAGCAGAGGTGAATGAACAGTGCTATTCAGCTCAATGAGCATGACCGTTCGGCTCCGAAGAGAAAATCTGAATGAGTGGTTGCATACCAGCTCCTTTTATACCCGTATGTCCGGGGGAGTGGCATGCAAATACCACTCGCCAATTTTCATTGGCCTTTTATCAAAGACCAGAGGTGTCTCGGGCTCCCAAGAGTGACCCCTAGTGTCACTGCATCGACACCAACGTCGAGTGAGTGACAGATAGGGAACTTACAGTACAGCAAAGTTTCACTGGTGATGGCAACTATTAAATCTTTGCTTAGCAGAAATCTAAAGAGTGATATCACAGCACATCAGGACATCAGTGTCACCTGACCAATGAAAATGAAAATAGGATTTTATTTTTAAATAGCGAGTTCTAAAACTTGGTGTGTTGTAGATCTAAAAATGTTAACGGTTTGTATATTTTAACAATTTGTTTGCTTGGGCAGATCTGAACAAAATGCGACCATTTTCCATGTTTGTTACTTTGAAAGTACCCATTTGAGTATTTTAGCATTTGATGTGTCTGGTCGACAGAAGTTTCACTTAGGCATAACTTTCCCCTAAATAAATATACACTTAGATATATATGTGAATTCAAAATGTACTTAAAAATGTGTTCACACGTGAGCTTTTGCAAATGTTTCAAGACATTCCAGGCTAAAAAAAAAAAAAAAAACACTTTCTCACAGCTACAGCCAAGACAAATCTCCACAAAAATTCCTCTGTCTGCACTGATCAGTGTTAAGATTGAGACCCAGCAGGCCACTCAAAATGGCAGTGAGAATAGATCTAAATGTAATTGATGCATGCAACGAGCAATAATGAAATACCTGGGGCCATAGGAACAGCCTGGTCCAAAAGATTGACTGTCAGGCCCATGTTAGTAGTTCTCATCACAAGCTCAACTGTTGGGAGACAGCTGCTTTGCAGAAACACAACTCCAAATGTCACACTCTGAGGCAGTGATGGCTACTCAAATGGAACTCGGCTATTCCCAAGCAGTAGTTTGCAGTCCAAGAACAAAGTTGGACTTCGGGGAGAGGCTCTTGTTGGGCCTCATGTATTCAGATAGAAGACAAAGGCAGGCCTAACACAGTCGTAAAACCTAACTCAGGCCCCCTCATAAAACTTACTGATAAAAACCGCGCCAAAATCAAACAAAGGGAGTCCAAAACAGACTACAAATCCCATGAAGCCTTGCTCACTAAAGGATCGAACTCTCAACTCTTACTGGATGAGGCACACGACAGAACGCACCTCAACCATGACATCATCAGGAGTAGAAATACCTCTGAAATGCTTCCGGGATTTGCTTCCAGCAACTTTGCTCACCGTGCCATCTCAGGTGCAGCTTCGTGGCACAAGGAAGTAACGTACGACTTGAAACTGTGGCCATACAATCTACATCTTGCTGGACGAGTTAAGATTACTCTGTGTTCCACCGAACACTCTAAAGGATCCGAAGGAGACCGCCGAGCAATCCGCATCTTCATCCGTTTGCCTGCAGAAGTGAAGAGAGAAAAGATTTCTCTTCCATCTTAAATCAAGTCGAAGTTGCTGTTTTCTCCGCCAGCCCGCCAAGAATCAGCAGCCGTCCCGCCCGCCGACAGAGTGAGGAAATGCCTCCCGTCATCACCCGAGCCTCGAGGAACTGAGTCTGAGTTAAAGGACGGATGAACACACATTCTGCATCCTCATGCGATTCAAGTAAGAGGTTTACATCTGGGCAGAGATAGAATATTATAGTGTGTTATTCTGAAGTTTATTGACTGCATTGTATTAATTAAAAATTGATATTACTGCATAAATAAACTTTGTTATATTTCAAAGAGAAGTGTTTTGGTTTGTTTTGCATACACCTGTGTCACATGCTGACGGGATGTCAGTGCTCGGATTCAAGCCTTCACTCGATATTCTTCGGATGTCGATTTTCCTAAGAAAACAATCTAATATTGAGACTGTTATACTATCTGGTTATTAGTCCCTGATTCCAGGGTGGTGCCCCGTCAATGTTAATCCTTATTAATATTCTACTGATTTTTGATAATTGGTAATTATTTTTGACGATTGTTGATTTTGAAGGATCAATAAGCTAGTGTTAATTTTATTTAATGTATCATAGATGTTAATAATTAATAATTATCTTTGATAATTATTAATTATTGCTAATAACCAAACCTGCTCCTAAACGTAGCGCACTACATTTACTGGAGCCCCATATGAGGTTTTAATGAGTTAGATTCAATTAATTAATTTAAATATTAATTAATAACTAAAGAAATAATTATCAATTATTTCTGATAGTAACACTGATCTAAACAACCAGTAAAGCCCAACACTCTCTTTAAATGGAAGAAGCACGTGGACGCAAGTGCTATGGAATATTAAGCACATTATTCTCCATAGTGATAACACTCTGGACATGAGCCAGCACTCAATACATACTGCTATGTTACTTAACAGTCTGTAAAATGTTAATGACCTTGACCTTGTGGAAATAAATCATTGAGTAATCCTATATACAAAACACTTTGATATATTATTCTCATTTGGCTGATTTCTAGCTAGGGAGGTTTTGATTCAGTATCAGTCTCTAGTGTAGTATAAAGACATTTTTGGATGACAGTCATCAAAATATTTTGTGGATTCTAGGACATTTAGCCATCTAAAAAATGACCAATAAAACTACTGGCTAGATCAGGGAATAATGTCATTGCCGCTAAAATTTGAACATATGTTCAAGGTTCATTACTTCACACTCCTGAGTCTTCAAAATCACAGGAAGACAGTAATGACAGTGTTTGCCACTGATATGCCCGCAATGCTTGCCCTGGATCCTCTCTTCTTTGCACACCAAATGTAAATAAATCAAACAGAGAGGATAGTCCATTTTTCCATTGCGCAGTAGGCCTCATCCTATGACTGAAACATCTTGAAATAACTCCAAATTATCATAATTTATTACACATGGCTCTTTGTGTAAGAGAGAAATGGAAAGACACCTCAAACTTCCCTGTCCGCCATTTCCTGTGAAGGTGACCAGAAACCATGGTGCTGGTCACCAAAGCAAATAAAAGTGTGCTTGAAATGAAAAGACCAGGTAATAAGACATAAACAAAAAGTAACGGTCTGTATTAAACATCTTCGGAGGGTCTCTGCCTGCCATTTTGCATCACAGGATCCTTCCGTTGCCATTGGAGTGCCTGCCTTTACAGTAAACATGGCAGACTTTCACAAAGAGCCAGATTCTTTGGGGGAATACAGTGAGGCATGAAGTCAACAGGTTTGTCCATGTTCTGTTTTCCTTTTGGATTAAATTTTCTAGTCCCAAATGGACAGCTCTTCACATAAATAAATAAAGAAATAACCTGTAAGTATTCTCTTCTCTTCTTTCCATATGGTTTCTAACATTTACATAATGTAAAATTTTGTTAGGGACTTAGAACCAAGGATGCATATTCACTTCCTCCTATTTAAAATAAGGTTTGACAGCATTTTCTATGTCTATTTATACTGAAATGCCATATAGCAATTAGCATTTTTGGGTTGACCACTTTTATGCAATGGTAAACCGCTTACTTTTGGACAAAGAAACAGGACAGATGTGAGATATTTTAACAGAGAACATGAAAAGATGGGCAGAAAAATGCTCCAGAGCCTTTAAATGTTAAAGTTGGAGGAAGCTGGGAGACTGAGAGGGCTCTCTGAACATTTGGGTTTTTGACTGAAAACACACAAGTAAGGCAAAACATGTGTCATTTGGACATGTTCATTGGCACATTTGGCCCCACATTGTCCCTAAAGAGATGTCACCCAGCAACTTAAAATGCTTAACATTTATTGTGCAGCTGGATGGCACAACACCCACTCTAACTTACAAACGTGTGAAAAACCTGGGCTTTGTGGAAACAATTACCGAGTTAATAATAGGTCTGTGTCTTTACCATTACACTATACTGTATAACACTGACAGAGAAAAGGATGTTTGTGTACTTCAGTGCTCCTTGGTTACCATACTAAAATCTAAGAGTGTTTTAAGGGAAAAAGCCACCAGTTGTTACTTTATGAAAAACAACCAGCTTGAAGTAAATTGTCTGGTTAGTAACCTAGAATAAGATTAATGAGAAAAGTCTATCTCAAAGTACTGTTTTAACCAATTCATCCAACAACAAAAGTTAGGTTGAAAGCCCAGACATGTTGAGAAACCACAAAGGCTACAGAGAACCTACTCTGAGTATCAACAAGCACACAAAACCGTCAAAATGCCATGGGACAAAATATTTACATGTCATTACAAACAGATCTAAGTCAGTATTACATCTTGTCTTACTAATGCTGCGTTCCATTCAACTTGGAAAGTTGGATTTTCCAACTACCTACTAGGAAAAGTGCAATGGAATGCCACTTGAAGTCAGAATTCCAACTTGGAAACTTGTGTGGAAATGTTAAACTCTGATTTTGGCGAAATGCAGATGCAAGACGTCACACAAGCATGACGGCACCAAGGGAGGTACGGTATACAAAGTAAGTGATAAACATTAACTTATATTAAATAATATCGATAAATGAGTCAAAGTTCCTACATTATATGGAATTTAAAACTTGTTTTAAAAATGCCTGCAGAAACAGGTGTATAAAACATGGTGAATTACACTTTCATAATTATACACCTGTGGTACAACGTGCTACTAGTGTTGCAGCATTTTTTATCAGTTGGGTTGCTAGGAGACGTCTCTGCTGACAGTCGAACCCATACTAAACTAACGGGAGCATTGCAGATTTGTCCTACGCAGCATAAGTCTTACATTTTTGGTATTTTATCCATCCATTCATTTATCCATCTATCCATCCATCCATTATTGTTGTCTAAGAGTCACATTCTAAAAGAACAGTGTCTTTGACATTCATTCTGTATTTCTTAATGTTTGGCAATCAGTTTTATAAAATGTTAATTCATTACAACCAGAGAATAAAAGGTTAAGTCAGTGTTAGGTGAATTTCTCTCTTGTATCTTTGGACAGTCTTTTCTGAACTCTCCATATTGACAAGAATGTGTGTCCTCAGCTGGTGGCCATGACTTTTTTTTACTCTTTATTTATGTGGTGAGGCAGTCACAGTCTGTCAATTGTGGTGTGGACTTTTGCATCTGTACGGGAAGAACACAGCATCTGCTCCATCTTAGTGGCAACCACAAGCACTGCCTGTTATTGTTCCTGTGAGAAGGACGGTGGTGGAGCAAAGAGAGAAGATAGTGAAGAGGGAGAGAGAAAGGGACTGAAAGAGAAATAGCAGAGAAAGAGGGATGAGGGAAGTTGAGAGTATAGAAGAAATGAGAATGCTTATGCTGTAGTGTACAATACTTCCTTTGCTTACTCTGATAAGAGCAATCTTGAGTGAAATCAAGTGCTGGGGCAGTTTAGATGTGGACATACAAACATAAACACAAACTGTCTATACCAGCTTTATACATATTAAAAGTCCAGATAATTGAATGCATTTTCTTTCTGATATCTAACACAAGATTATATAACACTAACATTAAGGTCATTAGCATTACACTATTTGTCCAAGCTAGCCAGGCACACTTATCATGTATGCACATGGCTCTTCGGAGCAGCAACAGAACACAAGTTTTGGTGGTAGATCTGCTTGTTTGGGGGGTTGTGTTTTGTATTATGCATTTGTGCAGCTTACCTGCTTTGTTGGGGGATTGTATATAATTTTTTCAGATTTTGACCTTTAGTGTCTGGAGTCATAAATAAATGAGATTTTCATGTTCACTCAAGAAAGTATTTGTAAACATTTCTTTCTGATGGCCTTTTTCAGTATACATAAATTGAAGAAATATTCTAAGTTAAGTACAACTTAAGCTCTATTGACAGGGTCTGCTGATTTCCACAGAAATACATTTTGACCATACCTCAGTTTGTAAAAATGAATGAACAAAGTGTTCATTAATGCACTTGAATAATTTTTAACCAAGAATAGTCCTTCAAAATATAAAATGTTTTTTCTCGATTTTGATGAGATAAATAGATTCTTGCCACTTGAAAAGCACACATGGAGCAGAGATATCTCAAATGAATCCTTGGCAATAAACAATACAAACTCTTTTTAAAGAAAACCAGTATGTTAAACAATAGATTTAATAAGATCAGCAGGATCGACTTTTGGATGGCTATGATTTCCGAACTTAGTTTACAGAGGATCACCATTTGATTAAAATTAGGAACAAATTGCCACTGCAGTAAAAAAGCTGTAATTCAGAATGTACATTCACACTCGCCTGAGCCCAAAATTCAGAAAATTCCATTCTGTGCCAGAATATGATATTCATATCCAAATTCATATTATATTCATATTCAAATAACATCACACACCTGAACTGTATATACCATATTGAAGAGAAGAACTAGGGCTTTCAAATGATATAAATATATGGATGATTATTTAAGGCTAATCATTCTTTATCGATAAGATTTCACACAGCAATTTTTACAAAAATCTTCTTCATCAGACAACTGCATTTTCAACCATTTTAATTACAAGCTAGAGGGAAACTTAGAGTGTATGAAATATACATAATTTTGTGGGCAATGTCCAATAGCAGACAGATTAGAAATATAATCTATTGTTTAAAAGTTATGACCATTCTAGTGATAAGTGGAAAAACGGAATAAAACAAACATTTAGAATGTTAAGATACATTTCACATGACCACTCCTCAAATACTCCATTTGAGCACCTGTAATAATAAATTGAGACTGCATCTGAAATTGAAGGACACAAACACTGAAATATACATTTTATGTGTTCAATAAAACACACACTTTATTTAATTTGAACATTAGAATTACACACGAATTACACAGCAAAATCTACAGTAAATACATTTTTAATAAAGAGTGCAGGAACAGAATATATATAAATTCATAAATACTCAACAACTGCAATACCCGTGGAGAGAAGAGAGGGAGAAAAGAGGGGAATGAATTATGTTGGCATTAGTGGACTTTCATTAGCATGTTTTAGGTCCTATTTATCAGACCGTTACCACTTGTTTACACATGTGTAAACAAGGAATTGTCAAATAAAAAAAAAGTTAAGTATCCAGTGCCACAGGGATCAGTTTTAGGGCCTCTGCTTTTCTCCTTATACAATCTTCCCCTGGGAGATATTATCAGGAATCATGGAATAAGTATTCACTGTTATGCCAACGATACCCAACTTTATATTTCTTCTAAACCCGATGAAATTTCACAATTCTCCAAATTAGCAGAGTGTATCAATGAAATCAAAGATTGGATGGCCAGAAATTTCCTTCTACTAAATTCCGACAAAACAGAGGTACTAATTATTGGACGAAAAACCTCTAAAAATAAGCTGCTAAAATATAATTTGACTCTTGATGGATGTACTGTTACGTAGTCTTCTACAATGAAGAACTTGGTTGTTATATTTGATACCAATCTGTCCTTTGAAAATCAAATTTCCAGTGTTTGTAGAACAGCATTCTTCCACCTCAGAAACACTGCTAAGTTATGACACATGCTCTCTGTTGCTGATGCCAAAAACACTAATTCATGTGTTCATGACCTCAAGACTAGATTATTGTAATGCATTACTGGGAGGATGTCCAGCAAGTTCAATAAATAAACTTCAATTGGATGAAAATGTAGCTGCCAGAGTGCTGACTAGAACCAAGAACTATGATCATATTAGCCCCATTTTATCGTCGTTACATTGGCTACCTGTTAAATTTCATATTAATTTTAAAATTCTGTTAACTACATACAAAGCTTTGAATGGTCTAGCTCCACAGTACTTAAGTGACCTTCTGACATGCTATATTCCATCACGTTCATTAAGATCACAAAATTCTGGCTTGTTAATAAATCCTAGAATATCAAAATCCACAAAAAGTGGTAGATCCTTTTCCTATTTGGCTTCTAATCTATGGAATAGTCTCCCTAACACTGTTCGGGATGCAGACATACTCACTCAGTTTAAGTCTAGACTAAAGACTCATCTATTTAGCCAGGCATACACCTATTTTATCCATCAAATCACAATTAGGCTGCTTTAGTTAGGTCTACTGGAACCAGAAACATCTATCATAATCTATAACTCTAATATTACGCTAATATTATTCTATTTGTTTCCATGTCTCAACCTCGGGATTCATATCCCAAGGTTACCAGAGCCGGCCAGCTCCGTTCCTGCTTGGTGTCGGACTCCACTGCTATGTGTCTCTGAGTCATGATGACTAAATGCAGCCGGTGCTAGCCAGACATCACTTCAGTCTATTATGATGAACTTCAGAGGATGAACTGATGCCAACTCCCACTGTAAGACATTGGATACTTCATATGCCACTGCCCGAACCTTGGATTTAGGATGGACCCCACCGAACCTCATCAAAATGACCTGCCGGTTGAACTACGATGTACCTCATTGATCTCAGCCTGCATCACCTTTGTCTTTTGATGGACTACACTCTTGAAATGGAATACACAGACTATCATTTAATTGCCAACAAAAGCCTTCATCAGCCAATTAACAAAGAACAATGCATCTATGTGAACTTCTGCAGTTAATCCAGGATTGACTTCAAAGACATTAGTCATTAATCTTAAAGTTCATAAAAAATCTTTTTTTTTAAACACTGGACCTTAACACTTACTTAGTTTACTAATCTTAAACCATGACCTGCACTGCATATAAACAACTAATGTTGGCAGTACAGTCATGCTGGTTAGCCAGAGGGGAACTGGCCCCCACAGTGAGCCTGGTTTCTCCCATTAACCAACATCTTATGGAGTTTTGTGTTCCTTGCCACAGTCGCCTTTAGCTTGCTCACAGGGGTTCAAAATACAATTATTATTTAATTATTTAATTTTTATACACAATTTACAATCATATTTAATCAAACTACACATTGATCACTCTAAGACTTTATAGATATTACAGTTTCATTTGTTTTTATATTATGATTTTATGTGTTGTGAAAAGCGCTATACAAATAAAAATGACTTGACAAGACAGGCCAGGTGTGACTAATAAACTAATAATGGGAAAACAAGGAGGCGGGGAATCTCACAAGACAACAAAACACCCGAATGGCATGAGCGCACATCGCCAAGACAATAAGGCGATATACGTCCATGCCAACCGTCAAACAAGACGAGAGAATGCGTAGCAACGCCAAACAAAGCGATGCCACGCATTCTCACAGTAAATGAAGCCTGAGTGCACAATGCGAGGAAAACGCCACCTGACGAACGCAACAGGTGACACAAACAAGACAGGACACTTGTGTGAGAGTTCGGCCACACACACACCTGACACCTCAGACCGAAGTGACCAAACCTCAGCACAACATGAAGACAGCTCGCGACCTGGGCATGCAAAGCGAGCGCAATGCGCTTCCACGGTCGCAAGAGACAGACATAGATTACTGACGCGAGTGCATGCCACCAAGATGACAGGCGCAATGCACTCACGCCAATACAGGACAAGACATGGAACATGAGTTTTCGGATCCCGACACCAAAACCTAACCAGATAAAAGGGTCAGGATCCAGACACCATGCTCCAGACATGAAACAAGACCGACTGAAAAACACCAGATAGACATGGGATGATAATGCCACAGTCCTGTCAGACAAAAACCCAGACTGACAGAGTGACAGGACCGTGACAACATCAGTATAATAACAGTGGAAATCATGTTAGATGGGTCATAATATAAGTAGGCTTACCTTAAGTCAGTTGGTTTTGGCAGAAGCCTTCTCTTTCCATTGAAATATGGTTCAAAGTCTTCAGATTTTAGTCTGTGGGAGTAGTCTATATACCCAGATATTTCCTGTCCATGAAAATTTTGGTCCCTTATGAAAATGATGGACTGCAAGAAAAACAGGAGGACATACTGTATAAATAATCTGGAGCAGAATATGCTATCTTGAGGAACTAGACAAAGGAGACATAAATCATTACAAAAGGGAAGATAGGAGTTTTCTGTTATGAATAAACCATTAATAAAAGTGTGTAACACAATCCCTACCATGAATCAGATTGCAAAAATTATTAAGAAAGGACTGCTAAGTGTGCAAGGGTCCTTTTGACAAAGGCAGACATTTTAAGACAGAATACAAACTCTGTAGAGTTTAGATCACAATCAGCAATTGTTTTGTCTGGATGATAATGATAAAAGAATGACTTCCAACAACATCTGCTGTGAAGTGGATATTTATTTAGGCTTGTCTGTTTACCCCCAAGAGATAGAGTCACACTTCTTTCACACTACTTAGAGTCAAATCTTCCTTTTTTAGCCCAGTCACTGATATCACATTTGTACCTTATCTGTGGCTTTTGAGCTCCCCTGTCAGCCTTGAAAAGAAATCATCACATGAGGGCTAGGAATTACAGCGGGCAGAGCAAAACGTGCAGCTCATCTTTCGATTGCAGAAGAGAAATCAAAACCCTCTAGCCCACAGTCATACTATGGTGGGAAGCTTTCCTCTTGCCCTCATAAGTCAGCAGGCGGAGTGATAAAAAACAGATCTGTGGAACTGCCTGTTTCCATCAGCTTCCTGTAGTTTCACAGAACAGGTGTTTTCCCCTCAGGAAGTTCCCAAATCTCAAATAAGCAAATATTACTTATGGACTATGTCTGTTATTGACGATAAAATTTTTTTAAAAAAGAGGCCAAAGTTGTGCCAACAGCACAACCAATTCTAAAAACGTACCGTACTCTGGATAGAGGTAATTATATGGTTCTCTGTCGCTTTTAATATTAATTTTGTTAAATCAAAATTAGGCAAAATCAACATCTAAAAGATAATCATGCTAAAAAACTGTCGGCAAACTGGACTTCCAGCCGGATCAGCTAAAAGCTGCCCAAAACCCCTCTAAATCCAGCCAGCTGACCAGCTATAGACCAGATTAGGTTGATTTTAGTTATTTTTTTTATTTTTATTTTTTTTCAGCAGGGAGCCACAAGTTGGGCTGTACTCTTTTGAAAAGTTCTGGTTTGAAAGGGTTGAGGACTTGAGAAGAACCCAATGGCTTTGCTGAAGCAGAGACTCTCGCACACCCACCCATAAGCAGTGTGGCATTAAATGAAGAGCAAAAAATTGCTGCCTGATTCACGAGGGAGTTTTCTCTGGTAGGATTTACCAATGCCGCATGCATTTCAGGGGACAGATGTGTGCGTCAGGGTGCTACAGTGGCACCCTCTCAAATGAATTCCACTTTCAGAGAAAAGCTGGGCCTCTTGGTGCTCTCCAGCATGGTAACAATCCTGCACTGTCAGGGAGGCTTGCAGGTGTCTGAGGGTGTCAGCTGGCCTCTGTTTATTATTGGTGGGCTGTGCTTTAGGAGGAATCCCAGGCCATCACTAACAACTGTGTAAATTTGTCGGGGTAATGAAAACATGACCTGGATGAGAGGAATGCTTGAGGTCGGCATCCTTTTTTTTGGCAGCAGACTTACTCTTGTCCCTTTTTAGGTGTTCTTTTTTTTTGTTGGGGGGGGGGGGTGCTTATTTGACTTGGAAGTGACTTCACATAGTAGGGCTTGTGCAATAGATGTAGCATTGAATCCAGATGTGCTGAGGTGTTCTGCTTCTATTGGGATCGGACAGAATTGCATTTGCCCAAGATGGCCTCTAGAAAACTCCCTTAGAGGGCCTGGATGGCAATATATGGCAATAACATCAAACATTATTGTTTCTTGTGACATGACATCATGACATTTGGTCATGAGACACAATGAGAACCAATGAGGTTTGATGTTATCGATGTAGCTGCCATACTTGATTTCAGTGCTTTATCAAATATTTGATTTGAGAATTAATAAAGACTTTAATTCTGTTCATCACACTAAGTAATGATATGGCTTGAGAAGACTTGGAATATAGTACATGAGTTGTATTGATTGCTTTTACTGTGGTTTTAATATTACTTTTTTTTTTTGTTTTTTTTGTTTTTTTGCCTTTTTTGATTTTGATAGACTGTAGTCACTTATTTAAGTTTTAATAATTTATTATTAAATAAATCATAACAGAATTTTCCTTTTTGGTTGAACTATTCCTTTAATGTGTTTAATAACTGGCCATTATCTCAATGCAGGATATATAACCACAGGCCCACTACAGCAAACAATCAAAGTGAAAATGTGTGCAATATGAAGTAAAATAATAATAATAATAATAATAATAATAATTAAAAAATAAAATAAAAATAAAATAAAAAATAAAAAGATGCTGCTTCCTTTTTCTTATAATCACAGGGTGTGTCAGAAGACAGATGCCCTGGCACAAGGAAAAATGTACAACTTAACCATACTGAAAGACTGGTTGCTAATTTTGGCAGCTGGACATTCAAATCTGGATTTACTTTGAGAATTTCTGTGCTCTGTATGATCACATGAGTTTTAAAAATAGTGTTTGAAATATATTCACAAAAAAAAAATAAAAAAAATAAAAAAAAAATAAAGTAAGTAAGAAAAGAAAGTAATCAAGAACTGTTACCGTGGGACAGTACACCAAATTCAAAGCAGGATGTGGAACTATGACAGGACTTTTTGGAAATATGGAAATAGGATTGCATCCAGCTATGTGGACGTGAGAAGAAAATGAATATCTTCAAAATGCCCAAAAAAGAAAAGAAAAAAAGGAGGAAAGAAAAAGAAAATAGGTTGTTTATGAGTAGGTTGAAGGGGAGATGGGATTTAAGCAAATGTTTACCCATGTGCTTGACTTTTCCTGTCATAAACATAGTACTTGGGTGTTTGTGCAAGAAAATAAATAAAGCTTTAGCAGGTGTCCTCTGAACCATCTACAAAACACCCAGAAGTGAGGTGGTGTTTCACTCTGATGATGGATATGGGGCTCAATATCTGTGGACATTGCCAAGAGTGAAGGAAGTGAAGCAGACAATCAGTTGGGCAAAAACTAAACAGAAAGATTGTCTTGGACCCCACTTTGGAGGAATACAGCCCAAACACACACACACACACACACACACACACACCAAAACATTTTTTATATATAATAAACATACATAATTAAACTAGACTTCTCTCTCCACATCCCTTCCCCGAGAGTCTCCCAAAACTGCTAAATAATTACCCCGTTTTCTGACAAACAAGTCCCCAAACCCCAGCCTTCTGCTTGCCACCTCCTCGAAAGCTGTCACCCTCCACATCACCGCACACCACTCTGGAAATAATGGCGCTCAGTCTGACTTCCAAAATCCAACCAACCACAAAATAGGTGGCTTTAAATTTCATTCATTATAAACATACACTACTGTTCAAAAGTTTAGGGTCACTTACTCATTCTTTATTTTATTTTATTTTTTATTATTATTTTTTTCTTCAAATTTTAGAATAATAGTAAAGTCATTAAAACTATGGAATAACATAAATGGAACAATGGGAATTATGTTCTGACTAAAAAAATTCAAAATAAATCAAAACTATGTTATATTTTAGCAGCTTCAAAGTAGTCACTCTTTGCCTAGATTTTGCAGAAATTTTCTCAACCAACTTCTTGAGGTATCACCCTGGGATGCTTTTTCAACAGTATTGAAGGAGTTCCCATCTATGTTGGGCACTTAGTGGCTGCTTTTCTTTATTATTTGGTTCAAGTCATCAATTAAAAAAAAAAAAAAAAAAAGAGTTTAATAAAATTGTAGTTTTGTAATTAAAATTAATACGTTGGCACAATTATATTTTTGTCTACAAAACTAATTTCAAACATTTAAGCATATGCCTTCAGATCAAAAGATTTTTAAGATCATGAGAAACATTTCAGGCAAGTGACCCCAAACTTCTGAACGGTAGTGTATGTACATCAAACTTTACAATTTTGGTCAAACTTTCATTGCCCCTTTGACAGTAATGAATATTAGAATTTTGGCAGTAAATGTCTACATTGTAAAACTCCAGCTAATAAAATGTTGGAAGAGCAAAAATATATAAGTTGAAGCAGAATTTTTGGGTGGGTGTAGCGAAGAAGACATATTATATTATGTTTGCAGAAATATATCACAATAACATTTAATGAAGTGTCATATTCAGATCCAGTCAATGTGCACCCTGTCTGATGTTGACTAAAACACCCAAATCCAGTCAACAGATCCGACAGGCCTAAGGACAAGGTAAGTATCGCAAAAAAATAAAATAAAATACAAGGTCAGTATCATGATACAGATACCACACGCATACATATGTTCAAACATCTTTTGGACAAGTGTATAATTTATTTTCCTAATTTATTTAAGTCAAGGAATTAAATAACTCGCTCTGTAATAACTGATTAAATAATATTATTTTGTTTAAATGAGTGACTGGCCATGCCTGCTTGCATCTGCATTTCTGGTTGTGTGTTACTGGGAGCTTTAAAGTTAGTTTAATTCTTAGTGGTCTCAATGTAAAATTGTTTATTAACTAGTTCCACAGCTATTTCTAGTTGAGATGTCCAAATAATACATTCTTCAATGAATATGACTTATGGAGTAAACACACTATTTTTAACTGAAAGAACTTATGCTAGTTTTCTAAATGTTGCACCAATTAAAACATTTTAGTTGAGTGAACATACTATTTTAAATTGGAGATAAGTTTGAGCCAACTAATCAAGAATAATTCAGTTAATACTTTAAAGAAATTGAGTGAACGTAAAAATTCTGTGGAACTAATTTCTAAATATTAATTCATTGAGATGGCTTGAATTGTTTACAGTATATGTACTCTAATAGTAATGCTGTGTTCCTCACAAAAGAGTATGCAACGCATTTGGCGGAGTGTTTGAAGCCCTGTACAAAGCCTCTGCTGTACAGTAAAATAAAGACAGTCCTATACAAACCTGTGTTGTATATTCCACTAAAATAATCAAAGAAGTATACCTCAGCTGGGTTGGTGGAAGCCTGATGAAAGACCCAATGAAAACGCTTGACTAGCACAGTTTTATTTCCTGTGTTGACATTTTATTTATTGAAACAGAAAGTGGGGTAGGACATATCAAAGCCTTTTCCCTTATTTTAAAGAACTAATAGACTTTATGTTTATCTTACAGCCATGAAGCATGATTTGCTACTTGCTATTAATAGTTAGAAATAGGTGGTATTAGGAAGAGGGGGCATTCTTATTCTAGAGAGCATTTTACTGGACAAAAATTTAGATATGCCTGTGAATGCAAGATAAGCACAAGAATGCAGTGTTATTCATATTTTGGTTTATTGCTGATCTCAAGAGAAGTTGTTATAATGCTATGAGATGGTGAAATTGAGTTGGCTTGTGCAAAAATGTCAGACTTTTACTCCAACAGAGAAAAAGTAACAAAATAACGAACTATGCTATTACGTTTCTTCCAAAGTTTATCCCCTAACCCAAACTCAAAACCTAAACCTAACCATAAAGTGTAACCTTTGACCCAAACCCTAAACCTAACCATGATTTTAATAGGAAAATAACTTTGTGTACCAATGGAAAAAAAAAAAAAAAAATGAAATAGGGTTTGGAACAAGACGAGGGAAGTGTGTTACAGCTAATCAACATATATCAATTATTTGTATTGCAAGAATAATATTGGAATGATGAGTAATTTACTGTGGTTTTTTGTATTTAGGATAAAGTGTTGGATAAGAGGCTAGCTAAAATGTGATGCCTGTTTTGTAACAATTTTAAACCCTTTTGTTGATCGGTTGGTCTCCATGGGAATAAAAGTTGTACAATATTTTAATTATTTCGCCATCTTGTATGAATAATTATGAGATTGTGTTGTCCTTTGTCATCTTGAAAAATACTTTATGAGGACTGTTTCTGCTATTCATGCCCTGTAAGATGATTATTATAACTGTCTGCTAAATGGCAAGAAACATTGTGTATTATTTAGCATGAGGACTTGGCAGAGGTCTTTATAGATATATCAGTTAAAGGCTTATGTACACACTGTTGGACAAATATACAGCAGTATACAATGCAATTATGAAACAATACTCTGGGAATAACTGTTTCGAAATATTTGTTCATATTTAAACTGGCCAGAGGATTTTTTTATTATTTGAGAAAAGTCTGAAGCTATGGGAAAGGTAACACATAGAGTTTTAAATATATTTTATAATACTTTGATTCAGTACTTAAATGTAATCTAAGAACATACCAACTCTCATGCATTTCTTAAAGAAAGAACTTATGCATATTTTGCAGGAGGTACGTGCAGCAGGTGGGAAATGTTTCAGATAGAGTGCAATAAATTTGAATGCAACGAACAAATGAATATGAGAGGAAGTGTTAAGGGAAAATGGTCTTAAACTAAGAGCACAGCTAAGTTATGTGAAAAATTACAACTTCAAAAACATAACACTTCAGGTCAACAAACGTGGCAGCACACAAATCAGTCAAGTTAAAGTCTCTTTTGAGATTTGCTACACCAATGTGACTACACACAGACAGCTTTCCCCAACAGTGCTACTACTGCACCATTTTCCACATTCTTTTGGCTTCCGAGATACTTTTGGGAAAATTGAAGTTTATCTGAAACACGTGCAGAGCAGCGCAGAACTCAGGGACTTCCATATTTGTGAAGCTGTGAGAAACCATTCCAAAGACTGACATTTATGGATTAAATGCTCATCAATTTTATCAGACACTTTCTTTTTCCTAAGTCATAACATTTTATGCTTCTTACACGTTGTGGGTTAGAACAAAACAAGGGCAGGAAAAATCATATTTTGTGTGACAACTTACATTATTTTCACACTGATCATCACCTTTTTTGTGATTAACAGTTTTTTATTGATTATTATTATTTTTTTTATTAACATTTTTTATTGATAAAAAAACAAAAACAAAAAAAAAAACACAACACATACACACCGAATCAACATTTAACCCCCACTAATATCCCTCCTCAATCACCAACCCCACCCTAACCCCCAACAAACACCATTGGTCACATAAAATAATACACACACACACACACACAAATGTAATATATAATAAACATACATAATTAAACTAGACCTCTCTCTCCACATCCCTTCCCCGAGAGTCCCCCAAAACTGCTAAATAATTACCCCATTTTCTGACAAAAAAGTCCCCAAACCCCAGCCTTCTGCTTGCCACCTCCTCGAAAGCTGTCACCCTCCCCATCACCGCACACCACTCCGGAAATAATGGCGCTCTGTCTGACTTCCAACCCCTTAAATTAATTTGTCTGCCAATCATAATACTGGTCAGAACCCAATTTTTTATATGTTTGTCCCCCAAATTTATGACCGCCCCATCGCCCAAAATACAAAGTCTGGGGCAAAATAAAATTTGAGTGCCCAAAACGTCACACAAACAACTCTAAACCTTCAACCAAAAATCTTGGATCTTAACACTCCCTCAAAAGACATGGGTTGTGTCTCCAATTTCTGATTGGCACTGCCAGCAGGTGGGTGTGCCTTTAAGACCAAGCCTATACAATCTAGAGGGGGTCCAATAAAATCTATGTAAAATCTTGAATTGCATAAGGCGAACCCTTGCATCTCTAGAAGCAGACTTGGAATATTTTAGATTCCTAGCCCTCACTCCCTCCTCCAATACTAAGTTTAAATTTTTCTCCCATAATCTCTAGAGAGAAGTTGAAGTTCTGTCCCCCAGACTCTGAATTAGCAGGGAGTAATACACTGATGCCTCATGACCATTTCCAAAAGCAGTAATCCCCTCTCCCAGAGTATCTGCCGCTTTAGGGGGGTGTGTGCTACTCCAAAAAAGAATACAGAGCAGGTGGTGCAGCTGTAAATACCTATAAAACTGAGATCTGGGAATCCCAAAATGTTGAATCAAATTCTCAAAAGATCTCAACACTCCACTCTCATACAGGTCACCAAGTGCAGTAACCCCCTTCACAATCCACTCTGACCAGCAGAAATGGGAATTATTAATACATAATTTAGGGTTCAGCCATATGCTTGAGGCAACATTTAAATAAATGTCAGAATTAAACACTCTGGACACTTTTGTCCATATCGAGTGCAAATGCGAGATAACGGGGTGTAACTTCGATTAATTTGATAGAAATGCTTTGCAATGGCAAAATAGGGGCAAGAACTTCCTGTTCAATATAAAACCAGGGAGGGGCTCTTTGGGGCCCATTGGAAGCAACCAGTGGGTCAAACGTCTGACACTGAATGCATAATAATAAAACAAAATCTTGGGTAGGCCTAGCCCATCTTTGTCAATCGGCCTATGTAATTTATTGAAATGTAATCTGGGACGCTTACCATTCCAAATGAAGTACTTCGCTATGTATCATCTTGCTTGAAATAAGAGAGGGGGACATCTACAGGGAGAGATTGTAGCAGTTAGTTGAATTATGGAATACAATTCATTTTAATAACATTAACCTTCCCAATCATAGATAAATGTAATGAAGCCCACCTTCCCACATTGCTCGAAAACCTCTTTATTAAGGGGTCAAAATTAACTCTAACTAAATCAGACAAATTTGCTGGGAATAAAATGCCCAAATACTTAATGCCCTGTTTAGGCCACTGGAAGGCGCCCGGCTGGAAAGCCGTTACTGGGCAGTACGCTGTCAGAGCAAAAGCTTCGGATTTAGACCAATTGACTCTGTATCCCGAGGATTTAGAAAAGCAATTAATAATTCTATGGAGGCAAGACATAGATCTAATGGGGTCAGAGACGAATAATAAATATCATCTGCATAAAGCAAAAGCTTATGCACCATACTTCCTGCCACCACCCCTGGAAAATCATCTTCCCTTATTATCGTGGCTGCTAATGGTTCTAGGGCAAGACAGAACAATAATGGGGAAAGAGGGCAACCCTGCTGGGTGCCCCTATCCAGAGTAAAATAATTTGAAATGAATCCATTTGTTTGTACTGCCGCTACCGGGTGTCTATAAAGTAACTTAAAACTTAATAGTATTCCCGAACCTGCATATTTCCAAAATCTTAAAATGATAATCCCATTCTACCATATCAAATGCCTTTTCGGTGTCAAGTGAGATGGCAGCAACTGGAGTCTGATCATTTACCACTGACCACATAATATTGATGAAACGCCTAATGTTATCAGAAAAGCTGCGGCCCCGAATAAACCCCACCTGATCTATATGTACAAGAGATGTCATAACTTTAATTAATCGGTTAGCCAGAATTTTTGACAATATTTTTATGTCTAGCTGGATCAGGGAAATTGGACGGTAACTCTTACTCTCGACTGGATCTTTGTCATTTTTAAGAATCAGACTGATCCGGGCTTGTGTCATGGTTGGTAGAAGTTTATCATTCTTTAATGATTCCGTATAAACTTCTAACAAAAGTGGAGCCAATTACGTAGCATACGATCTAAAAAATTGTAGGCAAGGCCTTAATTACCTTGCCAAGCTCTTCCAAGTTTATCTCAGAATCAAGAGAATTTTTTTGCTCAATCATCAGTTTAGGGAGTTCTAATGGTTCCACAAAGTTCCTAATATCTTCATCAGTAGACAAAGACGTGGAACTATAAAGATCAAGATTAAATTCTTTAAAAGCATTATTAATATCAATGGCTGAGGTAAATATTTCCCCACCAGCAGATTTCACTGAGGGAATGGTAGAAAAATACTCTCTGTTTATATATCTAGCCAAAAGCTTCCCTGCTTTGTCCCCCTCAAAGTATGACTGTCTTGCCCTGAATAGCCAAAACTCCACCTTCTGCGACAAAATAGTATTATATCTGTATTTCAATCAGGTCAATTCTCTGAGGCCATCAGACGACATTCAGCGCCTCAGCTCTACCTTGGCACTTTTAATATTCTCTTCCAACAGATCTTTTGGTGAATGATGCATACTGTATGATCCGGCCCCTGAGAACCACTTTAAGTGCCTCCCAAGCCACGCCTACAGAGGATATTGAGTACTAGTTGGTCTCCATATAAACATTAATTTCAGCCTTTAACATTCGTTGAAATTCAGGATTTTGCAAAAGGGATACATTAAAGCGCCAACTATATGATTTATTTTTCTCTGTATGTGGCAACACCTCTAAACTCACCAGGGCATGATCAGAGACTAAGATGTTTCCAATTGAGCAATCAACAACAGATGAAATGAGGGATTTAGATATAAAAAAAATCTATTCTAGAATAAATCTTATGGACTGATGAAAAACATTTATAGTCCCTACCAGATGGGTTCAAAAGTCTCCAACTATCTGTAAGGACAAGATTTTTTACACATCCTGAGAAGCATCAATGTTGCACTAAGGGGCTTGCACACTTTTGCTTCACTATGGTCAAGGACTGAATCCATCAATAGATTAAAGTCTCCTCCCAGTATTATATCATGAGGTGTGCCAGCAGCTTGTAACATCCCTTCAAGATCTATAAAAAAGCCCTGGTCATCAGCGTTAGGTGTGTAGATATTAGCCAAAATCAACATTTGCCCCTGAATTTCTGCTAAAACAATAATGACTCTTCGTAATTTATCTATACTCTGTTTGAGACATTTGAATTGTAGATGTTTACTTATCAATGTAATGACTCCCCGGCTCTTACTTGAACCAGCACTAAAGAAAACATGTCCACCCCATATCTTCCCAAATTTTTCAGCTTCCAGCAGGGAAAGATGCGTTTTTTGAAGGAACACTATATCATATTTCCTACGTTTAAGAAAAGAAATAACCTTCATTCTTTTTATGGGGTGCCTTAACCCATTCACATTCCACGTGGAGAGAGACAATCCACTCATATTAAAATTTGACATTTTGACATATTAGAAAAAAATAGATTGTGTGTCAAAAATAAAATTATAAAGACCACATTCCAATATTAGTGCAGCAGTCAAACCCCGAACTTCCCCCCAAACCAAACAAACAGAAAAAAGAAAAACGTGTGCATTAACCCCGCGCACGACAGCGCCAACCGGTGTCCATCCCTCTAAACTCGAACAGTCCATGTACGCCTACGAGAGCCCCCGCGACAACTTTGCCTTCGGACTACTCGAGTCAGGTGCTTCTGTACAAATTTTGTGAGATAGAATTACGTAACAGAAAATAATCTATAAAACAAACTCCAGCCAATAGGCAGAATAAACACAAAGAACATGTAGATTCATTCACAAAACTGTCTCAAAAGTGTGTTACTCCACAAAACAAACTCCAGCTGCTAGAGGAACCAGAACACACACACACACAAAAAAGGTTTTTCAGTTTCCTCAGGCAGTCAAATGAATGTTCAGTGAGCCGGCTGTTCATGAGTGCAGCAGATGACCTAATCCTTCCAATGTCCTGCAAAAAATACTCCACAAAACAAACTCCACCCAATAGGAGGCATAAACACAAGGAACATGCAAATGTATCCACAACTGTCCCGAAGGTGTGTTATTCCACAAAACAAACTCCAGCCGCTAGGCGGAACCTGCACAAAAATAAACAAAAAAGGTGCCTAGCTTCCTCGGATGGTCAAGTGAATGTTCAGTGAGTCAAGCTCACTTGGGGGCAACATGAGAAACACCAAATGGCTTACTCACCCCATTGTCTCTATGAAAGACAATGCTTGCTGTGGGCATGTAAATATTTTACGGCCATCCTTAGTATCTACAGTGCATCCGGAAAGTATTCACAGCGCTTCACTTTTTCAACATTTTGTTATGTTACAGCCTTATTCCAAAATGGATTAAATTCATTATTTTCCTCAAAATTCTACAAACAATACCTCATAATGACAACGTGAAAGAAGTTTGTTTGAAATCTTTGCAAATTTATTAAAAATAAAAAATGAAAAAAATCACATGTACATAAGTATTCACAGCCTTTGTCATGACATTCAAAATTGAGCTCAGGTGCATCCTGTTTCCACTGATCATCCTTGAGGTGTTTCTACAACTTGATTGGAGTCCACCTGTGGTAAATTCAGTTGATTGGACATGATTTGGAAAGGCACACACCTGTCTATATAAGGTCCCACAGCTAACAGTGCATGTCAGAGCACAAACCAAGCCATGAAGTCTAAGGAATTGTCTGTAGACCTCCGAGACTGGATTGTATCGAGGTACAGATCGGGAGAAGGGTACAGAAACATTTCTGCAGCATTGAAGGTCCCAATGAGCACAGTGGCCTCCATCATCTGTAAATGGAAGAAGTTTGAAACCACCAGGACTCTTCCTAGAGCTGGCTGCCTGGCCAAACTGAGCGATTGGGGGAGAAGGGCCTTAGTCAGGGAGGTGACCAAGAACCCGATGGTCACTCTGACAGAGCTCCAGCATTTCTCTGTGGAGAGAGGAGAACCTTCCAGAAGAACAACCATCTCTGCAGCACTCCACCAATCAGGCCTGTATGGTAGAGTGGCCAGACGGAAACCACTCCTCAGTAAAAGGCAAATGACACCTGCCTGGAGTTTGCCAAAAGGCACCTGAAGTACTCCCAGACCTTGAGAAACAAAGATTGAACTCTTTGGCCTGAATGGCAAGCGTCATGTCTGGAGGAAACCAGGCACCGCTCATCACCTGGCCAATACCATCCCTATAGTGAAGCATGGTGGTGGCAGCATCATGCTGTGGGGATGTTTTTCAGCAGCAGGAACTGGGATACTAGTCAGGATCGAGAGAAAGATGAATGCAGCAATGTACAGAGACATCCTTGATGAAAACCTGCTCCAGAGTGCTCTGGACCTCAGACTGGGGCGACGGTTCATCTTCCAACAGGACAACGACCCTAAGCACACAGCCAAGATAACAAAGGAGTGGCTCCGAGACAACTCTGTGAATGTCCTTGAGTGGCCCAGCCAGAGCCCAGATTTGAACCCAATTGAACATTTCTGGAGAGATCTGAATATGGCTGTGCACCGACGCTCCTCATTCAACCTGATAGAGCTTGAGAGGTCCTGCAAAGAAGAATGGGAGAATCTGCCCAAAAATAGGTGTGCCAAGCTTGTAGCATCATACTCAAAAAGACTTGAGGCTGTAATTGGTGCCAAAGGTGCTTCAACAAAGTATTGAGCAAAGGCTGTAAATACTTATGTACATGTGATTTATTTATTTATTTATTTTTTTAATAAATTTGCAAAGATTTCAAACAAACTTCTTTCACGTTGTCATTATGGAGTATTGTTTGTAGAATTTTGAGGAAAATAATGAATTTAATCCATTTTGGAATAAGGCTGTAACATAACAAAATGTGGAAAAAGTGAAGCACTGTGAATACTTTCCGGATGCACTGTATTCTCAATTTGGCCAGAAACATCAGTGCAAAAGTGATCTTCTGTTGATGTAAGAGTTTCTTTCATTCCTTGAATCAATCATGTTTCTCTCTTGTCGAATTTGCAAAATCCAGGAACAAGAAAATGTTGTGGTTCTTCCAAGAAAGCCTTCCTTTACTCCTCGCATAACATGAGATATTTATCAGATGATCTCAGAAATTTGGCCTGAATTGATTGGGGCCTGTCTCCCTCAGCAGATCTCTGAGCCGGGACTCTTTGAGCTCGCTCGATTTCCAGCTTATGGCCTGTTATGTCGAGCAGACTCGGGAACAGCTCGTCTAGGAATTTCACCATATCTCGGCCTTCCTCATGCTCAGGAATTCCAACAATTCAGATATTATTTCGCCGATTACGATTCTCAAGATCTTCCAACTTTTCCCAAACGTGTTCCAAATCTGCTTTGGACGCTAGTGGATTAGCAGCTAATTCCCTCTCCAATGACTCCAGATAATCGATCCATTTCTCGGCGTCCCCGATTCTTGTAACCAACTCAGTGAATTTTGTCTCCATCACAGTAATCGATCGATGTATTACAGCAAGATCCTCCAAGTCCACCACGACCTTCGCCAGCATTACAGACATGCTGGACAGTTGATGTTGAATTTCTCATGCCGCACCATCCAAATTGATTCCCTGGTCTGCGGCCCTGTCCAGGTATCAGCTTGAGCACGTAAGTGTCTTTTAATATCTCCAGAGCCTGAGGATTTTGAATTCTTTGACATGTTGACTTCATAAAACAGTTAAGTAGAAGGGTGTATCGAATCTCACCGGTTTATGACATAAAAAGAATTAAAAACTAACCACGTTCACACGTCAGACCCCCGCATGGCACCAAATGACTCCTGTTTTTTATTGATTCTTAACATATTACATAAAATAAATTACAATATACATGAACAGAATCAAACAATTATCCCCTTTTAACCCCCAATATCCCCCGTCCCCCTACCAACCCCAATCCCTACCCCAACCCTCAAGAACATCCCGTGGTCAAGCTAGAGTCACACACGTATATACACACAAAATAAAAAATAATTGAAAAAATAAAAATCAACAAATAAAGAGAGAAAAGAAGAAAAGAAAAATTCCACAAAGGATACGATTTACAATTTCAACCACAAACATGTTTATCTCCACATGGTCCTCACTGAGAGCCCTCCAGAAGGGTCAAGTAGTTGTCCCATTTCTTCCCATACACGTCAAGTCTGCCAAGCTGTTTATAAGACATCTTTTCAAATGCCGCCACCCTGCCTGATTCGGTGAACCATTCTTGAAATGAGGGAGTGCCTTTTGACTTCCATCCTCTAAGAATAATCTGTCTGCCAATCATTACTCTAGTTTGGACCCAGTTTTTTAATATAAACTCAGCAAAAAAAGAAATGTCCTTTCAATTTCAACTGCTTTTATTTTCAGCAAACTTATCATGTGTAAATATTTGTATGAACATAAAAAGATTCAACAACTAAGACATAAACTGAACAAGTTTCACAGACATGTGACTAAAAGAAATGGAATAATGTGTCCCTGAACAAAGGGGGGGGGGTCAAAATCAAAAGTAACAGTCAGTATCTGGTATGGCCACCAGCTGCATTAAGTACTGCAGTGCATCTCCTCCTCATGGACTGCACCAGATTTGCCAGTTCTTGCTGTGAGATATTACCCCACTCTTCCACCAAGGCACTTGCAAGTTCCCGGACATTTCTGGGGGGAATGGCCCTAGCCCTCACCCTCCGATCCAACAGGTCCCAGACGTGCACAATGGGATTGAGATCCGGGCTCTTTGCTGGCCATGGCATAACACTGACATTCCTGTCTTGCAGGAAATCATGCACAGAATGAGCAGTATGGCTGGTGGCATTGTCATGCTGGAGGGTCATGTCAAGATGAGCCTGCAGGAGGGTACCACATGAGGGAGGAGGATGTCTTCCTTGTAACGCACAGTGTTGAGATTGCCTGCAATGACAACAAGCTCAGTCCGATGATGCTGTGACACACCGCCCCAGACCATGATGGACCCTCCACCTCCAAAGTACAGGCCTTGGTGTAACGCTCATTCCTTCGACGATAAAAGCGAGTCCGACCATCACCCCTGGTGAGACAAAACCATGACTCGTCAGTAAAGAGCACTTTTTACCAGTCCTGTCTGGTCCAGTGAAGGTGGGTTTGTGCCCATAGGCGACATTGTTGCCGGTGATGTCTGGTAAGAACCTGCCTTACAACAGCCCCACAAGCCCTCAGTCCAGCCTCTCTCAGCCTGGGCACTGATTGAGGGATTGTGCATTCCTGGTGTAACTCAGGCAGTTGTTGTTGCCATCCTGTACCTGTCCCGCAGGTGTGATATTAGGATGTACCGATCCTGTGCAGGTGTTGGTACACGTGGTCTGCCACTGTGAGGACGATCAGCTGTCCTTCCTGTCTCCCTGTAGCGCTGTCTTAGGCATGTCACAGTACGGACATTGCAATTTATTGCCCTGGCCACATCTGCAGTCCTCATGCCTCCATGCAGCATGTCTAAGGCACGTTCACGCAGATAAGCAGGGACCCTGGGCATCTTTATTTTAATGTTTTTCAGAGTCAGTAGAAAGGCCTCTTTAGTGTCCTAAGTTTATATAACTGTGACCTTAATTGCCTACCATCTGTAAGCTGTTAGTGTCTTAACGACCGTTCCACATGTGCATGTTCATTTTTATTGATGGTTCATTGAACAAGCATGGAAAACATTGTTTAAACCCTTTACAATAAAGATCTGTAAAGATATTTGGATTTTTACAAAATTATCTTTAAAATACAGTGTCTTGAAAAAGGGACGTTTCTTTTTTTGCTGAGTTTATTTGTCACCTACTATAAGAACTGCCCCATCAACCAAAAAAACATAGACTAGGGCAGAATGAAAAACAAAAAAGTTTCATTCATGAAAAAATTAGATACAATTCTGGACTCTTACCCAGAATTCTTGAATCTTAGCGCAGAACCACAGAGCATGGGCTATGTCTCCATCCTCAAACAGACATCGCTAGTAGGTAGTTGTGTCTTTGAAAAAACCAAGCCTAAACATTCTAGAGGGAGTCCAATAGAAATTATGCAAAATCTGAAACTGAATAAGGTGTACCCTTGCATCCCTAGACATAGTTCTACATTTTTTTAGAATTCTTTTCCACTCCCCATCCTCCAGTACCAAGTTCAAATCTCTTTCCCATAACCTCTTAAGAGCTGTTAAGGCTCCATCACCCAGACTCTGAATCAACAAGGAGTAATCCACTGACACTTCATGACCTTTTCCAAAGGCTGTGAGCACCATACAAAGAGTGTCAGCAGACTTAGAGGGCTGTGTACTACCACCAAAAATAGTACAAATTAAATGGCGCAGCTGTAAATCCCTGAAAAATTGAGACCTAGTAATCCCATAAAAGACTATCAAATAATCTCAAAGCTCCATTTTCATAAAGGTCACCAAGTGTAGCAACACCCCTCTTGATCCATTCTTTCCAGCAAAAGGGGGACTTGTTAATACATAATTTGAGGTTCAGCCATATACTTGAGGGAACATTTAGGTAAGTATCAGAATCGAACATGCGAGAAACATTTGTCCATACTGAATGTAAATGTGAAATCATAGGATGCATAATTAATCCATTCAATAAACGGTTTCCCAAACCCGTAAAGATTTCCAAAATCTTAAAATTACTCACATTCCACCCTATCAATCACCTTCTCTGCGTCAAGTGTGATGGCAGCGATCGGGGTTTGATAATTCGCTACTGACCACATAATATTTATAAAATGTCTAATATTATCAGAAGAACTGAATAAGCCCCACTTGATCTATTTGTATAAGAGATGTAATAACTCTGTTTAAATGATTATCTAAAATTTTAGACAATATTTTTAACATCTAACTGTATCAGCGAAATTGGATGATACATTTTACATTAATTTGGGTCTTTATCTTTTTTAAGAATGAGACTGATCGGGGCTTGCATCATGGTTCGCAGTAGTTCACCTTTCTTTAATGTCTCTGTGTAAACTTCTAATATAAGTGGAGCCAGTTCTGTGACATAAGGTCTAAAAAATTCAGCGGCAAAACCATCAGGCCCTGGTGCCTTACCTGTTGGCAAGGCTTTAATTAACTCAACAAGCTCCTCCAAAATAATATCTAAGTCAAGAGAGTTTTTTTATCATTTGTCAATTTAGGAAGTTCTAATGGCTCTAAGAAATTGCTAATATCCTTATTGGTAGAAGAGGACGTAGAACTATAAATATCGAAATAGAAATCTTTAAAGGCCTTATTAATATCTGTGGCAGAAACAAATATCCTGCACCCAGAAGACTTCACTGAAGGAATGGTGGAAGAAAACTCTCTCTGTTTTCTATATCTGATTGGCAAGTGTTTCCCTGCCTTGTCCCCCGACTCAAAGTATGTCTGTCTTGCCCTGAATAACCAAAACTCTACCTTCTGTGACAATATAGTGTTGTACCTATATTTTAGCTATATTTTAGTCAACTCTCTAAGACCACTGGATGACATTCTGTGCTTCAGCTCTGTTTCAGCACTTTTAATACTCTTTTCTAATTCCATGAATTCCTGTGCTTAGATCTTCTTCATGAGTAAGGCATATTGTATGATCCACCCTCTAAGGACCACCTTAAGTGCCTCCCATGCTATGCACACAGAGGACACTGAGGACCAATTGGTTTCTACATAAACATTGACTTCTGTCTTCAACATTTGTTGAAATTCAGGGTTGTAAGGCTGGCACCAGGATGTCTACACCCAAAAGGTGCCATTTCCGGTAAAAGTCAAAGAACTCTGCGAGAATCAACATCATAGAACTCTCTCACAAAAGCTGAAATTTACACCTGAATATCACCACAGTGTGATAAATTGCAAATCGCCTTTGCATTGTTTTACAAAGCTGAAATCTTCACCTGAATATCACCACAGTGTGATAAATTGCAAATCACCTTGCTGCCCCCTCTTTTCTCACCCCCTTCTCCCCTTCAACAGCTCTGGACCAACACAAAGACACAAGATTTATATGTAAAATATAACAAATACCATGAAAACAAAGAATGCAACTGTATGTGTTTGATATAATTTAAGAGGTCTCTGTGCGACTGGTATAATGGTCTCTTTCCCATGTTGATAAAAATAATGGTAACAAAGTTATAAGGTCTTTGCCAAATAATGCATAATTCTGGAGGTCTATCCCCCTCCTTGACCTACAATTTAAATGATCTCCTGTATGTTAACAAGGTTAAACCCCAGGAAGTCAAGAACCCATTCACCCCCAAATTCTCATTGTTCAAAGGATAATACCATTTGGAACACAATGTTTATTCTATCTGGGTATTTAAGGAAAGTTGGCAAGAAGCTTGGGGAATCTGTAGACAGATCTCCCGCACGATCATTGCCAGGTAAATATTCTTAAATTCCTTGATCTCTGAATTGTTGATATTGTATGTGATTGGCTAATGATTTTATTCTTTGAATTGAATTTTGAATTATTGTTTTGTTACCTTGTTAATAAATTATGTTTAAAATTATTCTAATTGACCTTGTGTTATTAACTCTAGTAGATTACATTAAGTCCATAACACCACAAATCTACGCTCAGGTTAGTAACGGACTAAAATACAGCTTCAGTGGAGCAGAGGAGCACACCGACTGATGTTTTAGAGCTCCGACTAACACATTGGCATTAGTCATGTATACTTAGACTGTAGAGGCTAATAATGGGTTCTTCCGTTTAGAGCAACAAGGTGTTGTCAGACCAATCTAAATAGGGGTGAGCCTCAACCTCTGATTATTGTAATATTATTTTAACTAAGTGTACGTGGAAAACCATGGCATGATTATACAAAGTTACCAATAGAAGAAGTTGGTCAGCTTAGTTCTATGGTAATGGTCATGACCTCTGGTTAGATATAGTCTTACCTTAATTAAGTGTGTTCAGATCTATGGGGACTAGATAATATATTCTAGAATGAGCAAAGTGGAGTACGGCCATCTAGGATATTAGTCACTCGCCTCTGTCTAATGACCAAGACTGACGAATTTGTGATTATGAGATCGTATACCTGGCCGATGCAAGACTCAAAGTGTTGTAGGAATCCGGATGAACGAGAGTAGAATGTAAAGTGTTAAATAGAATAATCAAACATTCACCTAAATTTAATGATTAACAAACATCATTTAAACTTTTTTTTTTTCATTATTGGAGTCAGATGAAATAAAGTAATACATATAAGCAAATGTATTTAATTTAATCTTGTAGTGTTGCGTAAAAGGAAAAACAGTAACACGCAGATACCCTTCTACCGCGCCATTGGCTGCCATCCTTGGACCAGTGGGCGGACCTTACAGGGTCTTAGAGAAGGGATGCTTTAAAGAGCCATCAATATGATCAATGATCATCACCTTGAGTTTGTAGAAATTCATATCTACAGTATATGTCATATTTTTCAATATTTTTCCAAACAAATTGCCAGGATCAGACAGCCTTTCTTGTACAAATCTGGATCCTTTTTTGCAGACTAATATAGAATTCTCTTTTGGCTACAGAGGAAAACAATATTGTTGTAAAGCCTGTCTTTATCATTGAAGGCCACCACCTGCACAAGCGCATAATGCAAAGCAAAGCAGAGGTGAACCAGAGGTGACCGAACACATGCAAATATGCTAAACTTCAAACCTTGACAAACATTAAGCTTCCTCATTCATTGCCTGATAAACTTCTCAAGAACATGCTTTTTACTTGGGGTCTTGTTAATAAAAACCTATTTTGCAGTTGGCATAATGGCAATGACAAACAAATATAACCATTTGAGGTAGCACTCAAATACACTTTACAGTTCATTTACAATACTTCAGGTTACAAATGGCAAAGAATTACATTTTTTTTTCTTTTTTCTACCATTTCTTTTAGTTCAGATTTATCAGACGTGATGGCAGAGACTCTATCTTGCATGAGAGATTAACAGCAAAATGGAAACCGAACATATGTTGTCCTTGCTAGTTCAGGTGCACATGACCAGCTGTAGCACTGGGATTTGTCAAGTGGCTTTTATCAAGATGGGAAAGCTTGTGAATCTAATCGTACACCTGACACATGACCTGCTTTCATTATAACCTCCCTCTTGATTTTTCAGATCATGATGCTAAATGGGTTCTGTTTTTCCAGTGGATTGCTGCATGGTAAACAGACCTTTGTTGAACATTTCCTTAAAAACTCACTTTTGTTAAACAAAGGCATGTAAACAGCAGCTGATTTTAGTTCAAGTAGCTGAAGATTAGTTCAAATCTGATCTTTCCGTCTTGGACATCTGCAGGGCTGTTGCTAAAGTTTTAATTTGTTACAGTATTACAAGGTTTCCACTTCTGTAGAATCAAAGAACTGGGAGGAAAATCTGATGCAACTGACCTCAAGATTTCTATGAATGGTGTATAATGATAAATGAGTCACATGTTACTAAAGTATAATGTTCTTGGGTTAAACCACACACAGCAGCCATCTGTCCCCTGCCTGGATGTAGCAGGAAATTCTGTGTAAAAATTAAGCTTGTTGAATTCTTCAGCTGGACATAAAAGGTGGCCGCAAACAACTTTATTTTGGAATGCACTCCCTTCCTGTTATTTAAGGATGTGTTAAACTGAGAGCAGAGTAAAGAAATGAAGCTCACATACACTCTTAGAAAACCAGGTTCTATACAAAATCCTAGGGTTCTTTACTCAAATTCTGAAGCATTTATGCCACAAAGTTCTATATTAAAACAAAGAACATTTAGGCACAAAATAGTTCTTTAGGCTAAAATTTTAAAATACTATATAATACAAAATGCTATATCAAATCATACTAATGAGTTATGGCTATGGTCAATGAAATGTCTTCTATTAATACATTATCCATTGATATTAACTATTTAATTCACATGTTCTGGCAATAAAACAAAAGCAAAATCCATAAAATTGTGAAATCCAAAAAATTCTAGACCAAATAGTTTTCCTAAAAATGTATGTCAATCTAAGCGGACAGTGGGACTAAGTTGTGAAATTTTAAATACTACCAAGCTTTAGAAAGTATAGTATAATAAGTGTTTATTTTGTTTCCAGGAGTGTTGGTTATTCATGTTTTTGAGACTTTAAAGACATTACATCAGAAATTAGCAAAAATAATGATTCAATGTAATGGCTAGCTTCATCCAATCACTGCCAACCATGTTAAAATAAAATTATACATTACACATTCTATGAATCTATGTACTGATTACCATTGTCCCATGTCTGCCAAACGTTTTGAGTGGTCCAAACATCATCTGCAGCCTGAAACTGAACTTTTGGCCGGATTTAAGGAGTTAATGCACTTAGCTGCATATGAAAGCTATAGGATGCTCCCTTGATCTCTATTTAATGAATGACTTAACCTCCAATGTGCTGTCTATCTGCACTGGTCTCAGAACAGTTTGAAATGCACCTTATTTTCATCCTAACTCCATAAAAAGCCACTGAAAGCTAAATTTTTCAGCATTTGGATAAAACCATTGATTCTCAATGTGATAATGCACAGTAAATATAAATATTCTAAGGAAAAAATGCGCCAAAGTACACATTAGTGTACACTGTGTTTAGCAGCATGGCGTTTCGTAATGAATCGCTCAAATTTTAAAATAGTATATAGGATGAAACTAGAGACTCTTATCTTTTGACTCAATCAGTGTGGCGGCAGGGGCATGGTCGAGCGTTCCTCTGGAGAGAGAGAAAGCGGTAAGGGTGCACACACCTGAGCGCTATAATGTCTAACACCTGTTTATCATTGCAGTAGGCACTGGAGAGAGTGATAAAAAGGGGACCATGCCAGAGATGAGGGAGAAAGAGAGAGCTACCAGTCAGAAAGAGACTGCACTAAACTGTGACCTAATGAGTGTGATGCTGAAAAGCTATTTTGAGTTTGTTGATTTAAAGTTATACCTTTGAGCTGAAGTCCCAGGTTTCCTGTGTCATCATTTCCAACCCAACATTGAATGTTACACTGGTGCCAAAACCCGGGAGAATTGGAGGAAATACGCCGGCATGGAGTCCTCGCAGTTGGTGGAAGTCATCAAGTCTCTCGCCAGTATGCACCATGCACAACATCAGGCCCTGCTTGAGCTATGCCAGGACAAGGATTGCTGATTCCAGGAGGTGCTCCAAGCTCAAGCAGAGGACCGGCATGCGATTCAGAGCCTACTACATCAGCAGAAAGCCCCGGCCGCGACCCCGGACACCAGCAGCCCCCATGCCCCCGGCTGGCCTCATGAAGATGAGGGCAGAAGATAATCCCAAGTCCTTCCTGGATCTCGAGAGGACGGCTAAGATCTGGGGCTGGCCATGTGCTCAGTGGGCGGCCAGACTCATTAGGTCACGGTTTAGTACAGTCTCTTTCTGACTGGAAGCTCTCTCTCTCTCTCCCTCGTCTCCGGCGTGGTCCCCTTTTTATCGCTGTTTCTGATTGCTTACTAAATCAGAAACAGGTGTTAGACATTATAGTGCTCAGGTGTGTGCACTCTTACCGCTTTCTCTCTGGACGAACGCTTGACCACACCCCTGCTGCCACAATCAGGTTTCGTTGTAAAAATGCAATGAGGTTTCTTATCAGAAGTAGTTTTTTGGTGTTTCTCCCAAAGACAAACTCCGCTGTGTTTGGCGCTATGTTGTTATGTCACATGACTCTGTCCATCAAATGTTTAAACCTTTACTGACAGCACAGAGTCTTTTGAACTAATATCAGTCATTTTAAATGAATTTTAATAAAAATTACGTGTTGCGTATAACAAAGCAAAAAAGGGTTCTATATAGAACCTTTTAGTGGTTCCAAATATGAAGTGAGCGATAGGCTTCTTCTAAGAGTGTTTTATAAGTTCCAAACATGAAAAGAGCAATATAACCCTTTATGATGCTATAAAGAAAAACATAATGTTTGGCCACGTCCACACAAATCCATTTTAATGTGAAACTACATTGATTTACCTACATTTATTTATTAATTATTTCCATACAGAATAGCAGTTTTCTTCCACTAAAAACAGAGACTTTCAAAAACGCTCTCCATAACCATTACTTTGAAAAATTATTGACGTTAGGAAACTGAAAACGTCTTGGTTACTTTCGTAACCTCTGTTCCCTCTGTTTCTTGGGCACATCTTGGGTTGCGAGGAGCGTGAGGTCTGAGAACTACGTCTGGGTGGGCCAGTAGGGTGCTACTAGGACAACCTGCTCCTCGTCCTCCCTGACCTTGCACAGGGTCTGTGCAAGTAGGCTCACTGGAGGAAATGTATATTTGCGTAGTCCAGGGGACCAGCTGTGTGCCAGCGCGTCTATACCGAGGGGTGCCTCGGTCAGGGCGTACCAAAGCGGGCAGTGGGAGGATTCCCAGGAAGCAAACAGGTTTACCTGTGCTCGACCGAATTGACTCCAGATCAGCTGGACCACCTGGGGGTGGAGTCTACACTCTCCCCAGAGCATAACCTGTTGTGACAGCGCGTCCGCTGCGGTATTGAGGTCACCCGGGATGTGTGTGGCTCGTAGCGACTTGAGGCGCTGATAACTCAAGAAGAGGAGACAGCAGGCGAGTTGTGACATGCAATGGGAGCGTAGACTGCCTTGACGGTTGATGTACACTACCATCGCCGTGTTGTCTGTCCGGACCAACACGTGCTTGCCCTGGATCAACAGCCGGAACCTCCACAGGGCGAGCAGTACTGCCAACAACTTGAGGCAGTTGATGTGCCAACGCAGCCGCAGGCCAGTCCAGGAGCCGGTAGCTGTGTGCCCGTTGCATACGGCACCCCAGCCCATCTTGGAGGCATCTGTCATAACCACGACGTGCCTGGAGACCTGCTCTAGGGGAACCCCTGCCCATAGAAATGCTAGGTCATTCCAAGGGCTGAAGAGGCGGCAACAGATCGGCGTGATGACCATGCGATGTGTCCCACGGCGCCATGCCCATCTCGGGACTCAAGTCTGAAGCCAGTGCTGAAGCGGTCTCTTATGCATCAACCCGAGCGGTGTGGCAACCACAGAGGATGCCATATGCCCCAGGAGCCTCTGAAAATGTTTCAGTGGAACTGCTGTCTTCTGTCTGAACGCCTTCAGACAGTTCAGCACCGATTGCGCGCACTCGTTCGTGAGCCGCGCCGTCATTCAGATGCTCTGAACCAGGGAGAGCTTGTTCTTTTCCCAGTTGACCCGAAGCCCTAGACGGCTGAGGTGCCTGAGCACCAGGTCCCTGTGTGCACACAGTAACTCTCGAGAGTGAGCTAGGATCAGCCAGTCGTTGAGGTAGTTGAGTATGCGGATGCCCACTTCCCTTAGCAGGGCAACGGCCGCCTCTGCGACCTTCATGAAGACGCGAAGGGACAAGGACAGGCTGAAGGGGAGGACCTTATACTGGTACGCCCGGCACTCGAAAGCAAACCGCAGGAAGGGTCTGTGTCGAGGTAAAACCGAGACGTGGCAGTACGCGTCCTTCAGGTCTACCGCCGCGAACCAATCTTGATGCCGGATGCTTGCTAAAATGCGTTTTTGCATCAGCATCTTGAACAGGAGTCTGTGCAAGGCCCGGTTCAGAACTCGCAGGTCCAAGATTGGCCGCAACCCACCGCCTTTCTTCGGTACGATGAAGTAAGGGCTGTAAAACCCTTTCTTCATCTCGGCTGGAGGGACAGGCTCTACATATAAGAGGCAGGGTTCTTCCTGCATTGAACATTTTTAGCCTGCTGCCAAAGCAAAATTTCAGGCCGCCGAAGCAAATTTTATGACATTCATGTTGCTTTTGGTGCTTTACAAGTAAACTCAATTTCATGTGAAGGATGTGATGTTTATATGCACTCCCAAGAGCCTGGCCTCTGTGCTTCTCTTCCGCTATTCAACAGCGACAACAAACTGCAACACTATGTAACGTTATCTTATAGATGGAATCCAGCAAACGTCTGGCTCCCAACACAACACCGACTCCTACACTAACTCCGAGTAAGCCAAAAAAACAAAACAAAAACAAAACATTTATCTACTGAATCCCGTTTGACTAAGCGGGAACGTGATCGTTGTCGAGCGAAAACTAGAGTGAACATCGGCAGGGCATTTGATTCCTGGAGGGACCTTCGTTCGGTTTTGGGGATCAAAACTGACCCTGAATTGGCGTTCTTCTTATTGGACAGGTAAGCTTACATAACTGCAAAGCATGTGAAATATAATGTCATAAGGATTGATCTGTGTAATTTTAGCTAACTTGATCTTGCCTGCTAACGCTGACAAATTGCAAGCTTCCTTGCTTTGTAACTTTCAAATAATTTCAACGATCTTCTCTTTATACTAAAAGTCAGGTATACAGGATAAATTTAATTTAGTACAACATATGACATACAAAACATACAATAGTGCAACATAACACTTTGGTGTAGTGGACTAAAGCACTGAGCTGTTAAGCAGAAGGTTGTTGGTTCAATCCCCACAGCCACCACCATTGTATCCTTGAGCAAGGCACTTAAATCCAGGTTGCTCTGGGGGGATTGTCCCTATAAGTTGCTTTTGATAAAAGTGTCTGCCAAATGCATAAATGTAAATAACAGTGCAGTGCGACAGCAAAATGTCTGGTATAGTTCGGTAGTATGTAGTTGTATGGAAGTCTACCCAAAATGTTTTACCCAAGTTAAACAATTTAAAGGCAATACTACCAAATACTAACAAAGTGTATGTAAACTTCTGACCCACTGGGAATGTGATGAAAGAAATAAAAGCTGAAATAAATCATTCTCTCTACTATTATTCTGACATTTCACATTCTTAAAATAGTGATCCTAACTGACCTAAGACAGGGAATGTTTTCTATGATTAAATGTCAGGAACTGTAAAAAACTTAGTTTACATGTATTTGGCTAAGGTGTATGTAAACTTCTGACTTCAACTGTATATAGCCTAAGACTGTATTGTGTTATATAAACTAATTTAGGCTTGCAACTTGTACCTTAAAGGGCACAGTTCAATATTTTATTTGTACATTTTTATCTTAAAGAATGCAGTCAACTATTTAATGTACCTGGAGATGAGGTAAAGCGACGTGCTTTGAGAGAGAGCAATTTAGAACAGCTTTCCGTGCAATGACAGTAAGCAGGGATAGTTTATGAAAGCCTGGCTGCTGGGGATATGCTGGAATTGACAGTTTACTTATGATAAGATGATTTTTTACTCCTTTCAAGACTGTGTTTGTACATTTGACAGAGTAATGCGTAGCTGTTTTATAACACATTAGAAAGCTCTTGGAAACATATGCAGGTCGCATAATGTTGATTATGGGGCATGAGATGCGTCCCAAACCGCACACTTCTGCACTATTCTACATCATTTTGTAGTGTAAGTAGTGCGAGTAGTATGTTAACACTGAAAATGTAGCAAAAAGAAGTGTATTTTAAGTATCCGGATGATAAACGGAGTGTGGAATGTTGGACACTTCATGCACTCAGAGCTCGTGGCTTGCCGTACATAGCGGAAGGGGTGGAGTTTCATGGCTGCGCTGCTGGTCTGACAAAACAGTTGTAAATAATGAAGAATGTAGCGGCTAGCAAAACTTCAGTGGATACAGCACCTTACAAATATGAGTTGAATGCTTTACCATCACCCCAAGCTGTGAATATGTACGTTGTTTAAGATACAAGTGTTAAACTGAGGCTGGCTAACGCGCTAAAGCTAGCGGCAACACATCACGTACGCTTGAAACGTCACTTCTGTCAGCTGTTAAATGGCAAACGCATCCATGTAGTAAAAAACGTTAAGTGTTCCATTTGGGATGATACAACACTTTGAAAATTCACACACTACATGGCTGAGTGTATAGTATATTTTGTAAGTGCATAGTGTATAGTGTGTTGTTTGGCACACAGCTTTGGTGTCTTTTTGGGGGCAACTGTCAATCACCACCATTAAACAGTCATTACATTTCATCACTGCTCAGCCCACATCCTCTTTAACAATACTAGGTACACATTTAATATACTTAATTCACAGTATGTCTTCTCTGGGCCTCCTTCTTCAAAAGAAACAGCAGGCCAAGATAGACTAAGGTCTAAGGCATTGCAATCATAGTAATTACATAGTGCCTCTGGCCTAACCAAACTTATCCTCCTGTAATTAAGAGGGCCAGTCCCAAATGCACCGTGATAACATTCCTGCCTTGTGAACACTAGAATCTCTCGTCTGGCTGGTGTGCAAAAGACGGTCTTCTCTTCTGCCCTGAAGACTGGACTCAATTCACATGGAATGACAATGAGGGCTCATGGTATTAGTCACTACAAAAGTGGCTCAATCTGGGTGGGTTTGCTGTTCGTTTGCAAAAAAATTTCCTGCATTGGAGTGTTTACATATAATACCACACCTACAGTTGGTCCAACACTGTGTGTGCTTAGCAGGCAGAGGGAGGGACAGACAGAGAGAGAGAGAGAGAGAGAGAGAGAGAGAGAGAGAGAGAGAGAGAGAGAGAGAGAGAGAGAGAGAGTGAAAGAGAGAGAGAGAGAGAGTGAAATAAAGAAAGAAAGACAGAGACAGAGAATTTAGGCAGAAGCTACACATAATGTTTACACTATGAAGTTCCCCTGGCCACTTTATCTGTCTCTCATAACAGTGGTTGATTTATTATTCTCAGGTATTCTTAAAGAAAACAGCAACTGTCTCTATCACAGGTGAGATCTAATATCTCTGCTCAAGACAGTTCTTGGACACTTTGATCAGAGGGAAGTGTGATTACGCAATGCATTGGGAGGTGTTAAAAAAGAGCCCACACAGGTGCAGGCAGCTTTTTTTCTAGGAGTGAGGAGAAGAGAGGGTGAGAAAGAAAGAAAAAACAATAAGGGGTAGTAGGGTGTTGTCTTCTCTGCCTCTGTAAGTACACATATAAAAACCCCAGAGAAGCAATTATTTTCCCTTCTTTTTCTTGGAAAATGCCTTGCTTGTGCCTTGCACTATAGCACTGTGTAAAGGGTTTAACATATTCCTCCAATTCCCACATTTTAACTGACTTCACGGCTGCTCAGAACCACCCACTGGAGTATTTGAATCGGTTTTGAGAGATATTCAGTCATAGCAAAGTTGAAGTGGGAAAAAGGCTACAAAAGGACATGGAAATAATGACTGGTTAAGAAAACATTACTTTATATGTCATCAGAATTTCATAGCTATTAATGTATTTTGATGAACAAAACAGTGAGTTAATTTATACAAACTGAAACAAATACAGATATACAGCATATATAGATAGGTCTTAGTAACAGGCCTGCTTTGTAAACTTAATTACACTGAAAAAGTGAACCTATAAATGTGCCTTTTGTACTGTAGCAACATCTAAATTACTGGTTTGATTCAAATCAAGAATATTAATTAACATGTCTGAATCAACCTGACTATTAAGGTTACACCAACAAAACTAATTTCTGTGGGTTAGATCAGATAGAAATAACTCCTTAATGCAACAATTGCAGGTAACTTCTTTTAACACCGAACTGTCCAGCTTAATGGTGCATAACTCTCAGCCTTAGTTTGGAAAGTGTTAAGTCATTTTTGGGATGGTCATTCTGGTTTGAAAATAAGCCACACACAAGTTTATCCATGTTTAACCATATATGGTAAATGGCCATATACATGGTTAAACTCATCCTTGATGTTCTTGACTGTAAATTACACAATAGTGATGAAATAAGGTTAGGTGTTGCGATATTTACTGTACTGTTAAAGGTTAAGGAATGCTTTTCATCTGCCCATTTGGGCCTGGGGGATTCATTTGGGGAATGCTAGAACTGCATTCAGAGTGGTCAAGTAATTTGGCTGTGAGCAAAGATTATTACAAGCTATGGCATGGTTTAAGTCCTGTCTGATTATGGTAATTGTAGACTATGACCAGAGGGAAAATGTATGGAAATCTTCAGTAAAAATTTTCATTCATCTGTGCTGGGATCTATGCAGTATATAATTAAATGGAACCATTTTCATTATCACAGCTAATGTTTATAAAGTTTTTCACTTCAACTCTTGGCATAAGCAATGATAGCAAAGCACAGTCTATTTAAGCTCTGTATAAATAAAAGATATTTCTAAAGATCTTATTATTGAATGTCTTATGAAGTACAACATGCACTACTGTATAAGTCAGAAAAGAAAGAAAGAAAAATTTGTTGAAGCAAACAAATGATGCATGACTTCAAAGCAATGGGTGGAGTGTAATGTGTAATTTCTACCCTAAAAGGTTTTTATCATTGCGATCTTAATAACATATATTCCTCTTATGTCAAGCATCATTACCCATTATGTTGAAAAGTCTTGGTAAGACATGAAGATCTGATAACGGTATATATATATATATATATAAAATTAAAAAAACACTCCTCTAAACTTGTGTTAAAAACAATGTAGGAGAGCTAAGATTTCCCCCTTTTTAAGTCTCTTTATTATTACAATTTCCCTTACAACTTAAAAGTCATAAACACATTCCTATTTATTATTATTCAACCCAGGGACTAAAAACTAAATGTTTTTCATTTCGGTTCACTCTGGGCAGAAATGGCATTTGTCCGTTCTGGTGTTCCGCTGCCTCCTTTTCAATTGGTAACCGGTTAGAACGAAATTAAAGAACCATTTATTATTATTTTTTTTTTTAAATGACAGTACTTTGTGCTAAAGTTGGGTGATATACCAGTTGCTGTGTTACCAGATCTCTCAAGAAAAAAAAGGGACCTGGTCTGGAAAAACAAGCTCACAATGAGGGACTGTGAAAATAAGCAATTCAATTTTTTTTCCATATGGGGGAATTATCAGCATAGAAATCATAACAAGCAAAGTATACTGTAGCCTATAGAAAAAAGAAAAAAAAAATTCAATAAATGTATTCTTAATATTAAATATATCGGCAAAAATATTTAAACTATTCCAAATCTGGCCATCTAAAATCAATTAACAGCCAAAATCTCTCTCTTCTGTATACATGCACACACTGACTGGGCATGTTTGGACTAAAGGTCATCTTATACGGCCCAAATTATTTTATTTTAAACATTAAATAATTGTTTCATTATTTTATTTTAATTATTTGTTTTAATTACAGCTCTGCTTCTTGGTCAGAACTTGGCAGCACTAAATCTCTATTAATGCATCATATCTAACAATAATTTAGTGAAGACTTGGAAATAACTGAGAAATGTACTTTTTACCTCAATATTTTTCCTTGTATCTGGATTAACCGTGTGTGTATATGTGTAATTAAATGTATATTTTCCGAGAAGAATGCGACATCCACGATGTGCATTAAGGCAAAGAAATGTGTGATGTAGCAGTTTCTTTCAGAATCAAAGCATGTGCTTATCATGTTTGACTAAAAGGAGAGACTCCTAATTTTTTGTGCAACAGTGGTGTACAGTCATTCTGAAAATTTGTGATAAACCCCAGACTTTAGTTTCATGAAAAAAAAAAAAATAAATATAAAATTACTGGAACTAAATTAACCAGTTTTTAACCGGTTACCAACATTTCAAAATCACGTTTTCACTTCGGAACAATTGAAAGGGACTTTGGTTACGTTCTGCAAAAAAAAAAAAAAAATGTTTTCGGTTTTCGTTCCTTGGAACATTTTCAGTCCCTGCTTCAAACTTACCTCACTGAACGGTTGTTGAACTAGTTCAAAATTGTGCTAGAAAAGCCAATGTTCTATACTGATTCAGGTACTACAGCATAAAACAAGTATGAAATAGTGTCTAGATATACAGTACTGTAGGCACAAATGCATTTCCTTTTACTTTTTCATCCTTTCCTTTTAATTCCTGCCTTTCTCCATAGATATCAATTAACTCTGAGCTATTACTCTATTGTTAAAGAGAAATCCACTACACTTTGCACTTAGCAACATGCAACAACTGAATTCAATCTTGTATTTATCCCCCTCCCCCACCCCCAGAGATTGTCATTTCATTTTGTATTAATGTCTAAATCAATCTCCTCAATTAATCTTAATCTCCCAATACAACAGTGTGAAGCTCAAATGACCAAATCTGAAATGCAGCCTAAAATAATATTACCTCAGGGATGTTTTCAATGTTGTGTGATCAGTTATTTAAACTAGACCTCTCCTTTGTCAAACTGACAAAGTTTGTTTCCAGAATTTCCTTTTAGTCAGAATAGGCTTTTCTTTTCATTAAATACTCCTAAAAAAATGGACAGATGCCAAATCACCCTGAAACACCCTAAAAACAAGATACCAATTATCATTGTAGGGGGAAAAAAACATTATTTGAAAGTGCTGGAGAATGAAAAATAACAAAATACATTTCCTCATGCATGATTTGTCACTCTAAAATTCGATTCTCTTGAGTATATTTGCCACACATCTGTAAACTTTTGTCATAAAACTCAAATGCATTAGATTTACTTTCACTGGACTACATGTGGTCAATTGTGCTATTTATATCTACTTGGTGTGACAGAGCATGTGGCATAACAGTGTGAAGGCTGGCAGGGCAGCATGTGATGACTAATGCCCATATCCACTTGTATGGCACAATCTGCACACAAACCCTCAGTACAAACCCATGCTCTGAAAAGAGTCGTTTGCAGATGGTGTGTATGTTACAGTAGTCTTTCATCTTACTTTTATGCTGTACTACTATATGAATTTTCACATCTCTGAAAGGGCAGAAAAGATATGCTTTCTTTAAACAAACATTACAAATAGCCATGGAATCAGGGACGAATATATTGAAATGTCAATACCTAAACTTTTGGCAATTAATAGTTTTGATACTTTTAATGTTTTATCTGAGTAAGTCAAATAATAATATGATGAAGGTTAACATTTTCGCAGACACACATAATTTTGAAAAAGAAAAGATTTACTTTGAGTAATGAGCACTGAATGAGCAAATTTCATGACTTAAATGGGACAAAATCCATTCACTTTTGGGAACTTTCTTTCTGATTAACAGTTTTTATTGATTCACACAACTGACAAAAAAAAGCAAAACATATATTCACAGAATCAACATTTAACCCCCATTATTCCCTTTCCCCCTCCCAATCCCCAGTCCCACCCTGACCCTCAACAAATATCCCCGTGTTCACACTTGAATATACACACCAAAAAATAATAATTTTTTATAATTTTAATATTAAAAATAAATAATAATTACACACATTTAAAACTACACTTCTCTCTCCACTGCCCCTCCCCGAGAGCCCTCCAAAAATGCCAAGTAGCTGCCCCATTTTTTATTAAATTAATCTAACTTGCCTAGCCTTCTACATGACATTTCCTTGAATGCCACCACCCATCATAACACTTGCTAGGACCCAATTTTTTATATATTTATCCCCTATATTAATGACCGCCTCATCGCCTAAAATACAGAGTCTGGGGCAAAATGAAATTTGAGAGCTCACATATAAAATTAATAAAATTCACATGACCCCTCAACCAAAATTCTTGGATCTCAACACACCACCAAAAAACATGGGTTGTGTCTCCATCTTCTGATTGGCATTGCCAGCAGGTGGGTGTGTCTTTCAGACCAAGCCTATACTATCTAGAAGGGGTCCAATAGAATCGATGTAAAATATTAAATTGAATAAGCCGCACCCTTGCATCTCTAGATGTAGACTTGACATTTTTTAGAATCCTAGCCCACACTCCCTCCTCCAATACCAAGTTTAGATCTTTCTCCCATAATCTCTTGAGAGAAGCGAAGCTCCGTCTCCCAGACTCTGAATTAGCAGGGAGTAATACACTGATGCCTCTTGACCTTTTCCAAAAGCAGTAATCACCACTCCCAGAGTATCTGCCGCTTTAGGGGGGTGTATGCTACTCCCATAAATAGTACAGAGCAGGTAGCGCAGCTGTAAATACCTAAAGAACTGAGACCTGGAAATCCCAAAATGTTGAACCATATTTTCAAAGGATCTCAACACTCCACTCTCATATATGTCACCAAGCATATTATCCTCCCTCTCAATCCACTCTGTCCAGTAGAAAAGGGACATAATTTTGCATTCAGCCACATGCTCGAGGCTACATTTAAATAAATGTCCGAATTAAACACTCTGGACACTTTTGTCCATACCGAGTGCAAATGCGAGATAACGGGGTGTAACTTAACTTCTATGGTTAGTTTGATAGAAAGGCTTTGCAATGGCAAAATAGGGGTAAGAACTTCCTGTTCAATACAAAACCAGGGAGGGGCTCTCTCAGGTGGAAGCGACCAATGAGCCAAATGTCTGAGACCGAATGCATAATAATAAAACAAAATCTTGGGTAGGCCTAGCCCACCTTTGTCAATAGGCCTATGCAACTTACTGAAATGTAATCTGGGACGTTTACCATTCCAAATGAAGGACTTCACTATGCTATCAAATTGCTTGAAATAAGAGAGGGGGACATCTATAGGGAGAGATTGTAGCAGGTAGTTGAATTTTGGAATACAATTAATTTTAATAACATTAACCTTCCCAATCATAGATAAATGTAATGAAGCCCACCTGCCCACATTGCTCAAAAACCTTTTTTATTAAAAGGGTCAATATTAACTCTTACCAAATCACAAAAATTTGCTGGGAATAAAATATCCAAATACTGAATGCCCTATTTGGGCCACTGGAAGGTGCCTGGCTGAAAAGCTGTTACCGGGCACTATGCTGTCAGAGACAAAACTTCGGATTTAGACCAATTAACACTGTATCCTGAGAATTTAGAAAAGGAATTAATAATCCTATGGAGGCAAGGGATAGATCTAGTGGGGTCGGAGACGAATAATAAAAAATCATCTGCGTAAAGCAAAAGCTTATGCGCCACACCTCCTGCCATCAACCCTGGAAAATCATCCCCCTTTCTTATCACGGCTGCTAATGGTTCCAGGTCAAGACAGAACAATAATGGGGAAAGAGGGAAACCCTGCCGGGTGCCCCTATCCAGAGTAAAATAATCTGAAATTACTCCATTTGTTTGTACCACCGCTACCGGGTGTCTATAAAGTAACTTAATCCATCCAATAATTGTATAAATAATAAATATTCCCGAACCTGTACATTTCCAGAATCTTAAAAAGATAATCCCATTCTACCATATCAAACACGGCGTCAAGTGAGATGGCATCGACCGGAGTCTGATCATTCACCACTGATCACATGATATTGATGAAATGCCTAATGTAATCAGAAGAGCTACGGCCCTGAATAAACCCCACCTGATCTATATGATGATGTCATAACTTTACTTAATTGGTTAGCCACAATGTTTGACAAAATTTTAACGTCTAGCTGGATCAGGGAAATTGGATGGTAACTCTTACACTCGCTTGGATCTTTGTCCTTTTTAAGAATCAGACTGATCTCGGCTTGTGACATGGTTGGCGGAAGCTTTCCATTCTTTAATGATTCCATATAAACTTCTAGCAAGAGTGGATCCAGTTCTGTAGCATAAGATCTAAAAAATTCAGCGGCAAAGCCGTCTGGCCACCAAGCTCCTCTAAGGTTATCTCAGAATCAAGAGAATTTCTTTGCTCAGCTGACAGTTTAGGAAGTTGTAATTGTTCCACAAAGTTTCTAACATCCTCTTCAGTAGACGAAGATGTGGAACTATAAAGATCAAAATAGAATTCTTTAAAAGCCTTATTAATATCAGTGGCCGAGATAAATATTTCACCACTAGCAGATTTCACTGAGGGAATGGTAGAAAAAGACTCTCTCTGTTTTATATATCTAGACAGAGTTTTCCTGCTTTGTCCCCCGACTCAAAGTATGACTGTCTTTCCCTGAATAGCCAAAACTCCACTTCCGTGACAAAATAGTATTATATCTATATTTCAGTCGTGTCAATTCTCTGAGGCCATTAGAAGACATTTGCCGCTTCAGCTCTGCCTCTGCACTTTTAATATTCCCTTCCAATTCCACGAGTTCTTGTGCTTTGGATTTTTTGGTGAAAGTGGCATACTGTATAATCCGGCCCCTAAGAACAGCCTTAAGTGCCTCCCAAGCCATGCCCACAGAGGATACTGAGGACCAGTTGGTCTCCATATAGACATTGATTTCAGCCTTTAGCATTTTTTGGAATTCAGGATTTTGCAAGAGGTATACATTAAAGCGGCAACTATATGATTTCCTTTTGTTAATATGTGGCAACACCTCTAAACACACCAGGGCATGATCTGAGACTAAAATGATTCCAATTGAGCAAATCAACGACAGATGAAATGAGGGACTTAGATATATATAAAAATCTATTCTAGAGTAAATCATATGGACTGATGAAAAAAATTTATAGTCCAACCAAATGGGTTCAAAAGCTTCTAAATATCTGTAAGACCAGGATATTTACACCTCCTGTGAAGCGTCAATGTTGCTCTAGGGGGCTTGCACACTTTTGCCTCACTATGATCAAGGACTGAGTCCATCAAAATATTAAAGTCTCCTCCAAATATTATATCATGAGGGGTGCCAGTGGCTTGCAACATGACTTCAAGATCTATAAAAAAGCCCTGATCATTGACGTTGGGTGCATAAATATTAGCCAAAATAAGATTTTGTCCCTGAATTTCAACTAAAACAATAATGACTCTTCCTAATTTATCTTTACTCTGTTTGAGACATTTGAATTGTATATGTTTACTTATCAGTGTAATGACTCCCCTGATCTTACTCTACTCAGCACTATAAAAGAAAAATCCAAATTTTTCAGCTTCCAGCGGAGAAAGGTGCATTTCTTGAAGAAACACTATATCATATTTCTTACGCTTAAGAAGAGAAATAACCTTCCTTCTTTATATGGGGTGCCCCACCCCATTCACATTCCACGTGGAAAGAGACAATCCACTCATATTAACATTTGACATATAAGAAAAAATAGATTGTGTATCAAAGACAAGATTATAAAGACCACATTCCAACATTAGTGGAACAATCAAACCCCGAACATCACAAAAAAAAAAAAAAAAAAACTTGAAAAAAGAAAAAAAGTGCCAACTGGCATCCATCCCTCCAAATTCAAACAGTCCATGTACGCCCACGAGAACCCCCGCGACAACCGCCATCGGATTGCTTAAGTCCGGTGTTTCTATACACATTTTGTGAAACAGAATAACACAGCAAAAGATAATCTATAAAACAAACTCCAGCCAATAGGCAGAATAAACACAAAGAGTGTGTAGATTCATCCATAAAACTGCCCTGAAGGTGTGTTAATCTACTAAATAAACTCCAGCCGCTAGGTGGAACCAGCACAAAAAGAATGTGCAGAATCTTCAAACAGTCAAGTGAATGTTCAGTGAGCCAGTCCACTCGGCTGAAACATAGCACCACAACACGACCTACTCACTCCATTGACTTTATGAAGGACATCGCTTGCTGTGGGCATGTGAATGTTTTACGGCCATCCTTAGCATCTATTCTCAATTTGGCCAGGAATATCAGTGCAAAAGCGACCTTCTGTTGATGTGAAAGTGCAAGAAACTTGAATCGATCACGTTTCTCTCTTGTCGTGTTCGTAAAGTCTGGAAACAAGAAAATGCTGTGGTTCTTCCAAGAAAGCCTTCCTTTACTCCTCGCCTCATGTAACACAAGATCTTTATCAGATGATCTCAGAAATTTGGCCAGAATTGATCGGGGCCTGTCTCCCTCAGCGGATCGCTGAGCTGGAACCCTATGAGCTCACTCGATTTCCAGTTTATGGCCTGCTATGTCGAGCAGACTCAGAAAGAGCGCGTACAGGAATTCCACCATATTCTGTCCCTCCACTCCCTCCGGGACTCCCACGGTACGGACATTACTCTGCCGGCTACAGTTTTCCATGTCCTCCAACTTCTCCCAGACATGCTCCAAATCCACCTTGGTCGCTAGTGGATTAGCAGATAATTCCCTCTCCGATGACTCCAGATAATCAATCTGTTTCTTGACATCCCCCACTCTTGTAACCACATCAGTAAATTTCACCTCCATGGCAGTGATCAATCGACATATCACAGCAAGATCCTCCAAGTCAGCAATGACCTTCGTCAGCATTGCCAACATGTTCAACATCTCTCGCCGCATTTCCCGCATCTCTCCGACCAAATCGACTCCCTGGTCTGCGGCCTGCCTAGGGGTGTCAGCCTGAGCACGTAAGTGTCTTTTAATGTCTCCAGAGCTCGAGGATTTTGAATTCTTTGACATATTGTCCTCCTAGAACAGTTATGGAACAGAGTGTATCGAATCTTACCGGTTTATGTCATTAAAAGTTTTTTTTTTTTTACCCAATTTGGAATGCCCAATTCCCAGTGCGCTTTTAAGTCCTCGTGGTCACGTAGTGATACACCTCAATCCGGGTGGCGGAGGATGAATCCCAGTTGCCTCCGCGTCTGAAACCATCAACCCACGCATCTTATCACGTGGCTTGTTGAGCAAGTTACCACGGAGACATAACGCGTGTGGAGGCTTCACGCTATTCTCTGCGGCATCCACGCACAACTCACCACGCGCACCACCGAGAGCGAACCACATTATTGCAACCACGAGGAGGTTACCCCATGTGACTCTATGCTCCCTAGCAACTGGGTCAATTTGGTTGCTTAGGAGACCTGGCTGGAGTCACTCAGCACACCCTGGATTCGAACTCACAACTCCAGGGGTGGTAGCCAGTGTTAATACTCACTGAGCTACCCAGGCCCCGCACATTATTTCAATTTAAACATTCTAATTTGATCAATTATTTACTATATTGCAACTATTTAAAATCAAAAGAATGTGACTCACTGAAAAAAAAAAAAAACTTATTTGTCTGCAAAAGTGCTTGCAAATGTGGTAACATTTTATTGGAGGCTAAATACAGATAATAATTTCAGTGGTCAAAAACAATTTAACAAATTAAAGACCTGTTAAAGATTGATTCTTAGCTTGGTAATTAAAGGTTAGGAAGACAAAAATAAACAGTAGAGAGAGACGAGGTTATGATTAGACCTTTGAAAAGCATGATAGGCTTAAGCAGGAAGACAAGTTTGCCCTATATTTAAGACAGAATCCATTACTTCATTCAACTTGGCTTCTTCCTCAGAGTGGAATGAAATTACTTTCAAACATATACAGTAAATTGTAAGAAACAACTGTGCTAATGGGCCATATGGCAGAAAATGAGTTCAATGCAATTAATAGAAGGCATAAAGACATGCATAACTTTATAAGCACCGTAGCTAATGGGTAAACCAGGACAAACCTCACCACCACAACCACAGCAGAGTTTTACCACCACAACCCACTGAAAAGGACTACTATACTGCAACTATTTAAAATCAAAAGAATGTGACTCACTGAAAAAAAATAAAAAATTATTTGTCTGCAAAAGTGCATATAGTAATATTGGACTACAACTAGACTAAGACCAGTAACTTTATGATGCATATGTATGCTGTATGTCTATTGAAAGAATATTTACAATTGCTATTTTGTTTAGAAGAAAGATTTACAACATCATTTCAATTCACATTGATTAGTAAAATGATACACACTTCACAATTCACAACACAGAATATCACTTTTGCTATTTGCTAGGTTAAATGCTATTTTTGTCTGCATTTTGGAAGTTAAATCAGAGTCAGTACAACTGATTAAACAAACACACATAAGACATAGTAACAACTGTTTAACATACACTATATGGCCAAAAGTTTGTAGACACTCCCTTCTAATTAACAAATTTGGTTACTCCATTAAATCCAGTAAAGAAAAATCTGAATGTTTCTTTATGTAATGGCTTGGGCTTTGTGTGCTTCCAAATTTGTGGCAACTATTTGTGGATAGCCCTTTTCTGTTCCAGCATGACAATGCCCCTGTGAACAAAGTGAGGTCCATAAATAAATGGTTTACTGTGTCTGGCGTGGAAGAAATTGACTGGCCTGCACAAAGCCCAGACCTGAACCCCACTGATCACTTTTGGGGTGAACTGGAACAGCAACTGTAAGTCTGGCCCCATCGACCAACATCAGTTCCTGACCTCACTGATAGCCTTGTGTCTGAATGAGAGCAAATCCCTACAGCCTTGTTACTACATACAGTATAGTGGAAAGCCTTCCCAAAAGAGTGGAAGCTGTTATTACAGCAAAGGGGGAAATTGATGCCTAAGGTTTTGAAATCAAATGTTCATCAAGCACATATGGTGTCCACAAACTTTTGGCCATATAGTGTATTTTGTAGATGGTACAACATAAATGACAAAACAAAATTAAATGATCTCATCTATATGTTAGAATTTCCCTCCCTACAAACATGTCACAGGAAAATTCTTATGTAAGAGTCTCTTATGTAAGTACACTGAAGCCACCCCCCCCCAATTAATTTTTGTTTAGTTACACTCAGGCAACATGTACACACTGGGTTTCTGTGGGATTAGCCTGATTTAGATGATCCATGATCACATTCACTGAAAACATTTAAAGCGATAGTTCACCCAAAAATGAAAATGTCCTCATTATTTACTCACCTTCATGATATACCAGGCATGTATGACTTTCTTTCTTCAGCAGAACACATTTGAAGAAAAATAGAAAAATATCTTAGCTCAGTAGGTCCTTAAAATGTAAGTGAATGGTGATCAGACATTTGAAGATCCAAAAAGAACAGACAGTCAGCATAAATGTCATCGATACGACTCCAGCGGTTAAATTAATGTCTTCTAAAACTAAATGATTGCTTTTGCTGCAAAAAAGATCAACATTTTAGTACTTTTTAACTATAAACCATCGCTTCCATTCAGCAGCTGTCTGCATGTGACATTATTGCATTGGCGTGTGAGACACGCGAGAACTGACGCGTGTCCGACACACCCAGAAGAACAGTGCTGTTTATAAGTGAGTAGGAGGAATGCTGTACAGAAACTTATTTGGTTTTGGTTTAGATCTGTATTTATGTTTCTTTACTCACAATGGTGCATTTGTGTGTTCATCCTGGATGTCTTAACCGAGAGGAGAACGTGAGATTACGTCCGTAACATGCCAATGTGAATTTGTCACACGAGAGACCACATGAACTCTCGTGAACTCTCGCACTCTCGTCAAGCTTACAGGAAGTGATGGTTCATTGTTAAAAAGTCCTTAAATATTTATCTTTTTCGCACCAAAAGCGTTTGTATCACTTTAGAAGACATTAATTTAACCACTGGATTCATACAGATGGGTGATTTTTGTAGCTTCAAAGATCGGATCACCATCCACTTGCATTTTAAGGACCTACTGAGCTATTTTTCTATTTTTCTTCAAATGTGTTCTGCAGAAGAAAGAAAGTCATACACACCTGGGATATCATGAGGGTGAGTAAATAATGAGAGAATTTACATTTTTGGGTGAACTATCCCTTAAAATAAGAGCAGAAATGGAATCGTTAAAAGGAGTAGTTAATCCAGAAATGAAACTTCTGTTGTCATTTACTCAACCACAGTTGCTCCAAACTTGTATGACTTTATTTCTTACGCTGAACACAAAAGGAGATGTTAGGCATAATGTTAGCCTCGGTCATCATTCACTTTCATTGTATGGAATAAAAGATACAATACCAGTGAATGGTGTCTGAGGCTAACATTCTGCCTCAAATCTCCTTTGCGTTTCACAAAAGAAAGAAGGTCATATGGGTTTGGAACAACATGAAGGTGAGTAAATAATGACCAAATTTTCATTTTTGGGTCAACCATCCCTTTATAGAATGGATATTTGTTGATAACTCATTCCAGTCTGAGATATGGTGCTGCAAAACAACTTTTTCCTTGGTAATTTAACTACAAGTTATGATGTTCATCTTGTTCATCTCATCCATAATGGCTGCTAAAAGCATCAAAGCACACTGGGCTGCTGCTTGCAGCTGACTGTACTCAAAGTAAAGTGATGGGCTTTCTGGTTTCACTTAAGAAATAATGTTAAGCCTCTGGTTATTTAGTTGCTGGCTTCAAATTTATTCAGAGACTGAAATTTAAATACAAGATGAAGTAGCTGCCAGAACACATTCCTGGAACACAAATGAGTAACAATATCCTGCAGCAAATATCTGTATGATATGTAAATCAAAAAGACTCACACACGCACACACTTTTTTTTTTCTGTATTTGTATTACAACATACTGATTACTGAGACCAAAACAGTTTGTAAGATTCCAAATATGTTTATGGGTGAGGCTTCACAGAAAATATTACCAAATAAATCGCACCTGCAGCCTCTGAGGACTGTAACCCTGTAACAAGTGTCATTTGAAAGCTATTTCACAACCTATTAACATGAATTGCCCTTTGCAATCTCTTTTTCATTATCAGTTTTTCTTTTTTTTTTCAGCTTGAGCCTGTCCCAATGAAGTACTGGACTCAGTCTGAATAAGTAGCAGCTGAATATGACAGGGCAAAGCAAATATGCTCTGTAGTCTGCTTGTGTGAGTTTCCTTCCCAAGGATCATGGACTATTCCAATGTAAATATAACACACTTCCTTGTGCTGATCATGTGCTAAATGGGAAGTTTAATGCTGCTAACCCCTGTCCTGTCTATCAAAATACCACTTCTCAATGTCCTCTCCCATGTTCTGTTTTAAGGAGCGACCATGTATTAATTTGTAATATTTTTAAATTATAATATTTTATATATGTAATTTTTTCAGTTTACAATGGAAACTGGGCTAAGTTGTCTGGAATTTGTCACATGGTCTCAGTAACTATAAGGTTTTAAATCAAAAGTCAAATTACACAAGGGGGCCTGGGTAGCTCAGCGAGTATTGACGCTGACTACCACCCCTGGAGTCAGGAGTTCAAATCCAGGGTGTGCTGAGTGACTCCAGCCAGGTCTCCTAAGCAACTAAATTGGCCCAGTTGCTTGGGAGGGTAGAGTCACATGGGGTGTCATGCACAACGAGCCAAGTGATAAGATGCGTGGACTGATGGTCTCAGAAGCGGAGGCAACTGAGACTTGTCCTCCACCACCCGGATTGCAATAATAGTAAAAATGTTCAATAGTTGTTTTTTTGTAACCAAGGCATGTTGCTATACAGAAATTGACTTTTAAACATATATCTACCCTGAGAAATATTCACTTGAGTAATAAGAGTAACAACTAGCTCCGTTCTCCCCTGTATGATAGCGTTAAATGAACACATAACTATTCAAACAAGATCATATGTACATGTATGCATATTAAGGTGCATCTTCAGATTACAGAGTATGTTTAAATAACTGGTCAATACACAGCAAAGTCATGCATACCTCTGATTTGCAATGCCTAATTTAGCTAATTACTCTGTTGAAACAGCAGTTAAAGGTTTTGCAGGTTAAATACTTGAGACACATTTCACTCATGTTTAATTATCTTACATTACATTTTAATTGTAATTTATGTCAAAGTAAGCAGGATTTTATTTTGCACGGTAAACTCTCGAGTTTCCTTCTACCTACTCTGGTGCAAAACTCTGCAACTGTGTTATTCTAAGAACTCTCATCCATGACACCAGTCAAGAGACCTTTTGCTGTTGTTGGCCCCATTGCAAGAAGCCTGTCCAATATAAACATTATTGCCCCACAACTTTGCAGGACTTTGCTGTATCCCTGCACCTCTTTAAGCAGAGGGGTTATGACGATTATGACAAGAGGTTGGAGAATAACCGGCACGCTGCATTCACCCACACTGGAAAATGACCAAAAAGATATTTCCATTAGTTTCCCCATTTTATCTCACACAAGCTTGATGAGAAGTCAAAGATTAAGGGCTCTTCTAATTTTTGAGCCAACTTTGCAACACAAGCTGACCACTGTTATTTGCAACAGCACTCCAACACCATGTTTCTAAAGCAGGATCAAAGTGGATGACATAAGCCATTACTAAGATAAATGTAAGACTAGGGCTGTTATCAAAGGCCCGGCTGCTTTAAGATTCTGATTAAAGTCCTGCAGGCCTTTTTCCCTTACTCCCAGTGGAAATAGGTGTACAAACATGACACTGTTTACATTGGCCAGGAAATCTGGTTAGAAGCTCGCTCCAAACTGCCCATGAGACCCAATAGGAGTTTTTCTGATACACTATGTGGAAGAGGGTTTAGTGTTTTCTCTACACTTTCTGATCCTATGTTAAATACAAAGAAAATAGGCAAAATAAAATATTCAACACTCCTGGAAAAAATACTGAGCAGTAAAATATTAAGTCAATAACAATAACAGAAAACAAAAAATACAAAAAATAACCAGCTATATTTGTGATAGCCTAAGCCTGTGTCACTTATTAGAAAGTTCATATTCTTATTCTGCTGTTGAAATTAATCCAGAGCATGTCATTTTATAATTAACAAGCGATCTAGTAACAGCTGCGCCCTGTTTGATTGACAGGCGGCGTATGTGTGTGTGCTGAAAATGCTCGCGCTAATGCGCACCTGAACGCTAAAATACATTTCAAAACTTTGCCAAAATGCCCGTCTTGGTGAGGTATTCATGTAAACACAGAGAGTGATGTCTAAAGTGAATGTAAACAGCAGAGAAAAAAGCGGATTTTTATTAAAATGTTGGACTTGTAAGTATAAATGTAAGCTAATAGACCTGCTGCTGTCTAGTGTGTCATTATAATAATCAAACAAGCGAAACAAGAAAATGAGAAAACACTCACTGCTCTTGACTGGGTAACTTTAGTAGCTTTAATCATACAGTGAAGACCAGAAGTAGTTTTATGTTGCATTTCATTCTGAATGTTTCCTTGAATACTTCATAGCCTACTGCTCTTAAAAACTTTTAAAGCTGTTTAAAAAAGCACTGAATTTTTTTTTGTAATTTTATTACTGACTGTTTACTAGTCTTGAATAATTACTTAAGAACTTCTTCCATAATTAACATTAGTTAGTGTTATTATTTGTTGTGGTTTTGAAGCTGGTATTGACAATCATAAAATTTCACTACAGACTACTGAGATCTTGCTGCAATAACATGATGAAAAAGTCTCTTTCCATAGAACTATGAGCACCCCTGCTGTAAATGATGACGATGGGGGCTTTTCTTTATTTGACAACCATTCGTAACATCAAATAATTATCATATGACAATAGCCTCCACCCCTACCCAGTGCAGTTTAAATTCTGTCGCAGAGAATTGAGTTGATTGCATAGGTGCACGATTAGGTTGGGCATTGGTCGTAATTTCAGAAAAATATACTACATAAACTTTGACATGTTACTTTAGCATTTAACTTAAATGTCCTTTTTTCTCTCTGGACAAGTAACTTTCTTACTCGGACAAGAGAATGACCAATTTACTGGACAAGAACATGACAATGCTTAATGTCGAGGCCTGGCTCAAATGTATGCTCTAGTCAATTTTGTGTTCTGACCATTTGTGAACTGCGTTAAACTCCGTCTCATTTACCATGCTTTGTGGGTGTTCCATGTCATCACCATTTCTGATAAAATTACTACTAGAGCACAAAATTGTTTACAAGGGCACAAAGTTCTTCATAGATCTAGCTTCTTAATTTTGCTCTCAAAGTGCACCAGATTGATGCATTTAACTTTAAAATGTACAAAATGTTCTTACAACAGAGCATGCACCTGGACCCCCCAGAGGGTCAGAGATCCACTCACAACAGTCTCACAAAATCCTGTGGGAAACACTGTGGTGATGCAATTGTCACAAACGGCAGTGAAGATTCCTCAATCGACCACCGGAGGTCTCACTGTGGTGATGCAATTGTCACGAACGCCGGTGAAGTTTCCTCAATCGACCACCGGAGGTCTCACTCAACTGAATATTAACACTGAACTACATTTCCCAAGTGCCCACATGCCTGGACTGATTATACTACACTTGCCTCATATCACTCAGACTATTTAAGCCCGATGTGTGTGTTCATTCATTGCGAAGTCTTTTTTGCCCCAGCTACATTTCTGAGCGTTATTACTTACTCTGTTGATCTACCTGTGTTTGACTCTGGTTTGGATTTACCTTGTATGATTCTCTGCTGCCTGCCTATTACTGTGTTTGCCTGGACTATCTCTATTGCTGTTTAGCTGCCTGCCCCGATCCTTTGCCTGTTTGACTACGTTACTGCCCTGTCTTTGATATTGTTGGTTGTCCTGGTTATTTTACCCACACCTGTTTTTACTCTGAACTTGTTGTGTTAATAAACTGCATATGGATCCCACTTAGCCCGAGTCAGTGTTACAGAAGACTTTGCCAACTACTGATCCAGCGGTCCTCGTGCATCTGTCCAGTGAACTCTCCACCCAAGCTAACCTACTGGCATCTCACCAACAACAACTTTGCCGACTCACCACACTAACGGAAGAGTTAGTGAAATCCGTGCAGAGTCTCCATCAGCCCGCACCTGAATCCGCTTCCACAACGCCTCAAGCGAGTCAGGTACCAGTCTCAATGCCTCATAGTACAGTGAATGCTAATCCACGTTTAGCCTTTCCATGAAAATTTGATGGCACCCCAATCAAGTGTAAAGGCTTCCTTATGCAATGCTCTATGTTCTTGGCTCAACAGCCCTCGTTATACCAGTCTGATGATGGTAAGATCTCTCTTGTGTGTCTAGTGACTGCACCATTGATCCATTACCTGGTACCTCACCTCCTAGAGGCAGAATCTTTCCCCTGTCAGAACCTGAGGCTAAAGCCATGAAATTGTACATTGAACAAGAACAGGCCAAGGGTTTCATTCGTCCATCCACTTCACCGGCAGCAGCAGGATTCTTCTTCGTGGGAAAGAAAGATGGGGGCCTTCGTCCTTGTATTGATTATCATGGTCTAAATGATATAACGGTTAAATTCAGATATCCCTTACCCCTGGTTCCCGCAGCTTTGGAACAACTAAGAACTGTTAAGTTTTACACTAAGCTTGATCTACGCTGCACGTAAAACCTCATTCGCATTCGAGAGGGGGATGAGTGGAAAATTGACTTTTCTACCAGCAGCGGGCACTATGAATATCTCGTTATGCTGTTCGGACTGTCCAATAGTCCATCTGTGTTCCAGTCTTTCATAAATGATATATTCAGAGACATGCTTAACCAAGGATTAATTGTATATATAGATGACATCCTGATTAATTCAGACACCCTGTAGGAACACATCAAGCAGGTCCGGGCAGTTCTGAAGCATCTCATGGAACACCAATTGTATGCCAAAGCAGAGAAATGTGAATTCCACCAAACTTCAATTTCCTTCCTTGGTTATATCATCAGTCCAGAAGGGGTGTCTATGGAAGAGGGCAAGGTACGAGCGGTTCTAAACTGGCCTTAACCCACTACTGTAAAGGAACTACAACGATTCTTAGGATTTGCATATTTTTACAGAAGATTGATTCGAAACTTCAGCACTGTCGCCGCTCCACTCACCGCCATGACAAAGGGAGGTAATACCAAGCTTTGCTGGTCTTCTGACACCATCCAAGCCTTTAATGAATTGAAAAGTCACTTCACTTCTGCTCCTATTCTGCATCATCCTGATCCCAATGTACCTTTCGTGGTTGAAGGAGATGCGTCAAACACTGGTATTGGTGCTATCCTCTCTGATCCTAGCTCCAGTCCAGTGGGACATCTTGTCCGAAATCTCCCAGGCACATGCACAGAACTCGGCCCCTCCACAATGTCCGCCCAACCGAACGTTTGTGCCACCTACTCTATGAGAAAGGTAATCCGCTGGGTGCACTCCTCCACAAGCTCTGGCCATTCAGGCATTACTACCACAGTACGATTGTTAAGAAATCAGTTCTGGTGAGAGACATTACAGGCAGACACCAGTACATTCGTGAACATTTGTCACACCTGCGCTACAGCAAAAACCCCCAGACAACTACCGGCAGGGTTGCTACAACCTCTACCCATTCCACAACAACCTTGGTCCCACATCACCATTGATTTTGTCCCCGATCTACCCATCTCCCAAGGTAACACCACCATATTAACTGTCATTGATCGTTTTTCTAAGGCATGTTGACTAATACCCCTGTCTAAGCTTCCATCAGCCTTTGAAACCACAGACCATCTTTTCCATTATGTGTTCTGCTACTATGGTCTACCTGAAGACATTGTCTCTGACCGGGGTCCTCAGTTTACATCAAGGGTTTGGACAGCTTTCTTTCGACTACTTTATGTCAATATAAGTCTCACTTCAGGTTATCACCCCCAGTCTTATGGCCAGATGGAACATCTGAATCAAGAACTCACCAAATTCCTTCACATGTACTGTCAACAGAATCAAGCCGACTGGAGCCACTTTCTTCCCTGGGCAGAACATGCGCAGAATTCGATCATCAAACCCTCCACAAAATTGATGCCCTTTCAGTGTGTTCTGTGGTTCCAACCCCCTGCTGTTAACGACTGGTTTCAGCGTAGTGAGGCTGTTTGGGATCAAGCTCATGTCCATCTACAGCATGCCATCAACAGGGGAAAGGAACAAACGGACCGCCATCGTCGTCCCAGTCCCAACTACATTCCAGGACAGTGGGTGTGGCCCATAACCCAGGACCTTCGTCTCCGTCTACCTTGTAAGAAGCTCAGTCCCAGGTATGTGGGTCCGTTCAAAATCCTAAGACAAATCAATCCTGTGTCATATCGCCTCCAATTACCTGCTACTTTTAGTATTTCTCTGCTGAAACCTGCCGGTGGTCCGAGGTTGGAGGAGGAAGGCGGTGATGCAGGCCCCTCACCCATGATCGCGGATGGCGAGGAGGCATTCCTAGTACGAGATCTGCTAGATTCCAGACGTCGGGAATGCCAGATCCAATATCTGGAAGATTGGGAAGGGGTACGGTCCGGAGGAGAGGTCCTGGGTCAAGGCGGATGATATCCTCGACCCCAATCTCATCATAAAATTTCATAGGACTCACCTGGAGAAACCGGCCCCTTGACATCGAGAAAGACCCCGACGTCGGATGTGCTCTCGTGTCAGGAGCTGCTCGCGGGGGGGGGGCTCTGTCACGAACGCCGGTGAAGATTCCTCAATCGACCATTGGAGGTCTCACTCACCTGAATATTAACATTGAACTACATTTCCCAAGTGCCCACATGCCTGGACTGATTACCCTACACTTGCCTCATATCACTCAGACTATTTAAGCCCGATGTGTGTGTTCATTCATTGCGAAGTCTTGTTTGCCCCGGCTACATTTCTGAGCGTTATTACTTACTCTGTTGATCTGCCTATTACTGTGTTTGCCTGGACTATCTCTATTGCTGTTTAGCTGCCTGCCCCGATCCTTTGCCTGTTTGACTACGTTACTGCCCTGTCTCTATTGTTGGTTGCCCTGATTATTTTACCCACGCCTGTTTGTACTCTGAACTTGTTGTGTTAATAAACCGCACATGGATCCCACTCAGCCTGAGTCAGTGTTACAACAATATTCAATCGATATTTGGGTCACAATTCGATAATTTTACCATTCTTTATGTTCAAAACTCTGATATATGTAAAAGATTATGTACAGTCAATCAGTTAAAATTTTTGTTTCAAATCTGAATACCGCAATTGACCAATTACAATCAAGCATTCCAGAGCACAATATAATATGTAAATATAGCAATATTTATCACTTGTTTTTATTCATCTGAGCAGTGCTTTGCTCAATAATATTTTTAGCTTGTTCTGAGACTAGTCTAATAGAAATAAGTATGCGTTGACCACAGGTGACCTCAATGCCACTTCATGCTTTGCCCTCTCACAGACTTTTTGCAAAAATATGAATGTAAAAAAAGTATCTAAAAACACTGATTTTTGTTGTGAGAATATCAATAAAGTATTGCGAAAAATCAACTAGAGCCATACTCTGAAGTACTGTATATTGATTTACATTGACCTCTACTATTTAATCATATCGGCATAATGACACTTTTATTGCTGCATGACATGAACACAGTCCAGCCTATGATTCTAAAACACCTCAGCAACAAATAACCATTTGTTTGGACACTATTCTGTCACTCTCTCTATCTTTTCTTTCTCATCCACATTATTCTCATTACATACTGCAAGTCATGCTGAAAAAAGCAAACCTTTACAGACAGCAAACAAACAAAAGGTACTTTGGCAGAGAGCAAGGTGCTGAAGAAATGGGATCCTATAGAGCCTTGTGCTTACAGCACTGTCATTCTTGTTGAGTGAGCACCACAGAGTGAAGGCAGTCAGAATATGTTTACTTTAGCACGCCTGTCAGTCTCCTACACAAGATTGCATGTCTTCCGCTGTCTGAAGAAGATGAACAGATTCGAGTTTGTCACAGAGTGAAGATATATGAAAGCAAGAATGCATGCTGATATCAACATTGCCAAATGGTGGCTGGAAGTAGGAAGTTGATAGGTGAAATTCAAGAAGACAATGATGACATTTTAAATCTGGGGAATACAGGAGAGGAGAGAGTGACTTATATAACACCCCTGAAATTAATAATAAAAAAGCCATATGTTTTGGAGATGGCTGATGACACTTGAAAATACTACTGTGAAATAACAGCTACAGTAGACACTAAAGTGTCTAATTAAAACTCTTGGAGTATGGTCAGCAGAAAATGTAAAATTGGAGTGTCTTTCCCAAACCAAATCTGTGAACTGAGACTACTTATCATGACAACATAATACATTGTTGTGTCAAAGTGTACATTTTACTAACAAGGCAGCCAACTTCATCAAACATAATCACAATTTTTGCTCTGACAAAACATGAATTGCCCACAACATGATATATCTTTACAAAACATTGAACTCATCACTTACTTATTATCCCCTGGTAGCACAAGATACTTTATAAGACATTTTAGATTAGTCAAAATTTAAATAGCCAGCCAGAGGTACAAAATAAATCAGAAAAACAAAACAAAAAGGATGTGTGCCTAAATGTAAGCATGATTTGTTGTTTGTGACTACATCAGGGCTATAGCTATCCAATATATGATTTATGTGATGACTGCAAGAACAAATCCACATCTGAGCTCTGCCTGATGTATTTTAATGTACAGAAATTCCATGTTCCACTGGAGAAAATATCATGTTTAATACATGAATTTAATACCCTTCAGCTTTCTGGCAGGTGAAACAACTCTTTTTCAAAGCATAGTTGAAGCTTACAATCCATCGGTGCACCTGCTCCCAAAATAAAATTTGGGAAGAATTTGGCATGTCAAATGTCTTACAATAAACCAAATTCATTGGTCTTTACATGTACTATGCCAATATTTCATTGTGAGGTCATCACACAGTTCAAAATACCTTTTAAGGAAAGAACTCAGCAAAAATGTATTTCAAGGACATTCCTTTAGTTCCTTTAAAATGGCATAGATTTAGAAAATTTAGTCACATTAGCATATGGTTACAGAAGGGGGGAGAGAAAGAGAGAGAGAGAGAGAGAGAGAGAGAGAGAGAGAGAGAGAGAGAGAGAGAGAGAGAGAGAGAGAGAGAGAGAGAGAGAGAGAGAGAGGGCTTTGTGGGAGAAATGGTGTGCAGTATTTGCTCAGGTGGAATAATACACATCCAAGCAGGCCACTATGTATTGATAAAACAAAGAGGATTCCAAAGAATGTGCTTTGTGAGCTCCTAAGCCTGCTAGAGTGTAATTGCATTTCCCAGTTGGATGGTCAGCCATTACCAACAACCGAAGTTCACGCAAAGCCTCAGCCACACGTCCACAGCATATTTACATGCACAGTTACATTCAAGCTACAGCAGGTTTTTGTGTAGACGAGCTACAGTCTTCATCTGTCTGTCCAAGTATACATGACACGTTGCATAATTTAATATTTGAAGGAAGGACGTCAGCTAAGGAAGTGAAGCTCCTCCAAAATCTTCATGAGTGGGCACAATACTGAATTGTTTCCGCTCCTTCCAATCATCTTCTTTACCCTATCATAGATTTGATTGAGGTGCTTCCAACATACATGGATCTACTCTTCTAGCTTTTTGGCAACTTTAAAAAAAAAGTTTTTTTCTATTACTTTTTTCCATCTGTCCATGTATCCAAGAACGTTAATCTATGTCATGTGTCATCTTTGAGGTCAACTGTGGTCTGATTAACATGTATACATGCTGGACGAGGATCAGAGAGGATAGCGCCAATACCAGTGTTTGACGCATCTACTTCAACCACGAAAGGTACGTTGGGATCAGGATGATGCAGAATAGGAGCAGAAGTGAAGTGACTTTTCAATTCATTAAAGGCTTGGATGGTGTCCAGCATGTATACATGTTAATCAGACCGCAGTTGACCTCAAAGATGACACATGACATAGATCTGACTTTTACGAATTTATCAGACTAAAGCATTGACATGAAACATTACATTTTAAAAAGACAAAATACTGTGGGGGCCTGGGTAGCTCAGTGGTAAAATATGCTGGCTACCACCCCTGGAGTTCGCTAGCTCGCTAGTTCGAATCCCAGGGCGTGCTGAGTGACTCCAAATTGGCCCGGTTGCTAGGGAGGGTAGAGTCACATGGGGTAAACTCCTCGTGGTCGGTATAATATGGTTCGATCTCGGCATGGCGCATGGTGAGTTGAGCATGATTGCCACGGTGGATGGCATGAAGCCTCCACACACACTATGTCTCTGTGGCAACGCACTAAACAAGCCACATGGTTGATGGTCTCTGATGTGGAGGCAACTGGGATTCGTCCTCCACCTGGACTGAGGCGAATCACTATGTGACCATGAGGACTTAAAAGCACATTGGGAATTGGGCATTCCAAATTGGGAAATCCAAAAATCCCCCAAAAAAGATGAAATACTGTTTAAGTTTGACAAAAATCAAACTTTCAAAGTGCATGTAAATGTACTGACTGGGATATGATATCATGAGAAAGTGCTAGTACTCTCAAAATTCTATACATGAAATAAGTCACTACTACAAGCCAAGTATTCTCGCCCAAGTAATTCCACACACCATCTATTATGTTTATTGTTCAGATAAACTCTTCACCACTCTTGTCCAGCTTATGTTGAGCTCATATTAGATACGAGCACACTATAAAGTTCCGGAAAGGAAAAAGAAGGCCCTGACAGAGCAGGTGTACATTCCTTGGAAAGAAGAGCCAAGAACCCTTCAGCACAAAGAGGTTAAATGGTTCCTTACAAGTAAGAGAGCACATGTCATGTGTCATGCTGAAAAATGATGTCTGTGGATAGGAGTATCAGGAATAACAACATCACAATGTCGGAAAGTGGATGAGACAGAATTCCATTGCCATGGCTGATAAACAGGTGCAAGGAGAGGCTCTTGGGTGAACATGAAAAGGAGCATTTTGGAAATGATAGAAATAACTTCCATAATGCTGCTAAACACTTCAGGAGTCTTCTGATTAATGCTGTAGGGATTAGATCACTCTGTTACGGCAATACAGCCATAAACAGTAAAACTGCAGGATGCTGCATTTCATTAAAATCAGTGAAGCATAACCAGTGAACTTATGATCACCATTTGTGATGTTTTATGCAGAATATTGGGCAAAACAAGTCAAATCTTTATGATTAGTGGAATAGAAATGTGTATTGTGAACTGAGACAAGACCCTAAACACTTTTAGTAAAATCTCGAAGGATTTATCATTCATGTACACGTGCGGCTAAAAGTTTGGAATAATGTACAGATTTTGCTCTTATGGAAAGTAATTGGTACTTTTATTCATCAAAGTGGCATTCAACTGATCACAATGTATAGTCAGGACATTAATAACATGAATAACACTACTTCAAAGAGTTCTCATCAAAAAATCCTCCACATGCAGCAATGTCATCTTTGCAGATCCTCAGCATTCTAGCTGTCAGTTTGTCCAGATCCTCAGGTGACATTTCACCCCATGCTTCCTGTAGCACTTGCCATAGATGTGGCTGTCTTGTCGGGCACTTCTCACGCACCTTACAGTCTAGCTGATCCCACAAAAGCTCAATGGGGTTAAAATCCATAACACTCTTTCTAATTATCTGTTGTCCAATGTCTGTGTTTCTTTGCCCACTCTAACCTTTTCTTTTTGTTTTTCTGTTTCAAAAGTGGCTTTTTCTTTGCAATTCTTCCCATAAGGCCTGCACCCCTGAGTCTTCTCTTTACTGTTGTACATGAAACTGGTGTTGAGCGGGTAGAATTCAATGAATCTGTCAGATGAGGACATGTGAGGCATCTATTTCTCAAACTAGAGACTCTGATGTACTTATCCTCTTGTTTAGTTGTACATCTGGCCTTCCACATCTCTTTCTGTCCTTGTTAGAGCCAGTTGTCCTTTGTCTTTGAAGACTGCAGTGTGCACCTTTGTATGAAATCTTCAGTTTTTTGGCAATTTTAAGCATTGTATAAACCTAACGAGTTTCTAGAGAAAGCTGTTTCATACTTTCCTTATTTATTTATTTATTTATTTATTTGCAATTTTGTGACCTAACATTGACCTTAAGACATGCCAGTCTATTGCATACTGTGGCAACTCAAAAACAAACACAAAGACAATGTTAAGCTTCATTTAATGAACCAAATAGCTTTCAGCTGTGTTTGATATAATGGCAAGTGATTTTCTAGTACCAAATTAGCAATTTAGCATGATTACTCAAGGATAAGTTGTTGGAGTGATGGCTGCTGGAAATGGGGCCTGTCTAGATTTGATCAAAAATGACTTTTTTCAAATAGTGATGGTGAAGTATTTTACATCAGTAATGTCCTGACTATACTCTGTGATCAGCTGAATGACACTTAGGTGAATTAAAGTACCAATTTCCTTCCAAAACAGCAAAATCTGTACATTATTCCAAACTTTTGGCTGCCAGTGTATATTTTCTAAAATGTGAATCCAGATGAAAAATATTACACTTGTGTCAGTGTCATTTTGGAGAATGCATCAAGCAGAGGAACAAAGCCCAGAAACTTTAGAAATTAGATTAACTGTATCCTGTTTCATCTCCTCTAAAAATCTTCCTGCACATATTTGAGAAGACGGTCAGAAGCCCTTGCAGCTGTTCATTAGAGATACTGGCGACAGGAAACCATTAAGTAAGGGTTCTTCCAGTCATCCAGTTAGCAGGAAAGACATCATGCCATTTGTATTTTGGCTAACAGACCGAAACTGACATTATTCTGCCTGTTCTGTGATTTTAGATATTAAAGGGATAGTTCAGCCAAAAATTATAATTTACTCAGTTTACTAATTTAATTCACTCGTTGTTCCAAACTGGTATGACTGACTCTCTGGAATGCAAAAGGAGGTATTAGGCAGAATTTGTGGGACTGATAGCCCCAAACATTCTGCCTAGCACCTCCTTTTGTGTTTCACAAAAGAAAGACATATGGGTTTGTAATTGATGTCAGAATTTTAATTTTTGGGTGAACTATCCCTTTAAACACAATCTCTTTTTCTCGTTTGTGTTGCATACAAATTGCATTATTAAAGTGTATAGCAGTGTAGAAAAATATTTTGTCAACACACAAAATGGAAAAGCCTTAATAGAATACAAAGCATCTCTAAATGTATTTTACAAAGGGGCGTCTTTGTCTATTCTATGGGGGGGGGGGGGCAACCAACATGCTATTGTTTATTTTACTGGCTATGACAAAGACAAAGGGTCAACTGACCGGGATACACACTCACTGTAATGGTATATGGCTGGGAAATTCACTCATTTCTATGCTTAATGTGATCTTTGAACTGCATGACTGACCACACTATCTTCTATAAGTACATGAACACAACTTATCAATGCAAAACCTGCTGGGTCTGTCGACAGAGGACAAGCACCTGCTTTGTACAAGAAAAACCACAAAGTTCAGTAGAACACAAATCAGTAGAAGAATTTCGAAACAATGTTTTCATCTTATGAAATAGCAGTCTTCAAAAGGAGAAAACATTCTCCTATCTCTCCCGAGCAATGCCAGCAATGTTTACTTAAGAAAACAAAGTCTGTTCAGGGGTAATTAGAGACTCATTAAGAGGTGAAAATAGACTCAGATAAAGTGTATATTTGAAGATAAAATCACAATAGTTGTATGTTACCTAAGTGCCACCTATTAAGTCTTCACATGGTCTGACAAGTGTCAGAAACCCTAATTTAGTTTGCGGAAAAGTGTACTGTTCATAGTAAAATTTTCAAAAACTGTTTTGCACATTTGTTTACAAATCCTAATTAAAAATACCAATTTGGCTACTCATTCTATATTTAATGCAATACAAATGACTAATGTATGCCAAGAACCTGCAATACACTTCCCACCTCTCGTTCCAAACCCCTTTCTTCGGCTGGTACACAAAAGCTATTTTCCTGTTACAGTCATGGTTAGGTTTAGAGTTTGGTCATGAGATTACACCTTATGGTTAGGTTTAGTTTTGGGTTAGGGCTTAAAGTTAGGAAAAGTTGTATTAACATTGTTAGTTGGTTTGTTCACTTTTTTACATGGGCGTAAATGTTGTACGTTTTTGTACGAGCAAACTCGTCTGATTTTGCGATCTCATTCTATTATAATGACTTGTCGTATGACCGGGTTGAAAATTAATTGACCTATGTTTGGAGAAGAGATGATAATGTATTTTATTGTATTTTTTTTATTTATTTTTTTTTATAAATATACAGTATGTATGAAAATGAGGCAATATACATAACATTTACATAACAAGTGTGCAAGTTCACTCTCTCTAAACATTAATCAAGGGTTTTTTTTTTTTTTTACCCTCAACTAGTACAGTCTTTCTGATTGGAGTTACCTACTTACATGAATCTCATTTATTTTATGTTCCCTTTCCTGGTCTTCATTCTCGTTACAACTAAAACATTTCAGTTATTTCAAAATGTCAAAATCCTAAAGATGACTGATCTGAATCATAATCTAAACATCTCAATAAAACAAGAACTTCAGCTTTAAAACTTACTAGGCAAAATGTTTTGACTAGGATAACTATTTCCTCTGCACAACTACATAACTACATAAGGAATAATGCCACAAAACAACACTCATTTACTATGTGTGACTGTGTATTCAAATATTATCTCTAAAGCATGTTCACACACTATCAACTGTATGACTATGAGCTTGCTTGCTTTGCAGAATCACCCAGGATGCACAAGGATGACTTATTGCCATCATGAAATTCAAACTATAGAGAAAGAACAGGGATAATAAAAAAAAAAATTGAAATTGAAGAGGCCACGAATGATGACATCATTGTATCATGGCGAAAGAGCAAAAACAAATAACAGGAGGGTGGGGTTAGGGGTTAGAGCACCTTCAGTTTCAAATATGTACCACCCAACAATGGAGCCCCTCAGGCATCCAGCACAGGTGTGACCTGGATTTGATACAAAACTTAACTTCTTATCCAGAGTAAATAATGCCAAAGCTGTCCAGGTGCACCTTTTGTTTGTGTGTGACTTTTGGCAGCAGGGCAACTTTCACAACACAGATGAGGAGAAGTACAATGTAGACTGTGCCCAGTGATTTATGAGCTCAGCTGATTGGAGAGATAACACAAACCACAAGACTCAAAAACGCTCTGGATCTAGTGGATGAAACTGATAAGAAGTTAAATGACAGTAGCATTTTTTGCCCCTGTGTGTTTTTTTATTTGTATTTATTTCAGTCCAATTGTAACCAGTCTTGACAAAAAACAAAACTAAAACAAAAAAAAAAACAACAAAACAACATTTTGTTGTGACTATGTCGGCAGATTTTAAACAAGTTGAGACATTAATTGGACTCTGACACAACTGGCATGTGTTATTAAAACACAACAAATGGCAGCTAAAACATACTGGATACAGTTGTTCTCAAAAGTTTGCATACCCTTGGAGAATTGGCAATATATGTACCATTTTTAAAGAAAACATGAGTGAGCAGGCAAAACACATTTCTTTTATTTCTTATGGGATTCATATTCAACTGTAGGTTATAACAGAATGGCACAATCATAAAACAAAACATGGCAACAAAGAAAAAAACAAAATGACACCTGTTCAAAAATCTGCATACCCTTAGTTCTTAATACTGTGTACTGCCCCCTTTAGCATCAATGACAGCGTGCAGTCTTTTGTAATAGTTGTCTATGAGGCCCCAAATTCTTGCAGGTGGTATAGCTGCCCATTCGTCTTGGCAAAATGCCTCCAGGTCATGCAAAGTCTTTGGTCATCTTGCATGAACCGCACATTTGAGATCTCCCCAGAATGGCTCGATGATATTAAGGTCAGGAGACTGTGATGGCCACTCCAGAACCTTCATCTTTTTCTGCTGTAACCACTGGAGGGTCAACTTGGCCTTGTGCTTAGGGTCACTGTCATGCTGGAAAGTTCAAGAGCGTCCCATGCGCAGCTTTCGTGCAGAAGAATGCAAATTGTCTGCCAGTATTTTCTGATAACATGCTGCATTCATCTTGCCATCAATTTTCACAAGATTCCCCGTGCCTTTAGAGCTCACACACCCCCAAAACATCAGTGAGCCACCACCATGCTTCACAGAGGGGATGGTATTCTTTTCACTATAGGCCTTGTTGACCCCTCTCCAAACATAGCGCTTATGGTTGTGACCATAAAGCTCTATTTTGGTCTCGTCACTCCAAATTACAGTGTGCCAGAAGGTGTGAGACGTGTCAAGGTGTTGTCGAGCATAATGTAACCGGGCTTTTTTTGTGGCATTGGCGCAGTAAAGGCTTCTTTCTGGCAACTCGACCATGCAGCTCATTTTTGTTCAAATATTATCGTATTGTGCTCCTTGAAACAACCACACCGTCTTTTTCCAGAGCAGCCTGTATTTCTCCTGAGGTTACCTGTGGGTTTTTCTTTGTATCCCAATCAATTCTTCTGGCAGTTGTGGCTGAAATCTTTCTTGGTCTACCTGACCTTGGCTTGGTATCAAGAGATCCCCGAATTTTCCACTTCTTAATAAGTGATTGAACAGTACTGACTGGCATTTTCAAGGCTTTGGATATCTTTTTATATCCTTTTCCATCTTTATAAAGTTCCATTACCTTGTTACGCAGATCTTTTGACAGTTCTATTCTGCTCCTCATGGCTCAGTATCTAGCCTGCTCAGTGCATCCACGTGAGAGCTAACAAACTCATTGACTATTTATACACAGACACTAATTGCAATTTTAAAAGCCACAGGTGTGGGAAATTAACCTTTAATTGCCATTTAAACCTGTGTGTGTCACCTTGTGTGTCTGTAGCAAAGCCAAACATTCAAGGGTATGTAAACTTTTGATCAGGGCCATTTGGGGGATTTCTGTTACCATTATGATTTAAAAAGGAGCCAAACAACTATGTGATAATAAATAGCTTATATGATCTCTATCCTTAAATAAAAGACAGTTTTTTTGCATGATCAGTCATATTTTCAAAATCAATGCCAAAATTTCACAATTTCTGCCAGGGTATGCAAACTTTTGAGCACAACTGTACATATGAAGTTATCCTTTAAGACAAAGGCAGTGTTCAAACTGAGGGGGGCTGGGGTTGCAAAATATGTAATAAAAGATTGTGTATGGGTTCATTGGTAATGTAATATTTATATAAACCTTTATAAAAAATGAATTAATACCTAGGAAGAGGATCAAGTGAACCTCAATGTTAATGTTAATGCAAATTAGTAATGTGCTTTTTTGCTTTAGTTCTTTGTTTATAACTGAGACTTACTCTCATGCTGAAACATGAAAAACATGTACAGACAGAGAATAAAGTTATTATTTATATTTGCCTTTCGAGGTTTGTCATTCACAACTAACATGTTTTTGCATATGTCTACGCTGTTTTTCCATTGTTTTCTTATATAAAGACATGCTGGATGGACATCAATCATTGCACCATGCCTTGCTGTTTCTTCAGCATCTCGTGCAGAACCGGCACATTTTTTAAACACCGTGTCAAGTTTAAAAGAATTTCATGTTTAAAAAAATGCATCTTGAGACAATTGCGTTCTGTTTCATTTGTTGCACTGCATCTAGCTTATTTTTTGAGCAGGTGTCACAAAGATTTGACATTCTGAAGAAGTTTAGGCTGCTAACAGGATTTCATGTGACTGTTACACATAGTTCCAGATTGTTCAGCACCAAGCAAAATTCCTGCGCTTGATCAAAGGTAAACCAATGTTGTTTTTCCTTCTTCTCTATTGTCTAGGGGCGCCGTGGCTTGTAAAAACTGTGTATATTTACTGTTACTATACAATTACAAATTACAGTGCTTGCATAAAATACAGCCTAATTGTTTGGAGAAGAAATTATAAAGAGACTCATCGATTTTGGTTTGAGGTCCGGTTCAGGCTTAAAATCTGACTGTGTGGGTCAGGTTCAGGCTTAAAATCTGACCGGCCGGGTCGGGTCAGGTTCAGGCTTAATTTTAAGGCCTGTGTGTGATTTAGAGGTTGCATTTTTCTAAAATGACATTTTTACTCAACACTGACTGTTGGATTTAGGGTTGGGGTTTGGGTTCAGGGGTAGGTTTGAATAAAACATGAATTCCTATCAATTATGTTACACAATTTACAACTAAAAATACTCACTTTTGGCGCTACTCTGTGGACAATTCGCGTGGAAACTTGAGCTCACACCTGCTTATACATTCAACAACACTTTTAACTTTGGCCATTGGGGGCAAGGATTTGAATTTCAGCAAGACATTTTCAACCTACTGTTGCCGAATTCAAATCTTTCCACATCAAAATTAGGCCTACATTCAGAATTATGATGCTTTCAAAATAGCACATTGCATATATAATATTGTAGCACATAATAATATTATATTAAAGACATAACATGTGAACATATGAAAATAAATACTCAGTTAATTATCAAATTAACCATTAACCGTCTACCATTGCATACATATATAATTTTCAAAGCCCTTCACACAAAAATATTTTTACATTATACTGTTCAACATTTTCTAAGCCTGAAGTTAGCTACAATTGCCAAATCAACATACCACTGCTCATTCTCCTTATTTATTGATTTATTTTATTAATTCATTTTATTAATTAAGGATTTTTTTTGTGTGCAAAATTGCCTGGCTTGCTCCCGGGAGGTCCAGAAAACATCACAACTACATTAGTACATCAAAGATTATCTAGGTTATGCTGTTTCCGCAGTTTCCCTGATGTGCAAAATGTGACTTTTTTTCAAGGTTGTTTTTTTCTTTCAAAGCTTTGGTGCAACCAAACTGGTTTAGAGTAACAATTACACTGTATGTGCATTATGTATACTACAACTTGCAACTGAGACACAACTTGACCCAGGAAGCCACAAACATAAACCTGCAACCATCCTGTAAATTCTGTTCCTGGAATGTCTGTTGCTCATTATGCAAGTCATGCTTTATAAAGTTTTTAATAACACCTAAACATAACACATCTTTCAAATTTGAAAGATTTATGCTTACATGAAAAGTCTTTATTTTTTTGCAGATGACAAGAAAATTACAGTCCATAGTGTAGGGAATTTAAGTAGTATAAATGTACACGGTATGGATTAAAGTGCCCGCGTCACCATCTTCACCAATAATATGTAGGAAATTGTATAATGGAATTAGCTGCATTCGACCACCATTATAAGAAGGATAAATGACAAATGATCAGATTGTAAATCTGAATAAAATTCTCCACCATTAATATGTAATACAATGGACTCATTGTATCCACTCACAATTTATATGTAAGGAATTAACTTAGAGTAATACTATTCTCATGGCTATTGAAAATAATATCACAAATATGCTTAAATATAGTTTGAGCTTCAGAGCGCAGATCTTTTAAAAATCAAGTGATGAGATTATCAAAATATACCACAGTCAAATTAACTTTGAATACAAACAAGACTTCATTGCTAATCTAAACACATAGACAAACATGACAAACAGGTTGGTGAGTAAATAGTAACAGAAGGTGAATGAAATTATCTGTACAGAGAAATTGAAATTTATGGAGTCTATAGACAATGCCTTGAGAACCATTCAGTACTTCTTTTAGTCTAACTCTATTTGCAATCTGGTAACTCAAATTATATTAAAGAGACACCAGTACTTTCAGCAAAAGTCTTGAGATTTACTTGCATTTCCTTACATTGCTTTGGTTCTTTGGCACTTCTAGAAAGTTCTGTTTCTCCGTCGATGTTTTGGACCTCTGTTTAGATCGTGGATTGGAATGATGATGTGGGGCTTTGGAGCAAGGCCTCCAGCCAGGCAAACTCGTGACTCCCTGTCACGACTGTGAGTTGTAGCGCAGAGAAGAGAAAAGCTTCCTCGGAACTTTGCATTCTGAGTCTTCCTGGACTCTACATTGTGCGGATCCTGGGCGTAGAAGGGCTAAGAGCCCAGAAAGAAGAGCGCGAAATGAGGAGAAGAGCGTAAGAGTAAGAAGTAAGAGAGAGTTCTTCCTTGGTGGGAAGGCTTTGTACTATTGTGGTTGGCCGCACCCCAAAGGTGCCTTGAGCCAGTCAGAAGAGTCTTTTTCAGGGTCACATGGTCATTTCTGTCCCTCCTTCTGAAGGTGATGAAGTCAGTGAAGACTTCCGTTTCCCACTCCAAAAGTACATGCTTTAATCATACATTTGATATATCTCAGATACAACTGAATATATAAAAGATTAATTAACATAAACATTCCTGAAATGCAGAATCTCATCGATAGTAAACATGATGTGCTTGTCATGAATGGTTACCAATCCAGTAAAATGACATGAATAAAACAAGATAAAAAATGATAATCATCAATTCGTCAGTTAGCAAAGTGATTATAGGTCATAACAACATCATTTTCAGAATTATCTAGCAAGGCTAAGCATTGCGTACATTTTGGTACAAAAAGGAGGTTACATTTTAGAAGGTTAAGTCAGCAAAGTACTGTGACTGTGTGAAATGTTCATGGATTAATATGAGATGTCTTAGTATTAGAATTGTGTTGTTCATTGCAAACATGAGGGTCTCATAAGGGAGTCTGCTTTAGCTCTGTGTCTTGGTAATTAGGTTTTAGCATGTAACACAGGAAATATCTCATTTTTAAGTGTTCATGTGTTACTAAATGAATGAAACAAAGGGACTTCTTTTAGATTTCTGACATGGAGGTTTCTTCAGAAGAGTAGTCTTTAAGTCATGTGATGACCATTAACGTTCAGGGCATTCCTGATTTACAACCTGGGCGAGGAGAACATTTTGGTGTGTCCACAGAACTCTCTTTGTTCTCAAGATGGCTGACACTCAACAGAGCAGCTTTTAATGGACTCTTTTCAGGCCTCTGTGTCTTAGTTAATAACTTAGAAGGAAAATATCAGTTTACATCCTGGATTTGAATCATTTTGCGTAGAAATCGTTAATTCTTCTGCCCATAAGATCCTACAATAGCATGAATGTAAAGCTTTATTAATGAATTTCTCATAAGAATAAAAAGGCTGGAATACATTTCTGTAATACAAACATAACTACAACGACAAGCCTTCAGTCTGAATTAAGTTTACCTGTTCCTCACATAGACTCTGAGAGAAAAAGTATAAGGCAGGTGGGTTTACTTATAAACAGCAGAAAAAATAAACACTATTTCAAAGTAATTTTTATCAAATGCGGTACATTAGATAGAATGGAAAAAAATGCAAAAAAGGGGGTGTGAGGATGTGCCAGCATACTGTTTATGTCTTGTCATTTATGAACACAGGAAAGGGTATTTTACAATTTTTTTGTTTACAGATTTTTTTTCCACGAAAGGAACAAGTTGTACTTGCCTTAATTATACTGGTTTATAACCCTGTAAACAGCACTCTTTTAAAGCCCCGATTCAAAGTCAAAAATTTGTGGGAAAATCTGTCAGTAGACACTGGCTCAGTCTGCCGTGTGCTCCTCATTTGATCTTAAATCACACATCCCACTGGGTTTGCTATAAGAGTGTCAGGTAAAACCCTTGTTTTGAAGCTGGTTGTGTCATGGTAAGCACAGATAAACATTTAGCCCCCAGTTAGCCAGAAGAAATATGACTTGAGTTTACATTTCACTTTTCATTTATTTCTCTGGTCTTGAGTTGCACTGACACAAGTTTATTAGAATTCTGTAATGCTTCCAAAATTTGACCTGTGAAACTGTTATAATAAACCATTTCTCCTGCGTAGGAGGTGAAATCCCCCAAAAGGTCTATTCATCCCAGACTTATTAAATGAAACAAGGCCTTTTTGGACAAAAGTCTCACATATGGTGATCAGATGTCTATCTGGGATGTTTTTATAAGTTTCAATATCAAAATATTACAAACCTTATTACATACATTATTACACGTAGGTCACTAACTGTGCACATGATTAGTGCATTTATATGGACTGGCTGTTTTGGTCACTTCTTTTCATTACATGTCTCCTCAATACAAGTAGTTACATGTAATAACAATAAAATTTGGATTTCAGTTGAAAACAACTGGACCTTGCTATTTTATTTTTTTATTTTTATATATATTACAACTGAACAACGATTAATGTATTGTATGAGAAAGGAATATATTGATAACAATAAGAAATAAATAGAAAGTGCAATAATAAAGTACAGTTGTTTTGGGCCAATTTCAGCCCAACTGACCTGCAAGAATAATAATAAAGAAAAAACACAGCAGACATAAGGACAAAACACTGATTTTAGGGGGGGCAATTACATTATAGCTTTAATGCCATATTTACAAATATAAAACAAATGTAATGCCGTTTTTTTTTAAAGAAGAACACAACAAAGATTGACTAACCAAAATTGTCACACTTGCTGTCAATATTGTCTATGTTTCAATGATTTGACCCTTTGAAGCGTCCCTGGTACAGATGGTAGGCAAGGTATGAAGGTGTGTGTTAGAAGGGGGGTTGCCTTCCTGAATTTGACACAGAGTGGATTTTGTTCTTGTCCTAATGGAATTGCAGAAATATTCTGGGGGAATCCCATTACGTAGCAAATGGAGTGCTGTAATAATGTACTCACATTCATTTCCCCACTGCGGTTGGCCTCCTCCTGCTCTGCCAGGGCTCTCAGGAAGTTATCTTTAAGTTATTTTCCTGCATTTGCCAGTTTCCTAGAAAAGACAACATTTAAACAGTTTGAAATGTCCCTTAAAAAAAATCTTTCATGTCTACAGTGTACTCTGTTTATTTGTTCTAACAGGCATACATTGAAGCTTACTGTTTTTGATCTGCATGCATGCTTGTATCATAGGTAAGGCAATGCAAGTTTATTTAAATAGCACATTTCATACACAATGGTAATTCAAAGTGGTTTAATTAGAAATGATAACGAGAAAGAAATAAAAGTGCATAAGTCCATTTTAAAATAATTTGAGAAACAAAAGGCAAAAAAAGACAAAAAAATACAGAAATAAAATGATACAGTGCAATAATTATTTCTGCTTGTCATAAAACTCCATGTTACATATTAAAGCTGAAAGTACTTTCACATTCCAAGATTTTTTATAGACCCAAAGAAAATAATGAAATAAAATTCCTTCAAATTCTTTTACTATATTTATGATAAAAGTACAATAAACAAAGATAGTTGTTAGAGTCAAGTTCACTTATCAGAAAGAAATTCAGTATATCACATATTAATATTTGTCTTCTTCAAGAAATATTAATAAACATTCACTGAAATGATTGGTGGAGAGAAACAAATGTACTTAAATTGCAGTGAAACAGACAGGACAAGAACTGTAATACACCAAACCCAACTATATTCATTTTTAACAATGATATGGATTATGAAAATATTCCAACTATCTGGTTCCATTAATATGTGAACATATATAGTGATATGAACAGAACTGACTGAAAATGTTTAATAATCCCATGAGATTTTAATTTGACAAAATGATATATAATGATATATGACACAAAATTAAATCACACTGTCTCCACTCCAACAAAACTCCTTTTGCTCACTTGAATTATCATCTCTGTCATTTCACAAAGGTTTTTCTCTCGTTGCTCATTGGCACGTTTACGTGAAAGCAAAGATTTGGCATAGTCCAGACTACACCTGACATAACACTCATTGGCATTCATCTCTCAGACGTCTCACAGTGCAGTACCGGCAATAACGCCTTGTCATTCACCTCAAATTTGCTCAACTTTCATAATGTCTGCAGTATGCCTGCAGAATCATCTGCTTGCCAGTAAACATGTATTTGAGAACTTATTTCTTCACCAAGTTTGCACAGTGTTTTGCCAGGAGCAGCAGCAGGTGAAAAGGGCAGCTAAGAACAGCAGACGTTAACCTCTCCCCATAATATAGAAAAACATAACACAGCCACGTTTAACCTATCAATTTCTGCCTGCCTCATAGAAAAATTCAGTTTTACAGTTGTCTAGTTAAGTACACTAGACTTAACTGTAAATCAGTTACAGTAAGTACAGTTAAGTACTTAACTGTAAAAAAGTACAGTTCAGTTAAGTTAGTTAGTCTGCTGTGACCATGACAGTTGTCAGGGAAACAGGAATAGGGAAAACACAAGTCGTCATATTTTTACAAAAAGGTGACCTTTATAATGATCCCTATTTTTTATCTGTCATTAAGAAAATAGCTGAGAATTCAAAAAATTATGCACCTTTGTTGGCCTTAAGATATAATTTCCATAATGAGTCCCTTACCCCTCCTTCCTTTGTTTACGCTCTGTTACTGCACTCAGGTTACAGGGCAGCAGGTAGGTGTGTGTGTGTGGTGGGGGGGGCTTTTACAAACAGGTTTACTGCTAGAAAAGATTTAATAGACCATGATGCACTTGGGACCTTGCTCTGTTTATTCTGGTTGATGAAAAGAAACTGGGGGAAAAGCTTGAAGTAAATGGAACACACACATGACATTTATTTTGGTCAACTACTCTGCCTGTAGTTCATAAATATGCAGCCGGATACCAGGCACTGTAATACTAGCATGAGAGACCTTGTTACAGTTCCTGAGCAAATGTTATTGACATATCATGTTAATAAGTTTTTTTTGGACATGGTACCATGTTATTACCATGTTTTTGATATACCATAGTAATATGTTTTATGGACATGGCACTACGGTACTACCATGTTTTTTTTTTCTTTACATTTTCCTACCATGTTTTTGGACATAGTATCACCATGTATTTTTAAATGTACCATATTCTACCATGTGTTTTTGCATGGTATCATGGTATTACCATGTTTGATACATGTATGCCATCAACAAGATATGGAGTTAAAAAAATGACCAAACTGTTCGAGTATATCTCAGGAATAACTTCATTGGCTGTCCATTTAAAGAATGCAATCCGCAAGGTCTTCCAAGTTTTCACGCACCCATTTCTCAACACATGTGGATGAGTTTACTTACCGAGTATATGCTACATGTCACTGTGCTTCAACAATCAGGGCTGTGTTGAATTAGGAACACATTGGTTGGAACAGCAGTGCCATAAGCAAGTCTTTGTTAATAATGCAAACCGAAATTGTCAGTGATAGGCAGCAATATGGGAATAGCTGTGTGTGTTCTTATTATGTAATAAGTAATGAGGAGAAAATTGGAACACTTCTGGGTTGTAACTCAAGCCATACTGATCTCATTGTTCACTGTAGACTAATGTTGTAGTGCAAGTATTTTAAATTAGTCCTGCATCGTTTAGTGCACAGCTGTAAAATGGACTGTTACATTTTTATGGCAACAAATAAACGCTTGAATGGACATGTTCATCATTTAAAGGAATATTCTGGGTTCAATAAAAGTTAAGCTCAACCGACAGGATGTGTGACACAATGTTGATTAACCCAAACATTTATTTAGACTCATCCCTTCTTTTCTTTGAAAGAAACAAAAATCTGGTTTACAGTGAGTCACTTACAATGGAAGTGAATGGGGCCAATCCGCAAACATTAAAATGCTCACTGTTTTAAAAGTATAGTCACAAGATGTTAACAATATGCATGTTAAAAGTATAGACACAAGATGTAAACAAAATGCATGTTAACATTTTAGTGTGATAAAATCACTTGCTAACCTTTTCTGTGTAAAGTTATAGACAATTTTACAACTCCATTGTCATGACAACATAATACAGTAAACCCCCAAATCCTAAAACAATGTTTTAACCCTTGTGCTGTATTGGTTTTGTGCTTGCATTAGATCTTTTTATCAACTTCTTTTTTTGTAATTATGACAGGTTTTGTACTCCTTTTTTGAACATATTTTTAAAAATATATATTTTTATTGATAGAAGGATTCATTGAACTGAGCTCATCCCAGGCTAGTTTGGGGCACTCCCTGCGGAAAAATAAATAAATAAAATCATAATTACATAATAAATTAATAACTACTTGCTTGATCTGAACAAAATAGGTGTCATTTTAAAGCTTTGAAACTGGACTTTACAATGCATATAGCTGATCCTACCAATTCTTAAATAATGCTTTTTAATTGGCTAACAAATAAGAACTGTTTCATTCTCATCATTTGCAAATTTCTTATCACAAAAATTATATTCAGAATTGGTAAAACAATAAAAAAGATGAGATTGTCATTTGTTATTTATCATTGGAAAGGTCTCAATTTGTAGAATGCAATGAGTAAATTTGTTTCACTCAGAGGTCAAACTGCAGTCTGTCAAAAACTAAGTGAAGGACCCTGGGATTCAGAGAAACAAATAACAGTTTATTGTAAAACACAGTAGAAAAAATGTAAACAGTAAAGTGTTCCAGCTCAGGTTGCAAGTGACTGGAGATAATATGGCAGAGATGAAGATGATGACAGTGATGACCATCTTGGGACACCCAGGCAGAGAATGGATGACAGTGATGACAGTAAGTATTCCAAAGGTGAGTAAATCCAACAGACAGTCCTCAGGGTGATAATCCAGCAGAGAGCAGCAAAACAGGAACAAACTGGCAGAAGACTAAAACAAAGAGCAAACAGGACAAGGCCAACTGACTGGCAAGACTGAACAAGCGAACAATCTGGTGCTAGACAAGAGAAACTAGAGGGTATAAATAGACATGGTTAACATGATGCAGGTGGCGATAATCAGCTCGTGAACAGTGCGAATGAGTGTTCCCATAGAAACGATAATTGCGCCGTTCACGCAGCAACAGGAAACACACGAGGGAAAACAACCTCACACAGACACACAGGAAAGACAGGCAGACCCACCAGATCATGACACGGTGAGTTGTAGTGTATGAAATTCACACAGACACATACATATAATAAACAGGAGTGTCTTTTTTCCAGGTTTTTCCCTTACTACTCCCTGAAACATACATATAACATAGACAATGACATACTGTAACTTACAACAGACGATCCTGATTCAAATGAGCCCAAACACAACAAAATATGATTAATAGATCTTGAAATATTCCTCAAAGAGTGTGCATGGAAAGACAATGCACAAAAGGGTGCTCAGTACAAGTCAAGTCAAATTTATTTGTATAGAGCTTTTCACAACAGGCATTGTTTCAAAGCAGCTGTACATGAAATTATGCTATAACAGAAAATGAATGAAATGCAAATATTAGTTATTTATGTTTAGAAATATTAGTGGTTAAAATTAGTAAACTAAGTAAGTGTTTTGGGTCAATGATTAAACAAAATGATTTTGTATGAACGATAAGTTTTAGTGTTAAAGTCCTTGAAGTCATCCCGAATTAACTGAGGAAATACACGTAGATGCATTGTCCTTTGATTTTGACTGATGAAGGCTTTTATTAGTGGTTAATTCATTTTCTATGTAGTTTAAGAGAGTGTCGTCCCTCCTCTGATCAAGTTGATATAGGAATCCTTCAGTGAAGAGCATTGCAGTCCAGCTGGAAGCTTATGGCATGTAATTTTGGTGAACTCCATCCTGAGCCCATGCTTCAGACAGTGGCTCATGTAGAATCCCATGTCTTCGAGTTTGCATCAATTCGTCCTCTGTCAAGTCCATCTTAGTAGACTGAAATGAAGTCTGGCTGGTGCATGCTGCAGTTGGTCATTATCACTCAGTGAAACAGTGGGAATCGGACATCAGGCAGGACCGGAGATGGATCTGGCAGGCTCTGGTAACCTCGGGATATAATCCCAAGGTTAAGGAATACAAGAAGTGTTTTTGGTTCCGGCAGACCTAATTACAGAAGCATAACTATGAATAGAGGGATAAATTAGGTATATGCCTGGCTGAACAGATAAGTCTTTAGTCTAGTCATAAACTGAGAGAGTGTGTCTGAGTTCTGAACACTACTTGGAAGACTATTCCATAGTTTAGGAGCCAAATATGAAAATGGTCTCCCTCCTTTTGTGGATTTTGATATTCTCAGTATTGTTAACAGGCCAGAGTTTTGCGAACGTAGTGAGTGCGATGAATTATAGCATGATAGAAGGTCACTTGAGTACTTTGGAGCTAGACCAAAGCTTTGTAAGTAATTAACAGAATTCTAAAATTAATCTGAAACTTAACAAGTAGCCAATGTAACGGTGATAAAATGGGGCTGATATGATCGTATTTCTTGGTTCAAGTTAGCACTCTCGCTGCTGCATTTTGAACCAACTGAAGTTTATTTATTAAACCTGCAGGACATCCATCTAGTAATGCATTACAATAATCTAGTCTTGAGGTCATGAATGCATTAATTAGTGTTTCGGCATCAGAAATAGATAGCATGTTGTAACGTAGCAATATTTCTGAGGTGGAAGAATGCAGTTCTGCAGTGCAATTTGTTTTTCAAAGGTTAGATTGCTATCAAATATAACACCTAAATTTTTTGCTGTAGAAGTTGACGTTACAATACATCCATCAAGCGTCAGATTATATTTTAGCATCTTATTTTTTTTAGGTTTTTGTTCCAAAAATTAGAACTTCTGTTTTATCAGAATTGAGTAGAAAGATATGTCTTGCCACCCACATTTTGATATAATTTATACACTGTTAAATTGGAAAATTGTGAAATTTCGTGGGTTTTGAAGAAATATAAAGTTGGGTATCGTTGGCATAACAGTGAAAACTAATTCCATGGTTCCTGATAATGTCTCCCAGGGGGAGCATAAATAGGGAGAAAAGCAGAGGCCATAAAACTGATCCCTGTGGCACTCCATACTTAACTTTCATTTGATCTGACAGTTCCTCATTTACACAGACAAAGTGGTAGCGGTCAGAGAGATAGGACCTAAACCAAGCTAATGCCTGTCCACAAATGCCAACATAATTCTCAAGCCTATCCAAGAGAATGTCATTATCTATGGTGTCGAAGGCAGCACTAAGATCTAAAAGCACTAGAAGAGAAATGCAGCCACGATCAGATGATAAGAGCAAGTCATTTGTAACTCTGATAAATGCAGTCTTTATACTGTGATGGGGCCTAAATCCTTACTGAATTTGTTCATATATTCCATTTCTCTGCAGAAATGAACATAGTTGAGAGGACACTACATTTTCTAGTATTTTCGACATAAATGGTAGATTTGAAATCGGTCTGTAATTAGTCACTTTTCTAGGAACAAGCTGTGGGTTCTTAATAAGCAGTTTGATAACTGCCATTTTAAAGTTTCTTGGGACATGTCCTAAGGATAGCGAAGAGTTAATAATATTAAGAAGAGGTTCTGAGATTACTGGGAATACCTCTTTTAAGAGCTTAGTTGGTATTGGATCTAACATACATGTTGTGACTTTTGATAAGTTTTGTTAGCTCTTCATGACCTATGACATCGAAGGATTGAAGTTGCTCATGAGCAAAATTATGAGACACTGTTTTCTGAGGTGCTGTGACAGTTGATTGCATAGTTCCAATTTAATTTCTGATTATTTCAATTTTATCAGTAAATAAATTCATGAAGTCATTACTATTGTGCTGTGACGGAATATCTGGTTCAGTCGATGCTTTATTCCTAACCAATTTAGCCACAGTACTGAATAAACACCTTGGATTGTTGGGTTTTAGGGTTTTAGGACCTCAGCTTTTCTCCTTATACATGCTTCCCCTGGGAGATATTATCAGGAATCATGAAATAAGTTTCCACTGTTATGCCGATGATACCCAACTTTATATTTCTTCTAAACCCAATGAAAATTCACAATTCTCCAAATTAGCAGAGTGTATCAATGAAATCAAAGATTGGATGGCCAGAAATGTCCTTCTACTCAGTTCCAACAAAACAATTTGTCCTTTGAAAATCTAATTTCCAATGTTTGTAGAACAGCATTCTTCCACCTGAGAAATATTGTTAAATTATGACACATGCTTTCTGTTGCCAAAAAATTAATTCATGTTTTCATGACCTCAAGACTAGATTATTGTAATGCATTACTGGGAGGATGTCCAGCAAGTTCAGTAAATAAACTTCAATTGGTTCAAAATGCAGAGTGCTGACTAGAACCAAGGAATATGATCATATTAGCCCAATTTTATCGTCGTTACTTTGGCTACCTGTTAAATTTCATATTATTTTTGCAATTCTGTTAACTCCATACAAAGCTTTGAATGGTCTAGCTCCGCAGTACTTAAGTGACCTTCTGACATGCTATATTCCATCACTTTCATTACGATCACAAAATTCTGGCTTGTTAATAATCCCAAGAATATCAAAATCCAAAAAAGGAGGTAGATCCTATTCATATTTCGCTCCTACACTATGGTATAGTCTCCCTAACAGTTTTTGGGATGCAGACACACTCACTTAGTTTAAGTCTAAACTAAAGACTCATCTATTTAGCCAGCCATACACAATAATTTATCCATCAACTCACAATTAGGCTGCTTTAGTTAGGTCTGCCGGAACCAGAAACATCCATCGTGATCTATAACTCTGCATAAAATTGAAATGGTATCTACACCAATACTATTCTATTTGTTTCCACGTCTCAACCTCAGGATTCATATCCCAAGATTATCAGAGCCTGCCAGATCCAGCTCCGTTCCTGCTTGGTGTAAGACTCCACTGCTATGTGTCGCTGAGAGATGATGACAAACTACAGCCGGTGCTAGCCAGATATCACTTCAGTTTTTTGACTTCAGAGGATGAACTGATGCCAACTCCAACTATAAGACATCGGATACTTCATATGCCACTGCCTGAACCTTGGACTTAGGATGGACCCCACCGAACCTCACCGAAATGCCCTGCAGGTTGAACTGCGATGCACCTCATCATTTATCTCTGCCTGCATCACCTTTGTCTATTGATGGACTACACTCTTGAAATAGAATACATAGACTATCATTTAATTGCCAACAAAATAACTAATAAAGCCAACTAATAAAGGACAATGCATCTATGAGAACTTCTGCAATTAATCTTAAACTAATGACTTTAAAGACATTAGTCATTAATCTTAACCCTCTGGGGTCGACGGATGCGCCGCATCCTGCTGGATTTTTTCCTCATAACAGCGGAAACAACTTAAAATACTCCATAATTTTTGGGCATACAGATAAGTGTAAGACATCATTAGAGACTACAAAGGGTCTACTTTTATTTGTGTACACTCACAATAACAACAAAACCTTGTGCTTTTGTAAAATAAAGAAAATAAACAGGGTGCGCTTTCAGCCGTCTCTGTCTCCGCGAGCATCTTTCTGAAACACATCACAAAAATGAACTAAAACTCCACGAATACTTATCAGACAAACATGAAACATATGTATAAGAAGCTTAAAATGTATACTTTTAAATAAAACAATCCAAATTTAAAACAAATATTCTCCTGCAATGTAATCTGTATGAAACAAAGCGATGTACAGTTTCTCCTGGCTCAACTAATTATCCCTAATGTGATCCCACCAACCATCAGAGCGTGCTATTCATACGGTAATGTGCTGAGGCGATCAACGCAAATGGTAACCAATCTTGCCACAGTCGCCTTCAGCTTGCTCACAGGGGTTCTAATACAATTATTATTTAATTATTTAATTTCTATACACATTTTACAATCATATTTAATCAAACTACATAATGATCACTGTAAGACATTATACAGTTGTGGTCAAAAGTTTGCATACCCATAGTTTGTAATATATGTAATATATTGGTAATATATGTATCATTTTAAAAGAAAACATGAGTTAGCAGGCAAAACACATTTCTTTTATTTCTTATGGGATTCATATTCAACTGTAGGTTATAACAGAATGGCACAGTCATAAAACAAAACATGGCAACAAAGAATAAAACAAAATGACACCTGTTCAAAAGTCTACATACCCATAGTTCTTAATACTGTGTATTGACCCCTTTAGCATCAATGACAGCGTGCAGTCTTTTGTAATAGTTGTCTATGAGGCCCCAAATTCTTACAGGTGGTATAGCTGCCCATTCGTCTTGGCAAAATGCCTCCAGGTCATGCAAAGTCTTTAGTCATCTTGCATGAACCGCACGTTTGAGATCTCCCCAGAGTGGCTCGATGATATTAAGGTCGGGAGACTGTGATGGCCACTCCAGAACCTTCATCTTTTTCTGCTGTAACCACTGGAGGGTCAACTTGGCCTTGTGCTTAGGGTCATTGTCGTGGCTGAAATCTTTCTTGGTCTACCTGACCTTGGCTTGGTATCAAGAGATCCCCGAATTTTCCACTTCTTAATAAGTGATTAAACAGTACTGACTGGCATTTTCAAGGCTTTGGATATCTTTTTATATCCTTTTCCATCTTTATAAAATTCCACTTACCTTGTTACGCAGGTCTTTTGACAGTTCTTTTCTGCTCCCCATGGCTCAGTATCTAGCCTGCTCAGTGCATCCACGTGAGAGCTAACAAACTCATTGACTATTTATACACAGACACTAATTGCAATGTGGGAAATTAACCTTTATTTGCCATTTAAACCTGTGTGTGTCACCTTGTGTGTCTGTAACCAGGCCAAACATTCAAGGATATGTAAACTTTTGATCAGGGCCATTTGTGTGATTTCTGTTATCATTATGATTTAAAAAGGAGCCAAACAACTATGTAATAATAAATGGCTTCATATGATCACTATCCATAAATAAGACATAATCAGTCATATTTTCAAAATCAATGCCAAAATTTCACAATTTCTGCCAGGGTATGCAAACTTTTGAGCACAACTGTATATATTACAGTTTACATTTTTTTTAAATGTATTTTTAAAGCATGATGTCCTGTAAAGCTGCTTTGAAACGATGTGTGTTGTGAAAAGCACTATACAAATAAAATTGACTTGACTAGCCTCACCTTTATATGATGTTTATCTATTTATTTTTTTTATTTTTTTTTTGTTATTTGAATATCAAAGTGTTTCTAAACGACTTAATGGGGGTTTTGTGTTTGGTAGTTCGGGGAATAGACACAGTCTCCATGGTATATAGGTGATTCATTCTCTATTTGTTGTAGTTTATGTGACCTGTGTGATGTCTCAAGGCAGCTAACAGACGTTTGGATTAACCAGTTTGTCTGCTTCCTGACATAGGCCCCAGTTAGTCAAATACTATCAATAGACTATGAGCCATATTACTAGAGAGGAGAGTGGCACCATGCCTGGAGGAATGGACTCCGTCTCTCTTTAGCATGTCAGGTCTTCCTTAAAAACTCCTCCAATTGTTTATGAATCCTACGCTATTCTCCAGACACCACTCAGACATCCAGCCATTCAGTGACACTAATCTACTATAAACCATATCACCACAATGAGCAGGGAGGGGGCCAGAGCATATTACAGTGTCTGACATCATTTTTGTTAGTTCACACATAGGGCTGGGCGATAAAACGGTATCGGTATTTATCGATGGTACACCTTTATCGTTAACGATATAAAGAATGTTCTATATAATGCTCGATAGTTTCACTTAAATGCATTAAAATGTAAATAGACATGAAGTTTGGTTGCATGAACAACCCTCAAGCGTGCGCCGTCCCTGGATCATAAACAGCATACCATATGGCTTGATAAAGGAGCGTGCTACGAGTGACAAGCAAACAGCCAATAACAAGTTGCGTTGCTGTGGGGTTCGGTTGCACCATCGCCATGTGACATCAGAACACACGAACACATGTGAAAATGAGTGCCGTGCCTGCCGGCGATGAGGAGATTGTGAATAAAAAAGGACATGTCAGCTCGCCAGTGTGGCAGTTTTTTGGTTTCTTCTGACCAACATCAGAACACCGTTGTGTGTAAGCTTTGCAAAAAAAACGTCCCGGCCAAGTACGGAAACACAATCAACTTATTTCATCACCTTAACCACTTTGGAATATGCAGCATGTCATCCGCCACAACCTACATCTACCTCACCTCAACAAACAACCCACAAGCAGTTCATGATGGAGAGGTACTCTGCAACAATGCCTTATGAGAAATCCTCCAAACGATTTTTGTAACATTTTATTAATTATGTTCAAGAGTTTCTTTAACCCTTATTTATTTAATCTTCATATAATATATAAGAAAGAAGATATTTGTTTAAATTTTATTTTGTTTTTGACTGTTAAAACTAAAATAATTTTTTTGTTTGCCTTAATAGAGTGGGTAAATTAAAAATACAGTGGTTAAATTCAAACCTTTTTTTTACTGGACTTTGTTTAAAAAAGGTTATTAAAATGTATCGATAATTATCGATACCGAATGATATGAAACATTATACCATGATACATTTTTTAGCTGTATCGCCCAGCCCTATTCACACACCTCTTTAACATTATCTTTAGTGGTCTCTGTCTGGCGAAGCCGGACATCGTTAGTGCTGACATGAATAACAATCTTAGAGAATCTATGATTAGCATTAGCCAGCTCTTGTAAATTTGATCTGATGTCAGATGCTCTGGCACCCGAAATGCATTTAACAATAGTGACTCTCTATTTCTATGTTCCATATAACAGTCACAAATAACAACATGATTCTAAGTGGATGCATCGACTGAAAATCCTAACAGGAATGGGAGAGTGGTGTTGCTTTGCCATACGAGTTTGCTGCCTTGACATCACCCAAACGCCCTGCTGCAGGGACTCTACAACTGGAACCAAAGTGTGTGTGTTACTCGCTGTACTACCCACATTCGAAACAGTATCTATCTTCTCTATCTTACTGACCTCCACTAGCATTCTTCCCTGAGGTCCACTGATAATGTTAGTAAAGTTTTTTTTGCATTAGAACAGTCATAATTTAGTAATATATGATTATTTTCCACCGCATCAAATGATGGAAACACATCAAAACTGTCATACATACACCAACAATGCTGTTCAAACATGCTTTTGTGTGCATCTGCACTGCTGTATTTGTCTGTTGCACTGAATGAATCTAACTTTTATCTTTCAGCGCCTCGCGCAGGATCACGCATTTTTAGACAAAAAAAATAATAAAAAAATAAAATAAAAATAATATTTAATTTTTATAAACGCATCTCGAAACACTTGCATTGCATTTCATTCGTTGTTCTGCATTCTGAAGAAGAGTACTTTATGTGACTGTTACACCATTAAACATGATTCCAGTTTGTTTTTCATTGAGCAATGTTTCAATGCTTTTTATATGGTAAGAGTGTTTTTCCCTTTTGCTCTGGTGTGCATATTTAGACAAGTTCAATGTAATTTGATTTTAAACCATTTAAAAATCAAAAGCACCCCGAAGAGGCTTTTTAACCGCAGCAGTGTGATAATACCTGCGTTCGCGGGTGTGAACCTGACCATGCAGAGCGCATATACTGGCAGTGACAGTTTGATTATTTTTGTTTGACTTAAATGTGAGATTTTTTCTTTTGAAGATGTATGTATTGTGCTACTTAGAGTACTTTTTAGGTACTACTTACATATAAAAGTTTTCTATTACTTAGTGTATTAAAAAAGTATAACAAAATATATATTTTCTTTATATGCTATTATTACTTCTGATAATATATGTATTATGATTTATTATTATTGTTACTGATAAATAGAACAACATACAGTTTTTGTTGTTATATATGTGCATGTTGAATATGTGACCTGCTCCATTTGAGTCCCTTTGACCCAGAAACATATTAAAATTTTTAATTCACTATAGTAAGAAGGTACGTCTAAGCTTTCTAATGATATAATTAACATTTTCTATGAGATATAATAATTTAAATATTGGCTGATATAATCATTTAGATGCTTTCCATTTTACTTCAGTAAAACTCAAAATGTGGCTCTAGGACAAAGTGACTCAAAATTAGGTGTGGTAAAAATATAGATTTTAAAAATATCATGATCTTCAAATGAACAATCTCTATATTGATTCTTAAATCCCAAGATCGATCTTTTACTCTATGCACAACCCTTTAATTACTACAATGATATGAAATTGCTCGCATTTGCAACCAAATTTCGTGCTATGTGGCTAAAATGAATATAATTGGCAACTGGCTGGTAAATGTTTATATTTCACTCACCAGAGATTGTGTAGTATAGTGGAGTATTCAGCAGCAAGATCCTTCACTGCGTGTTAAGAGTAAAAGTTGTTCTGTGTAATGTGTGTCCAAAGACGAGATCCACGCGACCCATTTTTCATTGAATAATGTCTCTTTTAATACCCTTTCTGTTCTCTACACTCAGTTGTTGATCAAAAACAACAACAAAAAATCAACAATCAGGCATAGCACAGATGAGATAAAGCCGTTTGGGTCTCTCTCATTTATGTGTGCTAATTTACAGATGCTCTTAACAGAAATGCCATTTTTTTTTTAAAGAGACAGTACCGGTTTTAGCACATGTTCAACAATTCAATGTAAATACTTGTAAATATTATGAATTATGCAATTAAACAAAACAATACAACAAAAAAATATATATGAAATATGTTATTTATTGATTGCATACATGGATTTTAAAAAGCCAAAATGTGACCAAAATGATGAAAAACTAATAAAATATATTTATTATTAATTAATTAATATTTTCGTAATATACCTAGTTAGAAGGTCCCCTGTATAATTAACATCAATAGCTGGAAAATAATTTCTTTCATACGTAAGCAAAAGGGACATTACAATTGAAATATACCCATATGAATCTATATCGAATCAAATTAAAATCAGAAACAAATCGAATCGAGAGCTTGTGAATCGTAATAGAATCGTGAAATTTATATTAATACTCAGCCCTACTCAAAATGATGGAGCAAGTCACATATTGTGTGCAGCTAAGAGCGCTGCTGCTGATGGGTTATTAAGCAGTAAGTCTATATTTCCTGAACACCAGCAAATTATTCAAGAATTCACTGTAATAACACTAGGCATTTCTGTTGGTATCGTACTTATGAAGAAAAGAGACAAACTTACAGCTGTGTGATATTTGAATTTGGTGTGAGTGTGACTGTCAAACAGATGTGTCTCAATAACATTTTAACATAGCTAATTGGAAAGTACACATATATTACTTTGCCAGATGCCACACATAAAAAAAAGTTTGAGAAAACATACATTGCGTCCAACAAAATTTACCACAAAAGCTTCCTATATCCGGCATATGTTAAAAATTTGCACATTTCTGGCAGAGGCATGTGCTGCGAGGACATACCAGCATCTAATTGTGATTCCAACTCAATCTCACACAAAGTTGTCAGGACAGATTTATGTGCAAAGTTAAAAAAAATAATGTGAAGTGTGGGATATTATTGTATAGTAAAAATATAGGATAACATGTGTCTTTTTATTTTGAGTATGAATGGACTGCCAAAAGGATTTAGAGAAGAATGGTTTCTCTTGGCTTCAGGAGCCTAGACCCACAGTTGCAAAGAAACTGAGCCCCATTTTTATTGGACTATGATAAATGGCCCTTAGAGAACAAGACTAAGTGCCCTTGAAATATGGTGTTGATGCACACAGAGGGTTTTTTTTTTTTTTACATTCAATTTATTGGGTGTTTTGGACATAAGGCATGACACTCAGCTGCTCGACATCAAGTCAAAGAGTAAGGGCACAATGTGTGTCAAGTGTGTGGGTGTCAAGCGTGTTCACGCTTAGAAGATTGAGAGAGGTAAATTCATTGTAGTGTGTTCACCTTTATGCTATTTTTGGAAGCTTAAAAAGCACTGTAGAGTTATCTATGTTGACCGTTTATAACCGTTAAATTCAATAAGTATTTTTTTGTTACTTTTTTGCCTGTAAAGCATTCGCAAGATTGTGCTATGTTGCATGAGTGAGCACACACAGTATGCTTGGTCAATTTGGATTCGTGACCACAAAAGAGGGGAATCATTTGGACTAGCCTGCACTCACAGAAGTAATTAATCACAGTGAAGTATAATAAAATAGATTCCTTCCCAAAATGGAGTGCAGATGGTCTTTATTCTTGATACACAGCACCCAAGTGTAACTATGTCAATACCAAGGCAAGTTAAAGAGAAGGAAACCATACATAACAACTTAATCATCACTGTGAAAAAGTCCAAAATTAATTGAATGACAAGAGAATCGTTTCATCTTGTATCACATATGTAACACAAATGAACAGTAATTTGCTGAATATATATTAATTTGTTTAATTCATAACTGTAAATGGAAAGGTTCCTAGTTTTAGCTGAGTCCAAAAGTGTAGATTACAGTTTAATACCGGTATCCAACCCCCATCATGAAATTTACTGGCCCCGTCAAAAGGGTGTGTTGATAAAAAAAGTTGAGGAGGCTGATTTTGGAACTGACACAAAGGGAGCTAACATTTCTGTTAATCGGCCAAGTATAGTAATCGGTTAGGCTGATATATCGGTCTGGCAAATATAGACCAATGGCGTAAACAAAGGAATTACAATGCTACTGTTCATGTCTTGCCCTGAATCATTTCCGGTAGCTGCATTTTAATAACCCAGAACTGTCAAATAAAATGACTAGCACATACTTTTAGAGTCTAGCTAAAACAGGACAAATAACATATGTGCAAAAACTGAAAATAAACAATGAGGTGTCATTACTGGATCCTTTAAATAAGACTTTTAGTCAACAGACATTTTCTCAAAGAACATTGAGCGTTTACCTGAAGTGACTCTGAAGATCCAGACGTGTTTTTGATACGGAGTGTGTCTATTCATAGTTTTCACGTGACATTACATCCTTATAGGAATGCCCACCTGGAGGGCAAAACAAGGCTTTCTTCCGCTGCCCGCCAATAATTTTTACCAGGTTTGTTTAGACAAAATGCCGGATAGTTGTTGTTCAATCGGATGCACTAACCGACGAGGAAACAAATCTGGGTTATGCTTCTACAGAATCCCATCCGTGAAAGAAAACCCAGAGAGAAGATTGTGCATTTGTGCTATTAGACGTGCCTCCGTCCCTGGGGAGGGCAAAGAATGGCAACCATCAAAGTACACACATCTTTGCAGTGAAAATTTCATCAAAGGTAAGCTCAAGTAAACACTAAGTATTTTAATTGTTGTATTTTTAGTCGTCATATCTTTACGTAATCGTTCAGACATGGTTTGTTTTCGTGGAGCGACACAACGAACTTCAGTGGCCTTGACGAGTTACGCTTGCTAGCGGAACTGTTTCCTGAGTCAGGAAATGGTTACATTAACAGTTAGCTAATGCTAGCAAAATAATAAGTTATCTAGTTAAGGGGAAGGGTTAGGGTTCATTTTCAGTCTGAAGAGTTAACAGCAGTTGTTGGAAGGGAGAGATGGTTTTACCAGTCTGCAGGAAAGTTATCAAAAATGTTAGCTAATTAGCACTCACCTTTGCTCTGACAATGAAGAATTTATTGTCCTTCACGTCCCAAACGGCAGCATTATTGACCCATCCAGATTGGAAAATACATATAACTGTCTGTACTTTTGTATGCTTTCATCCTGGCGGCAGTGTAAGGGGAGGGATTCTCCACAAGATATATGTAAACATCGCCAAAGTGGAGCTCTGGCAGGGACTCCACTGTTTTTAGTGATTTAAATACTGCGGCGAGTGCTGTATATGAATCGCAAGTGCCCAAAACATTTAGTTTGTTCACATATCTTTGTTTTTCTTCTTTTGAGAGGTGATCTAAATATTCGTGGCTTGAAACAGATGGAAAATTGACAGGTCTGTGCTGCAGTTCTATGGAGTTTCCAGTGTTGGCTGCCATGTTGGAATTATGTTTTGCCCTCCAGGTCTCCGCGCCAGTCACGTGACTGAAAACTATGAATGCGAGAGGGGCGATAAAAGTGGGCCTGGCTTGTGTAATAATATTTTAAACAATTTATTCTGTGAATGGTTTGGCAATCCTAATGTACTACACTGAGCTGCATAATAGGGTTGCCTGCAAATTCTAGGCAAAGGGTGACTACTTTGAAGATGCTAAAATATAACACAGTTTTGATTTATTTTGGATTTTGTTTAGTCACAACATAATTCCCATAGTTCCATTTATGTTATTCCATAGTTTTGATGACTTTACTATTATTCTGAAATGTGAAAAAAAAAACAAAAAAAAAAAACATTATAATAAAGAATGAGTAAGTGTTTCAAAACTTTTGACCAGTAGTGTATATATATTATTTTTGGTATAAAACAAAAAAAGAGGCATAACAGAGCTTTACAGTATTAATGACAACATTAAATGGAAACAATCTAATTACCTGAGGCAAAAGGCTGCCATGGCTAAATCACAACATGCTGATATTCAGTGCACTTGCTTTTGTGATATTGCTTACATATAATAATATAATAATTTAATATTATATTATTGTTATTATGAGTATTATTGCAACTACTTTTGAATATTACGCTTTTATACAGTAGTAAAAATTTTCTGTCATATTGTCTTCAAATTCACTTATCTGGTTGAATAGAGCTCTTATTTCAGCTGGACTTTTATTTTGAAAGATCTCTGAAGTTCTTCTTGTTTGTGAAGGGTTCGTTAGATCAAGCTTCCTTACGATCTGAAATCTCTGAGCTGCAACGGTGAAAATGGTAATTTGAGAGTACACAGCTGATTATACACTAAACGCACTGCTCTGCGACTCTGCAGGTGGATACTATTGGGCACACTGCATGAAAATCAAGCTTTAGTAGTGTGTGTTGCGTTTGTGTGCGCGCCTGCTTGTGTGTGTGTGAAGGAGATGACAGAGCAGGACGGAGCCTCTCATTCATTCTGTGGTGCACGTGACTGTATATTATTTCATTAAATGATATCCTTCTGCTGTTTAATGATCAGACTTGGCCATATCGAGACTTTTATTATTATTTTCAAATGGTCTTTGATTTCATCTCAAAACTCTCACATTACATTGCATTTTGCTAATGGCAGCATACTTTAATATGGTACCGAAATGAACAACAAGATGATATCGTACCATTTAAAGATTTTGGTATCGCGATATTTCGTTAGTACTGGTATACCACGCAACCCTACTGGATAACAGAGGTTGCACTGCAAAAACACTTGTGCGTCAGATGATAAGAGCTGTGCAAGCTCTTTTTTTAACAAATGTTTTTTTTTTTTTTTAGAATTTCTCTCAGTGTTATAATAATTTCTTAAAAATACGTTTCTTCTTGAAAAAAAAAAAAAAACCCAACTAATTCCACATGGGGCAGTAGGGAGTTATATTGCGAAAAGAAAGACTTCTGCAAGAAAATGAACAACAGCATACATGGTAAAAGTCACAAAGACTTTATTTGTGTTTCTTGGAGTGATCTATCATGAGATTTTTCAACTATGGCCACCTATGTGCAGTTTTTTTCTCAATCATACTGTATATTCACCTCCTTTCCCTCTTTTACTCCCATTCTTGCATCAAAACACAAGGTAAGCAATATTCAGAGGGAGCTGCTATAAAAGGCGATAAAAGTGTATTGTAGTTTAGATGCTTACAATTATATCCTCAGCGGCTAGGTCGGGAATATTGGATGGCTCCTATTATAATCAATTAAGCAGTTAACACTGTAAGTGCGTGACTTGCACACAAGGTATGTCTGGGTTTTTTTTATTATAAAAAATCTTTATTTGTGTGTCTCCTTCATGCGGAAACTTTAATACTACTCCAACTACTCTGAGATCTTGGCAGTGCAATCCTGCAGATATTGTTGACTTTTGTGTAACAAATTGCTTATGTTCCTAATTGGTAAGTCGCTTTGGATAAAAGCATCTGCTAAATGACTTGCGCAGCTTCATTCGTTATAATGGGAGTGATCTATAGTCACTTTTAGAGCCCGTAAAGAAATACAGTGACTTAACTATACAGCTAAACTCTACCTATCAAAATTATTATTAGTTAGCAAAAATGTTGTTCACCTATCTGAGATAAGATGTTTGCTACAGATGTTAATACTGCACATATCCAGCCATCTCGCTTCATTGCATTGGTTCATGCATCCATTTGTGGTTGCTCTTTTGGCAAAATAAACACTTTAATTTCAGTTAGTTCCAGGCATCCAGGGAGCATCCAGTCACCGAACAGCATGGTCCAAATTTTAATAATGACATTCTGTTACAATCGTATTAATAAGGTTAATCTTGTTAAAGTCACTATGAATGAAGTGCCTCCCACTGTTTTTTTGAATGAGATTGACAACTAGACAAAACTGTTCAAGGGTCCAAGACGTCACTTCCCTAACCTGAGGAACAGTCCTTGAAATGGTCAATCACTACTTCTCACCATACATAAGAGTGTAGCCTCCCTGACAAGTTTGCGGACAGTGACAGAACACCACTGATTTCTCCCATCTACATAATGAATATTTTATGTCTCAGGAACTGCTGAAATATCTCTAAGACTAATCATCATTGAGAATGAAGGCGTAAGGTCTGTAAACTTGCTGTTTGACCCTTGATTAGACAACGATGGTAGAATAAAATCTGCAGAAATCAAGTTATACTGAAGCATGTTGAACTGAAATGGATTGAACTGAATTGAAATCCACCGATACATCCACTTAGACAACTGTGCTGTTTCTATGCTTTCTTTTTAATTCTTACATCACCCCCACAAACAGAGCTCCTTTTTTAATGCAATATTCAAAGTTTGTGTGCTTCAACCTGTAGTGGTGGTCAAAGACAAAGAGAGGAATAAAAGAAGCCTTTTCCCACACTCACATTGCAATAATATGGTGCAGGTTGTCTTTTTCACCCCCTCCGTGTTCAAATAAACTCCAATGTGAAGGAGGAATGTAACCTATACCACTCTATTGCTGATGCCCACAATGAAACTCTTAGAGGAATTGCATAGTGGTGAAAGTGCAGGAGCAGCACATATTTGAGAGCAGGGAGCCCACTTCATCTTCGCTGTGAGAGAGAGATTGCTGCTAGGTCATGGGGGCAGAGGCCCCAATGTAAACACAGGTGTTGAGGAGGCAAGTAAATGGTGTAACCCCAATCCAGTAGCTAGAGAAACACCAAAAGTCACACATGGAGAGTGAGAACTACCCCCACAAATGATGCCAAATGGAAAATTCTCCATCAATCTGACATGACTCTTCATTTGGCCTCATTTGAAAGAATTAATGTGGCCTCTTAAATTAACACAGCAATTGTTGTAGCTATTGATCAGGTGCAGTAAGACGTGAAATCTGTGTGTTTCTGAATCATTTGGTAGGGTGTTTATCATTCATCTTCTTGCATGTTGCAGTGTTTGTCTTGGCCCCAGTACTAAAATAATGTGGTTTAATTACCCAAAGATCTGTAATAGAGGAAAAACTGGTGATAGTGGTCACTAGTGATAGGGGTTTGGAACAACATAACGGTGAGTAAATAATGACAGAGCTTTCATTTTTGGGGAACTTTTCCTTTAACATTGTGTCAGGGTTCTGTGATCATGATTTTGGCCACCTCAAAAGGTAAAGAAACCAATAATCTTCTGAAAAAAAAATGTTAGTTTTGCTTTACAGTACTTGTTCAGGGGTTTTCAGCCCTACATGTTACCTTAAAATCTGCCAAAAATTACAGTATGCCAAAAGAAAGTATTGTTGTCATATGGACCTCCACAGAGCTTGAATCACTACTGGGGGTAAATGATCTAACACAGCAAACAGAAGATCTACGAACTACAGTATCTCTGAGTGTGTTTACAGCATTGTAAACACTCTACTAATGAAAGATGCTCAAAGTTATGGGGACCCAGACAGATCCATGGGCCTGACTTGCGTAATAATATTTTAAACAGTTTATTCTGTGAATGCTTTGGCAACCCTGATGCACTGAGCTGCACAACAGAGGTTGCATTGCAAAAACACTTGTGCGTCAGATGACAAGAGCTGTGCAAGCTATTTTTTAACTTGAATGTTTTTAATCTCAGTGTTATTATAATTGCTTAAAAATACAATGTTTCTTCTTGAAGAAAAAAAAAACGTTTTGAAAGTTTTGAAAATTCCACAAGAGAGTTATTTTGCGAAAAAAAAAAAAAAAAAAACTTTTGAAAGAAAATTAACAACAGCATACATGGTAAAAGTCACAAAGGCTTTGTGTGTCTTGGAGTGATCTATCATGAGATTTTTCATCTGTGGCCACCTATGTGCAGTTTTTTTCTCTGTCATATCTTCATCTCCTCCTCTCCCTCTTTCACTCCTGTTCTTGCATGAAAGCACAAGGTAAACAATATTAAGAGGGAGCTGCTTGCTTTGGACAGATGACCACTGGCATGAATAGGCTAAAGTTCCTAATAACCCTTCCCATCTCAAGCAGATGTTTAACTTTTTTTTCCATTTCTAATCCTCTCCTCTGAAACATAAACAAGCTGATATGCCATTACCTAACAACAATGCCAGTTAAGTAATAAAAATTTAAATGACCATTTCAACTAAATTGGTGAATATTGCAACAAGTATAAATATTTGCCTGCTCTTCAGTTTACTGCCCAAATTTCCTCAATTTCAGTATTTTATCTACAAAAAATATGGGTTGGTCACTGGAATTACAAGATTACCATGCTTATGCACTGTGAAAAGAATACTTCACCCAAAAATGAAAATTCTCTCATCATTTACTCACCCTTATGCCATACCAGATGTGTATGACTTTCTTTCATCTTCTGAATTCAAATATTTGTTTTAGAAGAATTTCTCAGCTGTTTTGGATCATACAATGCAAATGAATGGGTGCCAAAATTTTGAAGCACATAAGTCATTATCAGGGGCGTGTTTACGCTTTCTGAGGCCCCAAGCAACCGACTAGCCCGGGGCCCCAATTTAGAAAATTCTTGCTTAAAATATTACATAAAATTGATTTTAAACAATAAATTTAAATTCATCCTATCAGCTATTGTAGCCAAGTACATTCAAAATGTTTAATGAAATAAAAATCTAGTTAATGATAACTACATGTTTGCCAGTTTTTCCACAATACGGTGATAAAAAAAGCAATACATACATTTTACAAAACACTTTTTATTTTTTTAATGAACAGGGTGTGTAAAACCTACTACTTCAATCACTAACATTTTGGAATTCCATTGTCATTTATTATTATTATAACCCAACAATTATTTATTGTTGTCCAGTTAGTAATTATAATATGATACAGTATTATTTTTATAATTTTGAGGATATATTGTATACAGTAGTAATAGATTTCTGTCTTATTTATTTTTTCACCTGGAGGCTGCAGTGCATTGTTCCACATGTTGCAAAAGGCAGTATTTTATGTAAGCATCGTAGGCAACATTCATAGCAGTACTGTAACAGTAAACATACAAGGCACTGTGGCCCCTCAACATACTAGAGCAGAAGGAGAAAATAAAAAACATTGTCGTTTATCAAGTGCTGAAACTTTGCTTTGTGCACAACAATCTAGTTAAACACTGTAACAGTCACCTCTTTCCAACCTGAACTTGTCAATCTCCACTTTCACCTTTCACTTTTACATTCTTCTTTTGTTATTGGAGATTCACATTCTTCAAGCATATCGCCCCCTACTGGGCAGGGAGAAGAATTTATAGTAGAAAAGGACTTAAATATATATCTGTTTCTCACCTATCATATCACTTCTAAAGATATGGATTAAAACACAGGAGTCATATGGATTACTTTTATGCTGCCTTTGTGTGCTTTTTGGAGCATCACAATTTTAACACTCATTCACTTGCATTCTATGGACCTACAGAGCTGAATTATTCTTCTAAAAAGCATAATTTGTGTTCTGCAGAAGAAAGAAAGTCATATACATCTGGGATGCCATGAGGGTGAGTAAATGATGAAATAATTTTTAGGTGAACTACCCCTTAAAAGATGTCTGGGACTTGCCCAGCAAAAATAAAAAGCTTTTTATCAACCACAGGACACAAAGTGCTCCCAGTGGCACTCGCTCAACTATGCACTGACCAACACTTCGAATAATAATTTATCTTCTAGCTGCTCACAAGCTCAATTTTACTATCTGTTTGTACAGCTGAAAGGAGAGGCAGCCTTTAACACCTGGGATACAATAAAAAAAAATCCCATTCAGAACAGTGCTGCATGCATTAATTCTGACTTTTGACTGCCAAACTAATTTGATCTGTACCAGTCTCTAATTATCATTAGATGACTGATGTTATGTCTTCAACTCTGAAAATTCGTAAATGGCAAATAATTTTGACCATTATTGATGGAATGTCATTAAAAACCTTTAGCTGGAAAGAGCTTCGAACATTCATCACAATTTCTTGGCTTAGCCCACGTTTTACAAACAAACACTCAGCAATTGTGTGAATTATCCTCAATAATGGATCCCTGAAAAAGATATAAATATATCTCTAAGAACAACAGATGTTGTGTTAAGAACTCAGGCTTTCCGTTGCTTAACATTATTCTCAAATAAAATAAAAAAGAAACATATTCTCAATGGCTTGGCAGATGGCAACTTTCAATAAAACAGTGTTTTTTTTTTTAAATCAGCAGGTACAGTTCATGAAATATTTTTCCTGAGGGTACTTGGAGAAAAAGAATCTTATGGAAAATATTATTTTGGGCTGTTGAACGTCAAGGGAAATTCCACCCAGCATGACAATTTACTTAACTCCTTTTTTAAAGAAATTCTCTGTCACCTCTGATTATATTGAGTAAAATGTATCAGTTACACATGCTATAGTCCCTATTTTAAAGAGGCCTCTCATTGTTAACCATTGACATTTGTGGTAGAGGTAGGCCTACAAATATAACATGCAGCGTCATTAAATTACACAGTGGATATATTTAATAAGACTATCAAAATGTTACATTTCAAATATATTGTGCTGTCAAGGCAGCCTGAAAATCTAACAATACATTTTTATTGATTTGCTTCAATGCTAGCGACTTGTTTTATCCTTTATAATCGATTACATTTAGTCGAATGACATTTATGGACTAATCTTAACTAATTTACTGTGGAAAAGCTAATTTTCATATTAAAACCCTCAACGTCCAGAGCCTAAGCTTAATAATTTAAAAATAAAGTGAATTCTTTGTGTTTTGCATTGCACAAACAGTAGATTCAGGTCTCAGCTGCTAACTGTTTTTCCTTCATTTCGGATATTTACATGCAACTTTGCTGTACAAAATGTGGAAATGGTAATTAAATTAAATTTTTCGTATTATATGCCAAATGGAACAAGTTGTTTCATCTCACTCTGAAATTCTTCAGGACCCCTCCATTACAAAGCACTGTGGTGTATTAGATGAATCTGCTTTGCACATGTTATGCTTGTGGTTCTAACCTCATCAGTCTGTAAGACCTTCTAATCATACAGCAAGCTAAAGTGGCTATTAACCACAGAGAGACTTAAAAAACATACAGACTCTCTCACACATAATGTTGTGACCAGCGGAAATGAGCTGCTTAGAACAGTTTTTGTAATGTCCATTGTGTAACTGTTCACAGTCTTTGTATTACAGTTAGTTCTGCCCTACACTAATCTTTAAGGAATAGTTCACACAAAAATGAATAATGTAATTCTGCCTATCATCTCCTTTTGTGTTTCATGGAAGTAAAAAAAGTAATACGGTTTGGAATTACCCAGTGGTGATTCTAGCTTGTATGGCGCCCTGGGCGAACCCCCCCAGGGGCCACCCGGGAGCATGGGGGGTCCATGCCCCCGGGTGGCTGCCCTGGGGGGGTTCGCCATACAAGCTAGAATCACCACTGGGTAATTCCAAACCGTCCATGCCCCGGGTGGCTGCCCATGTCACCCATGCCTAAATCCACCACTGAAATTATCTAAAGGTGAGTATGAATGATGACAGAATTTTCATTTTTTGTTGAACTATTCTTTTAATTCTTATGTTGTTGCCAATGTTTGCTTGAAAAGAAACAAACATTTAATTTTGAGCTGGATATTTTTTTCTTTTCTAAAATTGCACCTCCATATTGTTTTAGGTATAATGCAGAAGGGATATTTCCATCTTTTCCATTAATTTGGGAGTCTACAAGCTAAAAGCTGGTCCTGTGCAATCTGTCTCTGCACCAGAGACAAACCCATTAACATACTATAGATTTAGCATAATACCTGCACGTCACTGCGGAATCCATCATACACATCCGCCATGTGTGAGGAGGCCAAACTACAAAGCAGATGATGACAGTACTGTCTAGCATTTTTATGGCAAAGGGCTATATAATGTGAAAAACACTTCCTCCTCTGCACTAGGATACTGGAAGCCAAATCATGTGTCATGAAACATCACAGGCCTTAGAGCCTTAGGTAAAGGATGTATGGGGAAAGGTGAACTCACACCACCGCAAAGTCACCATAACCACTGTAACTGCTCAAAATAAAAGCGTTTTTCAAAGAAGGAGGGGGGATGGGGGAGGGCATATCTACTTAGTGGGACCTATCAACCATAGATGGTACTTACATGACAAACAGCACACAGTGAGGAAATGGCTAAAAAGTAGAACAGAACAAAAAAGATGGTTTCATTAAGGACAAAAGGAAACACATACACAAAGCTTAATTGAGAAATACATTACATTTATATTCCATTGTTGTCAACCATTATCCGGAATTATTTGGCGTGGCTGTAACTGTGACTAATTGTATAATTTATTGCTGATTTCAATATTAATCAGCTACAAAGAAGACTAAATTATCAAATTCATGTATCTCCATTAAGGTTTTGACCACACAGTTGTGTCATGTGGTGGCGAGAATAATCACAAGAGCATAAACATAAGTGATTGCAAGACCAAACTGGGGCCTGATCATTTGGAAATAACATCTGCGGTAACTCAAGACTCTGCAAAATCAAACTAAGGCTTCTTTAACTAAGACATATTAACATTTACATACAGTAGGCCGATACGTATAGTCCTTTAAAAATATTTAATTGATTTAGCCCAAATAATAAGGTATTTTAAGTAAGTCTAGGTATTATTCAGGATTAAAAATAGGAATTAAAAGGTAACTAGGCTTATTTAAGGCACTTTTTATTCTCTTATGCAATTGGTAGTCTAGGTAGGGAATTTTAAAATGTAGCAAAAATCCCCAAATAGACACTTGGAACAAAGGGGACTCTTTTCTGCATAGATTACGATGCTAAGACTGTGTTCATTTTAACTCTAACAAAAAGGTCTAATTTGAAGAATCCACAAATTTTTTAAAGAACAAATCTCAACAGCGGCTTCGCACCAAGAGCCAAATTATAAAAATAAACAGAATGTCCTTATGTCTTTTATTCCACATGTGCCCAGCTAATTGATGCAAAACATCCATTGCACATCCAAATCAATTGGCCAACCACTGACAATCAGTGAAATACAACATTGAACAGACTGAAAAAAATAAAAATAAATTATATATATATATATATATATATATATATATATATATATATATATATATATATATATATTGTTATTCTTGACTAACAAGCAGAGCAAGAAAGCTGGCTAATGGCTATAAATCCTAGTGTGGATATTTACTTGATTTGAATATAACCCATATTCACTGCAAAGTTTAGTTCATATAGGTGGAAATCATCCATCACACACATTAGCAGCCATTTATTTTTATTTCATAAAAGGTTACAGTAACAAAAGTTGCCTTGTTGCTCTTTCTGACTGTACTCTTGATATATATAGATGATCAGTCCAGACAGATTGCTGACCCACAGGCACAGGTCAAGTCCACGTTCATTGAGCAAGTGTTACATTTTGGAAACTAATTTGCTGGCACATCACTTCAGGTTTTCTGTGGTGTGAAACATGTTCCTGGAGCATATGTGGGTACAGCGGGGACTGAAGCTAGCACCTAAGAAAAGCCCCAGCCACTAGTACACATCAGGCGAGTTCTTTAATCTCATGTACTACCACAAAAGACCTTAGAAAAGGTTGGTTCTCTAGCAGAAGACAGACCTCAATAAACATCTGTTTTAAGTGTTGCTCCGATCATATATTCAGTATTTTTGTCTTGTTTTCCAGTAAAAAAATATCTAAACATCCTTAAAACAAGATGCATATCCTAGAGAAGCAAAATTACCTTGTATCCAAATAAGATATAATTGCCCTGATTTACAAAGACCCCAAGTAATAGGGGCTAATCTGCAATCTATCAAACTGCATGTGGAAGGGCATTTTGCAGGTGAGTTACAAAGAAGAACTGTGCAAATAACTACACGTGCAAATATATTGGACACACCCTCCAAAAAGAGGCTTATGTGTGTGCCAAATATTCACTCTCTTACAGTACGGCTCTCACTAAATAATAATAATAACTATTTTATTTTTATTCAATATGGCATTTATTCATACATTTATTTAAAGGATTATACAATATCATCATAAAATCCCTGCTATTTAACAACAGAAAGAGTATTTGATGAGAATACCCATGTACGACACTCTTTTCTTAACTCATAATTCACAAAGAAGAACATCATATTATGTAGGCTACACGTTAAGCCATTGCACCATTAATGTAAACTAAAACTAAATCTGAATTTCAAACCATGTTAAAGTTGTGCTCAAAGGAGACATGGAGGCTGCATGGGAGAGAACCAGCACTTGCTGCTCATTTTGCTGGAGCCAGACACACCTGTTCGACGTACTGGTGTGCACTGGCTGGCCCACTTTAATCGAGCACTGGATAGAAGCAACACTTAAAATATTTTTCAATATTATTTCACCAGTTAAAAACAATGTTTAAAACATTAAATGACATAATTTGGGTATTAATTGTTAGTAGGCTTTTTTTTTTTTTTTATCTAAGAGTTATTGGAGTTGTATGATGTCATCAGTTATGATATCAAGTTCTAAAATAACTGAATAAAACTTTTTTTTCATGAGAAACTATTTACCTTCACATTAATGTGTGTCTTCAGTGGGTGTTTCATGTATTCTCCATTCTCAAAGTTTCTTTTTGCCACACTGACAGCATGATGCACAGAGCAAATCAAATTAAAACCTGCCTTCCATTCATATTAATTTGCTCTCGTAGTTTGTATTTCTGAAATGACTTTCAGGCTTGATCACTTTGCTGGTGCAATATGTATAATTTGCATCAACACTGCCCAATATTATGCGCATTTGAAGGCACACCTATAAACTGCATATTCATCTCGGGGAAACACAAAAAATGGCTAAATGTAACTAAATTTTGTAGTACCTTACTATCTTTTAGACTTGTTTTGCCATTTTTGCTTTACCATTTTTGCTTTCTAGCAGGGTTTCCTTGCATCTCTATTGCTGAGTAATGCATGGTCTATGGTACACTTTCTGTTTTGGATGGCTTGTGCATACCCAATGTAAATCTGTGATCATTTTGACCATTTGTGTGTGCATGAAAAACATATAAGGCGTGTATAAGGTGAACATTTTCAGGGGTAAACAGTTTTCAACCAAAAATATTAATGTGGACTTAGGCTTGGACTGTTCGCTGTGCTTATGCTGACTAATTCAGATTAAAATACAGGGCCGGACATAGCATTTTAGGGGCCCTAAGTAGATTGTCAAAATGGGCCCCCCCACCTACAAACTACACCTATCCAAACACACCCAACATCATTAACTAAGCAAGTTTAAATTGTACAAATAAATAATTCTATTTATTCAAAAGGATAAAGCTTAAAAATGCTAAACAATCAACTGTACTTTATCAGCACAGGTATAACTTCTTTAGAAGTACAAAAAAGAAAAAAATTTAAACAAACACATATCACGTACAAATTAATATATTTAATGAAATTCTGTGCAAATTAATAAGAACTAATTAACTTGCCAAATGAAGGTGTAATAGGCAACAGTAGATGATACACTTACTGTAATTAGTGCCATATGTTATTTGCACCCTAGTGTATAATAAAACAGTATATAATCTAACGACATCAGCGTATGTAGTATGTGACAGAACTTAAATTACATCGTTGGCAATGGGAAGAAACACACCTGATGAGTCACGTAATGGTACCTTGTCAATGCTGTCTTTAATTGCCGAGCATGGCTTTAGAGAGAGTAGTCTCTTCAGGTCCAGCAAACGGGTAACCGAGTCGCTGCCATGACCCTCGCTTTCCATCGGCCCGTGAGATGCCGAGCCGCTGCAAAAAGCCACCAACCATGCGTTCCAGACCGGGAAAGGCATACGTGCACCAGTCCACCCCCTTCTCTGCACTGCCCAACCTTTAGTGAGCCCCTCGATCACAACGAGAATACTGCGTTTACTTTCAGTGATATCACAGTCCACTTAGACACTTTATTTACACCTTTCGTGTTCATTTTTATATAAAATAAATTACTTCTCAGTGGCATACACAGCCACTGACTGTACTTGCTTACATGGATTGATAAGGGGAGAATAGTGAACCTGGATCACCCATGCAATTAATCAGATGTCAACTAATGTCACTACATTAGATCTTAGGTTGAGGAAGTCAAATTCACATACTTATCTCTCCATGTATTTCTTCAAAGTGTGTAATATTTGTAATAGTTTTGACAGGTTCTATCAGACTACTGGCATACATATAGCTGAACTGTGTGCCCAGCACTATTTAAACTTATTGCAAATAATTATTTGGCTATATTGAACCCGTGGTAGGGGGGCTCCTGGTGGCCACGGGGGCCATAAGCAGCCGCGTATGCCACTTAATAGGCAGGACCGGCACTGTTACAATATATAAAGCTGATGTATTGTTAGACCATTCTCTGTGTTTAAAATGGCATGCTGCTGGCTGCCGAGCACCGTTATTGTGTGTGTGAATGATACAACTAGATAGAACTATCCAATTAGCTTCATTTAACACCTCATCTTCTGGGTCTTTGTGGGACAAGCAGCACAGGCCAAGTTATCTCCAATCAAGCTTACTATTACACGACTGTGTCCTGAAAAACAGGGCTAAAGGTCTTATTTCAACCTAAGTGAGCGAGGATTAACACACCAGTGCATATGTACAGTCTGTGTTCGCAGCAGGGTTTTACTTGGCTAGAGAGTAATGGCTCCAACCATCAATTTAGGAAGGGGTGAATTTGTGGAAAGTGGCATTTTTTAAAGGAGCCAAACAATGGACAAAGAGCATGGCTGTGGTTGTTCTGGGGGTCGAGGGAAGTGGTGAGGTGGGGGTGAGGGTTAGTTCGAGACTCCAGAGCCTGTCATAAGCACGCGAGGTCAGGACATCTGCTGACATTTACTGCTGGGCTCGGGCCAGGCTGCAGGTTTCAGGGTTCCTGCCAGGGCCTCATATCAGGCCTGCGTAAAACCACCAGGCTCCTTAGTCTCTCTGAAACTCACACTAGAATGCTCGGAACCTGCATGACCTTACGCTTTTGATCCAGGCCTAGTGGTGCAGCATTTATAAGGACACTGTGAATTGTAAACCTGCTGAGAGGGCATGAGCTGGTTTTCTACATAGCCTCAATGCTAAAACGTTTTGTGTATGTGTGTGTGTGTGTGTGTGTGTGTGTGTGTGTGTGTGCAATCTGTATGTTCAGATTTAAGCCAAATGCAGATCACTCCCCTTCTCTCTGCATGGACCTGATTTATTAGTTGTCTAAGGAAAAAAGTAATGCTTTCACTCATCTGTTTAATTCACATTCATCTTCAAGAAGTCACAGATGCAGAGAGAAAGAAAGTGAATGAGAAGGAGAGAGATGTTGAGTAAGGGAAGGTGAGGCATTCAGACAGTCCCTGGTCTATATTTAATCACATAAAGAGAACCTTACGTTTACTGTTGTCCGTTATTCAATGCACCCATAAGTCATTGTGGAGCCTCTTTTCACCACAATGGCCATCTTTCAGTCAGCCATCTCTTTCATTCAGGTTTTTCCCATTGCGTTGAGTCTCCAGTTTCACACAAGTCCCCTCAGTGCAAAACCCCTTCATTTGTTCAACTGTGATTTGTTGGCAGGATACTACTATGTCTACCTGTCAAATGAAGCATGGTATTTACTAGCCTATAACAGGGCAACAAAAGGGCAACATCTGATTAGCGTTCATGGCACAGTCTCCCTCATCCTTTGGTATTTTATTACCACAGGTGCAGGAGCATTCATTGATCAGATGCATGCTACAGGCAAAGCACGTCCTAATTGAAAACATCTTTATTTATACACCTGCAGGCACTAAAGGTTGTAGAGAGCACAAGGAGGGCTGAAAAGAGAGAAAGAGAGGGAGAGAGAGAAGGAGCATGCTTTGGAAACTGAGAGGGAGCCACTACAGGGATGAGATTCAATGTTTGTTTTGCTCAGCTATAGGTAACAGCAATCCAATTAGAGATTTTGAATTATAAAAATGTAAGTCGCCTGTCCTTCCCACTCTAGCATGAGCACTGAAAATGTCAGCATTGGTTTTGAGGATTTTTTGAAGCAGTGCATTGTAGTAAGTAAATCCAATGACTACCAAATATTAACAATAGCAATATATTAAAGGGATAGTTCATCCAAAACAATAAATTGTCATAATTTACTCATCCTCATGTCGTTTCAAACCCGTATGAGTTTCTTTCTTATGCAAAACACAAAAGGAACATTTTGATGAATATTCCAGTCTATTCATAACAATGGCAGTTGATAGCGACTCACTTCAAAGCTTAAAAAAAGCACCTAAAATTATCATAAAAGTAATCCATGTGACTCATGCGTCATTTTCCAAGTCGTCTGAAGGAATATGATAGGTTTTTGAGGGAAACAGTCTGAAATAAGTAACTGTTCAATGAAAATGTGGATATCCGTTGCGCTGTTATGAGAACTATGGCACGTGTTTTTATACGAGAAATTGCGTTGTTTTCAGCACTAAACAACTAAAGTTCTCTTATGCCTTCGGAAAACTTGGAATATGATGCACAAGCTGCATGAACTACTTTGCAATGCTTTATTGATTTTCCCCCCATTACATACACTACTTTGAATTCACATTGTTCTAACCAAACATCAGAGGGAGTGATAAATTAACAGTGTGCTCTACGAGGATAAGTCAACTTAGTTGGCTAGCAAAATCAGTCTTCGTGTATTTCAGCCATCGAATAGTCATTTATCTTTCTATGCTGCCCAAATTTTGACGTTCTTAACAAAATCCCAGATCTAACAAAATCATATAGCCTAGCCTAATAGCCATCCAGGATCATGTGATCATAAACGGTGACATTATTTCCTTAAAGTGACAATCGTCTGTTTACTTCACTAATAACCATGTGAAAAGGGATCTTCGTAAAGGGATTCCGTTGTTCAATTCCATTTGAAATGACACTTCAAATAATGTCTCCTCCCCACAATGTTCTTCAAGGTTGCAAAAATGCCATTTTGAATTTACCCTCAGTGTATGTACTTCCGTTAAGTGTTTTATTTTTTATTATTTTTATTTATTTTTTTACCAACATTATCTAAAGCCCCGTTTAGATTCAAATACATTGTTAAAAAAAAAAGTATTGTGGCCCTGGACAATTATTCAGTCCAAGGTCAATGATTAAGAATTCCAACAAATCTAAATATAAAATTTGAAAAAATTAAATAAAATAAAAAAAATAACGTTAAGGGAAATACAGAAAGCAGGCATAGGCCTAAACCAGTCAGAATTACAGAAGACTGTTCAGAATTTCCAAAAGAAACACTACGACTTTGTTGCGTGCAACTAAACCTAACAGAGTTGGACCTGATAGGTATAATAACCATGGGTGTGCATATGGTAATCTAGGATCAGAACTGAAGTGATAGGGCCCTCGTGTGGATGACCTAGGAGATGAGAAAGTTGGATGTGACAACCATAATTTGATTTTGAATCACATTTTGCTTGCATGAACTTAGTAACCAAGCGCCACAGTTAACATTTGCACCAGGACAATGACACTTTAACAGGTTATGTGGAAACATTATCAGATACATTTAGACAGTCATGTACATGGTATTTTCTTTTGAAAACTAGTAAGCCAAAGGAGCTTAAATTAATCTTTAAACCTTTGAGGCCTTGATCTTCTGAGGCCTTTACAATATGAGCCTCTTGCTAAAAAAGATACACTAAGAGCACAAGTACATATTATATTATATATTAGCCTGTTCATGGTTGGTCGATTTGTTTTGTATTAGTGATGAATGAGGTTTTCTTACATGTCATTAAGCGCTGATGTGGTTTGGAAGAATGCTTATTAAAATCATAGTTGGCTAGAAGGAATCAAAATTGGCACTGATAGATATTTACAGTACAAAGGCAATATCAAATGACATGCTTAAAGAGTTATTTTCTAACTTTTTCTTATTTTACTGTATTTTCATCTGAAAAAAGGCTTTTCTTTCTTTTTTCAAATTTTTTTTGTGTCTTATTTTACTTGTACTGAGACCCAGAACCTCTGGCCATTTTGACAAGCACTGAATGCCACAAAGACACGTCTGCAGGTGGTTAGGCAGGGGAGCTGCCACAACCAGCCCGAGAAAACACAAATATAGTTCTCCAAAAATGTCTCGCCTCACCAGACCAACTATGCAATCATCGTCCAAGATAGAGTCCAAGTTTACAAGCATCCCAAAAACTCCCACAAACATACATAAACACAACTTTTGCCTCTTTCACTGGAAAGGCAATGAAAGATTATATCTAACTCTAGGCCATATGTTTAGGGAACACATGAGCCATCAGGTGCATCTATAAAGTACATTCACGACATCCAAATATTAGTAGGGCTTTTAGCCAACTTAACTCTAAAAAAAAATCCAAGATTACTTGTTACCATCTTACACCATGTCCTAACCAGCTACAAATCACGACATGTGACAGGATAACCTGACGATTGCTTGCTTTCTATTCTGTGGCTTTGCGCTGGTTAGCCCCACCAGAGACTACAGGTAAAAGAGCCACTCAGCCTTCCCTGAACAATGTGTTTCCAATAATGTGCATATTTTAATTTTGTAGAACTTTTCCTTGCTCTGTAAATAAACAAATAAATTAAAAAGGTCTTCGTTTTTTTGTTTTCCATTTGCACAATTTAGCAAGGCTATAATTGCATGTCAAATTGTGATCATAAATCTGATAATAAAAGGCTTATTAAAAAGAAGAAAAAAAAAAAAGAGCCAATTACCTTTTAGATACAGACGTCGCCTGTCAGCTAACATGAAAACGTGCATGCACAAGGTGAACCAGCCTCAAAAATATATATATTTTTTAGCATGATCTGAGCTAAAGAAGCACAATTTATGATACCATTTTTGTCAGATTTTACTGCTGATTTTGAATATGTTCTTTGATTGTAACCTTTACCAACTGCTTTGGAGATTTCGGTCTTTCCCCATTCAAGTAGATAGGAGCTGTACTTTTATGTCTCTTGTTTACATAGAAAATAGCTGCCCAGCCTGCCCAAGAGCATTGCAAAGATGGCCGTCGTGTGGACTGACTTGCCTTGAAAGGGACTTTGTTCCTGCCCACTGTGAAATCTCACTGGTCCAAAATCGAGCTTCTCAGACTTGGACAGACACATTGCTTGTTGTTGGAATCTTATTGCATCACGTCTGGTTAGGACACGGTGTAACTTTCACTGAATTTCTTTGACATTTATGATGAGAGTGCATCATTAATTTATTCATTCTTCAAACTCAATGGGTGTCATTCATAAAACACAAGAAGAACCTATTACCATGTAACTCGCCATTGAATTGCATGTGACAATGTACTGTATACAAGAATGGTTTTATAAACAGTTTACACAAATGTATTCTTCTCATATTTTATGACTGAGGCACAATGCATTTACTGAAAAATGCTAATTCACATCCTCAAGTTCACATACTGGTGTGAAATCTGCCCCCTTTTCATGGTCACTACACAAATCCTTACTTCTGTTGGCTCATTGTAGCAAGCCTGGAGGCTTCGGCAGCTGCTTTCCTTGTCTCAAATTCCTCCCTCTCCAAACTGCTACCCTTGTGGCCCAGCTCCACCAGCTGGCGGGCCAGATCCTGACCCTGGAGGAGCAATAACACAGATCTGCTGAGCTGGTTAGGGAGGGACAATGTGGTTGAAACTGACTGAATAAAATGAAAATATTTGCAGTTCAACAATCTGCTGTGGCATTTCTGTATGAACAGGCCAGTGTATTTATGACACATTTGTGCTAGTTATGTGATCAGATTCTATTTGTATCCATCTGATTTTAGTATGCATGCCATTTATATGACAAAATGACTTGAACTATACTGACAGTTTCATGGCTCCCAGGATGTCACTGCAGCCTAGTTAGTGAACAGCACAATTTCCACATGATTTAATGAGATTCTTTATGCCCTAAAAAGTAGGACTTGCTTTCATGTGGCAATATGGCTTTGAGTTTGTAGAGAGGTGCTTTCTAGAAAATGTCTGGAAGGCCTTTTTTGCCTTTAAAGGCAAAATCCATTGGTGAAGGGTTAAACTCACTGTTAAAGGAATAGTTCACCCAAAAATAAAAATTCTGTCATCATATACTCACCCTCACGTTGTGCCAATCCTGTATGACTTTCATTCTTTCGTGGAACACATTTAAGATGAATATTAGGGACTGACAGGTTCATGGACTATTCACTTTCATTGCATCTTTTTCCATACAATGGAATTGAACAGTAACATCTTATGTGTTCCGCAGAAATTAGCCATACGGGTTTAGAACAACATATGGGTGAGTAAATGATGACAAAATAGGAGTGCATTTACAAATACAAACAGAAAGTGAAATATATATATATATATATATATATATATATATATATATATATATATATATATATATATATATTTGCAAATCCTGCTTAGGTCTACTGGGGGCCAGAGTCAATTTTCCAGGGCTCTTGCATTCTAGGTGTCAAATATTTGTTCCATGACTTATCTCTCAAAAAATTTGTTCTATATTATAACCCATTGTGTAGCAAAAATCTCTAAAATTTTATTAGAAAATACATAAATAGATACAATAAACACTTACCATTCGAGCAAAACCTTGATTGCCCTCATTTACTGTAGACAGCACTATGCTTTTTTTTTTTTTTTTGGAAGCATGCGTGTTAAACCGTGTTGCTGACAAGCAGGACAGAAGCACCACATCGCCCTCTACCGTTGCACTGCTACACATACACTAGTTCCTCTCTTGTCTGTCTGTAAACATTAAGCCTTTATTCCCCCACACTGCAGACTATTCACACCTTCTCATAGAAAGATGCTGATATAAGGTTCTCATGCACATTAAATCCCACAATGTTTGTCTTTACCGGTCAAGGGTGTTAATAAACTCTTTTCCCATAACACGTCAAATGGTCACGTTTTGCATTTAGGTGGTGGAATTGTACCTATTCTTCTCGGCTGTAAACCAATCATCATCCAATGAAAATCGCTAAGCTCCGCCCATCCGCCAAGAAGCGTAAGTTTGTTTGTAGTTTGTCTACAGTGCTGTTTCACAGAGATTAAAGTATTATTTATTTCACACTTTTTATTTTATTTTATTTAATCTCTAGTCTTATGCAACCTCAAAAGGCAGACTGTTCTGTGTCTACAAAGGGACAAATGTTACTTATGTTGTTAAACAACTATTCTTTAACAACATTAGTTTAACAACATATAACAACATTAATTTGTCCCTTTAAAATAACTCTCATCTCTCAAAAAAAAATGTAAAGCTTTTGTTTTCGAAACTTTATTATTATTATTATTATTATTATTATTATTATTATTATTATTATTATTTAATTCATTAAGCTACAGAAGAGGTAGCACTGCATATATTATTACAAAACTTATTACATATTATTTTACAATCATTTGATGGGAAGCATTGCAAGTGGTATAAGAATGGATGCCCATCTGTTTTCAGCATGTAGCCTAACTTTCAATTGCTTCATGTGGTCTGACACTTAAATCTGGTGTAGCCTTTCCATCCAATACTACAGTTACATGTCCCCCTAAAGGAACTGTTGATTTCTTTCAGTTGCTTCCTTGGTTAACATCACACATTATATTTAGAGAGCCTGCATCATACTTGATGATGTTACAAATTGTAGGCTTGTAAAGATCCCCAAATCCCTCTTCTAGAGTCATAATGGTTGTAAAAACAGTGAGGGTAATTCATAATTAACAACAAACATTAATTATTAATGTTTTTATATATATATATATATATTTCATTATGCAGTCTTAAAACATTTTTTTTCAGAACTTTTTCTGTTGTGGCTTGCTTTGTTATTTGTCACCTTATTAAAAAACGATTTAAAACATAAGATGGTAAAACAGATGCTTATGCTTTGGTAAATCAGGCCCAAAGTGCACTTCGGGTCAAGTTAATCATACTTAACCACTAGATGGCAGAGCTCTTTTAACTTTTCATAAAGCAGTTCTTCCTGCGAAAAAGTTCTCTGAAAGAGCATTCAATGGGTCTTCACACTTATATATTACTCTTAAAGAAATGAATTGTAATTAAAAATACAAAACAGTATGTATATAATCATGAGCACTCTCATGAGATGAAGACTCCAGTCATATCAGTAACCTTATAAAAGCTGGTTTATTCTACATAGAGAGGGTCCCCTCATTGGGGCTGCCATGTTACAATCACATGACCAGCCGAATACTACTCACTTAATCTCAGTAACTGCCCTGTTATTGGATACTTTCACTCTCAGATTAATTTAATCATGGCATATTGAATTTATACAACAGAATCTGTAATTGAAAACTGTTGATTTTGAAATTAAATTTCATCCACAAAGCTAGGTGTCACTGTAAGTCCAAGATGACTAGAGCTGCAACAATGAATCGATAAAATCAATAATTATCAATAATGAAAATCATTGACAAGGAGCATGAAGTAGTCAGTGACGTCACTTTACAGTAGTGCAATATGTGTTTGCATGATAACTCGTTTGACGGAGATAAGTTGAAGCGGAAAAAACACAACCCAAGTTGTCCAACACATGATAGCACTTTATAAACATGTCAAAAGAGATCAGAATAAGAGTGCAGTTTCATGTGTAGCGGTTGCTGCGTCAGGTGCGTTGACAGAATGCTTGTGCTGTTTGATGCACTTGAAAGTTGTCTCTCTCCAGCACATTTTACTGCTATTTTATATGTTTTATAATGTATTCATGTTATAATTTCAAAATCAGGCACGTATTTCCATTTAACAAAACTGTTTACCACACCTTTACCACAAGCGTGTCTCTGTTAAACTTCACTAAACAAGCGAGCGCACACATCCACGTCAATCAAACCGGTTGCGACAGAGAATGGGAGCGCAGTCATTTTAATTAAACTGTGCTTTGCAGTTTAGTAATCGTGTAACATACATCGATGCAGCTTTCATGGATATCACACCGATGTCTCAGAGGTCAAAGTGTGCTGGTTTTAATGTGTTTAGATGGTTGGTTTCCCCTTATCATGTAAGCGCATGTAATATAATGATCATCAACGGGATGAGACTTCAGCGCTAGAGTAAATCTGCACTGCATTTACAGATGATTGTATAATAATGCTAAGGGTCCTGATATTTGATAGTTATCAAAATGCCAAATGTAAAGTCTGATTTCACCAGTAAATATGGCATATATTATTTTACTGGATAAGCATAAGCTAACATTAAAATGTATTTTTGAAAAGAATAGTTTAAAAACATGCAATCAATGACAATGCTATTTTAAAAATTACTGTATTAATTTAAAATGCTTAAAATGTATGTAATCAGCATATACATATAACATAATTATGAATTTTTCAGCTGAGCAGAATTATTAATATTTCTATTCTGGTGTCACCATTGCCCTTTGCTGGGCTGATTTTTAGTCCCACTCTATTCCCGATGGATTTTTTTGCACTTTCTGTGTTCATTACAAGCAGTGTTGGGCAAGCTACTCAAAAAATGTAGCAAGCTAAGCTACAAACTACTTAACAGAAAAATTTGTTAAGCTAAACTAAAAGATATACTTCAGAGAAAGTAGCAAGTTACACTACAAGCTACACACCAAAAGTAGCTTGCTACATTTAAGCTACATTTAAGCTACTTCATATTCATGTGTGCGAGCACATCTAGGCAATAACAATGTGATATCTGATGGTATCAGATGGTAATACCATGGTACTTTGAGAGACAATTACCATATTTATGTACCATTCTGTAATTGCATGGTGCTTCAAATTACTTCAAAGAATACCATGTTACTACTATCGTAAATTGAAATATGATTACCATATTCATATCCTATTGTATTTACATGGTGCTTCAAGGTAATGGTACATGCCCCAAAACATGGTAATGCCATGGTACTTTTTTAAGTGTTTTTGTGCAGGCTAATATGTGTATTGATACTCTGTTGGTTGGAAAATGTATTTACCTGCAGAACCTATCATGTGTGACCAATTCATTTTAAAGAACCGACTCAGATGAGCGATTCATTTGTGATCAGACATCTTTAGTTTTGATTCAAAACTAGCGATAGTAAACACCGGACATGATGTAGCGGTGTAGCTTTTGTCAACGCTACGCCACTACCTAGTCAAAAATATAGCTTCGCTACTGAAAAGCTACTTGATTTAAAAACTAGCAAAGCTAACACCTCGCTACTCAGAAATGCAGTTAAGCTAATAGCTTCACTATATTTGTAGTGAAGCTACTGCCCATCACTGATTACAAGTTAAGCTCAATCGACAGTGTTTGTGGCATAATATTGATTACCACAAAAATGTATTTTAACTTATCCCTCCTTTTCTTTAAAAAAAGCAAAAATCATGGTTCCAGTGAGGCACTTACAATGGAAGTGAATGGGGGTCAATGTTTTTAATGTTAAAATACTTTTTAAAAAATATAGCCACAAGACAAATGATTGTAGTGTGATAAAATCGTTTACTAACCTTTTCTGTGTAAAGTTAGAGCCAATTTTACAACTTGGTCACCATGACGATATAATGTCAACAAACTCTAAAATGACTGTAAAAATTACGATTTAAACAACTTTACTGCTCAAATAATGCACAAGTTTTAACAGAAGCATGTGCTTTTATAAAATTATAAGCTTCACATTTCTGTGTTTAAACCCTCCAAAAATTGTCCCCATTCACTTCCATTGTAAGTGCCTCACTGTAACCTCGATTTTTGCTTTTTTTTAAAGAAAAGAAGGGATGAGTCGAAATTAATTTTTGTGGTAATCAACATTATGCCACAAATGCTGTCGATTGAGTTTAACTTGTATTGAACCTGGAACATTCCTTTAATGAACAGTAATTTGTTAAGTTTACTGAGTAACTGTTTTGCATATGTCCTAAAAGTTAGAATAATAACAGAATTGTTCTTATACTTTTCATGATTCAGGCTTTGTTTAAAGTTTTGTGGGAGTATAGAATTGTGAATTTAGTACCATTAATAGAACAGAATCCTCACGGTCTTTATCATTTGTTTTTTTGTTTTTTTTTAAAATAACATTATCAGTAAAATACAGGAAATAAACTTTTTTTTTTTTATCCAATTCATACATTAATTGAAGAAATAATCAAAGATTAATCGATTATCAAAATATTCATTAGTTGCCATTCTAAAGGTGACACAAACAAAAAAGTTACTGAGTGCACCTTTATAACAGCTGAAAAATTGGATGCCCACTTTTAGCAAAAGACAATGTTCAAAGACTTGCCAATAGAGGTCTTTTTAACTTGTTTGATTAGACACTGTTGTAAACCATTTTCTGGTGGAATGTGTGACCTCCACCAAACTCAGACTTTACTACTTGGATCATCTCAACAGATTAATGGCAGAAGTCAGCAATTACATCCATTTAAATTAGGGATATCCCGATACCATTTCTCTGAGAACGAGTACGAATATGGATACTTTTTTTAGTATTCGCCGATACCACACCACTTTGTTCGGAATGTGGAATCAGACACTCCTCTACTTCACTCCCGACACTGTACATGCACAATATGGAGCACAAGAGATTTTGGCCCTAATGTTAATGGTTCCAGGAGTATTCAGTGTATCCGAAGTATTCTCATCCATAATACAAAAGCCCAGGAGCCTTTACTGAGAAACATGTAATTCCCTTTATAACTTGTGTGATTGTTGGCTAATTGTTGTTTCATGACATACAGTGGACAAGGACCTCAGATCACACTCGGAAATGAGTAAACAGGTCGTTTTTAATGTTTTTGTAGAAATATCTTTGTCATTTAGACACACGATTAAGTTGTTTTTGATGTCACACAAGTAAATGTAATAGTGAAATGTTTTTAGAAATAGATTAAAGCTAATTGTTGGAGCTTTCAATACAGAGGGATTCTACACAGTTTCAGATGGTACTGCTGGACATGGTTATAGGAATATATTGTTAAGCATCTTACCACGACTGTCTGCCATTTGATACACTTATAACTAGAGCTCTTTAAAGACAGAGCAGTCTCACAAGACATGTATCCCTCTTCTGTGGAATGCACTGGGGGTCATGACAAGATTTTTATTCTGCGACAGTCATCAGTTAGACTGATAGTTTTGATCGGCAGTTTTCAAAGACAAGATGTTGGGCATTGTTCAACATGGAAAAATATGGACCCTCTCAAGCAGTTTCAGTTTAGAAACATTCAAAACATTCATTCTGATGCTGTTTTTCTTGTATAGTTGTTGGTTTTACATATATTTAAACATATTTACAAATAACCATCACAAACTTTATAATCTTAGGAGTTATAAAACTGTTTGTGCAAAAAAGCTTGTACATACAGACATACATTGTATAAATACAGTGAGGTATAATATAAAATTGTAGATATATTTTGTAAAATCATTGAGGTAAATCAGGCTAATCCTCTTGTGAAGCAAATATAGTTCAAATATATATTATTTTTGGGATGCATGGGAAGTTTATTCCATTTATCCACATCTGAAAATGTCTCATGATTGGGTCATTTAGCCCTCCAGTATGATGTACATGACGACTGGAATGCTCATGTCAGAGTTAAGCAAACAATTCACCTTGAAGAGAGGACTTTGGCAATTTCAGGCAATAAACGTGTCCTTGCTTGACATTTTTTCAAGATTAGTCCATGTTTAAGATGGCACCAACCTATCCGAATCTAAACTTCGGCCAGTACTTGACTATTTGTCGATTCCTTTTTCCAGTGTTGACTGTGACTTTTGATATCGAGAGCTTTGATGGCTGTGGAGGTGGTTCTTTGTCCTTCTCTTTGTCTGTTATTGTGAAACCTTGCTCAGTCCTTTCATGCAGGCTCATCCTGGGAAGAAAATGTGTAGACACGTGTTGTGACTTCACTCTCGGACTGGACCCCATTTTTGCTTTACCTCTCTTGTTTAGTGCCACAAACCACTCTCTACCAGTACGATGATTCTTGTGGATCACTGAGGCATACGTGTTGTAGCTGTTCTCCTGAAATCTCTCCCTGAACTTGCAGTCATCTGTGAAGCTTTCCTGGGGAAAAAGAGGTAAAGATCAGCCTGACACTAATACGCCCAGGTATGTTAATCATTACCCAAGACATGTCTTCAGTCTTGGCATTCAACACAGCGAGTGAGTGATACTAGAAGAATCCTGCAATGATTTTTTGTGTACTTCAGCTGGAGCACAGATGGAATGAAGTTTACTTAGTGCAAGGTTTCCTCTACTATTTTTTTTTTACTATTGTTTAAATACAAATGTTTTTACACATTTGATCAGGTATTCAGCAGTCTTGTGAGTCTAAATATAAAATAAAATAAATACAATAATAATAAAAAAATTTAAACACTCTTAGTTCAGGTAAATAGTTTGTAATACAGTAGTAGAACTACCACAGATAAAAACATATAGTTCTACTTATTGTCATTTTATTATGTCAAGTAATGAGATAATAAAAACTGGGGTGAATGTCTAATCTAATATTTAAAATTACATGAATTTTGCACAGGTTTGATAATGATAGTACTGACACCTAAAAAACAAAAAATAAGTGGAAACACTTTAAGGTTCACTTGTTAAAATTAGTTAATGCATTAGGTATCATGAAATAACTATAAACGATGACATTTCACATTAAACAGTATTTTATGCATTTTTTAATCCTGGCTGTTGTTCATTTTTTTTTTTTTTAAATACTATGCTCATTGTTATGCTAGTTCATAATCCATTAACTAATGTTAATGTATACAAATATTTATGTGTAGAAATTAACATTAACCAAGAATTATAAATGCTGTAAAAGGGGATTTCATGGTTAGTTCATGTATATTGTTGTGTTAACTAATGTTAATAAATTTAACCTTAAAGTGTTACCAAATAAGGATCTTCCACCCATAACATGCATTATATTTTTACCATATGTACGAACAGAACAAATTTAAAACTGAACTGGAAAGGAATTTGACATTTGAGCTGTTTTCTGTTTGACTGTATGTAGCCTATTGTAAAATATACTGTGAAGCTCTAAACTAAAACAAATGAGAAGCAAGCTCTATATAACAATTAAATGGAGGTAAGCCACTTTTGTATTGTGCTTCAATTTTACCACAGCAGTAGCCAGAGTCACAGCACATCAATAAAGCGTTAACTATTTGGGCACACAATAAGTAGTTACCATGCACACACTTTGTAGGATGCCACATTAGCAGCTGCTGGAGAGAGAACACTTTGTGGCCTGATTGAGTTAGCGCCTCATAAAGAGAGCTAATGAAAAGCAGCATGCAGATTACAGACAATGAGCCATGGAAAAGAGCATTGAGAGGGTTACAGAATAATTGCAAGTCTTACTTTTATCTCCCAGCTCAAAGTCATCAAAACCAACTTTCCAATCAAAGACTGCGGTGACTGACAGAAGCAGAGCTTCCTTTGTGTGAGCTGAAAACTCATTAGGCTATGAAATAACTTTATCCATCCTGGGGACACGAAAGCAGGTCAGATGCTGTTTTGTGGGCAATCTTTGGTTATGTACTAATTGGGTTGGGTTTCACAAATGCAGCCATATCCTGAAAAGACCAGAGCTACATTTGATCTCTTTTATTAAATGTTTTTAAAGATCTGACCAAAGCTCAGGCAGTCCAGACAATCACAATAATTTGATATAATCAAAACTAGAAAGTAGTCATGATGTAGCATAAAGATAAAGCTTCTTCATCAGTGGTCTATTATTGATTCATGTACATTATAATTTAACCAAACTGCTCTCTGAATGTGACTTTGGTCTCCTCTATAGGTGTATAGTTCAGGGGCGTAGCAGTCATTTTAAAAGTGGGGGGACACAGCTGTCAGTAGGTGGCTCGCACAGACCCAACACTTACAGTGCAGTATTAATATATTACAATATATATTAATATATAAGTATTATATTAATATATATGTATGTATTATTTTCTTTTAATATTTGTAGGGTTTTAAAGATCCAAGAATGGCAAAATAATTGCTAAATTTGGCAAAATTAGCTAGAAAAATAAAGGGCATCTTGTGGAGCACTTGCTTCTGTTACACACATGACAATAAAAGACTGAGCACAAGCTGGTCCTGAATAAATTATTTAATCAAGTACAATAATGACAACTGTGCATGTGCACAATTTTATGTTTTACTCTGTGCTTTTTGGGATTTAAATGTATCCAAGTGGCTCCAGTAATTTGACTACGTTCACCAAAATTCGTTCAGATCCATTTAATGATTCAGTGGCCATTTTTGGTGATGCCAGAAGGTGGTGACAAATGAGTGTCTTGTGTGAAATTAGTTAGCCACTGAAACAATGATCAAAAGAACATTTTAATCCTTTAAAAAGTGTATGTCTACAGACCTACAAAGAAAGTTTAGTAGAGGTTTTAAGCATTATAAGAACAAAGCAAATCTATCATTTCCCTATAGTTTGTGAGCTGCTGAGCATGACTTTTATCAAAAGACAACAATAATACTTGTCTTATAATAATTATGAGTTTCAATAACGTCCGTACGTTTTCATGTATAAAAAAGTGTGTCTACACATTCACTTCAGTAAAATGCCTAAGTGTTCTAATAACACAGCAGATCTATCTTTTTTCCTATAGTTTGTCGACTGCACACCAACATACAGGTAAAAAAAACAGGTGCTAATATTAAAAATAGCTTTTCATATTTAACACCGATCTAGTAATCTGCTTAAATTGGTAAAAAGAACCGATCAAACTATTACCTCACAAACATAATGTAAAAAGCATAGCTTAATGAAGACTCATGCGCTGATTTAAAAACTCCACTTACAACGTGTGCTTAAAAGAAGGATTGTCCTTTTTTTTTTCCCTGCAGTGCATTTCACATAATGCTGCCAATCAAGAACAATATGCCAATAAATAACTCTCGTTTGTGTGTTCCTCATCTCTAGATGATTAATTTCGATCAACATGGTTGAAAGGAACCAAGCCACGTTGATTAGACTGTCTGACTGATGGCCTATTACGTAAGGGTTGTTTTGGCTCATGAAACTCACCTGTGATTGGCTGGATGGTCGCTCAATCAGCCCAAACTAACAAAACGCAAAGAATACTGTATACAAATCCACAATTTGGACTCGGTATGGGTTTAGCTTGGAAAAGTTCGGGGACAAAAATCACCTTTTTGAAGAGTGCAGAGGACAAGTCCCCTACATCCCCGCGGCTGCTATGCCCTTGGTTTATTTGACTTCATCTCTAACATCTATTTGATTGTTTGCTAGTCATAATCAAGCAGGCTGTCATATCTTTCTAAGTTAATGAACTTTATGGTAAATTTAAACATATACTGTCAATGAGTCTATGTAAGTAGCATGTACACTGTAGACTATATCAATAACTCTACACGGCCACCATTATTATGAATTTTGGCCTCACTTTCTAAAAATACATTTGGTGGGAAAGTATATCATGAATTTAATGAGGGCAAGTCCCAAGCAAGAGTTCTTGCATAATTTCCCAAACATTGAAATAATAAAACTGTTCTGGTTTGCTGAAGAGTGCAGCAAAGCAGAAAATGATGCCATTACAATATTTTCTAAACATGCCATTCACAACTTGAACTGCCATAACTTCAAAGGGACGCTCTGCTCTAAATGCTGTAATTTGCCCCAAATACATCTGACGTTTGTTTAATTAGGGTACATGGTTTTTGTCTTCTGGAAGTGGCTGATGACCTCAACAGCAGCAGTCAGCTGTTGAGGATACACCCTTCTATGACTAATTTTTGTGTTGTTTTAATCTGTGTGATTCACACTTGAATTCATTTAGCAGTTGCTTTTAATCAAAAACAACTTACAAATGAGGAATATAACATAAGTGATCCATCTTACAATGGAAAAAATGTGCTTCATGTGGTAACATCTAAATTAACTGGTTTTATTCTAGTCAGAAATATTATTTAACCCTTAAATGCATGGGAATTTTCCCAAACACTCATATATTCTGGTCTTTAGAGACCTGGCACTTATATCATTCAAAAATTGATTAACAAAATGCCCAGATAGTGTAACATTTTCAAAATATTTTCAATAAAATTAGATAATAATAATATTTAAAAAAACCTGATATATTTTGATGTTTTATTTTTACTAAATCAAAGAGAGAATGCAACAAATCTAGAACAGGATTCATTACTTTCACACCGAAATTTCATGAGATGCAAGTGGCTGTCAAACACATATTGACCTACACATAACACATAATCTACACATAAGATACACATACTGTAAGCTACACATAATGGAACATATTCCATTAGATTACTCAAGGTCAGTAACGTATTCTAAATACTTTGAATTTTCACTTGTTTTGACTATAAAAACTCTGCCAGTACAGTAAGACAAAATACACATGTTAAACATACATTCTCTGAAAAACCTAAATATCTTATGCAGTGTTGTTTCTAAAACAAGATAAATCAAATTGATCTTGTTTTAAGGATTTTTAGATATTTTTACAGGAAAACAATACAAAAATTATTATCAAGAATACGATTTTTGCCCTAATATCAAAGATCTTACTAGAAAAAAAGAAATTATGATCCAACGTGAATTTTCTTGATAAAAAAATAAGATCGTGCCTGGTAACATGCATGTAAAATGGCTAGAAATAGCATTTTAGCTTAGCGTAAAGCTGACAGTTTACACAAGGTTTATTTCTATTTCTTCTGCTCCAAACTTACTTCAAACTTACTTCTCTGTCTGCTCGTATGAATGTAACACATCATAAGAAAGTGTTTCACCGCTGTTCAAATGCACTTTGGATCGCATCATTTATATGTATAAATGTTTTCCATCTGAAAGGACTAAATATTAAATGAAACAAATGACAATAAAATGCAAAGTAATCTCTTCAGTAATCAAAATACTTTTTGAATGTAACTGTATTCTGATTACCAATGATTTAAACTGTAACTGTAGTGGAATACAGTTATTTATATTTTGTATTTTAAATACATAATCCCATTACATGTATTCCATTACTCCCCAACCCTGTGTACATGCATATGAAATACTGATAATTCACCATTGTTGATAATTCACTGTTGCACAGAAAGTCAACATGATATAGTATTTACAGTATTTGTATGAATATAGCACTCACTTCACCTGTAATAAACAAAAATGTATATACTGTCATAGTAAACTTAAATAGAAATTAAATAATCATAAAAAAGATAATTTATGGTAGTGCAAAAAAAAAAAAAATACTGACACACTTATATACCTCGGGTCTCTAATGACCCTATATACTTTTGGTACTTAAACAATTATTTATATATAATATATAATATATATATATATATATATATATATATATATATATATATATATATATATATATATATAATTTAAGCAATATCACACAAGCAAGAGTGTGATATGGCCCTACATCAGCACTGCTGTGATTTGGCCACGTGCCTACGGCAATCACAGCAGTGCTGATTTAGGGCCATATAGCACGATTGTGAGTGTGATATTGCTTATGTACAACAGTTCAATGAACAAATACATTTTAATAAATTAGGAAAAACTGAGTACGGTCACGAAAAACGCATTTGTGCATGGAACTACTTTCTTTCACGACGGATCAGAATCTGCCATTGCTAGTTCAAACCAAATTATGTGTCCAAGCCTCTTAAAAATGTCATGTTAGAACTAGTATAATGGCTTGGACTATGTCTAACATGTTATTGGAGAAACAAGAATATGTGTGTGTGTGTGTGTGTGTGTGTGTGTGTGTGTGTGTGTGTGTGTTTGAGAAAGAGAGAGATATGGAGCGTGTGTTTCTCCCAAGCAGACATGCTGTAGTGTGTTAGTCAGCTTTCTGGAGACAATGTCATTTTAGTGAAATGCATCCAATTTTCTCAGTGTAAAATAGCCGTCTAAGTGGGGGTATTCCTCCTATTTCGCGGTAGCCGGTGCACAAGAGTCTTTCACTATAGAAACCGCAATGTCCTCTGCTATTTTAAACTGTATTTTCTATCCAATGTGGAAACTCTGGTAAGAAGTAAGCACCTTGAGTTTGTGTAATTAATCAGACTGTTGTGTCTCTCAGCTTTGATGAGCATTAATCCTGAAGTTGTTATTTTAAAGCTGTTTAAAGCTATTTCCTAGCTTTAGTAGTGTAGTAGTAATATGAGCGATCACGGAGCGCTGATGAATATAAACAATGAGTAACGCTGACTCACTTCATGTCACCAACTGGCTCATATTACACACAAAAATGGTCTTTTGCCACCACCTGCTGGCTAAAATATATAATGTCACAAAATTACATGTAAAGTGACAGATGGCTCTTAACAACATCTGCACTGCTCTTACACTTTAGTTTAGAACAGCACGAACACAAGCGGAGTGATACACACAGTGAAGCGTCGGAGTGCTGATGGTGTCAGACCATCAGTGCTCATGGAACGTCTCTCATCCAGTCAGATTCGAGGACTGGAACTAACTGTTGTATAAATATATATACACACACTGGCTACCAGAAGTTTGGAATAATGTACAGATTTTGCTGTTTCAGAAGGAAATTGGTACTTTAATTCACCAAAGTGGCATTCAACTGATCACAAAGCATAGTCAGGACATTACTGATATAAAAAAACAGCACCATCACTATTTGAAAAAAGTAATTTTTGATCAAATCTAGACAGGCCCCATTTCCAGCAGCCATCACTCAAACACCTTATCCTTGAGTAATCATGCTAAATTGCTAATTTGGTACTAGAAAATCACTTGCCATTATATCAAACACAGCTGAAAGCTATTTGGTTCATTAAATGATGCTTAACATTGTCTTTGTGTTTGTTTTTGAGTTGTCACAGTATGCAATAGACTGGCATGTGTTAAGGTCAATATTAGGTCAAAAATGGCAAAAAAGAAACAGCTTTCTGTAGAAACTCGTCAGTCAATCATTGTTTTGAGGAATGAAGGCTATACAATACTTGAAATTGCCAAAACACTGAAGATTTCATACAAAGGTGTATACTACAGTCTTCAAAGGCAAAAGACAACTGGCTCTAACAAGGACAGAAAGAGATGTGGAAGGCCCAGATGTACAACTAAAGAAGGGGCATATATATATATATATATATATATATATATATATATATATATATATATATATCACTATTTATAAGAGAGAGATTGAGGAATACTAAAGAGGTGTGGGCACAACTCCAAAAAATGAATGAGATACAGGGGGTGGATCTCTAAAGACCCGAGGTATGTGTTTAAGCATTAAAAGAATGTTCCGGGTTCAATACAAGTTAAGCTTACTCAGCAGTGTTTGTGGCATAATATTGTTTACCACAAAAATGTATTTTGACTCATCCCTCCTTTTCTTTAAGAAAAGCAAAAATCTTGGTTCCAGTGAGGCACTTACAATGGAAGTGAATGGGGGCCAATTTTTGAACGTTGAAATACTCACTTTTTTAAAAGCATAACCACAAGACATAAACAAAATGTGCAGGGTTGGGAGGTTTACTTTTGAAATGTATTCCACTACAGATTACAGAATACATGCTGTAAAATGTAATTTGTAATGTATTCCATTAGATTACTCAAGGTCAGTAACATATTCTAAATACTTTGGATTACTTCTTCAGCACTGATAGATTTTTTCACTTGTTTTCACTATAAAAACTCTGCCAGTACAGTAAGACAAAATACACATGTTAAACATACATTCTCTGAAAAACCTAAATATCTTATGCAGTGTTGTTTCTAAAACAAGATAAATCAAATTGATCTTGTTTTAAGGATTTTTAGATATTTTTACAGGAAAACAATACAAAAATTATTATCAAGAATACGATTTTTGCCCTAATATCAAAGATCTTACTAGAAAAAAAGAAATTATGATCCAACGTGAATTTTCTTGATAAAAAAATAAGATCGTGCCTGGTAACATGCATGTAAAATGGCTAGAAATAGCATTTTAGCTTAGCGTAAAGCTGACAGTTTACACAAGGTTTATTTCTATTTCTTCTGCTCCAAACTTACTTCAAACTTACTTCTCTGTCTGCTCGTATGAATGTAACACATCATAAGAAAGTGTTTCACCGCTGTTCAAATGCACTTTGGATCGCATCATTTATATGTATAAATGTTTTCCATCTGAAAGGACTAAATATTAAATGAAACAAATGACAATAAAATGCAAAGTAATCTCTTCAGTAATCAAAATACTTTTTGAATGTAACTGTATTCTGATTACCAATGATTTAAACTGTAACTGTAGTGGAATACAGTTATTTATATTTTGTATTTTAAATACATAATCCCATTACATGTATTCCATTACTCCCCAACCCTGTGTACATGCATATGAAATACTGATAATTCACCATTGTTGATAATTCACTGTTGCACAGAAAGTCAACATGATATAGTATTTACAGTATTTGTATGAATATAGCACTCACTTCACCTGTAATAAACAAAAATGTATATACTGTCATAGTAAACTTAAATAGAAATTAAATAATCATAAAAAAGATAATTTATGGTAGTGCAAAAAAAAAAAAAATACTGACACACTTATATACCTCGGGTCTCTAATGACCCTATATACTTTTGGTACTTAAACAATTATTTATATATAAATATATATATATATATATATATATATATATATATATATATATATATATATATATATATATATATATAATTTAAGCAATATCACACAAGCAAGAGTGTGATATGGCCCTACATCAGCACTGCTGTGATTTGGCCACGTGCCTACGGCAATCACAGCAGTGCTGATTTAGGGCCATATAGCACGATTGTGAGTGTGATATTGCTTATGTACAACAGTTCAATGAACAAATACATTTTAATAAATTAGGAAAAACTGAGTACGGTCACGAAAAACGCATTTGTGCATGGAACTACTTTCTTTCACGACGGATCAGAATCTGCCATTGCTAGTTCAAACCAAATTATGTGTCCAAGCCTCTTAAAAATGTCATGTTAGAACTAGTATAATGGCTTGGACTATGTCTAACATGTTATTGGAGAAACAAGAATATGTGTGTGTGTGTGTGTGTGTGTGTGTGTGTGTGTGTGTGTGTGTGTGTGTTTGAGAAAGAGAGAGATATGGAGCGTGTGTTTCTCCCAAGCAGACATGCTGTAGTGTGTTAGTCAGCTTTCTGGAGACAATGTCATTTTAGTGAAATGCATCCAATTTTCTCAGTGTAAAATAGCCGTCTAAGTGGGGGTATTCCTCCTATTTCGCGGTAGCCGGTGCACAAGAGTCTTTCACTATAGAAACCGCAATGTCCTCTGCTATTTTAAACTGTATTTTCTATCCAATGTGGAAACTCTGGTAAGAAGTAAGCACCTTGAGTTTGTGTAATTAATCAGACTGTTGTGTCTCTCAGCTTTGATGAGCATTAATCCTGAAGTTGTTATTTTAAAGCTGTTTAAAGCTATTTCCTAGCTTTAGTAGTGTAGTAGTAATATGAGCGATCACGGAGCGCTGATGAATATAAACAATGAGTAACGCTGACTCACTTCATGTCACCAACTGGCTCATATTACACACAAAAATGGTCTTTTGCCACCACCTGCTGGCTAAAATATATAATGTCACAAAATTACATGTAAAGTGACAGATGGCTCTTAACAACATCTGCACTGCTCTTACACTTTAGTTTAGAACAGCACGAACACAAGCGGAGTGATACACACAGTGAAGCGTCGGAGTGCTGATGGTGTCAGACCATCAGTGCTCATGGAACGTCTCTCATCCAGTCAGATTCGAGGACTGGAACTAACTGTTGTATAAATATATATACACACACTGGCTACCAGAAGTTTGGAATAATGTACAGATTTTGCTGTTTCAGAAGGAAATTGGTACTTTAATTCACCAAAGTGGCATTCAACTGATCACAAAGCATAGTCAGGACATTACTGATATAAAAAAACAGCACCATCACTATTTGAAAAAAGTAATTTTTGATCAAATCTAGACAGGCCCCATTTCCAGCAGCCATCACTCAAACACCTTATCCTTGAGTAATCATGCTAAATTGCTAATTTGGTACTAGAAAATCACTTGCCATTATATCAAACACAGCTGAAAGCTATTTGGTTCATTAAATGATGCTTAACATTGTCTTTGTGTTTGTTTTTGAGTTGTCACAGTATGCAATAGACTGGCATGTGTTAAGGTCAATATTAGGTCAAAAATGGCAAAAAAGAAACAGCTTTCTGTAGAAACTCGTCAGTCAATCATTGTTTTGAGGAATGAAGGCTATACAATACTTGAAATTGCCAAAACACTGAAGATTTCATACAAAGGTGTATACTACAGTCTTCAAAGGCAAAAGACAACTGGCTCTAACAAGGACAGAAAGAGATGTGGAAGGCCCAGATGTACAACTAAAGAAGGGGCATATATATATATATATATATATATATATATATATATATATATATATATATATATATATATATATCACTATTTATAAGAGAGAGATTGAGGAATACTAAAGAGGTGTGGGCACAACTCCAAAAAATGAATGAGATACAGGGGGTGGATCTCTAAAGACCCGAGGTATGTGTTTAAGCATTAAAAGAATGTTCCGGGTTCAATACAAGTTAAGCTTACTCAGCAGTGTTTGTGGCATAATATTGTTTACCACAAAAATGTATTTTGACTCATCCCTCCTTTTCTTTAAGAAAAGCAAAAATCTTGGTTCCAGTGAGGCACTTACAATGGAAGTGAATGGGGGCCAATTTTTGAACGTTGAAATACTCACTTTTTTAAAAGCATAACCACAAGACATAAACAAAATGTGCAGGGTTGGGAGGTTTACTTTTGAAATGTATTCCACTACAGATTACAGAATACATGCTGTAAAATGTAATTTGTAATGTATTCCATTAGATTACTCAAGGTCAGTAACATATTCTAAATACTTTGGATTACTTCTTCAGCACTGATAGATTTTTTCACTTGTTTTCACTATAAAAACTCTGCCAGTACAGTAAGACAAAATACACATGTTAAACATACATTCTCTGAAAAACCTAAATATCTTATGCAGTGTTGTTTCTAAAAACAAGATAAATCAAATTGATCTTGTTTTAAGGATTTTTAGATATTTTTACAGGAAAACAATACAAAAATTATTATCAAGAATACGATTTTTGCCCTAATATCAAAGATCTTACTAGAAAAAAAGAAATTATGATCCAACGTGAATTTTCTTGATAAAAAATATGATTGTGCCTGGTAACGTGCATGTAAAATGGCTAGAAATAGCATTTTAGCTAAGTGTAAAGCTGAAAATTTACACAAGGTTTATTTCTATTTCTTCTGCTCCAAACTTACTTCAAACTTACTTCTCTGTCTGCTCGTATGAATGTTACACATCATAAGAAAGTGTTTCACCGCTGTTCAAATGCACTTTGGATCACATCATTTATATGTATAAATGTTTTCCATCTGAAAGGACTAAATATTAAATGAAACAAATGATAATAAAATGCAAAGTAATCTCTTCAGTAATCAAAATACTTTTTGAATGTAACTGTATTCTGATTACCAATGATTTAAACTGTAACTGTAGTGGAATACAGTTACTTATATTTTATATTTTAAATACGTAATCCTGTTACATGTATTCCGTTACTCCCAACACTGAATATATGTGTAAACATGATCGCTTACTAACCTTTTCTGTGTAAAGTTATAGCCAATTATACAACTTTGTTACCATGATGATGCAATGTCAACAAACACTAAAACCTTAAAATGACTGTAAAAATTATGATTTAAACTACTTTACAGTTCAAATAATACGCACGTTTTAACAGAAGAATTGATACAAGTGCTTTTATAGACACATTTCTGTCTTTAAACCCTCCGAAAATTGTCCCCATTCACTTCCATTGTAAGTGCCTCACTGTAATCTTGATTATTGCTTTTTTTTAAAGAAAAGGAGGGACGAGTCTAAATTAATTTTTGTTGTAATCAGCATTATACCACAAATGCTGTTGATTGAGCTTAACTTGTATTGAACCCGGAGCATTCCTTGATCATTGATCAACCAGAATACATTAGGTTACACCAACAGAAATAGTAACATGAGAAGTGCTGCCACGAAGTTCCAAAATTGCTCTGAAAAATGCAGATTAGAACAGAGATGAATGTGAGATCCAGTAAGACAATGGTGAAAGAATAGTTTGTTTATTTTTCAATTGATTAATGTTTTTTTTTTTTTTTCTTCTCATTTTTAAAGAGAGTTCTGTCAAGTGTTTAGAGAAGAATTTAGACTCTTTAGATTTTTTTGAAGGTAGCAAGGGCTGTTCGGGTAGGGTTTGGAAGATCAAAAGGAAATGTGAAAGAAGGAATCCCTTTTGTCTGCATGTTCCTTATTTGAGAGCAGTAGACATTTTATTGTAATGAACTTGCACAGCTGCTTGACCTGTGTCTGATGTCTGACAGCTTTCTTTCTGAATATTATCCACAAATAATTCTCACTCAAGATTTCCCATTCTGTGGTACAGTCTTTGCCTTGCACCACTTGCACAGCAGTATTATACTAGAATATTTACAGTAATTACATCCTGGCATGGCAAATTTGATCCCAACAATTAAGTGTTGAATGTTGCTATTCAAAGTTGCATCTGCATGAATAGGAGATGGTTGTGTCTCTTTTTCTCTCTTGGCTTTTCACTCGCTTCCCATTGTTTTCACAATAATTGCAGTGACCTCTTAAGCTATGAAAAGATTATGTTAGTAATGGCTTGCTGGTTAGGTCACACCGCGTCTTCCTTGCCATTATCACAGCGATAAATTGCCACTATGATAATATCTAAATATTCAATATGACAGTGCAACTAAATCAGAAACCAAGTCATTTGATACTCCTTTGGTTAGGCCGCCTTGTCTATTGAGTGAGGGCTTGGGGTTTAAAACCAAGGCTGACAGGCCTATTAAATAAGCCTGTGCAACTGTAGTTGCTCTGAGGAAATGAAACCCAATTCAACTCTGACAGAGCTTCTGCAGCTGCTTTAATTACAGATGATGTCTGCAGCAGTTTGGAGGCTAATCCTCAGACTTTTGTGTGTGTGTGTGTGTGTGTGTGTGTGTTGTGTGTGTGTGTGTGTGTGTGTGTGTGTGTGTGTCATCCATCCCTTGCGCTACTGTGGGGATTTTTTCTAAAAATGTTTGTGCAGTAGAGTCCAAAAAATAAAAAAGCTGGTAACCTGCAATACCTTATAGTTTTATGTTTGTTGGTATAATGTAGGCTGATTGATGCAGTCATAATACATTTTATTTTTGACATGAATAGTTAATTTAGATGTTACGACATGACAAAACTTTTATTTTGTATTATTATGGTGTTTTGTTTTGTTTTGTTTTGTGTGGGTTTGGGTTATGGGTTATGACCCAGTATAACTGAGAGAAAATTGCCTGCCTGAGAGAACAATATGTAATCCACATGAGCTGAAAGCTGAGTGTTCATTTACTAGTTAAATAAAATGTAGCTGATAGTGTTTCCTAGAGTAGACCAATCCTGTAATTTATGTTTTTTCCTCAAGTTAAAGATAAAGTTATCAGGACACAAAAAAGCAGTTTCTATTCTTACTTGCAGAACTGTTATGAGAGTAAACAATTCTCATTGCATTTTAATCAAACCCGCTACTAAAATGACAACAGATTAAAAGTGTGTGTGTGTGTGTGTGTGTGTGTGTGTGTGTGTGTGTGTGTGTGTGTGTGTGTGTGTGTGTGTGTGTGTGTGTTTCTTTATATGCATTTTTGGGGTTGACACAGCAAGTCCCTATTTTGCTGTTTGCATGCTAAGTACCCCTACAGCTGCCCGACTTTGTTTACACAAATATTGATTTCCTTTCTCCTTCTTGCAAGATTATCAACTACCCCAGACTCGTTTTAATCTTCTCTTCCCATTAACACATGCTAATAAGCTCTGCCTTCTATCAGACATCCCAGACACCTACAAAGCCAGATTGCTCTGAAACTGCAGTGTGGCTTTCCACTGCTGTGTGCTGCACTTCTTTGTAGAGAAAATTTGCAGAGTCTCATAAATAGCTAACATATCTCTCTAAAGTCTGAATGGGGAGTTTAACACATTTGAGTTGGTTTGCAGCTTGTGCATTCACAGTAACTAGTTTTTGAAGTGGATGTATGAATTTATGTTATGTTAAAAAGTGCTGGATCAGACTTACAGTTGCATAAAGTCTCCCCCTCTTGTTCATGGCTAGAAATCGATTGCTGAAAACTCCCCGGATCCCTATGACTCCTTGAGACATGGCAAACAGCTCCAGCACACCTTCACATAGAGAAAGACATACTGATCTAAGCAATGACTGATGAACTTTATGTCAGAAAAATCAAGGGTCAAACTGTCATGAATTACTATTCATTTTGATTAGACAGGATATTAGATATGTCAAAGTAACTAGCCAAATAGGTTACTTCTATATGTATTTAAACAATATACAAAAACATGAAGCACAAATAAGTACAAGCACATATTAAAAATATGTTTATAACAGTCATCCAGAGTGAAAAATGAATTTACTACTGTACTATATGTTTATTCAACAATATTTTCTTAGTGTAAATCCTCCAGGTTTGGGGTTTTCTTAGTGAGCATAAATGCTGACTTCATAGGTCCCACAAATAGGCTCTTTACTGATTTTAAAGATTCCATGTTTGTTACTGTATATTATAATGGTTATATTCTTGTGTAGTATACACCGTAGTGAACTGTGCCATAATGCCACATAAGAGTTTACTGTTTGATACAAACTCTGATTGACATTTGGATGTAATGCTCATCTTTTAATATTTAATTCATTGTTTTTGTTATTTATTGTTACTGTTCTTTGATATTGTTAAAGGGATTGGTAGGGTGTATTCGTTCAGAGAGATGATTGCAGGTGAATGTTGCTTGCTTGATTTAAATTCTGCCTGGCTTCTGGACTTAAAGGAATATTCTGAGTTTTATACAAGTTAAGCTCAATCGACGGCATTAGTGGCATAATGTTGATTACAACTGTAATTAATTTCAACTTGTCCCTCCTTTTGTTTAAAAGAAGCCAAAATCTGGGTTACAGTGAGGCACTTACAATGGAAATGAATGTGGCCAGTCCGTAAACGTTAAAATGCTCACTGTATCAAAAGTATAGCCACAAGATGTAACCAATATGCGTGTTATGATTTTAGTGTGATTTAAAAAAAAATACAATATTTTATCCCCTTTTTCTCCCAATTTGGATTGCCCAATTCCCACTACTTAGTAGGTCCACATGGTGGCGCGGTTACTCACCTCAATCCGGGTGGCGGAGGACAAGTCTCAGTTGCCTCCACTTCTGAGACAGTCAATCTGTGCATCTTATCACGTGGCTCGTTGTATATGACACCATGGAGACTCACAGAACTGGAGGCTCATGCTACTCTCCATGATCCATGCACAACTTACCATGCGCCCCATTGAGAGCGAGAACCATTCATTGCGACCACGAGGAGGTTACCCCATGTGACTCTACCCTCCCTAGCAACCGAGCCAATCAGCCTAGGAGACCTGGCTGGAGTCACTCAACATGCCCTGGATTCGAACTCGCGACTCCAGGGGTGGTAGTCAGCGTCAATACACGCTGAGCTACCCAGACCCCATTTAAGTGCTTTTATAAAATTATAAGCTTCACATTTCTGCCTTTAAACCCTTCAAAGAATTGGCCTCATTCACTTCCATTGTAACTGCCTCACTGTAACCTCGATTTTTGCTTTTTTTTATATTGAAAATGAGGGATGAGTCAAATTTTGTTTGTATTTGTTTTTTTGTTGAGGTAATCAAAATTATGCCACAAAACCTGTGGATTGCATAACTTTTTTTAAACAAGGAATTTTCCTTTAACACCCATAGCCAAATCTGCAGCTCATTAGAATCCTTTTTAGGTTCATCTAATTTTCAGCATCATCATCTGTTTCACAGTAGACCCTCTAAATAGAACGAGTACTACGGTATGTGCATCGAGCTATTCAACCATTAACAGAAATCTAGTGCATGGCATGTTAATGATGCCACACACTTCAACTTCCAACCACCAGCATTCTGATCTTAGCTGCTGCACCTGTTCCCCATACCTGTAAATAAACAAACAGCTCCAGACAAGAGACTCCAACCAGAAGCAGCCCTACAATTTACCAATCACTGAAGTGTCAGTTAACTCTGGAATTAAAAGTTACCTTAGCCAATTTCAGGCACATCAGGACACAAGCATTTTAGCACGGCTCATCAATAGCTCATCAATAGATTCTCCTTACAAGCAAACATTTATGAGGTGCTTCAAACATGAATGCCTTTAAAGCATTTTGATCTGTGGATCATTGCCGTTTATACTGAACATATTGAATATTAAAATAAATGTCTGTAGATAGTCTGCAGCCTCAACAAGAATTTTCCTTGGTCAAGCAGGGGGGAAATGATTTCAACTTAACTCTCAACATAACCAAATGCTTTTGACTCTGTAAACATGCATCAATGATAACTTACTTAACCGATTCTGTTCGTGACTCCCGTTGACTCTTCCATCGGGGTGAATCTGAAGGTGGAAACCTATTCCAACTCTACAGTACAGTCTGCAAGTCCTGCGCCCTGATATACGCTCCTCGCCGACAAGTTGCTGCTCCAAAGAAACGTGTTGAGATCCCGTTAGCGCTGCAGAGCGAAGCAACTGAGAGAAGAGTAAAAGCAGGAGAGGAACGTTCATTCTTTCCAGAGAACTGGCTGTGCGCGCGTTAGGCCACTTCCAGCATTTTGCGCTCGTTCCAGCGCTCGCAGAGGTAACTCGCTATTACAGCATTGGTGGGCATTACCCTCGGCTGCAGGAGCAGGTCTGCTGGCTAAGAGATATTTATAACACAAATGATCTCACTGCTTGATGCGTGCCTGAGTTCTGAAGGACGCGCGCTCTCATCCCGAATTTATATCGGACGAAACAATCAGAACGACTACAGATGTTGCTAGTTCTAAATTAGCACACCTTGCACCAGGGGCACGAGTGAAGTTTTATACATTCCTACTTTTTTTTTTTTTTTTTTTTTTTAGATAGCCTACAGACACGTGCTGCAGTTTACGCGCTATGGACCATGTATACTATTTGGGTGGGCAAACAAATAATTTATGATACCGGGGTGCAAATAGACACTCAGATTTATGACTGAAAGAGAAATGAGAGTCGAGACTTTCTGTCCAGAATTACAGTTTTAATATATTCAGCAAGCACTGTTCATGACACCTGCACCGAATAGAGACAGCTGCATTATTGTTTAAATGCTGTGGGATTTAAGGATTTTTTAGAAAAGACGAATAATCCTTACTTTTATTTTATTTTTTCACCCCGGTTCAATATTAGAAATACACCATAACCAATAATAATACGAAAACTGAATAATGTTAAGTTTTTTACTCTTTGCTTCTTTGGCACAATGTCAAGCAATGTAGTTTTATTTATTTGCACATATGTTAATGACAGCATAGAACGAATAAAAAATGCATTATTTAAATGAACAACATGTTTCAAATTCACGTGGGATTTAGAATGCCTCTATACATTTTTCATTTTCTTTATAATAATTCAACAAAAAGTGGTGTCCAGGCTAGTTGTTTCAGTACAGCTACCTGCTGAGCCATGAATGAGTGGAAAGCAGTACTGGATTCTATTTAAATGATAGAACAGTAGGAATTTCACTGTTCCTTTTTAGATGCATGTTACATATGAATTTGAATCATCTGCACTCATTGTGTTGGATAGTTTGATAAAGCTGACTTGCCTGTGTCTGTTCAACCATGCCTTCACAAAAAAATGGGAAAGGAATACTTTGCAGTTTTAGCAGTCCATGTATGGGGAAAAAAGTATCAAAAGGAACAATAGTGGCACAGTGGTGTTCCTCCACATCATGCGGTCCTTTATGCACTTTTAAAAGAGAGAACATCAAAATACAAGATCACTGGATTTTAAAGAAATATCTGGGGATGTTTTGCTATGTTTTACAGATATAATTCATTTTAAGCATTGTTTTAAGGCAGGGATTTTCCATCTTTACAAACCCCCATCCAGAATCTCATCCATCACAGGGACCCCCAATATAAAAAGCTAGATTTCCTCACTAACATTTTATGATAACTTACATTAATAGATTAATCAAACATTCTTACCTTCCATAATGCTTATCAGATCAATGCACATTTAGAGATACATTTTGATACAGTGAATATTTTTCTAATTTTGAAGAAAAAAACATAATTCACCCCAAAATATAATTCTGTCATAATATACTCACCCTCATCTTGTTCCAAACTTATATGACTTTCTTTCATATGCACAACACAAGAGACGTTTTGATGAATATCACGGTCCATCTATTCAATACAATGGCAGATGACAGTGCCTCATTTGAAAGCTTAAAAAGAACCCAAAAGTATTTAAAAAAAAAAAAAAAAAGCAATTTGTGCATCATATTACAAGTCTTCTGAAGATGATACGATATGCTTTGGTCACCCAAAATTGGTCATATTTGAGTAAAAAATTTTGATGTGTATTTGAGTGCATGAGAGAAGCTAGTTCACATTGTATGCCTTCAGACTTGGAATGATGCATGAACCGCATTGACTGCTTTTATGATACTTTTTTAAGCTTTAAAGTGAGGCACAGTACATTGCCATTGTACAGTATATCCTTTTGTGGTTCGCATAAGAAAGAAAGTCGTACAGGTGTGAAACGACATGAGGGTAGTAAGACTTGAGGGAGTAAATGATGACCGAATTTCCATTTTTGGGTGAACTATTCCATGGAACGTCTTTGAAATCTATTCCAGTAGATGCGCTACATTGACAGCAGATTTACATATTCTGTGTTATATTGCAACATTGGCCAGATTTGCATGATTTTAGGCCATCATTTTCAGATCTTTGACCTGAAATTTTTGCTCACACAGTATCTTAAGTTATCTTTAAGATGTGATGGCAGCCTCCAGTAGTTTCCAAGGAATGTGTCCTGAAAACAGTACGGTCTTAATCACTAGATAAATGACTGAGACGTGGTGGTCTGTAAAGTATTCTCCTCTTTGTTTCATTTGCTGCACAACATGGATTGATCACTTTAAAATAAACAGTGCAGAACTGTTTAACTCCCAAATTGTTAAGGCCATTTGTTCGTGTTGGACCCTCCAGTAACTGCAGTGAGGTAATCCCCCAGATGTGTATAAACACTGATGATCCTGATTGATTCATCAATGATCCTGGCTTTTAACAACTTTGCAGTATCATACAGGTCTTTCTTTCTTGGGAAAAATAATGTATTGTTGTTTTGGCACAAGCGATCATTATCTGTGAATTAAACTTAAGAGGAAAAGGGGAAGAGATGAGTTTTCAGGTACTGCCACAAATGACAGTGTCTGGACAGTGTTAAGACTGTCTGACCCATTTAACATTTGCTACTCAATAATTTTGTCTGTTGGGTGAAGGTTGTTCGCTCACAGAAGCACAGGCATGTACTGTCATTGTGCAGTGTCTTTCTTGAGAGATTATGCTTGTATATTGTATATCAAATGTCAATGTAACTGCAATAGTTTTTACAAACAGTCAAATATTTGAATTATAATACTTTTTGGCATTCCAGTTCTTTCTCAGCACTTTTAGCAATTTCAATTTACATGCTCTTTCACTCAAAAAAATAACAGTTCCACATGTCTGAAATGGGTTTTCTTAAATTAAAATTACAATGTTATATAAACTTAAATACTTCAAGTAGACAGAACCTAACTGAATCAAGTAAACCCAACAAAATGTAATATGTCAAAATAGCTCAAATGAAAATCTTTTATTGACATTCAAGCTAGTGACAGGAAGTGTTAGTATTGCTCAATGGATAAAGCAATATGCAGATCACTCAAAAGGTATTGGTCCTCAATCTAAGCTCAAGCTCCACTCTTCACCATGATGGTAACCCCTAAAACTACAACATAACATAAATTCTTCTGTATCGCAACATAACAAAACATTAAACACTAACAAATCTCCCCCTTTACATTCATCTTGCACAGAGACACATACAATTTTAACATGAATTCTCCCTGTTGAGTCCCATGCAAATGTGACGGTCTTGCCTTGGTGGTCTATTTACTGTGTGTGGCTCACTGCATAATGGAAATACAAAAATGGAAATAAGGGTTTCGTGGCACAGAGAATGAATCAGTCCCACAGCATGTCTCATTAGCTCTGCTGTGGGAGTTCCCTATTCTACTCGTCAAATACCATCATTCACCATATAGATGGCGCTGTCCCATTTATGCAGTAATTAACATATTAACATATTTACACACTGTTACGTACACCCCCCTTAAATTATGCTAAATTGGGGAAGCGCTAGAACAATAGAAAAGCTTGAGAACATGCAAAACTAGGAAAATGAAAAAAAAAAAAAAAACAGAAGGTGACAGTGTGAATGCCCTTGACACATTTTAGTGTAAATATCAATTACAAAATTCCTCCATAGGAAGTATGCAAGTATGGACTGGTTCCAAAATCCAAACTGAGCATAGACTAAAGAGATGCCCTAGACACCTCTCTTAACATACACAATTCAAGGGGTGAAAAGTCAGGCTTCTTTAAAATGCAAAATCTCAACTCAAAATATCAAAATACAAATTCTGGTTTTACTCATTAAGAAGGCATATCACCACATCAAAAAGAGAAATTACAGATGGTGATGAATCATGTACAGTCTGGTTATTCATCTCACAGATCAATCTATGTGGAGGTTTAACGGTTCTACCAGCCTTAGTTCTGACTGTGTCTGTTTGAAAGCATTCTGGTTGATTGCAAATTACTGGGTCAACTGTATCTGGAACTGGATTATTGGTTACAAGAGAGCATGGTAAATCTGTCATAATCAATGGGTGCTGTGAGGAGCTCCGCTCAAACTCATCACCGGGAGGTATTTCTTCATTCACTGATAAACATGGAATGTCACTTCTCTGTTCAGTGGATACAGAGCTGTTACAGGTATCAGAGTCTGCATTCAAATTGGAACTCTGCACATCCAAAGAACACCGAGCTCCAGACAAAGCAACAGAGTCACTGCCATTATCAGGGCAGTTATACTGATCAGACTGCATAACCCAGTGAATTGTTCTTGGTCAAATCAGAAGCAAATCAGCAGCAGAATCACTTGTATGAGATTCAGATAGCATGTCGACTTCATTAACTTTGTGCAGAAAGTTAACAGGAAGTAGGAGATTTCTGTGCACAGTCTTTTTTCTGCCTGTTTCTGTGTCTCTTATCCGATAGACATTGATGGGTGATTTCACTGACATCACTTCGTAGAGATTGGATTCCCATTTATCTGCAATTTTCCTTTTGCCACGGTTCACCAAATGCACTCTGTCACCAACAGTCAGGGGTGATCCTTTCACTTTCACCTTTCACCAATTGTAGATCTTTGCATGCCGAGCTTGCTCACTTGAATTGTGCTTCTGTGCAATTTTTGCAGCTTCGCCAAGATCACACCTGAGCTTGGATATGAAATCTGAATAGTTTACAACAGCATCATCTTTGAGAACATGCTGGAACATCACATCAATTGGAAGGCGTGGAACTCTCCCAAATATCTTATAGAATGGAGCAAAGCCTGTGGTCTCATGAACGGTACAGTTATAACAGAAGGTCAACGTCTGCAAAGACTGCGGCCACCTGGCTTTACACTTAGGAGGCAAGGCTCTGATCATGTCCCCTAAGGTTCTATTGAAGCATTCTGTGATCCCGTTTCCCATCGGGTGGTAAGGGTGGTACGTGATTTCCTGACACCTGCCATGTCCAGCAACTCTTTCATTAGTTTGCTTTCAAAATTTGGGCCTTGATCCGAATGCACCCGCTTAGGAAATCCATAAACACAGAAAAGTCCATTCCATAAGCGATGGGCATCCTGCTTTGCAGACTGGTTCTTACAGGGAAAAGCGTAAGCCATTTTAGTGAAGTGGTCTGTTGCTACAAGAACATCCACACTCCTGTTATCGCCCTGCTCTGCAGTCCAGAAATCAATGCAAATGAGTTCCATCGGCTTTGTAGTGTGTATGTTCTCTAGAGGAGCACGATCTTTTGGTTCAGGAGTCTTGCCTATGATACAGCGCTGACAGTTCTTCACATAATTCACAATGTCTTGTTCCATGCCTGTCCAAAAGAACCGGTGTCTGGCTAATGAAATTGTTCTGGAAGACCCCTGATGACCTGCTGCATCATGCAGACCATGAAGCACTTTTTGTTTTAGAGCATCTGGGACAATGAATTGGTGCAACTTTTTGTTCAAGTGACTGTCTCTCTTAACTTTGAAAAGCATGCCTTCTTTGATGGTAAGATTTTTCCAATGCTTAAGCAGCTTTAGAACAGTACGAGGCTCACTGGCACGTTCACGCTTGTCAAGGCGTCGGTGTCTTTTAACATAAAAGAGTGCCCTATTCACTGTGGTATCCTGTTCTTGCAAGGCTAAAAGTGTGCTCACATGGAGGGCATTAGTCTGGTCCTCTTTGAAGGTGTGCGGAATGGTCTCTATGCCCATCATTTGTCCTACACCACCTTAACAATGTGCATCCAGTGCAGCTACATCTTGTTAGCTTAAAGCACCTTCTCTTGCCTGACATTGATCATCAACTCCAACTGCTCTAGACGAATCATCAGCAGGGCTCATTACCTGGCAGTTGGCCTTTCGAGTGCAACCTGCTCATTGGGAGCAAAGACCATAAGGTCATCAAGATAACACAGAAAACGTATGAAGTTTTTATCACCAAAGATTGACATCATCATACGCATGAATGTAGCTGGGCTATTTGAGAGGCCCTAGGGCATCCTGTTATATTCATGCAGTCCAAACGGTGACGAAAAAGCAGTATAATTCAACGGAACATAATAGAAGACTGAGGTAAGGTCCATAGTTGAGAAGAAGGCATTCCCCCCAAGGGCAACAAGGACTTCTGACTGGTGTGGCAGAGGATGGGCATCATTCACAGTTCTAGCATTTAACCGTTGAAAATCGGTAAAGATTCTCAGATCACCATTCTTTTTCCACACCAGAACAAGAGGGGAAGCGTACTCACTGTTCGATTTTCTGATGATGTCCTTCTCTTCCATCTCATCTAGCGCTACTCTCAGCTTTTCATAATGGCTTGGAGGTACACAACGGTAGGGGAGATGAAAGGGTTTGTCATCAACCATGTGAATCCGATGTACAAAATCTTTGGCTTCTCCACAGTCCATCTTGTTTCTTGAGAATATGGACTCGTATTTCTCAACGATATGGAGTAATTTGTTCTTCCATTCTGAAGACACTTCGCACGCTTTCAGATCCAGGTCTCTCAATCCCAGGTCCTCCAAGATTTTCTCCATCTCGTCCTCAGACCACTGACAACTATCTCTGTGCTGACAGTGTTGGACTTTGGACCTAATATGGACACTCTCTGGAAGATCTTCCACGGCAATGCACGGAGAAACGTCTACAATTTTTGCATTTGCTTTTAGTGTCAACATGTTGTTTGCGGGATTGATTACTTTCACAGGAACCCAAACATCACCCCATAGAGGTGTAATGACTCGGCCTACCAAGATCTGTTTAGCACCACATTTGGACTGGGTAGGTTCCACAAGCAATGTACTACCCACAGACATTTCGGTGTTCACAGGAAGTTTGCCCCAGATAAGGTGTTCACTCTGAGATTGAAGTGTCACACAGTGCTTGAGCTTAACAGTACCTACTTTTCCAGGAACATGGTCACCTCTCCATCTCTGTGTATTGGACAGAAAGGACATGAACTCTAAAGTCTCGTTCTCTCCATCACCGCTGGGTAATGAGATCAATTTCCAGTAGTCATCGGTATTCTTCAAGAGAGTCAGCAGGTATTTGATGGCATTACTGCCCAAGATCATCTAATCTGTCTGACCTGGGACGATCAGCACAGGAATTATCATTTTGCATCCATAAACATAGACCGTCAGATCATACATTGCTTTTGGTGTGACTTGGTGGCCACCACATCCAATAATCACAACATCATCGGCAGGGAACTTTGCCAGCGTTGGAGCACTGGCCAACAAACTTGCTTCAGCTGCCTCACTGAGAGCGCAGGCCATTGAGCCACTGTCGAGTAATGCCTTGAAAGAGGGGCAATTCTCTACAGATATAGTGGTATAAAATAATGAATCAGCTCTATGAACTCATTGTATGCCTTGAAAGACGGTTTTATTAAGCGAGACACTGGGTTTGTACTGCTCATATACAGACTCATAATCTTGTGTGTCATATATGGGAGGGTTGTCAGTCTGGTCTGTACTAACCTCCCTTATGCACAGACCTGTTAGTTTTCCTGACTGGATTGAGGTAAGTGGTTTCTCCACCTAGGGCAGAAACATCTGGAGTGACCTGGTGACTGACACTGGAAACAAAGTTCGTGTTCACGACAATGTGTGAAGGCAGAGTGAGCAACATCATTGCAGATAGCACAAGGCAGACCATCAAGACTTTCAGTCCTGGGGAGTTTGTTATTAGGCTGGCGTTTCGGATGAGGCCTGTTAGCATTAGTGAGCAGGACTTTTTCTAGCATGTCAATTACTTTTCAAGAGCAGAGTAATCTGCACTTTTCTGTTGTTGTTCGCACACTGTGGGAGTGGGCACCGGAACTGTATTAATATCAGTCTTGTTGACAGAAACTCTTTCACTTTGGTTGCGATGCACTGTGTTGGTAGCTTTGAAACTCAAATCAGATTGATAGTCATTAAGTACAGCCTGCACCTCATATGCTGACCACATGTCAATTGGTTTGGATCTGAAAGTCAGGGCTAGGTCTTTACTTGGCAATGTCTGATAAACATGCAAACTATTTCCACGCTGGGCGTGTCAAGTGTTTTACCTTGCTCTTGCAAGAATTCAGAAGCAACATCTGCTGCTCTGTTGAGTCTCAGCCAGTAGTCATATGGATTCTCATCCTCTTCAGGGAAGGTAGTGTAAAAATCAGCATGAGGGAGAGGTGAGTAATGATTACAACTGAAATGTTTGCGCAGCAGGCTGTAGACAGAGTTTGGGCAGACTGTGGTTGTGGAATCACTGTTCCTGATCCAGAATTTGACTACATCTTTTGCTTTACCTCGCAGGTTTACAAGGATTTCATCCACATGTTCTTCAACATTCTTGTCTGCCTTTTTAACAAATGTTCTCATCAGATTTTCCCATTCCTCAATTTCAATCGTGTCAGAACCATCCCCTCTAAATGAAGGTGGCTCCTTGACTTTTCTGTGTTGGACTACTTGGTTTCGTGACAGATTTTCCATGTTCGAAGGGCTATCGGCTTTGTAATCTTCAGGGCATTGTCTATTTGATGTATCAGCATCCAAACCATAAGGACTAAAATGAGACATAATGCTGTCTGCCAACTGCTGACCGATCTGATGGACAATTGAGCTAATTTGCCCTAGCATATCAGGCATACCATATTCAGCATTTGGGGTTGACATGCTGGCCACTCTAGACTTATGATTGACATCTGACTGCATGTCTGCTGTATCAGGCATTTTACAGGACATACCTCTCTTGCAATGCCAAATCTGCTATCGTTACCACTAGCATTGGGGCTATTCATTGAGAAGGGAATTGGAAAACCAAAAACCCCTCTGCCTCTGCCTACTGAATCAGGAGTGGATTGATTAGGTAAATATCTAGTGCCATCACTCATTATGGGCAAAGCAATGTGCAGCAGGCATAAGCACACATATAAACATAATCCCAATGTCAATGATCAGAGCAAAAATTCCCATAAATGGAAAAGGATAAAGCCGATGAATTCTTTAAATTTGAAAGACTGAGGACTGATGACGAGCTGTTCAGCTGATGACAGATGCTTCACGACCCCTATGTAGCAGCACGGCAATCTCTATCAACTTGCTTGAAGACACAGCCCATGGCAACACGCTGTCATCACAACTTCACGGCACCAATGTGACGGTCTTGCCTGGGCAGTCTATTTATTGTGTGTGGCTAACTGCATAATGGAGATACAAAAATGGAAATAAGGGTTTCGTGGCACAGAGAATGAATCAGTCCCACAGCATGTCTCATTAGCTCTGCTGTGGGAGTTCCCTATTCCACTCGTCAAATACCATCATTCACAGTATAGATGGTGCTGTCCCCATTTATGCAGTAATTTAACATATTAACATATTTACACACCGTTACACAAATCATGAAGGGAACTAGAAATCCTCTGCCCAGTTTCAGTTAACCTAACAAAAAATATTTATGTAGTCCCAACACAAATGGAATAAGTAAAGCTGACAAGACACGGTTTTTAGTTGAATCAACTCAGTTAATTTAAGTTCCCTTGGCTACATGACTTTTTTGAGTAAAATGAACATGGGAGGATTGAGTAAAACTGAAAATAGTGAAAGTTAATTTTTTGGAGTGTATTTTACTAGCCCATAGCATCCATTGGCTTGAGAGTGTTTCTCTTATGATTTTTGTATGTTCCACAATTGCAACAATCAAGTTGTGGATGTGTTGACACCCCAGAACCTCTTCTCGACTTTAGTCCTTGCAAACATGCTCACATTCATCGAAAACATTCCTCCACAGCAAGGCGGAACAGGAGAGTACATTTTTGCTCGCTAGCTAGAGCTTTCTTTAAACCAGAGACACATTTTTAAGCTCTGCTCAAGGGTCAAAGATTCTCATCCTTTTCCCTCCTTCCATTCCTGAGAGTGGGAGCATGAGGCAACGTGAAAATGGCCACACATTTCAAAACAGTCTATGGATCAGCCAAGCATTTAATCTGTGCACAGATCTAAACATTTGCTTTGGACAAAGTAGTCCCCCATTCATTTGTGAGAAAGCCAGCACAGCGTTTCTGCAAACTGTCCGAGGGCATTTGGTAAGGAACAAAGAAGCACCTGTTCACTTGTTACAGATAGAGCTGCCTGTCAGTGATCACTGCAACTACTGACAAGATACTGTCAGTGGAGAGCAATCAGTGCCTACTGACAGATTTTGGCAAAGGGTAAAAACGAGCAGGGAAAGTTCTGCCTCTCCCCTCGCCTGAGACAGCCCAGTCAGAGGTAAATAAAAGGTCACCAATGTACTCTTAAAAAGGTGTCAATCAGTGTCAAAAAATTGCTTTTTTATTAAGAGTATTATTTTCCCCTAGTGTTGATTTCCAGAGGCATTTTTACATTTATATGGGCATATTTTTCCAGAGTACAAAAAGTAGCATGTGCACATCCAAAACATTTTACACAGGTGCAAGATCAATAATCATTGAAGAAAACAATAAAATAGGGACCGCACACTGCTGATCATGCTCTCACAGAATTTTAATAAGTACAACGTTTCGACGGCTTAGGTCTTCGTCAGGTAATCCATTCAAGCATACATAAAACAGCATATCATCCATTTATGACAAATTAACTTCAAATGAAACAATTAATTAAAATAAATTCTTAAACTAAACAACAAACACTCAAATACATTTATATAATTGTCTGTTATATATTATCTACAATTCTATGTGCTTCATATGGTAACATCTAAATAAAACAGTTTTTATTCATGTCAAAATGATTAATTTATATGACTGAATCAACCTGACAAGTTGCACCAACAAATGTAACCTATAACAAGTAATTTTTAATTAATAATTGAACATTTTGAAATGAAAAAATTTAAATTCTGTCATAATTCATTACCTTCATATTTTTCCAAACCTTTATGACATTTGTTCTTCTTGTGGAACACAATAGGAGCATTTTGTTACTCTGAGTCACCATTCCCTTTCATTGCACCTTTTTTTTTTTTTTTTTCCCATACAGTGGAAGTGAATGGTAACTGAGGCTGTCATTCTGCTTAATATATCCTTGTGTTCCACAGAAGAAATTCATATGGGTCTAGAATAACATGAAGGTGAGTAAATAATGACAGAATTTTCAGTTTTGGGTGACTATTCATTTAAGGGATAGATCAGGTAAAAATGGCTTTTTAAGACAATAACTACAATTTATTGCTTTTTACAATGATAATGTAATACTAATCCCATGCTGTAACTAGATTGAGTTATATAGAATATTGTGATATATGTATTAAATGTTAGATAATACATAAATAAGTGTTATCAGTGAAGTTTACCTTGATGTGTGATGCCCAACTGTATCATTTGATTATGGATGACTAAATGAATCATCCACTGGGCTTTTCGAAGCATAGCTTGAGAATGCAGGCTATTCAGGTTGTTGTCACCTCAATGTGTATTCTTATGCATAATTATGTACAATGCATATGAAGAAATAGCCAAGTAATTTAAAAGATTTAGGTTGTTGGAGCTTATCATGAGAGAAAAAAACATCATCCATTTTTGTTGGAGGTCATGATGCAGTAGAACATTGTAGCATGTACGTATCTGTGCGACTTGATTGCCTTTTATTGTTTAAACTCTGTTTTTTGAAACACTAAGAAACACTATGAACTGAGCCATTCTCCACCTCATCTTTGTACTTGTCTCTCGTTGACCACCTAGCCTCTGAAAAACTTCTAATGTTCAACAGTCCTGTCCCAATACATTATCCACATCTGCACCTCGGACTCTATACATCTTCATTTGAGTGCCAGGCTTTTGCTCTAGCTTTCATTCCTCCAGGTCAGATTTGAGGCTACGGAAATTGCTGGACCCTCTGATGTAGGCCCATATCCCTCACTGTGGATAAGAGAAATGCATCTTTTGAAGTGTTCACATCCTCCCCCCTATCTTCTCCCTCTCTAGTCCTTATTCCTATCTAGTAAAATCAACAAACAGTCACAATTTTCCCCCTCTCACCAATCAACACAGAGTTTCCTGTGCACTTCCCGTGGCATAAATCCACCTTCAGGCCTACCTGACTGCACTGGCTCAGAGGCGCAGTAATCAGAGCTGGACACTCAAAATGCCTGCATAGCGTTGAAAGATTAGTTCCGTATAGTTTTACAGTGGATTTCCAAAGGCCTATATTTTACCTCTGGTGTAGAACAGCCTCTCTTTGGAAGTAAATGAAAGAAGCACCCTTTGCACTGTGACAAAAGACCCACAAATGGAAACAACAACGAACCTGGTGGCAGTCATGATAAAATTTGAGACCTGTACACTGATTTAGGATAGCAGGCATGACATTCAGTATAAACATGTCATGGCCTGGCATGACCCAACAACGATTACGTGTTGGTGCTGGTGTCTATATTTACAGTAATTCATGAATGACTGGTAAATTTCTTGTGCAGTAGCGTAATTTATGTTTGATTGTACTTCACCTTGTAGTATTAGTACAGTGAACAACAGCTGTGTCTGACATTGTTAGTAGCTGAGCTGCTGACACCTGCATGCTCAGTATAACTATAACAATGGAATGTGAACAAGAGCTGTTTGCTTTGATTTCATATGCATGCAAAAGACACATTTACTTGTATGGTTTCAAAAAATCAAGTAAAGTCTCACAGGCATCAAAGTTCCAGTTACCTTGAGAAATCTATTTATTAAAATGTCCTCTCCTTTTCAGGACTTTTATAGCATTCTTTTACCAGATGTACCAGGTATAAACCACTTGCTACAAAAAAAAAAAAAAAAAAAACATTTCTTATGATTGTTGTATATAAATACATGAACTCTGTTGTATTCAAAGTTTATAACCAAAAACAGAGAGCTGTGGTCAGCAGAAGAGATAGTTAAATTCAATTGATAAGATGTTTCTCTTTACTAAAAGTTTTAGTGTATGACCCATGAAGGACAGATCTTTGAAGAAGTGAGACAGGTGCAGCCTAAATACTTGCCTGCTCTCAGATCTGTCTATTACTCTCAGCAATGCTTAGAATTTGCAAGGCAGACACACATTAGACAGGTACAAACAGTTGAGGAGGATAGAGAGCTTGCTAAGTGCAAAAGCATGCCTATAAAGCGGATCTATTCATCTCTGAAGTGAACACTAAGTGTAAATTTGTCCATGTCCACGCAGAGGAAGATTGAATATGTAGTGATTTAAAATAACTTAGCAGACTGTCTCATCTTTGTTGTTTAAAGATAGCTAGATTCACTCAATACTGTGACAGTCAAGTTTAATCCATGGAATAGACATGGTCTTTGAAATAGAACAACAACTGCTAGAGATTAATTTAATAAATTGACAACATATATGTTTATTTGCAGTTTATCTAATTAATCTCTAGCAGATGTAATATTTATGTATACTTATACAGTATGTATAGGCAGATAGATAGATAGATAGATAGATAGATAGATAGATAGATAGATAGATAGGTAGATAGATAGATAGATAGATAGATAGATAGATAGATAGATAGATAGATAGATAGATAGATAGATAGATTTACAGTAAATATATGAGATCACTTTGAGAAGGATGAGAAAGCCAATTTACTGTCTGTATTGCATATATACTGTATAAATACATCTGCAATACAGACAGTAAATCAATTATAAATCATGCATTTGGATTTCTCATCCTTTTTGACATGATCTCGGGTGTCACAGCATCGTTAGTGTGAATAATCTATTAATAACCTCACTCGTACATTATACTCTTTCAGATCGTTGTGTTTCCGAAGATCACGCAGACCTATTTTGATGCAAGGGCCCTGTTGCCAAGAAGTTACGGAACAACAGGAAGATGAAGGGAAGGGACAGATGTAGGGAAAAGTGGTTCACCAAGGGATAAAACCACATGTAAAGTATGAAAAGCGGGCCAGCTAGGTTAGCCAAGGGTGACCGCATTGGCCACATGTGAGAAGGGTAAACTGAACCTGACCTGGGGTGCTGAGTGATAGAGTGACAAATGTAACTGGAGCTTATGAAGGGACGGATGACTCCAGTCACAAAACATGTGCTAGACAATAAATATCTCTGCTAAGTACAAGTGACTACCATCATCTTCCAGTTGATAACTTTATAGTTTGAACAGAGATTTTTGATTGCTATATATGCTTAGAAAATGTAGCATTACAAATGTTTATTACGTTGATATTACTTTAATTCAAAGTTTAGTGCATGCTTACAATGTGTTTTATTTTGTGAATAATTTGGCCTTTATTTGCGCAAAAGTGCAATCAGTGGTTCTCAAAGTGTGGGGGGCGCGAAGGTATTGTAAGGGGGGCAAGGAAGTCTGACCCGTTCTCAAATCACTTTCACACATTCAGCAAAAATAGTGACAATACACGCAAGAACCAAAGAACCAATTTCTACACCTCTACTTTTTCTCCTGCTATGTTTAAACTTTTGGCAGGCACCTCAGCGCGAACAGCACAAAGCATGTAATAGTGTCAGGTGCGCTCTCAACCGCGCTTATGTAAACAAAGATGTCTCGCGCGCCAGTTTCAAATGAGGGAAACGTTGAATTAACACTGATATTTCGGTCAGTCCCTCACACAACACTATCAAATGGCTTCAGAAGAATTGATATATAAGGCACAAGAGTTAAGGACGACTTGTATGGTGCTTTTGGAACATGGACAGCCTATCACCATCCTCTCATCCTTCAGTTTTGTCGGTGACACCTTGTACCTGTTACTTTTCTCAGCGCTGGCCAGAATGGGCCAATCACAGTCGTTTATTCTTACTGGAAGTTTACGGGAGTTTAAAATGCTTTTATATATACTACTGAGGTGGATTAACATTCACAGGTATGAATCGTTTTTTTTTTTTTTTTTTTTAACTATCCAGTGAAAATGTCTCCATTGAGAGAAAAACGTTCTGCTATTTAAATGCAGATGAATGGAGGATGCGGTTTGCAATGTGTTCATGCCAAGGGGTTGCTCCTGCAGCAGTATCACTTTTTATTTATTTTTCCTTCTGTTTTTGTATGGTTTGAAAATGTATAGGCATAAATAAAATGTTTTATGTATTTATGTAATACAGAAATTATACACTAAATAACAGAACAATGTTAGCATTGTGACAAATGTTCATTCAGATTCTATTTCAGTGATGTGTAACTTTCCATTCAGTTTTCACAGTATTTTTAAACAAAACCTTTTTACGTGATATGAAGATAAAAGAAAATGCTGTTAATCTTTTACATTTTGATCACTTTCGATTAGTTATTTATTTATTTATTTTATTTTATTTATTTATTTATTTATTGAAGGGGGTGGGGGGGTTGTTGTTTCAGAGGGGGGCGTGACCAAATAATTTGAGAACCACTGGGCTACATTAAGACTACATTCAACGAATGCTGGAGCTGAATGAACTTAGACTGTGTTGACTTATCGATCAATAGGAGGCGCACTAAGACTATTTTCTGACATCACAATTAATTAAAAAAAAATCCTGATTTGGTTGAAGTTTTCATCACAAAAGCTTGGTGTCACTGTTGAGCTATTGTAGCAGCTTGTAACTCCATCAGCTCCCTGGTTATAGGGTATAAATTATTATATTAATTTATACTTGAGAAATAAATAGTTATGTAATATAAAGCAAGGAAAACAATCATATGGTGTTTTTATTGTCTATTATGGTAAAACAATAGCTGCAAATCACAGCTGATTGTGACAGGTAGTCTATAAACTGACAGAGCTACGGTTGTAATGCTTGTGTTTTTATTGTCATACGTGTGGCCCTTGTGATAGATAAGTAATAAATTGCTAAAATGTGATTATATATTTTTAATTATTAGAGGGCGTTTGTGTTCTTTTGTAGACCTATTTAAAATTACAGTTAGCCTAGCCATACATTCAAGCCACTATACATTCAAGCTAAAGAGTTTTCAGTCCAGTTTTTCCGTAGTTTATTATAGTCTAGTTTACCTTAGCAACTAATGATGAGGCTGTAATTAAATAGTAGCTATTAACCCTTGTCGATTACCTAAATCGTGCACTTTACACGATGACAAAACGAACACAAACAGTGAATTAAATGAAATAATTGACTCTATTGTATCGTATTGTGACACTACAGCGAGTCATTTAGAATTAACGAGTGCCCATTCAGTCCAAGGTCTAAAGTAGCAGCAGCGTGTGATTTATTATTATTTTTTATTTTAATGTTTAATTCATTTTATAATAATAACAAGTATTATTATTATTATATGCTACTGTTTATCGTCTGAGAATAAAAAATAAATAAATAAATAAAAAAATACTGGTGAGATCGTGTTTACTGAAGGTGTCTCGCTATTTCATATTGATTTTTAATTTAATAGACCTACTTTTCCCCAACGAGTATATACAGTAAATATATATATATATATATATATATTATAAATTTGTTTTAAATGTATAAAATGTTACTGTAGCCTAATGTTATAAATAAAATGTCATTATTATTATTATTATTATTATTATTATTATTATTATTATCATTTCCATTGTTTTTGCTATTATGAAATAGCAAATAATGAGTTTAATTAGTTAACCTTACAATATGTAGGCCTATGCTAGTGTCTTCTTATGCGATACGACGGTATTTTCCGGCAATATTATCGGGTCCGACAGATACACTAAGGATTTTAGTAAACGTATTACAATAGATTAAAGTTTAAGAATGATGTATTGTGCATTTAATATTTTAAGATCCTGTCTAATACTGTGGGTCTATTAGACTGCCGCTTATTCTACACGTTTTAATTTTCAACAACATTGCCAATTAGTACGGCTCGTTTATTCGAGACGTGTTTTTGACCATAAAAAATCTCTTTAAAATTATTATTAGCAATTGTAGTCTGTGAAACTGTATAGGCTATCCCAAACCAGGGCATGTGATTATATGCGAAATTCTAAAAGACGGCTTGTTTAGCTCTTGTTCAAAAGGATTAGCCACTGTAAAGCATCCCTGCATGCATCTTGAAAATCTCCCCGTATTATTTCCTATAATTTAATAGTCCAGCAGAATTAATCACACAGTCAATTAAAAATAAAGCTATTTTATTGTCAAAGCATTCAACATGATTCGATAAACTATCAAATAGTAAATTTCAGCAAAAGGAAGAAACACTGTATCTATTCCTCACAGACACAAAATATTACACTTTGTATTCAAACAAAACAAGTATTTACATTTTCAAATAGACTGCATCTTAAACCAATAACTATAATTTACATGCACTCTTAAATACAGTTCAACATCATATTCCCAATTTTCAATATCCTTATGCATATAGACATAATAACATCTCATTGAATAACTCTCAATGAAATGGATCTGCATCTTAATATCATTTATTATACATTTTACATGAATATATACCAAATTCAAAGTACACTTACATTATTATTGTCCCTTTTTTCAAATACTAAGTGCTTCATATAAATAGATTTTAGGTTTTTAAGTCAAATGCGTTTTCATACACAAAAACATGACATTTGAAGAAATCAAACCATTTAAACAATAACGTCTTTTGAAAGTGAGAGCAAATTTGTTGCCATTACTCCTCCAGATTAACCATATTCCCTATTGATTAAAAAAATGTAACTTCTCCTTTTGCAAGAAAAAAGAAAGGAGGAAAGAATGACAAATAAATCCTCAAAAACTCAGTTGTGAGAGGTCATGTGCCGGGAAAGGTGGTGCCGCTCCCTAAAAGACTCATTACAGATTGGACACTTTAACTTTTCTTCTCTCCTTCTTTTAACAAGAGGTTCCATGGCATACTCCTTTTTGTGGTGTGAGCGCATGTGGTAGACTAGGTCAGAGGTCATGCGGAAGGAGGCGTTGCACTTGGCACACCAGTTCTGAGCAGGTAGACAAAGAGAAGTGAATGAAGGTGGCAGTAGTGTAAGAGCAGAGGGCATCTGTAGCTGGATGGGGCCTGATGTCTTGGGCCAGAAGGCTGTGGCGTACAAGAAAGGGTTCTGTTTTGCAATCCCACCTGGCACAGGGCAGTTGCTGCCTAGTTCTGAGCCTTGGAGCTTTGCGGCAAGGTGGTCTGCCTGGTAGAGTCTACTGGAAGAGACGGTATCACCCACTGTGGGATGGCAGTCTACCGCAGGAAGAAGCTTGGGTGCCATGACAAGAGGTGATAGCTGTGAGAAGGTGCGAGATGGCTGGCTAAAGGCACTCTTTCTCTCCGAGCCTCCACTACCCTGCTGGGGCACTGAAGTGAAAGCACTGCCAATTGACGAGGTCTCCATTCGGGACTGCGGGGGCTGAGTCTCGCTGAGAACCTGTCTGATGTTTAGATGTTTTTCAGTCGGGTTGCTTGTGGGACGACCAACCTCCATGTTCTCAGAGTTTGAGCTAGAGTTTTTGCTGCTGTGTTTCAAGCTCAGAGGTGACTTCTTGACCTCTGTAAAGGCGCTTCTCTTGGTTTCTGTTGACTCTGAAACAGAAGGAGAGAAAGCCCGTCTGCTCTCATCCAGACCGTATGCTCCACGGTACTGCTGTGCTGAGTTGGCCAGCTCCTCTTTGGATTTCAGAGGCTGAGATAATCCACTATTCCTCCTGTCCTCCATGTCAGAGAACCTGCGCTTTCCAGAGTTTTCACTGAGGATCTCGGCTTCTTTGTCACTTGGTGGACTGGTTCTATTATTCTCCAAATCCCTGGCAAGATTATGGAAGTCTGTGGATGGTTTTCCATCCTGTGGACTGGAGAAGCCATCAGAGCGGCCCAGTTTGGGACTAGACCTGGCAGGAGGTAGACTAGCCTGGCCACTGGCATCCTTGGCCTCCTCCTCTGGGCTGGCCATGCTCTGTAGTCTCTTAGTGCAGCGGAATCTAAGATGAGCCAAGAAGGGAAACTCGAACTGGAAACGCTGGCTACAGTCTGGGCACAAAAAGGGTGACGCTCCTGCAACAGATAATTGTAAAAAAAAAAAAAAAGAAAGAAGAAGAAACAAATAAGAAAAGACAAGATAAATGTTAGGAGAAGTGTCCAAAAACTGGTACACAATGATACTAGATACAGTAAATGAGTGATAAAAAAAAAAAGGTTTCAAATATTTAATTTAATTAATGTGTAATGTAAGTAATTTTCTGTCTGTCAAATAGTATTTACATTATGGGTAGTGAGACATTTAATGATGTTACACTTAAAAAAAATAAAAATAAAAAAAATAAAAAAATCTAATTGTTTAGATTATTATATATCAGTTATAAAATGTATTCCTACAGTCAAACAACTCTATAACCATTTAGCCTACAATTTAATCACAGACATTTTTGACAGTATATTGGTCTTCTTCAAACTGTACCTTTACTTTTGAATTGGTTTCTGCCTGAGCTCAGAAGCAGCAGCTCAATAAGGTCCTTGCCATACCACACCAGAAGCTCTTCATCCTTCTCTATTCTTCTCAGTGACCTGTAGAAAAGCTGGCCGTTCTTCACATAGGCCTCTAAATTCTGTTCATCCCTGTCTCTCGCCGACTGGACCAACCTCAGCCACATCAGGCCTTCTGAGGAGCTGTTGGCAGCTGATGTGTCCACCTGTAACCAGAAAAGTGGTTAGAACATCAAGTGACCATGGTTTCTAATCCATCTATCTATTTTAAACATTTAGCTGAAACCTCACTGTAGAAACATACACCTGTGGTTCTCAGAACTATAAACAATTATTATCAGCAATTAATTTCCATATAGAAATTTCGCCTATTTATGTCGCCTTTCCTCAATTCGTATACATAACATAGCTAAATATTTGAGTAGCGATTAAGCGAGTTACTAAACGTATTAGGTCCATAGGCTACCTGAACTTGTAACATTTCAAACTGTTGTGATTTTTTGGAACTGCAATACTACTACTACTACTACTACTACTACTATTAATAATAATAAACAACACATATCGGTTATACCCTGAATATGTATGGCGCCGTTCGCTTGTCCGTGGACTTCAGAGCAATAAAGGCGATGCTGTCATACAGAGAAGTGTGGCTCAGAACACACGGGCCAAAAATGGCATTTTCCGGAATGTCACAGGTGGTGTAGACGCTGGTAAATATATCCGTTAAACACTGCTGCATCGCCTTTGCGTCGCCATCCCAGGCCAGTTTATGAGAACTGGATTCTTCCATCATTTGCTGTAAGACAAAACATGTGAGTGAATTAATGAGAGTTCATTTATATAGAGTCACTTAGTTTATGCCACATTTATATGACAAATAAGGCTATTTTTTATTTATTTGTTTATTTTTATTTGATTTTTTGTGACAGTGCATGTAGTTGTAACAAAGACTGACATTACATTTAGGCCTGTGTCTAGACTGTAATTTCGTTTCCTATTATTGACATATAGGTTAATATGGATGTTATTTAAGCTATAATTTATATGACAAAATGTAACTGTAAAAGACCGTTTCAGTAATTTCGTAGTTAAAAGGTAAAAAAAAAAAAAAAAAGAGAGAAGAAAAGAAAAGAGGGACTATTTCTTATTCAGTGCATTGATTCGATTCACACACGTGACTGTGACAAATTTACAAGTATACTAATAACTCTTAATGTGTGGCTATTTAATATATATATATATATATATATATATATATATATATATATATATATATATATATATATATATAATCTTTCGTGCTTTTGGAAGCGAAGTCGAAACTATTTTATATGGCGTTGATAAGAGTGAAAATCTGGCCTTATGAGACCGTTTGGTCTATTTACAATCGGGGAGCACATCGAATGGATTTCAAAAGCACTGTCAAAGTCACTGATTTCACGTCATCTAACCTTTAGCTCCATTCTACAAGAAGGAACGTATGCTCACTCATTACCATAATCCACCACTTTCCTTCTGAGACGTTAATTAAGGCAGCACGCGGTGTTAATTATTTTGTTCTTCTACAAACGCCTAATGCACATTTACAAATGAGGCAAATCTCCCTTATCTTGTTACGCGTAAATTGCAGTTTACACGTGCAACTTGATAAGTACGTTTATGCATCATTTTATAAAAATAAAAGGGGGGGGGGGGGGGGGGGGGGGGTCTGTCTATCCTGATATGCAAAACATTGATTATTTACTTGCCAGTATTGCCAATGCCTGTTTATACTGTATAGGTCATTTTAATAGATATTGTGCCGCACTATTGCTAGGGTTTTTCTAATGATTCTTCAGCTTTTTGACAAGGTCAAAAAATGAAAGTCCAATGAAACAGAGTTTCTATATAACGACAACATTGGGGGAAACTATAAAGCTGGAGGTTAAACAGATCTACTGTGAGCTCGAAAATGTTTTACATTGTTGTACCGAGTTTGTTATTTCTGCCGACACATTTTAAACATCTCAAATTTACCAAAAAATAGTTTTCAGTTTTCAGGCTACTGTTGTAAACAAAGAAGATTATGAAGCGGTTCATCCTAATTTTATATCGCTTTTATCTCCGAACTGAATCAACTGAAGCGCATAACATAAAATATATACCCAAAAGCATGATGAGAGAGAGAGAGACCAACTTAATTCTATTCCGCTGATAATTAATATCCTAATTTATTTGTGTTAAGGTTGCTTTTTTAAACAGACTCGTCTGGCTCGGGACACAGATGCTTAAAGTTCCCTGCATGCATAAAAAGCGTGAATTAGTGTGTATTTTGCCCTTCCTTTCACGATCCTCTCCTTTTGTAGCTGTGAGGTCGCACTCTCACTACTGAGAATCGCACAAAGGATCTAATGAATATGCATTTCAACTAAATACTATAAAAGAGCCACGAATCTATGCGCATTTCTAAAATAGAGGAGACCAACCTCATGACCTCCTGTCTCAGGTTAAAATTTATTGCGCTTTGTTACCCACGGTTTTGTTGTTATTCCAACTTTATGGGAGTGTAATAACGTTTGAACCCGTTTCCCTGCTTCAGTGACAGGACGTGTATGTCAGCGCGCTCTCGTCTCCCATCTGCGAGGTTTTTACATTGCTGCAAGGATGCTGTTTGCGCGCTACATAACCCCACGAATTATTAGCCTCCGGCTGTGTAGGCTATATTGCAAAATTGAGCTTACTTACCACGGTACAAAGGTAAAATAATCCACAAGGTTTCGAAATTGCTGTCAATATATCTTCAAGTATGTGTTCTATGTCTCCAGTGAAGTGCGTGCAGTCAGTACATTTCCCCGTCTGTTGAAAGTGACAGTGTTGCCGACCGTCTTATGATTCGCGAGCGTATAGAGAGGCGTGCAGATGGGGCCGATTCACTGACTGAGTGGCACCAAGATACACACTTTTTGTTTGCTGCACATAATCTGCCCAATGAGGCGTGACACTCTTCGTCTCCTCCCTTTAACTCTTCGGTCGCCGACAGTTTGTAGATGCGATTTACTTGCAGGCTATAGTGTCAAAGCTGAAACATTATGAAGTCCACTAAAACAAAATACTAGGCTATATAATTCGGTTTTATATATATATATATATATATATATATATATATATATATATATATATATATATATATATATATATTTAATTCAAGAAGAAATCCCTTCATTTCATTTTTATGCATTTAATGCGTGAATAGCCCAATAATAAATTATGGTGATGAATATGCTGTTTTTGAAGATGGCTTTAATTGTCAGCAAAAAAGCATTATTATTATTATTATTACGTTTTTTTTTTTTTTTTTTTTTTTTTGTTTTTTTTAGGTATAGCTTTAATAATTGTCAGCCAAAAAGCCTCTTGACTAAAAGCCCTTGACTGTTTTAGGCCTGCTTATAAACGAATGTAAAGTAGATGTACATTGAGTCTCTTTGTCCAACAGCTTTCATAAAATCAAGGACGACTACTGTCTTTACGTGGATTTATGAACGTACAGGCAACATGTCGCACTTGCAACGTCATCCGACTGTAAATTATGTCGTTTTATTATAATCCTCGTAACTCTTCACAGTGCTGTTTTGTCTAATGATAATGATCACTTTGCTGTATTGCTATGTATCGGCATCTACAGAATGTTTCCCAGCTTCTTGAGAGACGGCGAATGCGCGCAGCAGGCTTGTCGCGTGAACACCTGCTGTGGCTCTCCAGCTCGAGGAGAGAGCAGCGCGAGAGCCCCGCGTGCTCAAACTGACCTCAACACGGCTGGATTCATGATGTCTGTATTAACATCTGTGGGAAACAGCAGCGAGTTCACACACACACACACACACACACACACACACACACACACACACACACACACACACACACACACACACTAATAGCCTATTCGCCAATACGTTACAGATCCTAAGTAAATCACCAAATCTTTTTAACCGTTTCATGACAGTACAGTATGTTAAAACATTAAACAATGTGAGGATTTAGTGAACTCCACAAAATCTATAGATTTCTCTATGGGGTCTATAAGTTAACGGGGACGCCATAGTTGGTCCATGCTTTGGACGGTGTCCAGCAGCGTGCAAACTCATAACCTTGATCTTGAGAATTAATAAGATTTCACAATCGATAAAAGAGATTTAGCTTACCTTCTGCTGACTTATCTCATTAATCCTACTTTAGATTTGTAATAATAGAATCGCTAATGGAATACCGCTGTCTTTTATCTCGAGATAAATTATGCGCTGTCGTTTTGTTACGGTAAAACATCATTTTGGAAGTTTTTGCAAAAAAAAAAAAAAAAAAAAAATGTAAAGAGGGTGAAGAACAATTAGCCCATTTATAAGATTAGTAAATAAAATCGGTTTGCTTCAATCTGGTGGTCAAATCAAGAATCAAGATTTTCTTTTATTCTATTAACCTATGACATTTTGATAATGCATAGGAATTTCTTTAAGATCTTAAAAGGAATTTACGGGCTATGGTTTCATGAGCACAGGTGGGCGACTGTGGGTCGCATTGCAACGGTAAAATCATGACATCATCATCTCCAGTAGTTGCATATCAGGAGTACAACTTTGTTGTTTCACTTAATTTATTACCTACAGTCAAATGCATTCAAATACATTTTTTAAAATCAATTATACAGTGATACACATACAGTATAAACATATAAAGTGCATATGGGCAAAATTACAAAGCTATATCCTAAATAAAAACACTCCCATGCAGCGCCATTATCAAAATATTTGAATACAGTCCTCTTTGAGGACAATGCCATCATTTTTGTGTTTGATGCAATTAAAGTTCCAAAGACATTAATATTTAAATATAGTGGCAGTAAAAAAAAAGTGTCGTAATTGTGGAATTATAAAAAAATTATTAATTATCATAATTTTTGCTTAGAAAAGATCTCTTAGGTTATCAGTGCCATCATTTAGACAGAATATCAATAAATATCTCTTCTCTTTCAAGTTCTTTCAAGGACATGTATATTCCTTAACACAAAATACACAACTTTATCATTTTTCCCCTTATTATATTGTCTTTTACCTCCTTATACTGATAAAGAGAGGACTGAAGTGAAATTATAACAATCTGTTGATTCACATTATTTCCCAATTTAAAAGATCTACATTGTAAATTATACAAAATAGTAGACTAATTCTCAAGCATCAACAGTGCCTTAAATTCTTTTTTGTTTCTTCTCATGATGTCTTTTGTTCTTGTTTTGTTTTAGAGATGCACATACAATATAATCATATTCACACAGAATTTTGAGCATACAAAACAGTTATTTTCCAAAATAGGCTCTTTATAGACAAAATACTAAGTGCAATTTACATTTTGCATTTCAAATGATAGAACTTTCCCACCTTATCCTGCTTGTAATTGTTGTTTTTTTTCTATTCCCAGGACCTTGACATAAAAATGTACACTCTCTTAACCTTAAATGTCTTCTTGCCCTAAACACTTGCCCAGCCAAGCATGATAAGGACTCTTTTTCCCATACTGTGTTCTGAATGCTTGCTCAATCAGTAGCCATCTGCTTAGCTCATGAACTGCAGGCTCATAGTGGCTAGCAGAGGCTGTGCAGCGGACAGAATTAATGTCTGCTCCTCCTTTTTATTGTCCTAAAACATAAAGCCCCTGTTAATACCAGTGCATTTCAGGGGCAAACTGCCTTATCTCTGTCTAAAGTAAAACACAGAGCAGAATTCTCTATGACATACTCTTACTGAGGCTAATTGTTGTGCGCTGATGTCAAATGCAACATGATCGTTGCAAGGTTTTGATACAAATACTTTTTTCTATTGATAATAACAGGGACTTGCTAGAGTTTAAGATATTCCTTTGTATTAAAAAGTCTTTAATATCTGTTTGTTAGAAAATAATCCCATGTTTAAGGAGAAAGGAAAGATTGTTGTCTTGAATTGTAAACTGTTTTAAGCGATTAAGAATGACTCTATTGTGGACATTCAGACATGCTGTGTGCTAAACTAGAATGACACAATTATATTACAAGCGGAGAGAGGGAGAAACATTATTATTATTATTAACACACTACAAACAGATGTCAAGCCACAATTAAAATAACCAGGGTCTGTTTTTATTTAGCATTTCAGCTGTGTTGCACTGATTTTCTTGCAAGAGATTAAGGATGACAACATATAGCAATAGGGATCAGTCCTGGACTGATGGAGGAACAAGGCTTATATTTATCAGTGTTTTCATTAATACATCTGGTGTGGCATTGTCATATTGGCAGGAGGACACAGATTTACATTTTATAAACTACAAAGCTCATCACCGACTGTTCATTTCGCCAGCAGTCGGTGAAACATTTAACTACATTTTATGCATTTAGGTTATCTACAATAATTATTTTGTGAAGATATGGTTGTGTAACTTAAATGTAAAAGGAAAGACAGACAGACAGACAGACAGACAGACAAATAGATAGATACATAGATAGATAGATAGATAGATAGAAAGAACTGAGCATTATACTGACGACTTAACTTGGTCATTCCAATGGAGGGCAGAAGAGGAAAAGAAAGGAGTCTAAGCCCTGGAAAGAGGAAGGAAAACAGCAGCCCAAGTGTTTAGAGCAGAGGAAAACACGTTTTGAGCTCTCTCTCTCTCTCTCTCTCTCTCTCTCTCTCTCTCTCTCTCTCTCTCTCTCTTTCACTTTCCTTTCTTTCTTTCTTTCAAACACATACATCTGCACACTCAGGTGCCTTAGTAATACTTAACAAAAGTAATAATAATTTCAAATATATCCCCATCAGTCTCTTTCTAGATCACCAAATACGACCATTTATATGAAACCGAGATGCACTTGCATAAAACAGTTCTTTTAAAGGGGTACAAAATGGTAAAAGGAATAATTAATAATGAATCACTTTTATATCGGTTCCAGTGATTATACAAATGGAGGAAACCGCCAAAAATATTCTGTTATGGCATATGGCACTTCAGCTGCCATATGTGCCAGTTTTCACTAAAATTGGCACCACGGTTCGTGATGGTCAGTTGTGACTGCCAAAAACACAGCGAGGGCTGTGCGGGGGGGGGGGGGGGGGGGGTATCTTCATTGCCTCAGACAAGTGCACTGATGTCCTTCTGCATCTCCCACTGCACAATCAAGAGCGAGTCAGCGAATGCTGGAGAGAAGATTTGGGCATACAGAAAAACTGATGGAGACTCATCCTACACTCCCCCTCCCATTCTTGGCACATACTCTACGTTTAGACCTTTCAGAGTTTGTGTTCTTTCTACTCTGCTCAGAAGAGGAGGAGATGCATGTTAGAAGGGAGCAAATATTGGTTTGGCATCCAGAGCATCCATTGTGTAGTCCCTCTAATCTGATTTTATGATGAACTGAAATGTTGGATTTCACAGTGTACTCATCTCCACAGTGGCCCCTGTTTAGGCCTCCCTCCACTCCATATTTCTGGAGATTTTGATGCTGGTTGTTATCCACTGTACCTGTTCATAGTGCAAAACTGTGCCCAGCCCTGGCTCTGACTGCAGGCCCACATCCTCACTCGCAGCCAAGCTGCCAGACTAGCTCATGGTTCATAGCTTCATGGGTTCAAGTTTTAATGTTCCAGGTTTTGGGTGGACCCCACAGTCAGTTCGGCAGGTCATTCCACCAGCGGGGCACAGTCGAAGTGAAAGTCTGGGAAAGTGATTTTGTGTTTCTTTGAGATAACCCACCACGAGGCGCTATACACCCACGGAACATAAGCTTCTGGAGGGCACATAGACTTGAAGCAGTGAGTGAAGATAGGGGGGTGCATACACAGTGGTTGTTCTGTAAGCAAGTATCAATGCCTTGAACTCAACTCGAGCAACTATTGGCAGCCATTGCAGTTCAATGGAGAGAGACAGCTCGTTAAAGACCAGTTGTGCCTCCGCGTTCTGGATCAATTGCAGAGGTTTGATTGCATGCAGGAAGACCTGCCAGAAAAGCATTGCAGTAGTCCAACCTGGATAAAACAAGAATCTAGACAAGGAGTTGTGTAGCATGTTCAGAGAGAAAGGGTCTGATCTTCCTAATATTGTACAAAGCAAATCTGCATGATCCGACAGTCCTTGCAATGTTGTCCGAGAAGTTCAACTGATCATCAAACAAGATTTCTGGCTGTGGTGGATTGTGTAATCATTGACGAGTCTAGTTGAGTGGTAAAATTGTGATTATCTGCTGTTAAAACTTACATTTTAATTTACATTTTTAATATGATTTTGTCTCTTTTTGCCAAACAAAGCAAAAGTAGGATCAAAAATTGTTTATAACGGAACAACACACAGACTGTCTGCCTGTCTGACACGCAAGCGATGTGATACAGTGATGAATCTCGGTACTGCTATATGAAATATCAGTTATTCTGGAACTCTCAATCAGATTATTAGAGGACCAGAACTAACTGTTGTATAATGAGCCTAATTTCATGAAAATTACGTGACTGTGACAACATTTTGCAAAATGAAATTACACATATTGCGGCAGTTCTGAGGTGAACTGCCTCTCCCAAACAGATGAGGGTTTTAAGGAAAATTCTCTTCTCTTTTAAATCAACAAACCCTGTTGGGTATCTCCCCACCCTAAACCTTAAACCTAAACCTTACACAATAAAAAAATGTGTCATATATGCTATATAAATGTGACATGAAAAATGCAATTGCTGAATCAACCACGTCATTTTGAGGTGCTATTTCATACTTTCAGCTCTCGTGTTAACTCATGTGCTCTTCAGGACTTGTACCTGTACAAGTTGTACAAGTTGTAACTTGTTGTACTCTTTGCATCGCAGATGCCATGCTCAATCCTTGAAGCTACTGTGCAATTTGTTCATGCTCAAAAATTCTTGTAAAAGAATATGAATGTATAATGCAAATGTTAAAAAGTATCGCTTTGCAAGTAGTGGTCGATCAATATGGGTTTTTCAATGGCCGATGCCAATACAGATTTCTAGAGAGCAGGATGGCCGATATAAATGCCGATAAACATTATACAATCTAACAACAGCAAATTAGATGTGCTCAAAGTTTCTAAAGTCAAAACAAACACTTATTTTATGCAATATTTACTCAAATTTGCATAAACTTGACAAGGAAAGATTTTGGAACTGATACGAGGGAAAGTTAACACTTCTGGTAACTGGTTAAGCAAACAGGGTTATCGGCCAATGCGATAATCGCAAAATGGCCAAATTTTGGCCGATTAATTGGCCTGGCCTATATATTGGTGTCACGGTGCTGGGGAAACAGAACCCAAATACAGAGGAAAAACAGTCAATGAGTTTTTATTAAATCAAAAACACAAAAGGTGCTGCAGCGCCAGCTTGTTTGAGCTCAATAAGGAAAAACGCTAAGCAGGAAAGGGATGAGAGTTCATGAGATGGGTGTGTGTGTTTCAAGCCCAGATGAGAGGACTCCTCCTCCAACAGACAGGTGCAACACTGGCAAGGGCGACGGCGATCTGCAAGGTGAGTAACACGCAATGCATATACATTGATAAATAACAGAAATACTGTTAACACGCACACGGCAGCAAGCACGAACAGAAACAGTCACAGTTGCACCACAACGGCAAACAGTAACAGTCACAATGATCCGACAGCGGACATGGCACACGCGAGGGTTTAAATAAGAGAAGCAAATACGGGGCAGGTGTAGCTTGCAGCTGAAGGTTGTAATGATCAGCATTCCCATGGAAACAATCAGGGTTCCCATGGAAATGCTGATACAGCATGCCAGCGACACCTGAAACAAATAAGGGCAAAATGTAAACATGCTTTGACAAAACAGACAAGGGACGATGATGCCATGGTCCTCCACAGGCACACACACAACCTGGCAAGGTGCCATGACCGTGACATCACCGGAGGGCACACGGCAGCAAATCGCACACAGCGATAACCCACCGCCAGACCCGTGCACCCACACAAAAACACGAATACGAAACACAAGACAGACAGGGGACGATGATGTCATGGTCCTTGTCAGACAAAACCCAACCTGATCGGTTGACAGAATGACATCACGGAGAGCACAAAGGCAGGCCGATACTGCCAAGGTCCTGTCAGGTAGAATCTAAACCTGACAAGGTGACCGGATCGTGACAATCAGTCTATACTTGCAGGTCATGTGCTATAGTAGATGTGCTTGGATCTCATAAGATAGCATTATGTGAGGAACAGGGCAAAAAATAAATATTTATGAACAGATAATCTGCCATTAACTTGAAAAGTCTGAAAGAATGAAAGTCCTTGTTGTTTTAGCGCCTCTAGTGTTCATTTCACAAGGAAATGGCTGCTACTGTATAGGTCGAACGAGCCATGTAAAATGTTTTTTATTTTTTTATGTTGGTGTTGTAGCTTGTTTTTATGAGACTAAGTTGTGTATAACATCAAGTACACCATTTACTAAAGTCTTCACTTTAGTTTCTTGTCTTCTGAAGTTTCTTGTAACAAATAGTATGGCTTTAAATTCATATTAGTACATTAAAGAAGCAATTTTTTTCTCTTTTTTCTTAGTATTTGTCATGCGATTTTGGACTGTTTTTCTATTTTTCTGAGAGCTAACCAAAGGTTGAACGCAGCTGTTGTTCTCCATAAATTAATCTCTGCCATGATAACAGCAGCACACTCAGGGGTATTGACATTTGATGCTGTTATTTTAGTTTTTAGTTTTTTTGGGGGAAGGTGTGCATTTGATGTTGTAGGTGAGGGCAGAGATGGTAAGTTGATGGCGAATGCCTTGAGGAGAAGCTGTCAGCACAGCCAGTTACCTCTAAAACCCTGTTGGCCTGAGCCGACTGTGGCAGAGCGAATCAAAGACAGACAGCAAACCCACGGAACAATGGGACTCTGCAGGCCGGCTCCCAGATCAGCAGTGTTTTTGAGAGAGTTTTATGGCACAGAGGAAGTGTTCTGTATCTGTGCTTTTTGTGTCACCTCTGCATTTCTGATTCCCAGCATGGGGAGTATGTAGTGGAACTCCAGGAAAAAAGTTAATCAGAGTTTAAACTGGCAATATAACAATGAGTAGAGGGGGATGTGGAAACAAAGCAATGCCCACACAATGGCTTAATCGTTGGTTGATGTATTGAGATATTTTTGTTTATTATATATTTGTTCAAAGAGATAGTTCACCCAAAAATTCTGTCATCATTTATTTATCCGCATGTTGTTCAAAACTCATATGACTTTCTTTCTCATGTGGAACACAAAAGGAGATGTTAGGCAGAATGTTATTTTCAGTTACCATTCACTTTCATTGCACCTTTTCCATACAATGAAATTGAATGGTGAGTGAGGCTAACATTCTATTTCCTTTTGTGCCTCCTTTTGTAAAGGTAAGTAAATGATGACAGAATTTTCATTTTTGATCCCTTTAATCATAATAACAGAGGAATGCATTGTTAAATGATAGAGGTCAAACCTAAAATGTATTTCTGAATGTAATGTAAAAAAAAAGTAACTTTCCACATTGTTGGTTGTGCTGTGTGCAAAGAATGTGTTCAACTGCAAGAACAACATAATAACATGGTAAAGGAGTGAAAGACAAAATGCATTTTTCACAAGTGTTTCATTTAGCCAAAAACAACAGATCTATCCCTAAAACAGTGTACTTATTTGTTTGTCTTTAACATAGTTCAGCTCTGACTTCTCTTGAACCACCCTTTGAGCTATAGTGCTCGAAGAAATTATGTGAGAAGAAAAAAAAAACAGACCACACAGAGCAGAGTACACAACATGTTACCAGGAGACCAGCTAGAATCAATGGCAGGCTTGTCCTCCCATACTCTAATTATTCCCATGAATTTAGCCTCAAGGAATAAGCTTGATTTTACATCATCAAGAATCCTGCTTACAATGAGATACAGGCCTACCATACTCCTCGAACTGTAACCGACTGCTGTGTTTGTCAGTGATTGGTCCTAAGCTTTATCAAAGTTCTACTGAACCGTGACGTCCATTCCACCATCCATGAGAAAACGGAAGAGAGTGTGGCACTTTATATTAGGCTAATATGGGTTGAGGCTGTGGTTGTGCAGCTCAATGTCCAGCTAAATATTGCAGGGATTGGCCTATGCTTACTGGTATCATAAGTGTTCACATTTAATCTTGTTTAGGTGCTCTGGAACACACATCCGCATTGTCTATTACCATCAAAGTGATTTAATGGACGATTAGTGACTTAATAGAAAGACTCTTTCTCTAAGTGGGCAGTTTAAAAGGGAGGTAAATAGGAAGACAGTGCTCAATAGCAATGTGTCCCTTCGCTGCTGGTTTTGAAATATGGATGCTTGAATGTACTGGGATGGTTTCTTGTTTAGGCCAATAGTCAGAAAACGTAAAAATTACATCCTAGCCTGCTGTCGTGCCACCTTGTATTTAAAGTTGAAGGTCTGAGATGTGATTTGGAGGCATAGAGGAGCCATGGATAAATGTCAAGCAATGATCAATTTTGATTGACAAAATAGTTTGTTTTTGTCTGATTAAATGCCTACATATTCAAATGTGTTCTATGCTCAGTGTAGCTATTATGTTGGTACAATATCAATAATTGCTTAACATTATCTATTTGCTTTATTCTGACAGTCATTACAGTACATTTTTGTACTAAAGCAATGTACAATAAAGTGCACACATTTTTTGATGCCTAAAGACAGTGCATTAATTCCCTCTACTATGATTCTACATGTACACCTGGCAAGACAACAATTGCTTTTTGGTGCATATCTGGTGTATTGATGAAGCACACTAAAAGGTTTTTTGTGCATTTAAATATATCCAGTATCCCATTGGCATCTCAAAAAAGGGAACAAACAGGTGTGCATGTCCATCTGTCTGGAAAATGTGCTGGGTCTCGGTCCAGACTCTAGATAGAGGAATATGGAGGAACAGTGACTATTGCAGCTACAACTGCCTCTCACTTGTTTTGGCCATTTGTGTTATGCTTGGCTGAAATAATGATATAATCATCTGTGATATGTACTGACACGGCATACAGCTCTCTCCAATGAATGAAAGAGCCTCACACCGAGTCATAATTGCAGGTTATGTGCTGCTCACATTGGTTTGGAATCACACGTAAAGGGATAGTTCTAAAGGGAGAGTTCACCCAAAATGGAAAATTCTGTTGTTGTTCCAAACCCTATGAATTTTCTTGATTCTGTGGAACACAAATTGAGTTGTTAGGCATAATGTTAGAGACTGACAGCTTCTGTTGTCATTTACTTGTGTATATATATATATATATATATATATATTTTTTTTCATTTGTTATAATTTGGAGGGATGAGCTAAAGTGTGATAAAGAAACCCTTCTCTGAGAGATTCCAAAATGCACAAGACAAAATGGACTTTCTAAAGCATGTCATAAAGTTAGACGTTGCTTTCAGAAACTCTCCTTTGCACTAATCTAAAGTGACACTGCTGTTTTTCTGGCCGTTGTAATCTCTGTCCTGCACTCCTGTGAAGGATGAGGTGGAAAAAATAACAAATGCAGAGCGTGATTGTGCAGGCGGTGGGAGCGATGCTGGTCCACTGAAAATGGCAGCTGTCAAGGCAGGCTGACAGGGAGTGGAACTCATGCAGCCCCTTGCTGTCTGAAGCCTTTGTCACATGCTGTAGAAACCTCAACGAGTTCAGAGGAGATCCATGGTGGCAAGCTTGTCATATTTATTAAAGAAGATATTCCCCCAACATGTGAACTCATGTGCGACCACCTAGGTAATTGTGTTAAGAGGAGGATTTTTATTACATTTATTTATTTATTTATTTGATTTATTTATTTATTTTTTTGGGGCCATTTTGCAGAGCATTTCAGTATTTAAGGAACTATTGTGTAGATTTTGCAGTATACGTATTGTTGTGTGTTTGTGTATCTAAATATTGCATTTGAGTACGTAAAGTTTTGCAAAAGAATTTGATGAAGCAAAACATGGTGTGTATGCCACTAAAAAGTGGGAATGAGCAGTTGTTACCTTAAAGGGATAGTTCACCCAAAAATTTAGATTCTCTCATCATTTTTTTCACCCTTATGCATTCCCAGATGTGTATGACTTTTTTCTTCTGCTGAACACAAACAAAGATTTTTTAAATATATAAGTTTAACTTTTTTACTATAAATTCTCCTCCCTGCCCAGTAGTTGTCGATATGCATGATGAATGCAAATCCACAAAAACAAAAGAAGAATATGAAAGTGAAGATTGATAGTAATAAAGGATTTAAATACTGATCTGTTTCTCACTCACACTTATCTGATCACTTCTGAAGATAAAGATTTAACCACTAGAGTTATTAAAAGTATGGATTACTTTTGTGCTGCCTTAATGTGCTTTTGTAGCTTCAAAATTTTGGTCACCATTAACTTGCATTGTGAGGTCTTACAGAGCTTAAATACTCTTCTAAAAATCTTTGTTTGTTTTCAGCAGAAGACTGCGTTACCTAATGTATTTAGGTTGATTCAGTGATTTTTCTTGATCTTGAATAAAACCAGTTAATTTGATGTAACCACATGAAGCACAATTTTGAAGTTACCTGAACCTGCAGGGGTATCCCTATAGACTTTTTTCTCCGTTAAATTACTAATGTGTCCCAGTACAATTTTACTGATAAATCCTTGTATGACCAGGGAGATAATACCAGTCATCTGAGAAACATTTTCCGTCAACATTTCAGAAATGATGTCATGTGTCCTGTAATTCTGTAAACTTCTTTTTTTGTTTCATGAATCACTCTTTTGAGTTGGTTCTTTTCAAGGAGTTGGACAAACATGTTAGCAAAACAGTCCCAATGTGTTCACAGTTCAGTTTAAATCATTTAAACAGCTAACTTGCACATTGAGTAAAACAGTAATGGCTAAGGCTACACTTTTTAACATCATGGGGTACCTGTACCCGAGTACTGCTAAAAAACTATAACTGCCCCTGGTTTCCTAACAAAATATTTTTGAAAGTGCACATAAATTAAACACATTGTACGAAATTAACTATTGATGTTCTTGAAGTTGCAACAATTTAATGAACTCACAAAATAATTGAGTTGAATTGTAGCCTGGTGTTATTGCTACTTTTCTCCATAAAAGTGAATGATGATAGACGCTGCCAGTCTCTAACATTCTGCCTAACATCTCCTTTTGTGTTCCACAGAAGAGAGACATTTATACAATTTTTGGATGAACTTTCCCTTTAAAAGTGAACCAAATATGTAAAGTTATATTCTGTGCACCACATATAACAAAGAAGAATCTAGATAATTTTATCTGAAGAAAACAAAAACAATACACTGCTGTATATGTTACAAAATCAACTTTGATGAAAGATCTTTTAACACAGTTGATTGTAAAAACTTGGCAGCACTATACATTTCAGAATGTGAAAAGTGCCCTGGGCAAACGTAACTAGAGCATGTATTAAAGAGAACAGCGTTAAATTGCTGTTTATATTGTATTACATCAGTCAGTCTTGAACTTTGTTCTTTGCATGTGTATTTTCCCAGAGGGGTTTTCTGTATTGAAACCATTAAATTGTGACCAGCAGAATTCTCACAGTCATGGCTGTCAATGGTAGACAGCAATGAAAACAACTGAAACAATGTTTACCCATTCCTTATGATTACTTATAAAAAATTGTGTCTAACAATGTTCCAAAGAATTCTTTGATTTATGAATTTAACTAAAGCTGTATTAGTGATAGGATATTGTTAACTGATTGTGTGTCTGCATCTGCTAAATAATATTTAGTGTTACTTATAAGCTATAATATTTTCCAGCAGATAGGCTACATTTATTTTCAAGTGCCTTATTTTCTTATTGTCTGAAATGTTATTGTCTGATATCTCAGAAATTTGTTTTGCTAAACATTGACACCACCATCAAGCACAACTAGAATATATAACAATATACTGTAGAATATATCTTAATGCCTTCTTATGGTATTCATTTAGAAATAACTCTTGGACTGAAATCCCAACTGGCTTTATGTGCACATTAAGAAATCTATTTAATTTTGTTTTAAACTGCACTGAAATATTCTACCATATTGTGACCCCGCAAAGCAGTATGCTCTGAATGACTACACAATAGAATTTGTTTGCTGGCACAGAAAGAACTCTGCTGCACTTTACTTCAGTGTATGTAATGTAATTCATATGATCATTTGTTTCCTTGTGAAAGAAAACAAAAATCTTAATGAATGAATAAATACATTGCACCTTGTTTGTGAATGCAGTTTTTAATGTAGTTGTTTATCCACAAGGACCAATGGGACATTTCATAGGATGGGAAAAAGTGAAGATGTAAAGATGGCTAGAGTACAACACTGACATTTATCTACAAAGCTCTGGACAGGAAGTTGAGCAAACAATCAGGAGAAGCAGGTGTCATTTGATGGACAGAGCTGCCAGCACAGGCTGCTAGTCAAGAGTAAACAAAGAGAGAGACACAGAGAGAAGGAATGACATATTCAATTTGCTTGTTCTCTAAATGCTCTCAAACTGCTGTTCACCAGACAGATAGACGACAGATCTGGTGGTAGTGTGGTTCACCAAACAATTTTATAGGATCTGGGATGGATTAGTTTTCCTCTATAAAAGCCACAAATAGATAGTTTTGCATAATATACAGTGGAATTTAAAAGTCTGACAGTGAAAATGATTCTGTTTGCATTTTCAATTTTAATATTTTTCCCAATGCAAATTATATTATCAGCATAGCAATTAGCACAAATTTCTATTTTTTATTTTATGTTAACAGGCATTTGTCATTACTCACTATGTATATGTACTATTCTTTTTTTATGTCCCCCATCTGCCTTGTTGATCTAGTGTTCTTCAACGCAAGCAAGTAAATCTGACCTTTCATACAAAGGAGATAAGATGTTCAGAGTCACAAATTTGCTTATTTGATTAGTGACTTAGAAATAGTGCACAATCTTAAATATGTCTTGTAAATTTTACGTCATCATTACTTTGTTTTACATTTTGAAAAATCCTTTGGTTATTTCCAGGTTATTGACAATTAGATATTGAGCACTACATTTGTAATGCGGACACAGACTTTTGAATCCCACTGTATTTACATTTATTTTATAAATATTAATGCACTATATAAATATTTTATTTTACATTATAATTTATCAGGGCAAAGCTGTATAGCCAAAAAAATACCATAACCCAAGAAGGATGTGTAGTGGAATTCTCTCTTGTCATCCTCATCTCAGCACTCTACTCTTTAGACATCTTTTATCTGCTCTGATTGAGTCTTTTTAACAGGTCAGTCTTTATGAACCCAGCCCTGTCGGCTTTGATTTTCCCCCATTCAGTCCTACTTGGGCACGTTCACGGGCGCCTGCTTCTAACAGAAGAGGAAGGATGAGCAGGCATTCTGCAGAATACTTTCATTTAGATGACAGGCCCAACCATGGCAACAATTAACTCCATTCAGCCACAATTCATCCCTCTTTTCAGTGTGAAGAGAAGAGATGGTCGGACTTAGCTGAGTGTTATCTCGCTCTGTGAAAGATACTCCGAAGTACTGTGTCATAAACTCCCTTGATGGAGATCTGTCCAGAACCTGTCCAGCAGGACACTGCAAATTTACATGGTCTGCTTACTTCACATTTATGAGGTTTGATAGTGACAGTGCTGCAATTACTTATCATCACTTATAAGATTTTGTGATTGATTCATTCATTAAAATGTATTCCTTTTGAAAATCACCTGCCATTTATTGAAATGGTGTACATCAGACTGAAGTATGAAGGATGATGAATTACTTTGTTGGCAAGTTGTTGGTGTATTGCAAAGTATTAGCAGGAGTTTACAAGATTGAACAGTAATAAAATAGAAAAAAATACTATAAAGATGAAAATAATTGGATTGTGCTACATTGTGGCATCCCACAACAATGGAATACCGATAACCCCTTGAACATTAAGAATTCTATTATATATTCTTGGGCAAGGCATACCGACTTATGGGGAAATTTAAATAGGCCTAATTGTTATTTAGAATTAATAAATGTTTTAGCACTATTTAGTGTAGTTCCTTCTTGGCAAACACATTAAAAAAGAACCAATTTTGTTGCATTGAGAGAAGTAATGAGAAATATGGCTCAACTACTGATCCTAAACCTAGTCATAACTTCCCATTCACACTCATGGCATTATTATTTAATTACACATGTGCTACAGTAGCTTCCCTTCAGTAACATCAGGCTATAGAGTTGCACACTTTTACAGTTATTACAATTAACCAGTAGAATTAACAATTACAGTTTTCATAGCCCTGTTCAATATAAAGTCACATTATTTTAATAGTAATTTAACTTTTATTAACTATAGAACTATTATACTACTTAGCACTGAAATCAATACTTTACCCCAGTAGTTCTGCTTTTAGAGACCATTTGAAGTTCCTTCAAGATGACCCCATCACCTGCTTTGAGCCAATGTTTCTAAACTCCAGTCAAACTGTGGCACTTATGTTCTATCAAAGTGCAACATGTTTCTGAATGAATTTATCTGAAAGAAAGAATTAAGTCAAATGAATGCACTGATTGAGTCTGAATTCTGCATTTCATCCACTTCTATATAGCATATTCACATTCACATGTGCAGTTACAGTATCAGTCTTGCACATAAAGCAGAGAAAGAAGTGATTTGAACCAAAAAAGAACATTTTATTTATATACGTATTGTTTCTTGACTGTTATTTACTGTTTCACAGGAAATGAAAAGGATGGGTACACCTTTGTATTTTGTTATGGACTCCCCTGGTAATGAGTTTCAACACCTCAATGCTTTTCACAATTAGTTGAATTGTTTTCCCTGTCATTTCCAATTATCCTTACCACTGAAATGTCTATGAGAAACTAACGGAATAGAACTACCAACATTCCGTTAAAATTTTCAGTACATCACCATAATCAAGCGTGTAAAACACAAACAGTGTTTACAGTAGCACACCACTTCACATCCATCATTTGGCTATATAACAATTATCAATATAATCTATGCTAATTATGAAGATTTGACTGCGTTTGATTCGTGGCCTTATTAATCATGATGGTTAATGGTGGGTACTGAAACTCAAAGCATGACATTACACAGTATTTCACGTAACTCCATCATTAAATCACAATTGTTTCAAAAGTTTGAACCAAAGGAAAATCAAAAATTATACTTCCATCAATGTTGGTAATTATGGCAATTAACAATATGAATATAACTTAATTAAATAAGTCCTATTATTGATTCAGTGGAAAAGCAGACTAGTGAAGCAATCTATAACACTAACAGTCCTCCTTATGAATGCTCTGGGAAGTCTATTAATTATTTATTTAATTTGTTGTTTTTTAAATTGTATTATTCATTGGGTGACAGGACCTATTTCCGAAATAATTCTAAAAACTGTTTTCAAAACATACTGTATGTCTGCTTTGTTTGAGAATTCCTGACCTTCTCTGGATCTTTCTGAATCAAATAACATGGTGATTCATACCATAGAGATTACACTGATATCCCAGATCTAACTGATATGAAGGGATAGTTAGCAAGGTACAAAGCCACAACACGCACAACATGTACCAACTCACCTACTGTATAACAAGCTTGCAAGGTTGTGAAATATTATTGGAATATCCCCTGTAAAGTAAAAACACAAAAAACAACTTGTATACTGGATATCGGCCCTCTAACTGTATTGCAGAACAGGGCTGTTTCTTGCTGTAAGTGCTAAAAGTGGCCACTTAGGGAGGCCAGCAAAGCAAGGTTGTTTTTTTAAAAATTATTATTATTATTATTATTATTATTATTATTAAACTTACTAAAAGCTGTTTGGGAGGATTTCACTCAGGGCACCCCATATACTCAGAAACGGCCCTGTTGCAGAATCTCAGAATGATGAATTAATGGATAAATATGTCATTACACAAAAGGTTCTCAGCATTAAAGTGCATTCAAAGAAAAGACGGACGTATTTGGCCATTTTCAAATTAATCTGGCTCTTGGCCAGTCATTTCTATTTTGAGACAGACTTTTTTGTTTCATTTCCTCCACTTTAAAGCAGGAAGTGACTTTAAGGTTTTATTTCAGGAACTAAATTTTAGCACCTTTATTCAGTTTCTTCAATCATAGTTTCTTTTAATGATATATTGTCTGTCGATAACTCATATGCTATTTTCTAGAATTGCCCAATATCTAAGTATAGTGTGAATTATACGTGCTTATTGCACGTACATAAAAATTCCCCACGCATATCAAACAAAACAATTTGATTCAATGCCTGCTTGCCACATTTATGAATTAAAAAGGGCTTGGCTCTTGGCAGTAACTTAACAGAAACTGCACAAAGTTCAAATGCAATCACTGATAGATAGAGTATAGCAACCAAATAAATCCTATCCCACAAAAAAAAAAAAAAAAAAAAAAAAAAATCATTATTTAAACACATCCTGTTTGAGGAGACTTTAATCACAGCTGCTGGGTGTGTGCGCGAGCCAAACGGCATTTTGACCTCAAGAACCTCTGTTGCACAGCTGGGCGGACGCGCATGCGCACTAAAACTAGGTGCAATACACGAATTCGCAAGCAACTTTTAAAGCAAGTATTACTTTGCGTTTAGCTATTTATCGTCCGCGAAAGTGGGACCGGACTGCTGGTTTGTTTCAGGGATGGCGTAAAACGGATCCATGTAGAAATCCGAGTTAGTGACGTTGCATATCCTCTGTTTCACAGGAAGAAGTTGCACTTTTCTGCAAAGCTGTAAATTGGACCGGTGAATGCTGTGCTGTGTTTTTTTTTCACAACATTTAAGAAAACTTCATTCAAATAAGTATTTTTATTTTATTTTTTTAATTTTTTTTTTAACATTTTGTCCCGCGGATGCGACTGGTGCCAAAACTAACTCATCGTCATGACAAAGGAAAGTCTCATCGTAAAGAAACGCTGGACTGTGGCAACAGCGGCGGTGCTTGCCTTGTGTTGCATGTCATCTTTTAATGCAGAACACCCATCTTGTCATGGAGCTTACGACCTTTACTTTGTTCTGGACAGGTAGGTACTCTAAAAACTTGAAAACCTAATTTCTGTCCCTATTTCTGTTGTTCTGTATTAAAAATTCTGAATACAAATGTATCAACGTATATTTTACAGAGTAACTTTTGTAAAGGTGTATATTGTTCAAATTATAGTAGAGTCATGTTTGTTTAGTTAAAGTTGAAGTTAATGAAGTTGAACTGCCCGACGTGTGAGCTATTCCGCATGTTTGACCTGATTTCATATTTGTGCCAGACACTGTAAGCGACGCGCATCGTTTAGAGGCCACACAGCAAGACACAAAGCTGAAATAAAGCCTACTTGAACCTACTTGAACTCGTCCGTCAGGCCGTTCGTCCAACCATCTTCCCTGCACAACACACAGTTTCACTTAAATGTGGTTTGATGTTATCTGATGGTCTCACCAAAGCTTAGATCTAGATTCTCTGACCTTGGTTTGAGACAAGGAAGAAGACAGTGCATAAAAATGATTTTCTAATTACCTATTGGTTGTGTTTTATGTTCTCAGCACATGCAATGGATTATAATTATTAGTTCAATTACCTTGTAGCTACTACATCAAGGGCACATTTTACACACTTTTCTCATTAAATACACTGCATTGCATTGCAGTTAATGTCCTGGCTTCAGAAGTCTTCTTTCTAGCATCATGCCATTTGAAGTGTTTAATGTATTTTATTTTGTGAAATTTATTAATAATGGAAAAATGATCTTGTTATGTACATAGTAAACTATAGTTACAGACAGTGCTTATATAGTATAGGAACTTCATTTGCTGTTGAATTGTATGGTATTCATCTTGTTTGCTATTATTGTAGGCTTCTTCTTGACTTTTGAATCCTATCTTGGCAAACGTTGTTTATTCTATATTCCGTGTCATTTAACATTTGCCATTATTAAATTGCATTATGTGTATATCGGCATAAAACTGGCCATCAGCCACTCTCCTCTCTAGATATTGGTATGGACACATTGGCTATTAAAAACCTAAATAGGTTGACCACTTTGTTGTTGGGTGTTGGAATGATGCAGTCATTCCTGAGAACTGAATTGGTCATCAGTATTGACATGACTCAGTGTGTTGTTATCAGTGCACAGGGTCTCTGCTGAGCTTTTTATAGAGAGAGAACGTGTTAACTTAGCTGACTCAACAGGTTCTTTGCCACTGTGTAATCAACAGCACAACTCATAGAGTAACCACATGGCACATTTTAATGCAGATATTTGACTTTGTGTTATTGAATCAAGCTGGAGCCTGTCTCTTTTACTGTAGCTTGTCTTTTTAGTGCTGACTTTGTTTATCATACACTTTGTTACAGATCTGGGAGTGTTTGGACTGACTGGGGTCAGATCTATGACTTTGTCAAAAACCTTACAGACAGATTTGTGAGGTAAATATTTTAATTTACTTTGTTTTTATTTTCTATTACTGTTTCAATCAAAAGACAAATGGCAAATGTAACCAAACCTTTAAAAGGTTAGCTCTTCCAGTTGGTTCTCTATCGTAATTTACTCACCCTCATTCCAAGGGAACACCATAGTTTCAAACCCTTACGACTTTCTTTCTTCCATGGAACACAAAAGGAGGTGTTAGGCAGAATGTTGTGGACTGACAGCCTCAGTCACCATTTACTGTCACTGAATGGAAAGTGAATGGAGCTGCTTACAAGGAAAAGTGTAGAAGTGATCTCTATACAGACGAGGTTTTCTAACGTTTTGAGAACCGAATGATCAAATTGTCAATACACCTTATCACCACATAGGTCAGTAGAGAAGACTAGAGAAGGGGGGTGGGGGGGTTAAATCGTTTATAACAAAAAACAGCAACATCCAATAAGAAAATAAAAATTGTCAGTTTTGAATTCAAGGTTTAATAAATTCAAGGAATAAAGAAAGTCATATGGGTTAGGAAAAACATGAGAGCAAATAAATGATGACATATATTCATTTTTGGGTAATTTAAAAGTGTAACTGTGGCTCGATGGCACTATCACAACACTGTTCTGTATGTTTGAGCGGCCCATCCAGCCCAACACAGCAACATTTGCTCAACCAGTGGTGAGAGTTTGTGGTGGGACTATCTGCTTGTACAACCAATGGAGTCAGGGGGAGTTTTATAAAATCTAGAATCTATTTGAAAACAGTGATTATTTGCTCTGGCTACCAATGGTTGCTCGTGTCAAGTTCAAGGCATTGATGCTTGCATACAGAAAAGCTACTTGTTCCGCACCACCCTATCAACACTCACTACTTCAAGACTATGTGCCCTCCAGAAGCTTGCCATTGGCTGGTGAGTGGGGCCTCATTTTGCCATCTCAAAGACACAAAAAATCACTTTCTCTGACTTTCAGTTTCACCGTTGGTAACTGGTGGAATGACGTTCCAAACCCCACCTGAGCAGCTGACTCTTTAACTACTTTCAAGAAACATCTAAAGATGCATTTCTTTAGTGAGGACTTGACCCAGTCCTAATGCACTGTCTTCCTTCTTCCTAAAAAAACAAAAACAATTTTAATAACTACAGTCTTTTACCACTGCCTCTTACCTTCCTCCCTACTTGTACTTTTCTGAGTAATTTGTTTTTGCCTCCTGTGGACAAATCGCTTTTGCTGTGTTCCTCATTTGTAAGTCGTTTTGAATAAAAGTATCTGCTAAATGAATAAATGAAAATTATTAATGCAATTCTGTTTGGTGATGCTAGTGGTGCAGAAATTACATACTTCAGCTTTAATATGTGCGCAACAAACAAATATGCAAGCTACCATGCAAAGTCGAGACAATAGGATGTTTACTTAATGCTACTAAACAAGTAATTGGTCGAGTAATTGTTGTGAATGTACTGTAATTCCCACTTAACCCACATCACATGAAGTCATCTATCACAACTCAGATCTAAGCAAAATGCACAGTATCTACACATCCGGTTCTGAAATGGCCCTGTTGCAAGAATAAAAAAAAAACATAAAAAAATTGCCAGATGAATGTGAACTTATGTAATGTTGACTCAATGTATGTGCCAGTACAGACGGTAGCGACCTATCCAGAAGAAAGCAGTCTGCTTGAGAAAATAGCAAAGGGAGCAGGTGGGAGTGGGTGGCAAAGAGGCTCAGTCTTCTGGGCTGTGAGAATGGCCATTTGCACTGCAATCATCCAACAGCACACTTATCCCTCATACATGAATAGAGAGAATGCAGACAATGTACTTTAAGTCATGAGTGCAGGAAGGCCAGTGCAGTATGCCATAGGCTTTGATGTGCTTCTGTTGTGCCATGTGGTCTGCACTGGCTCAATTTAGGGTCCTTCTTTTAAGTGTTGAATGGACCAACTGTAAGAATAGATCATTTGATTGTCTTGAGGACTGTGTGAGGAGTTCCCATGTTGTTTTGTATGGTGTCATAAGGAACCAAACAAGTCTTCAAGGAGAACACATATACAGCACATCTTTATTCAACTTCAGTGACACTGGAGGTCAGTTTGAACATTTCAGCAATTATTTTTAATACCATTTGGAGAGTAATGGCATTTAGTATTTATCAAAATTTAAGTTATCAGCCAGTGAAATGTTCCAATATCCCATTTGTTTTTTGTTACCACAGTTTGGCTGCTTGAACATATTTGGATGTTCTCCCTGAGTATCTCATGTGGGGGATGGTTGTGGATTGGATGTCATTCTATTTGAGATAAAGCAGCACCTCTCCTTATGTTCAAGTCCAGAGACTTAACTTCAAATGTGCAGAAGAACCCAACATGTTTTTGTCAAATTATTTGTCAGTTCTCTCTGAGAAAGAAATGCAGAACCAAGATTTTTAGAAGATAAAAATTCCAGGTTTTGTAAATGTTTGAACAATTTGATAACTTCATGCTAAAATAGAACAAAGAAACATACTAGAATTACAATAATGACTTTATTTTACTTTCTAAATTTGTGGTGCCCAAATTGCACCAATGTTTTCCAGAAATGTTGTATGGCTTGTTTGTCCTATTGTTATTACAAAAGGTAGGAGGAGTAACTAGATATGTACATTTCCTGAAGAAAATATGAGTGGTGCTTGCCATGGCAACATTTGTCACCACGATGTCCCAACAACTGCCCCAAGTTGAAAGAGGCCACCCCCATGACAGTAGGATGTTCTGGTGCAGAGATATTGGTGTTGTTCCATGGTTGCTAGGGTAATCCCATCTGGTTGCTAGGCAATTACCAGGGTGATACT